>NC_133692.1:10904472-11557806 GCF_048934315.1 Petromyzon marinus
AATTGTTGTTATTCGTGTGTCACCATTGCTCCGTAATTTCGTGGAAGGCGAGTTTTTTTCAGTGCAAACACGAATGTTCCACGCTGCAGCAATACCTTGCGCTGGTAAAACAAAAAAATGCTACTTCGTGGAGCTAGGGGAATGAGTCAGAACCTGATTGCCATGTGCTGGTGACGTTATGTTGAGGCTGCCCTTGTGTTGGGTGTGGCTGTACACGTGGTTGATTGTCGCCTATCTCCCTTGGTTCCCCAGTCCCTAGCCCCACATTTCTGGGATTTAATTTTCTTCCCAGAACACACATTGGGCTTTTAAAATAACTACTTAAACTATTTAATTTAATTTTACCAAGTAAGGCCCACTGAGCTATATAGCTCTTTTTCAGAAGCGACCTGGCTATTATAAGTGATAGCTCAAGGAAGTGACTTATCACGTGAACATTTATGGCAGCCAAGTACCATAAACGCTGTTGTTGATTCTAAATATGGAGGGGAAAACCCAGAGGGCCCGGAGAAAAATCCACGTGACCACGAGGAGAACATGCAAACTCATAATATACAGACGTGAGGGTCGGGATCGAACTCATTACCTCCTCTATACCAGGCGAGGTAGTTAACATATCGTCAACGTGGCGCCCTGTAAATCAACTCTGTTCTACTTTTCCTTGGAGTATAGTTGGGCCCAAAGATAATTCCTCCGTTTATTTCCATACTGAGCAGCTTGGTGAAGTATGTTGAAACAACCTCCCATGACTGACTCGAATTCATCCAGTAGTGGATTGAATAAGTGCTTACAATGTTCTGATCAGCTGTTTTGTACTTGGTATTTATGCTGTTTCTGTCTATGCTGGTATGTTCAATCCAGAGGTTGAACACGAAATTTAACACTCTTCTGAAATTCGTGGTCCGCCAGGCAAGTGTTTAACTGTCTTGTTGGCCTGACCGGTTGTGCTTTACGTAATTTTTTCTTAGGTTGGTTGAATTCTCGCCTCTCATCTTCTTGTTGTATTTACCTCCATGATTTGTTTTTTACACCTGATGAAGATCGCTTGTGTTGCGGTCGAAACGTCGTGATTGATTTATTTCAATATAATTTTATGGTAGTTCTACATACGTGACTTTACGGGAAAAAAAAACAATGAGTAAAGCCTATACGTATTTACTGACTGTTTAGGCCTTAGGGTTGTGGCCTTCCAGCATCAAGAGGGTTGTTTAATAAGATACAGTATCTTTGTTGAAAAACAGGGCTGTTAGACAAGTAAGGTTCTGTTACTGCGCATTTTTACTGTCACGTAAAGATCGTGAAATATTGCGAAAAATATTGAACAGTTGTTTTTAGGTGAAGTGATTCCTGTAATAATTGAAACGCGTATCATTTAGAAATTAATTAATCGTGGGCGATTGTCAAAATATTTGCCATTCCACCGCACACAAAGGTCTGCTCCTTTTTCGAAACAATGCCCCTGTGAATAAACTTTAGCCCACATGCAAACTAAGGAATGGCCATTATCAGATGTAGACTTTCAGTCAACACAATTTGTAGATGGAATATCGTAAAAAGTACACAACCATTTGCCACCTGTATAGCCAATCACAAAGCTATATTTAGGCTACCTCTTGGTTATGCGTGTGCGGATTATACAGCTTCACAGATTCACCACGCTCAGCAAAAATTAACATGAACATTACTTTACACTTATTCGCACCTTTTACGCAAGTGCCCAGTTCAATTATTATTTGCTGCACCTCGTTCCTGACTAAGGGACTGTTTCATTTAAGCAACAGCACAAACAGATGACGCATTCTATGCGGTCACCCCGTTCCACGTGAGTAAATAACAAACAAGGTTAGCTTAGTTTACATATATCTTTTGCATTAACCATGTTTTTGTTAAATCTGCCCCCCCCCCCCATCATTACTCCGGATAATTGAGTTGACTGTATCTGGAAACGTATCACATACAATCGCTAAGCGTTGGCCACACCAAATTTATGTACGCTTGAAATGTTTCTGAAATTAATGGAATCACTCATATACAATCTATGTATCTAAATATATGATAAATATATTATAATAATTTACAGCCCTTTATCAAAACACTCCAGTATTTTATGAAAACCCCCAAGCTGTATCGGTTAGGGGGGTCATTTTACCATACTTCATCCCACTGGTCAATACTGGCTGGTTAGTGGGGGGTTGCCCAAGACCACTTCAGATATCACTCGCCTCTTTGTTCGTGATAGCAGGGAATTTAACTCAGGTTTGTTGGGTTCATGATGCAGTGCGCTAACCACTCCGCCACTGCTCCACTAAATACATTCTTATACTTGTGATATTTATGGTAAATTTTGTGGGTTTATTCATACAAATAACAGTGCATTAACGCCTCTCTCAAACATTTACATTCGCACACAGTCAAGCGTGTACTAAGTCCAAGCTGCGTGCGTTTACCCTTTGCCCTGTTAGGTTTGGCAAGTGTGCAGGTAA
The DNA here is from genome assembly GCF_048934315.1 of Petromyzon marinus. Classification (NCBI taxonomy): domain Eukaryota; kingdom Metazoa; phylum Chordata; class Hyperoartia; order Petromyzontiformes; family Petromyzontidae; genus Petromyzon; species Petromyzon marinus. The sequence continues at coordinate 10,906,956 of NC_133692.1, forward strand.
TCTGTAGCCAAAACAACTCCACGTCACTGCTGAAAATCTCGTGGCCTCTTTATCGCAACGTGTGCTTGCCTGTCGCAATGGGGCTGCGGCAGTGGCTGCTGCATAGCCTCGTTGGACACGTACCCACCCGTAGATAATAACGGGTTTTATAACGGAGTCATAGACCACCTACGCCCACGCATGCATACCTGTTGGTACAGCAACCTCAAACCCATATAGGGCAATGGGACAATTGTGAGCGAAAAACCAATGCGAAGACTTGTCGATATTGTCCCTTGTCTAACGAGGTGAGTACATATAGACATGCCACCCTGGGAACACAATTGCGTTGAGACAAGCATCGCTTCAGTCTTACTGAAGGCAATTTTACAAAGTTGGGGTTTTGGCTATGTTGACGACATGCGTGTGAATTATACGAGAGTCTAAATAATGCAATGTACAGCCAACAGAGAGCACTTTGATAATTCCCTCACATCAATGGCAGAGAAGCACTCTGATTTTTCATCTCCATGCAAACTGGGACAGTCGTAAACATGATGACCGATAGGGTATCTAGCTGCCAATATTATTTTACTGCATAAAGATAGCGAGGCAAGAGAAGGAGGCATTCAGTTTACAGCTTACTACATTACAAACCGGAGCTGAGTATAGTCCAAGTTAACCTGACAGTGGGTTCTGTGGTGAGTAACAATCATATCTGAGTGCCTGAATAATGACAAGCTTCGCATTAAATGATCCATGTAACAGAAACAAGTCATCTATAGTTGCTTGAACCACTTCAGAGCGTATGCTTTGGTACAGTTCAAAAGCTGAGCATGCGTAATAGAAGCTTCACACGCACTTACCATGCAGAAGCGTGTCAGACACCACACACTTGCCCATACACGCACGTGTGCCTGGATTGGTTATCGTTTATTAATGTTAATCAGCTGTGTCTGTCACCAGAAAGTCACATGTGACTTAATGACCACATTGTGTGAATAAAATATTAGCACGCTCTAATTTGTGTGATTGTTTCACATTCAGGTGATACATATAAATGAAAATGTGGAGATAAGCCAAAGTAATGTTTTTTTTTTACTCAAATGCGCATTGAGGTGGTGCTCATCTCCCGATTACAGCTCTGAACCAGTGGTGGAGATCCCGCATTCCTAGTTCGAGGGCCGAGTTTATGCAAAGAATGACCACCGCTGTGCCATCACGAAGGAAGCGCTTCGTTCTGCCATGGCCGGTGTCCTCCGTGGGTGTCCCGGTCGCGGCTGCCCGTGCTCATGATGGGTGGTGTCCTCCGTGGGTGTCCCGGTCGCGGCTCCCCGTGCTCATGATGGGTGGTGCCCTCCGTGGGTGTCCCGGTCGCGGCTCCCCGTGCTCATGATGGGTAGTGTCCTCCGTGGGTGTCCCGGTCGCGGCTCCCCGTGCTCATGATGGGTGGTGTCCTCCGTGGGTGTCCCGGTCGCGGCTGCCCGTGCTCATGATGGGCGGTGTCCTCCGTGGGTGTCCCGGTCGCGGCTGCCCGTGCTCATGATGGGCGGTGTCCTCCGTGGGTGTCCCGGTCGCGGCTGCCCGTGCTCATGATGGGCGATGTCCTCCGTGGGTGTCCCGGTCGCGGCTCCCCGTGCTCATGATGGGTGGTGTCCTCCGTGGGTATCCCGGTCGCGGCTCCCCGTGCTCATGATGGGTGCCGTCCTCCGTGCTGCGTAGCTCCCAAATCGGCTGTGGAGGGAGCGCCCTGCCCAGCGTGGCTCGTAGATCGGAGACAACGGCGGTGTTGTTGAAGCATTTCGTCTCTCTTACTCTCGGTTCTCTAAATAAGCCCCTATTATACTTACCATTTTAGCTCCTCCTTGACGGCCGATATATTTTTCATCTGTTCATTTTTGGCGATTTACCGCGCTTAGAGTACCTTGTAAGATCGGTGATTTCTTATTCTAATAACGGTTGGCTGCCACACAAGGTGGTACTCAGTGTATCTGCCACAGATGGATGATGGGCGGAGTCAACCCTCGAGCTTCCGATTGCAAGCTGCTCACTTTGCAGTTGAACCACCAGCACATCGATTGTCACTGCACATTTGACATTATATCCACAATCATATACATTAATTGATGCAATAATGCATAGGCAGCCAGACTAAGCAATCTTTAGGATTCTTAAGATAATTTTTTTTCTTTCTCAAGACTCACAGAGTTATACTACGGTACCCTTTGAATTATTACAGTAACAATAAGGCTTGATAATCAGAGGGCTAGTTTGAAGAGCAGCATAGCCACACACACAAACAAAATTTAACACTTGATAGGTCATTCGCGTGAGCAGCGGAAAACACAAGGAGCACACCAATAGAACCAGGAAGCTCTGACTGCAACCAGCACTGGCCACATACACAGCTCGCTCAAGGTATAAATAAATAGGGGTTACACTCTTATAAGCATCGCCTCGAACAACACACACCCCCTACACTCAGTCATACTAACCCTAGTCACCAATCTTATGCACGTGTGTTGTTGAATGCACGTTGAATGCGAACTGTTGCGTATTTTTTTTTCCATAAAGGTCACATCCAGTCGCAAGGTCGTAAAAGGCAGAGCCATTAAATGCTGCACGGTACTCCTCTTTGCAGGGTCTTCAAATTACACACAGCCCTCGATTTGCACTGCACGAGGCTCGGCCAGGATTTTGACAGACACTACCACTGTGACTCGGGCACATTGTAGCTCTGAATTCTAGAGATGAAGCTGATGACGCTCATGAGAATGATCTTGCTCACATTGCAACAAGGCTACCCATAATGGTTTTTTTTTGGTAGATAGTGTAAATATAAATGTGTAGCTAAACCTGCCACGACCCAATTAGTAAGGTGTGTCGCGGAAACAGAACATGCCAATTCGTTACTAATGTAGTGTCTGTGTGTGTGTGTAGCACACAGTCGGAGATGAGGTAGTTGCAGGAGGTACCTTCTGTTATTCATTACACCATTCCGGCCATTCACAATCACAGGATCGCCTCCTCTCTCGACCACGTTACCGTACAGCCCGGCCTAGACACAACCCTAACCACGTTGCACCGACGGCGTCGACCGAGACAGCCAACAACTGTCCGGCCGCGCAATTATTGGGCGAAGGTGGCAGCTACGAAGGCGGTGAAGACAACAACGACGACGAGACGAGTCCACTCCCAGAACCGGCAGCCCGGAGCTCTCGCTCTCCACTGCTTTTATTCTACTCAGCGTGGCCTGGCTCCGCCCTGGCCACGCCTCCCTTCTCGAACCCACTAGCAGGTTCCAGGGGCTTCCCGTGTCCATGCTGGACGGTGTGTGCGCTAACTGTCCACCGCAGTTGCCGCTGCTGGACAGCAATCGGCGCTGTGTCACTACACTAGTATAGCACACCGATGTGTTGGAGTGCAAATCCTCAAAATTTACAATCTGAGAAAGCCTCGCGAAAGCCGGCGTGTTAAAGGTTACCCATAATGCAATGTGCCAGCACTATTTCAGAATTTAACGTTTTAATAGAAACCAGTTTATATAGCAATACATTTTGGATTATCGAAGGATTCGTCTGTTATGCAATATCTATTAATTGATAACTATTCGTATGCCAATTTACAAACTGTTGATCAGGTAACTTTATTAAAAGGAATTCTTATCAGGTCCATGGTGTAAGGTTCAGTCTCCAAGTCACTCTTTCTATCTGGCCTCTATTTACATGCTATGAAGGCCATTATCTGAAACGTCGCCGATTATATTTTTGCTTTTAAGGCAGTGTCACTGATGAATGATTCGATCTTTATTAGTTATGCCCGAGCAACACCACCAGCGTAATACTGTATTGCCAGATAAGTAGTTTAAACTGGAAACCAGTCAGATTCAACGAGACGCGAAAACATGTAAATGCAGTGGGGTACATGCCAACTCCTATGCTGATGTGTTCTCACGCGTGCTATTGCATCGGCAAGCAGCATAAGGTAATGTATTTATCAAAACATACTTTTTATGATTAGCACGGTTGTCTACGTACGGTGTGAAATAAGTTCAACATATATCCATACAATATACTGAAAGGGACATTGGTAAGCTGCTTTAAATGTTTTTTAGCGATTCGTTTCGGGGGGGGGGGGTTAAATTTTCATGGAAAGTGTCTGTGGACAGATAGATGGACATAATATGTCTGGGTAAAGTGTCAAGTGACCTATCATGATTTGAAGCTTTCGTGACTGCAGGAATTCATACCCTTTGGATATTTCGGTAAAGTCACGTAGCTAGAAAAATAACGAAGATGGATGGAATCTTTGGAAGGACGTTGATCAACCAGGTATAGTGTTAACTGTTGTGCTGGCCGACTCTATGAGTTGCATTTCATTTCTAAGTTTGCAAAGTTTTATATATTTTTTTATTTTTTCTATCACCTTGTTACCTCTGTAAATTTCACCCCCACCCTCTCGCCCGTTGCGGCGGGCCCCTCCCCTCCCTCCCCCACTCGGATTGGCCGAGGTGTGCGAGCTCTGCGATCTTACATTCACTTGTAAATTTCATCCCTAGCCCCGCCCACTTGACCTTGGGTTGTGCCCACCACAGGCGTGTGGCCTCTGGTTGCGGTGGCTCTCTCGCTGCATTTCCTCCTGCCTCAGTAGTCCGCCTACTGTGTTGTTTCACCTGAAGATGATGGCTTATGTTGCTATCAAAACGTCGTGATTTATTAGTTATTTTTCTATCAACGTGACTTCACCGAAAGAACCAGAGTATGACCTATCATCACCTGACATGGTGAATCTACTGCTGGATGAAGGCCTCCCAAACCACCGCCATCTCTCATAATCCTGCAATGTAATAGTCCACCTGCATGCACACACACACGTATTTAATAGCTCCATCTCCTCGTGGGGTGCACCCTGCCCGACACATTTCATTCTTTGGCTGCCATCATTCTTGACCATCGGCCAAGTAGCCTCGCGGCTCCATTAAAATGTTAACAATTTTAGCGGCTCCGAGCAATGATTCGGGGTCAAATTCTCCCCCAATGTACGTCTTAATGGATTTCTGTAAAAAAGGCTGTAGTGTTATACGATGAGCTCGGGGGGAAAAAAAACAACAAGTGGAAACATTCAACGATCGAGAAGTACCGATAAGAAGTTGGTTGCAAAACATTCATGGGACTTCACCTACTACGCTGCCATGTGGTTTGACGAGCAGCGTCACCCTGCCCCTTGGGGAAAGGCTGCAGAATTATCTGGAAGTACGCGTTAAGACCGGGAGCATCTCCAAAACGGGGATCACCACGAGTGTGCATTGGGGTAATTTTCATTTCAAATATAACTGAACGTTCTACCTAGTCGACACCATTCATGGGAATTGCGTGGAATAGGTATGAAGTGTAAAGGAAAACACAAGCGGACTAAATCTGGTAATGAGCCTTGCCTCATTTGCATTGGAGTTATGAATGTGTAGGTGTAAAGCCAATGTTGTCACTCCACTGCTGGATGGTAGCTTCCCCCCATGCCATGCGGGCAGTGGGAGTCATTTGATCACAACACTTCACCATCGGGTGCATTCTGGGTGATTTTGTGATAGCTGTTTAGAGAATAATAATAATGTTGTTTATATTTTGCTTCTTCTATGAAAATGGTTTATCATTAAAGCGGTAAATTTTACACTGGTTTGCCTTTTAATAATTATATCAGCTAGTGAGCGTTTTTTAGTTTTTGAAAATGCTATGCAAGACCACTGTAATACATTACTCTGGTCAAAGTGCAGTGACGGGCAGAAACGGTTCTGCATTTCTCCACCGTGATAACGATCATTTCCTGAATAACCAGAAGCCAATTTTTGTTTTCTTAAAAGCACAGACAACCTTGTATTTTCCCATGGTACCTTGCAAGAGCGTTATCCCCTTGTTAAATTTGCTACAATTCAGCAAGAGGCCACTTAAGATCGTTCCTCTGCTTGAGGCTTCCCGATGCTGCTTACAAGACTGCAGTGCTCACAAATACACGGCGATCCATTTATAGATACCCCGCTGATTTCGAGAATGTCCCCTGACTTTTGGTCTCAACGGGTGATCGCACATCTTACGGAGAGCGTTAAAATATGCAACGTTCGTTTGGCGGGAGTCATGCCGAAGCTTTGAAATTACATTTAGTTGCCTCTATATGTACACGTACACACAGTAACATGTCCGTTATTGTAGTGGGGTATCGATAGGTGGATCGCCCTGCATGTGCGTCCACTCCTAAGATTCTATTTTTAAAATGCCTCCGAGCAACGTCGACATGACTCGGGGTTGTTCCGTCGAGTTTTAAGCTGGCTCTGGCGGCCGTAGCTTTCCAATGGCACCGTCATCTACACACGTGGTGTCGCGGTCACTCTGGTCAGCCCCCATTCTTGAGATTCACCCATTCCAGTCCCAACCCCAGCGACCCCGAGATCTCTTTCATCAGCTGGAATAGGATATTCCCTCCCCGCCCACCCGATCTCAGTGTTTCTGGGTGTGTGTGTGAGTGTGTGTGCGCGCGCGCGCGCCCGCTTGAGTAGCTGTGGAGTAGAACGCTTGAGCCTCTTCAACACATTGCGCGCATTGAGAAGCGAAACCTGGCAACGGTTCAGAAACGGGGAAGACCAACTCGGCCCAACGCTCCTCGGCAGCCCTGGCGCATGTGACCCCACCAAAGTCACGAGAAAAAAAAGCCACCGACAGGGCCCATAATCGTTGCCATATAAGGGTTGTGCACAGCCAAAGCATTGAGATAATCGGTCTTTATTGGAATGTACCATCTCGCCACTCGCAATGTGAAGGGCATGGGAAGTATGCAACGACACACTAGCCCTTGCATTTTTATCGTCGTTGGTTAACATGCGAGCGTAGTTCTGTTTTTTTTTGTGTCTTCATCATCATTTACAGGAACTGACCATATCATACACCCTACTTCAAAACTCTCCTGAATAAACTGTCAGACTCGGGCCTTCATAAATTAATGTAAAGGACTATTATTTTGATGGATAGTTGATACTGAGTTTATTTTCGACCATAATATTTACAAATGCTGTATACGGCACTTGGAAATGTTTTGCTGGCGACATAGTTTGTTGTATGGAATGAGGGTGGGATGTAATGGCGATGCACTTATTGTGATGACGGAAGCGCTGATATTCAAAATGAATGGAAGAGCATTCGTTTTGTAAGTCGTGGCAGTGATGATGACACTGCTGCTGCGATGATTATGCTGTAATAATTTCGCAACATTTGCTATTCGCGCCATTCTTATCAGTGCAAAGGCCATCGCGAATGTGCCGTTTCAGCCCGCGCAGTGGTTTCACAGGAGGGAGACGATGCCACTCCACGTAATCCCAATACAGCAATTCGCGGCTACATTTCCAAGGCGACAAATGTGGACCCCATAAAGCCCGCACACGATGACCCAACTCGCGTCGGGTGACGTCGGGGAGTCTTTGACCCCCGGCTGGGAAGCACGCGGGCGCATGGCATTTCGATGCTCAAACAACTCCCAGCAGCAGCAGCAGGCGCAAAACCACGGCGGGTATTTGCGGAATCGAACTGCGAAAACCTCCGTGACAAGCGGCCAAAAACGGTACCCCCCCCCCCCATCGCACTGGGCCGCTTCGCCGCAAAGCGAGAACGACCAAGGCCATCTTGCACGTCGAAACCGACGGGGGGATGCCTTGAAAAACGTCCGAACACAATTCCGGGACAATTGATTATTAATTCGTTCATTCTTGTTGGGACGATTCGATAGGAGTTGCATTTCTCCCAGGGTAAATCGCAACCCGAGCAGCTGACCATGACACGCCCGAACCAGAAGCGACGTGAGCCACCAAGCTCTCATGTACTCAATCAATCCCGTTTTAATGATACCAGACGATGCTTTATTACCAAGGGGCGCGTGTGTGCTTCCTGGGAATGTCCAGTAGTGAAAACACATTTTTTTTTATTAACGGCAAAAAAACTACACACTCGTGCGATGCGTGAATATAGAATGCCACTCTTTGCAAAATACATATTTAAAAGGGAGGGATTTAATAAAAAAAAGAGTAGGCAAGTTAATGTAAACACTCACACACACACTATTTATAAACATAGCAATTCATGCCAGTGTACCAATGTTATTTTCTGAACAGTAGATCAATGACTAGGATGTAATATGACCAGTGTGAACATTATCTACGAGTGTTCATATAAACTGAATAAGGGAGGGTATCAAAATAAGTCTACATATGCATAAGATTGTATTGAATTCTATTCACGTCAAATCAAATGATCTCCCCCGAAACGCAGCGACACTTACAACATTTCGCGGTCCTGAGCCGGTTTTAACAATTACATATTTCTGAGGCAGGGGACTCGTCACATTTTATTGTAACTCTTTAAATGTTGTGATCAGCCACCAGGTATGGAAGTACACAGGATGCATGGGACAAGATCAAACGTAGAAAATAATTTTTGGACACATTTCAGATGAACATTTCATGAATTTTAAGCACAGGAGGCATATTTACTGAAGGATCAGCCCTGGCGAATTCACATACAACCTGGGACGTATATCTCGACTGCATCTTGTAAATACAAACCAGTTACTGCAGCACGAATTATCGTAACAAATAAAGAAAAAAAAGTCTATTCCAACAACCACCGAGGAGGATATGAAGTTGGATACTTTAAAATCTGCATACTTAGAAAACATTAACAAAAACTAAAACACGATTGAATAAAACATTGTCATGTTGCAGTATAAAACGTCACGTGTAACATCGCATAGTATAAAAGTATGGCGCAGTTTAAAAACAATGTGTAATGTGTGTACGAACCACTGAGAAAATTAGTACAGGGTGAAACATTTATATAGGTACACCACTCATAACCCTTTTGCTTTCGTCTCAAAGGGTGACCGAATATTGTTAATGCGTAGGGCTCCACATATTATCGAGAAGGAATGTGGTAGTGCGAACTGAAATTATTGGATCTGTGGCTCGCGCACGCACGCACGCACACAAAAAAAGATAATCATCCCCCGTATAGCCTTTAAAGACTGTTTGGGGCAAATGCTGTTCGTGAGCACCTATGAAGGCTGGCACATCATCCAAGGGGATGGGTGACCAGGCCCGGCCGGCTTTGTCTCCCTCGTGGCGATGTTTACACACCGCACCAGGTACTCATTTGAGGCCGTGTCGACCTAGGGGAAGCCCAGGACTGGTTCAGATAATCGTCACTGGTGGTGGCCGCGAGTGGCAATCAAACTCGGGTCGCCGGGTTCGCACGCAAACACGTACACACACACAGGTCTATTCCATGGGAACTGTGTGCGGGTTCCACCACAACATAAGACGCTTTACGAGCAAAACACTGCAAGAACTGAAGAGGCTTTGACTTAAAATGCGGTTGTCTATAAAATGTCTCCAAACTATTTTCGTGGTGTTTGTATAAATTGTGACCTTTCAGGCAATGGCCCTTCTTCATAGCACAACCTGAAATTGATAAAGACATTTCCCAAACCAGCCTATTATATACTTTTCCTTTTAGGGCCACCGTGCCCATGACGAACGTGTTGAGCGTGTTGTTACTGGCGCTTGGGCACAACTGCCGAAGCAGTCACATCGCTAAATAAGTTGTTCAGCTATAAATGGATCACCCCGTATACTGTGTGGATACGCACGGATACATGTGGGTGGCCATGCGAGCCCAGTTTGTACACTCAGACCTTGTTGGCAAAACCGCTATCACAGCTGTCCACAAGCATTGACGGCTCAAAGCATTTAAGGGCCTGCATTGGCTTCCCACCGTGAGTGCCTCATCAGGAAACCGTATTCCTCCGGCAGATTTTGCATAAAGTAATGTCAGCAGGCCAGATTTGTTCCGTGTGTGCACGTTTGACAAAGCGTTTCCCCCTCAGAGTGCCTGCGCGTGTGTCTCGGTCGTGCGTGCAACCGCATTTCCTTGTCCCCGTGTCAATTAAGCGTTACAACAATTTACCGATTGAAACGCGATTCCTTTCATTCAAACAATATACTCCAAAAGAGAGCTATCGTCTGAATAACCTCTCGTAAAAATTCTAGGATAGCAAAGTGACCAGGCACACCTTTCATGGTGTGGCTTGAAATTGAGGTGGACACTTGGGTCAATTGTAGGATGCGTGTTTACCACTCAAGTATAAGTACACCGGTGAACGGCCACTGAAGTGGAAGACTCTTGTGACCTTTGGTAATGCTTTTGCACGCGCGGCACAAGCATGAGCCAGTGTCAGAATTTAAAAACACGACAGAATTAGTGTGCCTAAATCGCGCACCCACTTTTGACAGAATTCAGACCGGTCTTCACTCCGCTGCCAGAATTTTTGCATCGTGGCTCATACTGCCCCGCATGCACTTCTGAACTAAATTGTTAAGTATAGAGGTACAAAGTAATCCTCCTATCCAGAAAATTAATTATATACAATACAGCACTGTTATTTGTCTGCGTTTCACAGCTTAAACCACATTGATTATTCACGTGAAATTACCCGTCCTTTTCATTTGCGTTTTCATTTGTTTGGTGTATTGACCGCACAAATGCACACTACGAAAGTGCAGTAAACAAGACTATGGCAGGGTTAAGAGAAACAGTGAAATTAGCAGCTAAAATGTTATCGTGAAAATCCAGTGAAAATCGTTGTCCAACTTGGCAGCTCCACACATTGCGGCTGCTTTTGGTTTACGACAATGGCACACAGGGACTTATCAAAAGCATATAAAGTGTGAAGGCACAATTCCGCTCGTTTATTCTGAACAGTGTCAAAAGCATTAAAACAAAATAACTGCTGAAAATAAAAACAATCGAACCTTGACAATTTTGTTCATTTTACTTACAGTCGATATCTCTCAAGCAAAAAAATAAATAAATCCCGTGCAATTCCAGGTGGGATTTGGAAGGAATGGCATTTTAGAGACAGGCACCGGCGCGTAACAACGTGGACTCGCAGCCAGCTGTCCCGCTCCATCGAGCGCTTGGTTGAGGCACCGCAATGGCGAGATGTTAACTACCTCGCCTGGTGTACAGGAGGTCGTGTGTTCGATCCTGACCCCGACGCCTGCTGTATATTTAGAGTTTGCGTGTCTCTCTCTCTCCGTGGTGAGATGTTAACTACCTCGCCTGGTGTACAGGAGGTCGTGTGTTCGATCCTGACCCTGACGCCTGCTGTATATTTGGAGTTTGCATGTTCTCTCTCCCCGTGGTCTCATGGAATTTTTCTCCAGGTCCTCCGGTTTTTCCCTCCACATTTAGAGTATTGGCTGCTATACCTTCCCACATAAGCCACTTCGTCAAGCTACCAATTGTTCCCAGGTCGCTTCTGAAAAAAAAACCTACATAGCTCAGTGGGCCTTACCAGTCCAACAAGGGCTCCATTCACTTGATAGGGGAAGCCAGGCTCACAAAACCATACCCTGGCACAGATGATTTACCCTGCAGTGCCCATCACATTACGCAAACTCCATTCGACTCCTATGCAGCTCCTCGAGAGAGCCAGGTGCCAGGCCACTGGCCACGACAGCCACAACCCTGCATCAACGGCTCTCGCGACGAGGCGATTGCGACGCCGTTACCTCTTTCCACTGTGGAACTGAGCCTAGCTGTGCCGGGGCCATGCCCAGCCAGCCTGGCGCAGCTCGAGAGGAACTGCGGAACCAGACCTGCACCCGCCAATGTCACGCGCGTACCTCTGCCCACCCCTGACGAGCCAGACTGAGGCGTCTGGCGAGGCCGGGAGTTTCACAGGTTGGTTCTGCCTCAGCTCGGGAAACGGGCAGTGAGAAAAACCACGTGCCCCCTGCGAGGGCCCTGCATTGGCGCGGCTGGGATGTGCGGCGGAACAGGGACGCGCGCATCGCCGCAGAACCGCAGGCGGCGAGTTCACACGACGCAGCGACCAACCCCTGCGCGCGCGTGGGGTCCACCGGCAGGAGGGGTGGGGAGGGGGAGGGGGGGTTAGGGGAGAGACGACTTAACGACAGCGGCGGTGGGGGAGAAGCTCGTATTCAGGGCTGCTTCTCGTTGGGCACTGGGTCGGTGAGGCCGATCCACACGATCCTGCGTTGCTCGTCAGCCACGCGCTCCTGCACAGCGCGCGCCAGCTCCTCTGCGCTCGCCCAGCTCTGCTGTCCCCCGGCGCCGAGGCGCGCGTACAGGCACGGCAGGGCCTCGAGCGCCTTCTCCTCGGCGCGGCACTGCCTCAGCACCTCCTCGTCCGAGCGATCCAGCTTGCCTAACAGCTTCCTGCAATGAGAGGGGAGCCGCGCGGCCGGGAATAAAGGCCATCGCGGGCGGTCGGGTGAGCGTGGTGGTAGCGGTGGGGCGAGAGTGGGGGCAAGGAGGGTAGGGGGTCAATCCCTCCGGGGAATTAAATGTGGAAGGGCTCAAACAGAGTACCAGAGTGAGCCTATTTTACGTCATCTTCAAAGGGAGTGGGATTTTATTGTGAAAAAATGACTTTATCTAGATATTCATCTGAAAGCTATCTTTCAGAGCTGTCGAAGCATTCAGTTGTTTAGTTAGTCATAGTTAGGCAATTTGGCTATGTGTCCGTACAAGTATCTTCTCTGTACATGCCGGTTTGTGCGACCGGAAATGTTTATCATCCTAACTGGGACTTCTTCCGTCGAATATAAAACACAATAGTCTTTTGTCTGTCTACAAAGAAGTGAGTCAAGACGTTCTGAGAAAGATATAAAAGGAAATTGAACAAAACCTTTTACAACTTGTTCCCAAAACATTTTGACAGTACCGCACGTACAGCGTGTGGCTGGGGTGACCAAAACCACGGCTCACGGGCACTTCAAGTGAGCCCGGACAGAGGCAGCTAATGTTTAATTTTGAGATAGAAATTAACTTGCAACGGGGAACAAAGAATAACGTTTCAAGTGGGACCAGCCTGTGGCGAGCACTCCCCAGGGCGCTCCTGCAGAGTTCTCGATTCAAAAGGTCCACAGCCGACCAGAGGGAGCGAGCTGGCCATGTGACCACCCCAAGCGACCAATCGATGCGACCACCCCACGTGACCTGCTCAGCTTCAGCTTCTTGTGGCTCTCGGCCACGTGAAGTTTTGGCAAAGTGGCTCATGGAGGGAGGTGGGGAGAGGGGCCAAGGTGATTGGCCATTCTTGGCTACAAAACATTTCTCAATTGGGATCACACACAGAGCAACATCGCCCTCCTAACCGCGGAAACATTCATCCATTGGCAACACTAAATCGGCAAAGTGTCCACACGAGAAGCATCCTCCCGAAAGAGACCGAGACACAGCGAGGCTTTCCCAGGTAAACAAGTGTCAATCACATTAACACATAATATATTTTGATTTAAAGCTTTCGTGACTGCTGGGATTCATATTCTTGGTTCTTTCGGTAAAGTCACGTAGAAGGGAAACAATAAAACAATACAAATATAAAACAATAAAAACAAATTGTTTCATATTTTTATTATTTTATTGTTTCCCTTCTACGTGACTTTACCGAAAGAACCAAGAATATAAATAATATATTATGCTCCCACTGTGTACGCATTGACAAATGCACAAGTGTACAAGGCGCGAGATGACATCAAACACATTTCCATCCATTAGCGCCGCCGCGCTGCGTGGACGCGAGGGCGTTTAGTGCCGCGTGAGTTCCCCCCCGAGCGAGCCACGCAGCGGCCGATCGCTCCGATTGGTCAGCCGCTGTTCGGTCCTCAGTGCGTTTCGGCGGACGTGAGGTTTGCGGAAGACCTAACTTTTTTTCCGGTGGTTTCGGAGCGGTTCGTCATCTCGCACGTACACGGCAGAGAGAATGTTTTCCGTGTGGCGCTAACCGATAACTTTTCAGCAAGTGGTGGCCACCCCTATACCCCCTCGACCTGTGGTCGGTGGGTCAGCGAGGCCAATCTCCTCCCTTCTCTAAATCCAGGAGCACAGCATTTGGGACTTACGTCCACGGGGTTTCTGTACCCCCCTCTCCCCCATGCCGCGGTTCGTGCTCTGTACCGTGCTCCGACTGAAATATCATTAATAAATAAAACGGTCGCCTATCCCTTATTCCGCGTAGTGAAAGCCGTTTGTCGTTTGGACGTTTGTTGTTGCACGCCAGGTACGAGACCGTAGAGATCGCAGTCGGGCACCGTGGGTTTAACGGTTCGGCTTGTACAAGCGGTGGCTGAAATCTAGAGCGGGGGCGCTGCCCCTCCTCACCTGATCTTGCGAATGTTCTTGTCGCCCAGGCACACGTGCACGATGATGGGGTACACCTCGGCGTGGTGCAGCCTCGTGATGCACTCCAGTCCCAGGTCGAGCAGGCAGTGCTTGTTCTGCACGCGCACACACGCGGGAGCAAACGCGGCGGAAAACGTTGTACCTCCGCAGGGCGGGCGAGCGGCAGCGATGTTACAACCAGACCTGTTGTGCATCCGTGCCCCCCCCTTCGCAATTCACCAAAGTGCCACGATTTGAGGTCGTGAATCGATTCAAGAATCTTTTAATAACCCTTGCGGTGCATTGCAGTGCATCTCGTGGTTGCAGGGCGGACATATGAACTACTTGCATACAAAAGAGATGGATTGGATAGGAGTGATTTTCACCAGCACGGTTTTATTTGTATGTGGCGAGCGTAAGAATCGATGCTGAAAGGATGAAGCGATGCATCATTACGCGTCTTCATACAATGATACTTTCTAATTCAGGTACAGCATAATAATTTGCGCCATTATGGAATAACAAATTAGGAAAAAAATATTTTTATGCGTATATTCGCCACAAATTATTTTGTGCTCTGTATCATATAGTTTTGCGTCAAACTAAAACTCATATCCAACAGATAGGGTCCTTGCCTATAAACATCTGGAATTTAACCAACATTGATTCAAGTGAGTGTGACTTTGCTGGCGAAACACTCAAAGTTGATATTGGTGCAGAGTTTGCTCGTATTAAAAATTCTTGTTGCTGAAAGCAATGCACTGCCGGAAGGCCGTGTAGCCTAATGGGATGAATAAAAACACATAATTCACTTCACGTGGAGACACAAATATGGAAGGTATATAACGATAAATTATTTATTTATCCTCTAATTTAAGGACGTGCTTGGCAGCGTTGTCAGTGTAACTGTAAGAAATCCAATGGCAGTATAAACTGAAGAAGAGAGAGTCTGTAAGCCATCACACTAACCAAGCAAGTCGTGAAAATGTCAAACTTCTAACTGGCACGGGACAAAAAATTGCAACCATTTGTGGGTTCAACGATGCTGTGTGGGTAATACCACAGTATTACCACTCCAGATGCACAGTAACCAGGTAGGAGGCGTTCGTAGCCATCAAGGCACAATCGCGGGAGGTGCAAAGGGCACAGTCCTGACCGCACATACCACTGCAAACTCATCTAAACAGAGCCTCTGATGAGTGTAACTGGGGCGCGTGCGTGCGTGAGCTGCCGACAAAAGGGGAACGAGAGCGTGCGCCCTTGCTTCATTGCTGCCGCAGTCACGCACAGCGCCATTGTGAACCCGCTTTGTGAAGACGCATTGTGCATTTGGAAAACCCCGATTGGAGATGACTCACGCACGACCTGTGGATGACGAAATCGCATCGTGACGAGGCGGCAACCACGCGCAGACGGCCAAGTTACGAATTACGGTGTAAGGGCTAAAAAAACACGTTCAATCGGCATAAAATCACGCTTTGTTTTCATTGCGAGTGGGAGTTTTTTGTGGCGTGTAAATGTCTGAGCGGAGGAAGGATTTGTGTTGCTGATGAAAAAAAATCGGAAAATATCTTTCAAAGCCCATCTTTAAACAATTGTTGAGAAATATGCGCTCCTGTTTATGGTGGCCGATACTGCACTTCTGAACGCTAATTGAACGTTAAAGCGTCGCACGTTTACATAGAGAAAATGCGGCCTCAAACGTCTACAGCAAGACAAACTGTCAAGGCTTGAGCGGAAACTTACGGCGCTCTACGCAGTGATGAGTCTTTTTCAAACTATCCACAGCATGCACTCACGTTAAAAAAAAAAATGAGCAGGCTTCAAGCAGAGTGGCCGGTTTCAGTGGAAATGTGTCTCCTCCTGTCAATGATTATTCCACCCCAAAAGTACAGCTTGTGCTCTCTCAAAAAAATTATGACAAAAACACTGGCACATCTTTGAACATCGTGCACGCTTTGCAGCGCATCAGTTTAGCGAGACCTCTGCCAGTAGTGCCGTCTTGGCTCAGAACATTGGTCAGAATGTGCAAACGGCAGCACAACAAACCCTAAACTCATCGTAAGCACAGATAAAAGCTTGCAGCAGTTGTTACAGACTTGCAACATGTCTGACGCGTCTGCGTGCGCGAATTGCAACTCGTTTTGGGGGGCGGTGGCGCAGCACTTGGCACACTTTGAACCCAGCAACCTGCTCATGGTCAACACCAGTGATGATTATCTGAACCAGTCCTGGGGCCTCCCCTAACTCGGCTCGGCCTAAAATGAGTACCTGGTGCGATGTGGCAATATCACCCCTAGGGAAACAGAAATGGCCGGGCAAGCTGCTGGCCACCCATCCCCGCTGCGCCGCGCTGGCCTTTGTAGATGCTGGTGGACAGCACTTGCCCCAACAGTGTTAAGGCTAAATGGGAGACCTTTATCATTGGATTGCAACTCTTTGAGGGCAGTTCACGAAGTCTTTATAAACGTGAAAAATTATATATCACGAAGAAGAATAACAATTCTCAAAATCATATTAGTCTGCCAGGCGTGTTAATGAATATATCTACTTATTAACAGCCCAGAACAGGTTGCACCACTCATATTGATATCACCGAAAAGCAAGAATAAGCGGACGTTTCGGATAATGGCCCTTCTTCAGAGCAGAGAGAGGAAAAGACAACTGCCAGCAATGATCTCACCACATGCAAAACGCTTTTCAGTCATGAGGGCAATGTTCATAAATGACAGTCGTAAAATACTCCTGCCTGCGCTTTTATGCCACTGCCAAACCCAGTCAGTCACCCCGATGCTTTCCCTCAAGTGAAGCCAAACACGAGGCATTGGGTGAAGCAGCGGCTCATGCCATCTTTTCCAACTTGCAAGCCAAGTCGTTGCTTTGAATCACCTGCGCCGAGACACACGATTGATGCGCGCACACCGAGACACTTTTGCCTTTCGCTATGCACTTGGGCGGGTTCTCCAAATCTGTAAAATGCCACATGGTCAAACCGGCAATGAGAAATGAGCATTAGAGGTCAATGTGACCCAATGTTCAGATTGTTTTTTAAACCCTTTGTAACTCTTAACAGTATTATGTATATGAAATAGGCATAAACCTTAATTAAGAAATAAGATTAAATGTGCAGAGAACTCTAAAGATTAGAAATTATTTCTAGCAAATTAAAAAAAATGTAATGCCATAAAATTAACTTTCCCAAGAACGAGAATAAGAATATGTGACAAAGCGCTTGCCGTTGCAGTGCCAAACGTTCTTGAACAACATTGTTTCCCTCCCTTCACATCGTAAATCTTTCTTCAAATAAATATCCTGAAGCAGACGATCAGTGCTGGACACAAGCACATTTGCAAATGTGATTTGTAACTTTAATCCTTACCCGTGTGTACATAGTTCAATTTGAATGTGCACTTTTATTGAGGGACTACTGTGTTTTCTTGCTGTGTTCTGAGACTGTTGTTGTTGTTGTTTTGCCGTCTTGCCCGAGATTGCATTTATTGTATGAAAAATTCGGCAGGCATTGAAATACCTTTGCAATTTATTTATTCCTTTTCAGTGACTTGCTTACCCCTTCCTATACTTTGTACTCCTTTTGTTGTAACTTGCCGAGCCGTCCCCGGACGGACCATCTGTGACAAAGAGCTTCATAGCTCATCGGAGAGATTCCTCGGCCAGTCTAAATAAAGATTCCAATTCTGAACGATTTGCCCTGCGATTCCCCCCTACCCCCCCCCCCCCCCACCGGCGCCTCATCGCGGCCTCGACGTCGGGCGAGCGACGCAGGGACGAGAGCAGGATGCAGCAGCGGACGCACCGTGGCGATGACCTCCTCGACGCCGCGGACGCTGCACACGGTCACCGAATTGTTCTTCTCCTCCCTCCAGCCCAGGAGGTCGCCCTTCTGCTGCCTTTCCGCCAGCTCCTCTCTCTGCGCTTCCTCTGCACGCGTCGCGGAACACGAGGAGGCAGGAACGAGAGCGGCAGGGCACAACTTCGCACGACGAAAACCTAAAGCCGTGCAGTCGTTCGCACGGACAAAACACGAACAAAGAAAAAATAACCGCCACTTTTTTCAAATTTTCTTGCTGTGGTTTTTCACACGTGATGATGACTGCTTGTGTTGCAGTCGAAACATCGTGAGAATTTAATTGTTTTATATTGTTTATTATTATTTTATTGTTTCCCTTCTACGTGACTTTACCGAAAGAACCAGGAATATGAACAAAAGCGTTTGCTCGAAGCGGTCGATAGAAAATAAAAATGCTTTCGCCAACTGTCTGGTTTAGCCTTTGCTGTGATATTGCACAGGAGGGGATGCTACGGCACCTAGCA
The DNA here is from genome assembly GCF_048934315.1 of Petromyzon marinus. Classification (NCBI taxonomy): domain Eukaryota; kingdom Metazoa; phylum Chordata; class Hyperoartia; order Petromyzontiformes; family Petromyzontidae; genus Petromyzon; species Petromyzon marinus. The sequence goes on from NC_133692.1 coordinate 10,925,489, forward strand.
CTGCGGCCAGCAGCACTAGCCAACAGTTTCTTACGTAGTCCCCTATTTCGATTTAAAGCTTTCGTGACTGCAAGGATTCATCTTCTTTGGTTCTTTCGGTAAAGTCACTGCTGGAGCGCTGTCCTCCAGACAGTCTCGTCCCTTCACCTGATGAAGGCCACTTGTGTTGTGGCCGAAACGTCGTGAGAATTTTATTGTGTTATTTTATTTTATTAATTTATTATTTTATTCTCATTCCACGTGACTTTACCGAAAGAACCAAAGAAGATAGTCCCCTATTGATATTGACCGCACTGCAATTGGGTATGTATTTCATGCCGAGTTACAGTATTTACCGTGAACTACTCTGCAGACATACACGGTGGCGTGTACGTACATACGCATACACGTACGTCGAAACATGTTTACATCGGTGCGACCGAAGATAGGCACGAACGCACATAAACAAAAAAAACACAAAGGCAGGCACCGAAATGCGTGCGCACACACATAGCCGCGCGTACACCATAGTTACACTCTTTGGTTCTATTCGGTAAAGTCACGTAGGTAAAAAAATAAAACAACAAAAATCACGACGTTTTCGGCCACAACACAAGCGGCCTTCATCCGGTGAAGGGATCAGGCTGTCTCGAGGACAGCGCTGGAGTGGAAGCCTGATCCTCTTCACCTGATGAAGGCCGCTTGTGTTGTGGCCGCAACGTCGTGATTTTTGTTTTTTTATTTTTTTACCTACGTGACTTTACCGAATAGAACCAAAGAGTATGGATCCTTGCAGTCACGAAAGCTTCAAATCTAGAACACCATAGTTATATTTACGTATGCAAATGCGCCAGCCTGAATTTGCGGCGGAAGGAAGCACGGATTACAGGGGATTGCCATGCACCAAAATCGCGCACCGTTTAGATGCCACGCATCCGTAAACAGCGAGCAAGCGCGCGCGCACTGGGAATTGGCAGACGTTCCGGCTCGGGAGGTCTCTTCCCCCTATGGCGGCGGCGAGTGCCGCCAGCCCCGTGCCCCGACTTTGTTTGTGTGCCGTCTGCTGTCCCACAGGCGAGTCCGTCCCTTCCCCCAGCCACCCCCCCCCCCCGCCACCCCCCCCCCCCAGGGCCACTTTTTTCTTCCTTTAACCCTTTTCGAGTTTTATTGTTGCCAGTTCTTTTGTGTCCGCCAGATCAAATGGAGCACACGGGAGAGGAGACGTTAGTTGTCTTCCGTGGAGGAACCGAGGCTACGCGTGTCTCATTTGTAAAATGGGCGGAAGTGATGTAATGGGCCCTCAGTCTAACATCCTTCCAGGGTCCATCATGGACAAAGTGGGTGCATTTGTACAGCGTTCTCTCTGTGCCCCACTCATTAGAACAACAACAAAACCTTTGGCAGAGTTTGACTTAAGTATGTGCCCAGCGAAAATGTTAACAATTTAGTTTTGTGTGCAGTTATTTGTGACTGGGAAGGAGATACTAACAACTTGCTACAAAGTGACAACATAATTGTTCATATGGTGGTCAGCAAGACTGTCGAGGTAACGTACAAATGAACTCGATCTCTGTGCCGGTTTTATCTGACGAAATTTTAAGGCCAAATATACTGCGGCACAAGTTAATTTATCCTCTCAAAGCCACCCCAGCCGATTCCATAGGAGACCCAAGTATGAACTATTTTCAAACTTCTAAACGTGGGACCACGCCGGATAAGCGGGGCCCCGATTGTCGGTCGACCGATCACGTGCGGCTCGGAGGGACCTTAACGGAGGCGGAACACGCCTCTTTCTGCCCTTTTTGGAGACGGGAGATGATTTATTTGCACAAGGAAGTTGCACAACCGTACATTTCCCAAACAAAAGCTGTGCATGCTATCGGCTTGGCCTGGAGCCCATGTGGGGCCCGATGCCATCTGCCGGCTAAACCATGAGGAAAAAAAAAACTGTTTAGTGTGTGGCTTTGAGCTTCACGAGCCCATGGTGCCAAAGGAATGGCTGCCAGGTTATCTCTTGAAATCAGCATTAAAAAAAACCAGCAAACCCATATCTGTACATAACTGCCAAGGGCATAACTATTTCCACCTTAAAAATGTAAAAAAAAGGCAAGAGGTCCAGCACTGAAATTCCTTGTTCACATCACTTCTGGCAGAAGAGCTTCCACTAGAGCCAACTCGAGAGGCTCTTTGGTCTTCTCTTCCACGTCGACAGACGTGTTGGAAGAGGTGGCTGTAAGCCACGCCTTTAGCCCTGCTGCACTCAACCTGCCGACGGAACTAACCGTAGTGAACCCATATACACTTCTGCGTGGAAAGAGGCGTCGTGGGGGATTCAAGAAACTTGCACCGTTGTTTCAACTGCCGCGCCTGAAGATGGATCGAGTTGCCGACCTCCAAATTGCGAGTCCAGTGTGTTAACCATTGCACCGTTTCCATTCTAGTTCTAGGTAACAAGGCGAGGAATAGTTCAGCCTATTTGGACGGTTTATTATATTCTTCGTTAAAGCAATTCGACGCCACTTTGTGAGGAGTTGGCAGCGGCGGTTCCATGGGTTAGCTGATGCCTGTCATAGGAACGTGGAATTTCCACCGAATTCTTGTCGGAGCCGGGCACACTTTGTTTACTAGATTTTGAGGAAATTACGCGTTTGCCGTTCTGTATGTACGGACCGTCCACAAAGTCCACCGAAACTTCACAGTAAGCGTCCAACGCTGCATTCCAAATGGCGTCTGTGCACCGTGTATGTATGCTGAACTTCTATTGCACCGTACGTAGCCAACCATGGTAAATCGGAAGGTGCGGGGTTGGTGCGAGGAGGTGAGAAGCGTCACAGGCACAGCGTTGCATAGTCGGTGGAGTCGCACGCTGCCGAGCGTACTGGGACTGTTGCAAGAGGGTCAAAGAGAGTTCTTGCTCAAATGAGGATATGGCTCTTCTGCTGTCCGCATCCCTGAGTCAGTGGTGGATAATCTCCATTCCTATGGCAGGAGTGAGTCCATCTACAGGACAACCACTTGACTTTTTCACAAAAGTGGACGGGCTGAGGCAAACCCAAAAAACCAGGATGTGAACTCACAACCTTGCGATTGCGAGCCACTCGTTCTCTCACTCAGCGACCAGGCCAAACTATTAGAATAGTCTGTATATGCCATTGTTAAGCTATTTTAAGCTCTTGACCTTTCATGATATTTCATAAATCATGAATGCGTGCACCGTAGTCTCACAAACAAATTCTGATTCGCATAAACAATGGCCGTGCACATTTTTACGGACAACACTTTACTTGCGTGTCCAGAAATGTTGCGTGTATACACCGACTGTACCGCCACATAAACATTCGCGGGCGTGCACACGAACTGTACGCAACAAAAACATCTTGCGAGGTTACGTCTGCGCCACGATCATCGCTGCTTTGAGCGGAGAAAGATGAAGCCGCTTGTGCCGCTGTGGCTCTGGGACCCTGGCCAGCAGCTCCGGGGAACGGTTGTGTGGGGATAGCAGCTCTTGGAAGGTGGGGCGGGGGGGGGGAAAAGAGTTGATTCTGTAGCGAGCGGAACAAAATAGCTCGTCATGCCGGGACTAATAAGACGTTTGGCACAAATCTCTTCGGTGTTGGAACTTGCCGTTCGTCACATGTGCCGCCTGTGTGGGGACACGTCGCTCGACTTGACGTTTGGCCAATAATAATTCGCCAAGGCAAACAGACAGCGTCGCGAGCAAAAAAAACGCCGTCTTAACGACCGAGTGTTAACAACTAATCGCGTAACAACAGGCCTCCATAGAGCCCAATGTGTAGTGTATAGTGTAGTGTAAAGTAGTGTAGTGCCTCCATAGAGCCCAATGTGTTCGCTAAACCGACCATTCCCCTGCTAACGACGGGCTGTTGTAGGTACAGTAAATATTAATTAATGCATTGGTTAACAGCGTTTCTTTTATGTCATGTGTTTATAACGTTGTTAGTATCTTCATGTATCAATATTCGTTGTTTAAATATTATAAAGTACCGTTTTTTGCGTGAAAAAATGGTAACTTTCGATGCTATCGGAAGAATTAAGCCTTTAACGTGTATTTGCTATACTCGCGTAACGACCAAATCACTTAACGACCTGTTAAGTGGAACCAATTACCGTCGTTAAGAGGGGTTCTACTGTGTATATATATACACACACTCTAATTGGGAGTGGTGGCAGTGATTAGCGCGCTAAACTTTTATTCTGACGACCGGTGTTCCGATCAGTGCTCCTGCGCAACAAATGGCGAGTGGCGCTTAAACATATCCTGCACCACCACTAGCTCTACTCAGCCTTACACGATGACAACTCGCTGTGGTGCGGAAACATCAATGTGGAGCTCGCCACGGTGCTGGCCATGTCAGCCGTAATGGGTGCCTGCCGAGAGCACTTTTGCCAACAGGTCTGTACACGATGGTATGGAGGATATTTAACGTTCGTTCACGTCAAATAGGGGGTGAAGGGAGGTGCGTCGATTTAGCGGTTCATATTGATTTTAAGTTCGTGATATGTGCGGCAAATCGCACAGATGTGAGAGTCGATGTGGTTAGATTCGTACGTCGTATTAATGGGTTCACATCATCTCTCCATCCACTACAGGCGCTACAATTGACTGCCATATTGAAAAATCGATTATTTTTTGTGTTTAAAGGGAATTGCTTCTCGGAGTCAAGACAAATCATTGCATTCCCGGGTTGTGAATTATCATTCCACCCTCTTTTATGTACGAGCAGTCGTGTGTGTGTGTGTGAGTGCAGCGGGGGTCCGTGCGTGCGGCGTGCGCGGCTGTGCGCGTACCCATGGGACACTCGGTGAAATCGGGGCCCGTGAACTTGGGGTAGACGATGCGACACAGGAACGAGGGCAGCAGCAACACCGGGCGACGGCACGGAGGGCGACACGGCCGCACCAGCGTGTAGGGCATGAGCGCCGCCTGCCCGCTGGAGTCGGCCTCCCGCTCGCGCTCTGTGGGCAACACATACACGCAGGGTCACCGTCATAGCCACCAGCAACCATCTCCATCATTACCACCTTACAATCACCATCATAGCCACCATCAACCATCTCCATCATTATCACCTTACAATCACCATCATAGCCACCAGCAACCATCTCCATCATTACCACCTTACAATCACCATCATAGCCACCAGCAACCATCTCCATTATTACCACCTTACAATCACCATCATAGCCACCAGCAACCATCTCCATCATTATCACCTTACAATCACCATCATAGCCACCAGCAACCATCTCCATCATTACCACCTTACAATCACCATCATAGCCACCATCAACCATCTCCATCATTACCACCTTACAATCACCATCATAGCCACCAGCAACCATCTCCATCATTACCACCTTACAATCACCATGATAGCCACCATCAACCATCTCCATCATTACCACCTTACAATCACCATCATAGCCACCAGCAACCATCTCCATCATTACCACCTTACAATCACCATGATAGCCACCATCAACCATCTCCATCATTACCACCTTACAATCACCATCATAGCCACCATCAACCATCTCCATCATTACCACCTTACAATCACCATCATAGCCACCAGCAACCATCTCCATTATTACCACCTTACAATCACCATCATAGCCACCAGCAACCATCTCCATCATTACCACCTTACAATCACCATGATAGCCACCATCAACCATCTCATTATCACCTTACAATCACCATCATAGCCACCAGCAACCATCTCCATCATTACCACCTTACAATCACCATCATAGCCACCATCAACCATCTCCATTATTACCACCTTACAATCACCATCATAGCCACCATCAACCATCTCCTCATTATCACCTTACAATCACCATCATAGCCACCATCAACCATCTCCATCATTGCCACCTTACAATCACCATCATAGCCACCATCAACCATCTCCATCATTACCACCTTACAATCATCATCATAGCCACCATCAACCATCTCCATCATTATCACCTTACAATCACCATCATAGCCACCATCAACCATCTCCAGCATTGCCACCTTACAATCACCATCATAGCCAGCAACCATCTCCATCAATGCCACCTTACAATCACCATCATAGCCACCATCAACCATCTCCATCAATGCCACCTTACAATCACCATCATAGCCACCATCAACCATCTCCATCATTGCCACCTTACAATCACCATCATAGCCAGCAACCATCTCCATCAATGCCACCTTAGAATGACTGTGATAGTTCGCAACAATCACTATCGTTCCAAACATTTGTAACTCTTCTGAAAGTGGCGGCGGGGGGCCAAATAATCAAAAGGCGCATTGACTTTCTGACCGCTGTGCAGGGTTGCAATGAATGAGCTGTACACACGAGGAAAGTTGCTGTGTACATACGTTACTAGTGGCGGCAGCAGGCGAGTAGACATACAGGTGGCTAAACATACAGGTGAGTAAACATACAGGTGTGGTAGAAGCCCTTTGGGGTAGGGGGAAGCAGCGGGGTGGGGGTGGGGTGCAGGGGAATGGGGGGGGGGGGGCAGAGGGGTACAGCGACTCACAAGTACACAGGCAAAAATCAGTGAGAAGAGCCCAGGCTTGCTGTTCCCCTTCACTGTGCGAGGGGATTGGGTGGGGTTATGGACGGGGGGGCAACACCCCCCACCCAATGTAACCGCTTCACAGTAAGGGGGCAGGTGTCCAGCCCCCACAGCTGTAGTACTGCGCCACCACTCGCGCTCTGCCGCCTCACGAAGCTGTGCTGCACCTCGTGCCGAACATCGAATAGCACGCGGTTTATAATTCGCGTGCAAGTATTTTTTATGGATTTTTTTTGTTTGCCAGCGGTTTTCTTGGCCCCACCAGCCCCTCATGACCAGCCGCCACTGCTCGGTGTACACTTGGGTACAGCCAGAGGAAGGGGCATTCCATTATAAAACTTAAAATAAAACTATTTTTTATTTTACCAGGTAAGGCCCCACTGAGCTATATAGCACTTTTTTAGAAGCGACCTGGCCACAAATGATAGCTCAAGAAAGTGGCTTATCGCGTGTAAATTACCAGCAGCCAAATACTCTAAACGCGCGACGTTGATTCTAAATGTGGAGGGATAAACCGGAGGACACGGAGAAAAATCCATGCAACAGCGGGGAGAGAGAGAGACACACAAACTCCAAATATACAGCAGGCGTCAGCAGGGTCAGTCGGGATCGATCCTACGACCTTTTGCATACCAGGCGAGGTAATCAACATCTCGCCACTCTGGTTCCTATTAATTTAGCGGTACCAGCAGAAGAGGAGCGATGTATCATTGAGCAAATGGCCCAGAAAAGGGCGTTCAACATCGTCAAGAGGCATAGGCCGCAAGGAGGGGAGCAGGGGCTTATCCCTGTGGATCTTCAATAGTTCTGTTTTGTTAACCAGCCTCCCAGCGGTTGTTTTTGGCCAATTTGGGCTAATATACTTAAGCAGAAGATTAGTGCTGCATACAACCGCATTTTCCAAAATGTGATTTGTAACTTTCATCCTTACCCATGTATCCATAGTTACATTATAATGTGCAATTTTATTGAGGGACTACTTACTGTGTGTCATCTTGGTGTGGTCTGGCACTGTTTTTTTGCTGTTGTCTTGATGTCTTGCCCAAGCTTGGGAACGAGTGTACTTATGAAATGTTTGCTTTGAATATTTGATCTATTCTAAGCATGAATTCTGAGTAATTTGCTTACGTTTCCTATACTTTGCGTGCCTGTCGTGTTTGTGTTTTTTTCGTTCTAACTTGCTGACCCCCCCCCCTGCCTCTACTTGACATCTGTGGAACAAAAACAACCGCTTCGTAGCTCATCGGATTTCCCCGGGATAGATGAAGATTGCGATCCTCACTCCGACACTCACCAATGCCGTCCAGCGAGGCCGGAGCCTCCCAGGCCCAACGCAGAGGCCCCGCCGTACCCGCCATGAGGCGCATACGCTCTCCACTCGACTGCCGCTTGTACGGCTGCACCTCCGATCGGCCCAGCAGCTGCTGGGCGGGAAGGTGGTGTGAGATCGACGAACAGGCGATGACCGAAGGTTGGCGTCGGTTAAACAAATGGAAAAGGTGAGGACAGGATGAGGGTGGGTGCTGTTCAGGTGCAGCCCTGCAATTCCTCGCTCACGCGCCACTGCTGGTGGAACGGCCTCCACTCGAGGGGGCCTCCGAGAGGGCGCCCTTCGAGTAGGAATTTGGGCTCATCGTCCATGCTCACCAGAGTTCCTCAAATCAAAACATCAACTTTTAAGCGCTGCACGTAGCCGTGAAGCTGAACACTCGTAAAAAATAAGAGCAAACTATGGTTACATTTTTCACTTTGACAATTCACCACTGTACGATTCTTACGTGGGAAAATATAAAAAGTCTTGGAAGAGGTAAGAGTACCCACACTTTACCCCACCACACGTGACCTGCCGAGAGTAACTGCTGCTCCCGTTTATACTGCTTGGGTGCGCAGAGGCACGAGGATTTAAGAATCTTGCACCATTGTTTCAACCGCGGGAGGTAAAATTGAACAACTTCTGGATAAAATTTTGGTTTAAAGCTTTCGTGACTGCAGGGATTCATATTCTTGGTTCTTTCGGTAAAGTCACGTAGAAGGGAAACAATAAAATAATACAAATATAAAACAATAAAATTCTCACGACGTTTCGATTGCAACACAAGCAATCATCATCAGGTGTGAAAGCCACAGCAAGAAAGTTTCAAACTTTCTTTCAAACTTTCTTGCTGTGGTTTTCACACCTGATGATGATTGCTTGTGTTGCAGTCGAAGCGTCGTGATAATTTTATTGTTTTATATTTTTATTATTGTTTCCCTTCTACGTAACTTCTGGATTGCCATTTCAGTGTTCTGACCATCGCACAACGAGTGCCAACACACATGAACGTGTATTTAGCTATGGTAGGGGGCGCCATGGTGGCGAGATGTTAACTACCTTGCCCGGTATACAGGAGGTCGTGGGTTCGATCCTGACCCTGACGCCTGTATATTTGTAATTTGCATGTCCTCTGCGTGGTCATGTGGATATTCCTCCTGGTTTTCCCTCCACGTTTAGAATCAACATGCTCAGTGGGCCTTACCTGGAAACATTGAAGAGAAATGGTTTCGTTTATAGTTAAGTTTAGAATCCCTGCACGTGTCACTCTGGATGAAGGGTTTCTGTCGTACAAGTAGTGGACCAAACCACACTTAGTCGTGCTGGTCGTGAGCACAGAAAGTGCAAACGCAGAAGTACAGCACAGCAATCACGTGCCACCAATGCTGGCTTTATGGGCAGGTTGCCCTTGAAAGAGAGCAGTTTACCTCAAATTGGCTTACCGGTTTCAAGAGAGTCTAAAGTCTAAAGCAATGAATTTCACTTCAATGGCACCACAGTAGTACGGGTTTTGACTGTAACTTTTTCAGTCTCGTTTGTACATTTGCGATTGCTCCACATGAATTCCATTAGCAAATAATGATCACGAATAGTAAATAATCGACTTTATGCAGCGGTTATTCACAGCGATACGTTGTGAGCACAAGAAATCGATGTCGATGGATTACTGCATCGTTATGTCGTTATCAACAAGAACACCGTTGTTGTTCATCGAGCAGTGCATCAGCCACGTGTCCCTGTGTCGTAACATTCAGTCACCCTCTCAGGCGGGGTGTTGGGCTCGGCAGGAGCAACTCAAGTGCCCGGAGAAAACCCACCACGGACGAGGAACTCTCGAGATCCTCACAGGTAGGAGAGGAACCCACTTGTTGCTCATACTGCCTCCCAAAGACGGATGTCATGTCACGGCTCCTTGTGTATCACTTGATTGTTAATAGCATATACTGTTCGTAGGGGACGCTGCTACGGTGGCTCACAGGACTTGCAATCCACAGCTCGGCGGTTCCAGACTCAACCTCCCGGAGTGGCAGTTGAAACAACGGGGCAAGTTTCTCAAATACGCTGCCTCTGTGCATCCAGCAGTGTTCACCACAGCTATGCAGTTGGCAGGTCGTGTAAAGTGAGAGTACTCATACCTCTTTCAATACTCATAAAATATATATATTTTTCCACGTAACAGTTAAACAACGATGATAATATTTTTTAACTCGTCCAGTGTTCGGCTTCCGGCTATGTGCAACACTTCAATTGGTGATTTAAAGGATATGTGGCGCTTCGGAGACTTGCTGTAAGCTGCCAAGGAAGTATGGCAGGTAGGCTTTATCGTAGTTACAACATCCTTGCTTGTAGATGCCACAGAAAGAAGTGCTCGAGTATTAAAGGTATTGTTTCCATGATACTTATCACGTTGGCGGCAGTATCTCGCTTGGCACATTTCCTTTATGGCTCCAAACGGCGAGTGCCAGTCCCTTTTGCTTTGCGGAACAAATGTATACGTAGGATGCATAACGGCCGGTCGACATTTCAACTTTACACAGCAGACTTCTGTTTTACTTTTCACAATGATATTAATGAAAGTCTTATCAGTGGACTTTTTCGGCTGCAATCCCAAAGTATATTTACTTTAAACGCATACTAGGCCTCATATCTCTGGCAGAAAGTCCAAGTATCCCCCCTTGCTGAATCAAATAAGCACAAAGCGATGCTCTCATTTCCATTGGCTGTCCCGAGCCAGTGGTGGAAATCCCACATTTCTAATGGAAGACAAGGTGGAATATAAAGACCCATCACCTCCCCAACCACAGCCAGTAAGTAAATGAATTGTTGTGATTCGGAGTTTCAGAATCTTATTTTACATATATATTGTCAGTGGGCTCAATTGGCTGCCAAGGTGACAAACCATTAAATACAACAATTAATAATCGAAGAATAAAGATGCTTACGCATGCGGCGCGATGGATAAACCGTGAGCTTTACAACAATATGAACCGATCAGCAGATGCGTCAACACGCCCACAAGTGTTCACCTACTGGTGCTCATTTTACCGACTCGAGGAATTGGAATAAAGAAGTTGACCTGGTCTTCTTCGGTTCTTTCGGTAAAGTCACGCAGAATGAGAATAAAATAATAAAATAAAACACTAAAATTCTCACGACGTTTCAAAAGTTGACCTGGATTTGAACTCCGTTAATCCGCGACGACACGCACGGCCACTTGCATTTCCTCTCGCCCACCGCCCCACCGCAGGTACTCATTTTAGCCCGAGTCGTCAACTTTGGGGGAGACCCAGTCACGTGGGGATAAGTCGACAGCCCCAATTGCCGCTGTGGTTGCTAAGGAACGTGTACTGTAAAGTGCACCACAATCGCTACGAAAACAGCTCCTCACTACCATTACCAACCATCATCAACCATCAGCCCCACCACCATCGGCGCCAGTGCCATTAACAACAACCAGACCACAGCGGCAACAAAAAACTGCAACAGCAGCAACATTTTTTTTATATGCAAGCACACGGATCCCACCGAACATGTGTGTGGGTGATTTCCCTAAAGATTCAGACGCAGGATTTGCACAACCAATTTAAGAATCGTTTCCAGAGAGACCCTACACCTCCCTCTAGTGGAGGCGCAGGTCTGACGGAGGCATTTGGCAGAGCAGCAAGGTGTTTTCAGTCGGTGCACTCGCGAGCATTCGTGACGCACCTCAATCTCAGACGAGTTAAATGTTGGCGGTCACTGCGTTCAAATATCTTATTGTTCTACGTACCGAGTGTGCCTTTGTTTAAATCACTTTACGAAATTTAAAAAAAAACGGTATGAGCAAAAACCTGATACCATAGCTTTCAACCCATACGGTTTACCCGTATTCTTGTATAGAGAAATTGAGCTTCAGTTCCATACGGCGTACAGCCGTTTCAATACAGGCATTTTTTTGTCTATTTGTTTGTATTTCTCCCTTGTGATGGGACTTTGTAGGGTGAACGTTGAGATTTATAAGGGCACGGGATGACCAATAAGGTCTCAATTGATCTGTAATAAGGTACAGGTACATGATTCGGATGGCAGGGGCGTGCAAGGGATGAGGGACAACCGCCTGGTTGCGCTCCTCTATTTTGGCAGCCCCAGACCAGCAGTGGAACTTGGCCATTCCTATCACAGAGGCCAGTCTCCTCCATAGGATGGCCAGTGTTAACGCTCTGGGGAAGTCGCACTCATTTATTGACCCTGGAAGAGCTTATGGGGCAGAGTTGACCCTTGCCCAGTGTCAAACCTGCAACCGCTACCATGGTGTGTTTAACACTCCAGAGTGCAACACCAGGCTGTTTCTTAAATCGGTCGCCATGCAGTGTATACAAACACACACAAACACTGTACGCAGATAGCAGTTTGAAAATCGTGAACATTTTGAAACGACCCCGAAGCCTTCCGATTGCTATTCACATAACGTACGCAGAACCACCAGGCCAGAGACCATAAGAGTTGTTGTGGGCTAGATTGCATTCATGTGTCGTTAAACCCAGCACCACCCGACACACCCAATTTGTTACTCGTTCATCACACCGGTGTGTTGGAGCATAAACATTTACAATTCGCGTGCAACATGTCGCCAGTAATTACAACCAGCCTCATCAGGTGACAGACAGAATTGTGGCCAGAGCGTGAGAAAGAGGGGCATATCTTCTGAGACGTATTACTTGGCCAAGAATTAAATAACAAGACTAAGGAGCACGATCTCAGTGCACATTCGTCATCGAATGCCGTGTAAAACAACACGGAGTTGTTTGGAAACATCGGCTGGATTGGGCTGCAGGGGCTATGGACTCGTGCAGGAGTCACCCGCCGACGGATCACACGTCGTTGTTGCACAGGGAGTGAGCGTGAGCTCTGTGAACAGGGGGGCCGAATTACAAAGGGATCACCCGAGTTTTCTAAACACAACATTTAAATATTGCTCTTGGCAAATGTGTTTTTCGATGATTTTATATATATAAAAAAATTAACCATCAAACCTTCTTTTTTGCTTATAACTCTTCCTCCAAAACAAAGTTTTTGTTTTAGATGTTCCACTTTAAGGTTTCTTTCATTATATTTCTTAAGCGTGGAGAACGCGGTTCTCAAAAGTATCCAGTTGAAGCGCTCAAAAACGATTTTGTAAAAAAAAATAAACCATGCAGCGCAGCTGCTTTATCAGCCATGGCCACGATAGTGGCAGCCCTGGAGCTAAATAGTGATCACAGACAGTGCCCAGCGCAGCTTAGCCAACACCAGCAATTATAATTATAACATTAACTTATTAATTTATCTGTTTCATGGCGCCGTATATAATTGCAATTTATCATAACGATGCTCAATATATATTTTTTTAAATTCTGTTTTCTATTCTGAGTGCCCGCGAATTTCCATTACACGGTGGAAGCTTGCGCTGTTTTGTTCGCGGTATTGGTGGCACTGCTGGCTCCGTACGCAGCACTGCTGACGCTTTTGACCACCTGCTGCCTACTACTTACGGTCCCTTGCTAATGGCCGATAATTAATCATTGCCACTTTAATGATCACACACCAGCGTACGAGTCGCTGGGTAGAGGTGTAACGGTTATCAACCCACCTTTCCCCTCCTTTCCTCCCCCCACGATTAAAATTATTGTTACAGTTGAAGGTCGCGATTCAAATTCAGAATTCAAATACATACGTCAAACACGTGACGCAAAATGGCGATGTTTACAAGACATGTACGGTTGGCTTAAACATAAGTATTGCTTCACGAATTGACATATCTTGATGGCTCTTTGTGTTTGGGGGGGCTTGCAAATCACACAGGTGGTGGACGGAGAGAGGCCGTCCCCAGCGGCATCAACTAAACCGTCACAACCGAGGGTTTGCCGTGGAGCGCCGAGGTTGAGCGTGGCCTGGTGAGAAGCGGCGCAGCTGAATTTCGGGGTGGGGGGGGGGAGGGGGTGGGGAGTCCATCGGCAGAAAGCCGCAGAAAGCTGCGCGAGGCCGATTATGGAAAGGGAGGTGGGGGGGGGGGAGAAAAAAAGAGGAAATTAAACCTGGAGGAAGTGGTCGATGACGCCCACCCGGAGGCCGCTTCCTCCTGGCCGGCCAGTGTCCACCGCCCGGGGGCCAACGTCACTCGGGAGGCTGCAACTGCACTGCAGGGAGGCCTGGAAGGGGGGGGAGGGGGAGCGGGGATCGTGCGAGATGCATCTACGCATGCTGAACTTCTATCGCACCGTACGTAGCCGACCGTGCTAAGTCGGAGGTGCGGGGGAGCGGGGCAGGAATGGTGGCGGAAGCGATGATGGAAAGAGACGGCAGGAGCGTGGGCCAGCGCCAGGTTCCGGATGTCAGCTGGAGCTCTGAGAGCAGGGTGGGGATTCTGAACCGGGCCACCAAGTCCGCTCTTGCTTTTGTTTGGGTTATTCTGCGCCACCCATAAGTGGCGTTTCCCTTGTGCGGTGCGAAATACGTCGTGGAAATGATAAATCCCAGAGAAAGACTGACGCTCTTGAAACCAGGATAATGGTTTCTGGACAAATGTTACCCACAATCCACCAAGGACGCCTTTAATACCAGGGGTCAATTACAATTGTAATCGTCTCATTCGCAAATTAATTTGTAAACACGAGATAATTGTATTTTCAGCCAACAAAACTTCTGTAATTGCAATTACATTTTGACCTCAGGTTCTGGTTAGTGTTTTGTGCAATTTTGCTCCAGCGATTATGGAGGCCTCTGGTTTATGTTACCCACAATCCACCAGAACAGCTGATAATAACTGTTATACAATGTTTTGTTATCATACACTGAATGGGCTCCATGGTGTTCGTAAAGGGCTCGGTATTAACCTAACAGGTTATATGCTACTGATGAGACTTGGTGCACAAGTCCCACAAAGATGATGGTCTATTTATTTTCATGTTGGAAAACAAAACCTTGTTTTTATTTCGGGGACCCTCTGGTATAGTTTTTTAAATTATTATTAGGGTCATTCTTTACATTAGCCAGGCAATGGTGGCGTGCGTCTGTAAGCCACCACTGTCAAAGCGAGAGTTGATGATTCATACAAATGTCATGAACTTCTCTTACAAAGGGAGTCGAGATGCCATAACCCAGTCCAGCAAGTGGATGAATCTGTCTGTTTCCATCTGTACGGGGCGGAGGGCGGGGAATCAGGTTGCCCAGCGCGCATGCGTGGGAATCTCGCCGTTTGTTTTCTCCCACGTGTATAATGGAGTTTGGCCAAACATCCCAATTCAGGGCCACAGAGCTTGGGCAATTGTTGCCGTCACTTTTGGCTGCCTTTGCGCTTGTCTCCGATGTACCACGCCGCTGAACCCAAGGCAATCCATGCATGTTGCAAGCCTGCGACTAAAACAACTTGCGCGCTTTAATACGGATCAAACTGTACTTGAGGAGGTAATATCTTCAAGATATTTAAGTGACACATTCCGTTTGTTTTCCCCAAACAAAAAATTGCCGTACCGGTTTGCCTGCAGTGGGAGTTGAAACCTTTGACTTTGTGGAAAGCAACTCGATGACAAGTGCTGACCACACCATTTCCCCGCCTCATTGAAATCGACGCGACAGCAGCCGCACGGCGCGGCACGACTTTAGGACATTTCTGTGCCTACCACACCTTTCTCATCTTGCCCTGCGCGCCGTACAAGTCCGTTTCATCCGAGCTGGTGCGTCGATTCATGAGCCTCTTCAGCTTGGCCAGGAGCAACTGCTGGGCTCTGAGTGAGAGAAATGTGCCCGAGGCAGGAGCAAACAAGAGAAGCAGCGACGCCTTTATTTAAATTCAGATGAGAAGCGACCAAGACCATTTTTTGTTCTTGAATATCATGGGAATAATTCCAGATTCTCAATGCCACTTGTTGAGGTCTGCTCGCCACGGAAATGCTTCATGTACTTTGGCTAATCCTCCATTGAAGCACCACAGACTACAGTGGCTTACCAGCAAGAATAAAAAAAAACAAATCTCTTTTGGAATGGAGACCTGGATTATAAAATGTGTAAGGTACAAAGGAAAGTCATGATCAAACGAGATCCCAATAACAAACTTAAGGGTAACAACAAGGTGGCCAGGTGGCTTAGGTGTTAGATCGCTGAAGCTGGCATCACTTAATCCTCGGTTCAGAGCCTGGCAGCCACTCTTGACTAATGCGGCGTATCAAGAGTCGCGAATTGACCAGTCTTAGTCCGGTCACTGTTAACTGCACAAAAAAAAACCCCCATCGTATTAAAGTTGGGTTTGTACTTAATTTGGTGAAATTCTGGGTTTTTAGGAATTAAAAACATTGCATTGACTGCCACACAACGGAAATATCTCTGTGTAGTAGGGTGGTCTGTGCAAGTGTTTCTTTTTGATTTAAAGCTTTCGTGACTGCAGTAATTCATATGCTTAGCTCTTTTGGTAAAGTCACGTTGAAGGGAAACAACAAAATAATAAAATATATATAAAACAATAAAAAATTCTCACGACGTTTCGACCATATCACAAACGGTCGTCAGAATTTTTATTGTTTTATATATATATTATTATTTTGTTGTTTCCCTTCAACGTGACTTTACCGAAAGAGCTAAGAATAAGTGTTTCTTTTTTTACGTTGAATGGTGTCACATATATGAATGGAGTGCTCTTGCCAATAACGTCTGGTAATCCAACAGCATTTGGTGAACAAGCCTGATGCTTCTGATGAGAGCCAGAAGGTGAAAAGCGGTCCAGAGTTCAGTCCCTTCAACAAATACCCTGAATTCTCAATGGCAATGCATAATGGGGGTTTGTGAAGAGTGTGCAAGAGGTGATAGAAGCAGTTCTGTGATACAAACTTCTGCGGGAACATTGCTCCGCGCTGAGCGTTCCGAATTCATTATTTTACTCGTCGCCATCATGCCGACAAAGCACGAATCGCGAAAAATATGGAAAATAAAGTGTAAATTAAGGTAACAAATCAAAGTTCTACGCGCGAGTTAAACCGGACTAGAGACCGAAAACATTGGTGTTCATCCCGTCTGAAAAGTGAAGCCAGTAACTGATTAAAAACCTCTCTGGGAGGGAAAAGCTCTTTTTTAAGAACAACAAAACAATTATGGCGGAACCAATGATAGAGTGTCGAGCGTCTTTTTCTTTGCATTTTCGGTTGAATAGACAGTGCTTGTGCGCGTAAATGCACGTGGGCAATGCCAGCTGGTGTTCTCCCAGACTGCAGGAGGAAGGAGGGAGGGAGGGAGGAGGGAGGGAGGGAGCTGGGAGGGAGGGAGCTGTGAAGAGCAACAGTGCGAGGGAGATTGAAGATTTTCCCACGCCCGTCTTGGCAGGGAAGCAAACTCAGCTGCTGAAGCCACAACCACCTTCCTGAACTGCCCCTCTCACTCTCCCAAGTCTGTAAAAACTGACACCACATTCCTTTACAAATTTTACATCTGTAATCACATCTGACTCAATCAATGGGTGGTACCTAGCCAACACGGTGAGGTATTTATAGAAGACGTTTACAATAATACATTGGAAATAATGATACAAATGGCAGCCCTTTGTAAATCCACTCTTCAATGAAGGCCTATCTGGTAGCATCATTTGGACCACGCAAATGCTGTGAAACTCTCTTCCCATGAGGGTCGAGGAGGTGCTGTACTCGAGCTTGTGAAGAGAAAACGGTGCTGCAAAATATGGACGAATATCATCGTCCCTTCTGCATGGGATAGAGCGTTGCCCCCTCGCAAGCGTGGGGTTTTCCCTGGGTGATCCGATTTCCTCCCACAAGTATGAACACACTCATCATTAATTGGCTGAAAACACCTCCCTATATAGAGGCGTACACCGCTTGGGCAACTGCTGGCGCCGGACCACCATGTGGCTGCCCTTCCTGCATGTCTGCGTGTTGTCGCGTCTCTCTCTTGTCGAGATTGAAATCTTGATTTAAAGCTTTCGTGACTGCAGTGATTCATATTCTTGGTTCTTTCGGCAAAGTCACGTTGAGGGGAAACAATAAAATATATATAAAACAATATATAAAAAATATATAAAACAATATATATTTCATTATTTTATTGTTTCTCTTCAACGTGACTTTACCGAAAGAACCAAGAATATGAGATTGAAATCGTTGAAACTGCTATTTACGGGGATTGGTGTAGCTTGAGGAAGGGGTAAATTGTTTGTCACCAACGTTAGCCATGGCGTGGAACCAGGCTCAGGTTGCCACGTTTATAGCTCAGTGCATTATCTCCTGCACCACTGCTCACCACCAACAATTATAATAACAACAATGCCCGTTATTTACCCGGTAGAAATCCTCAATGACCCTCAATAATTTTTCAGCAGGCTCCTGCATTGGAAATGTATTGTCAATTCCATGCATGAGTGTTTGGCCTCGTGTCTAAACACACGCAACTCAGCTTTAAAGGCAATAATGCCAGCAGCTGTTGAGGCGAGCATTCGAACACAGCCACGATCACGCAAACCATTGCCCACTTTGACTCCCAACGCTGATTGTTGGTACCACACAGCATACGATCACTGAAAGCTGGTTTGACCGAGAGTAGTCTTGTGCACGCCCACTAATTAAACTGGTTAATCAGGAATGTAGTGCTCGGTGCACAATCCACCACATCGCTGCTCCCACGTACAAAGACAAAGACCCCTCCTCCCGTATAGCCTTAACAGAATGTAGGGGAGCAAGCGCTGTTCGCGAGCACCTATGAAGGCCGGAACGTTACACGAGGGGGGGTGGGCTGGCCAGCACCACGCCCGACCGCCTTTGTCTCCCCAGTGGCGACGTGTACGCACCGCGAGCCGACCTACCGCAGGAAGCTGGGCAGCGTGCCGGTCTCGCCGTCGCGCATTGTGTAGGGGTCGACGCGGGAGCAGCGCCACTCGGCGCGCCCCTCGTACAGCGTGTCGGTGACGTGCAGCACGTCCTCGCAGGCCGCGTGCATCGTGCAGCCCTCGGCCAGTCCGCACACGCTCGCGTTCACCAGCACGAAGAACGAGTCGCCCGACGTCACCGTGCCTCCCTCCAGCAGGGCCTGCAGCTTGCGGTGGCCTGCGCAACCCACACCCCCACCGCACCCCACAATTATAAACGCGGCCGCGTATGCACGGACGTTTAACAACGTTTAACAACAACAATACCTTGCTGATCTCGTCCAGGAGCACGAACCCATCACGCATACGTCTCGTACAATTCATTTTCATGCACGTTGTGTGAATGCGTCTATCACGAGGATGCGTTTCAGACAATTAACTGAACGATCATTGCATGCTACATGTATATGCAAAGCCAAAACCTCCCCTGTACAGCTTCGAACAGACTCTTGGGACAAGTGCTGTTATAGTGAGCAACTATGAAGGCTGGCACGGCACACGAGGGGATGGGTGGCCAGCGCCACGTCTCGCTGCCTGCCTTCGTCCCCACAGTGCTGACGTTTACACAGCCAGGTAGTTGTTGAAGGCTGAGTCTACCTAGGGGATGCCCAGGACCGGTTCAGACATCCGTCACAGATGTTGGCTGCGAGTGTGCACACAACTCGGGGTCTCTGCGTGCACTGTGCCAATGGCTACACTGCCGCTCCCCATGCAAACACAAACAGGTCAATGGGATTGAATGAGTGCAACTCTGCTATTTCTAACCCAAGTTTTCCGATTGCCTCGAGCTACCACAAAACTGAGATATGAGATTGCTGCTGCAGCAGCAAACTTGCGTAATGATTAACAGATAGCTAAAGTATATTTATAAACATCTTTTTTTCCTGTTACTGGAGAGGAAAAATATCGTGATGCGTTTTAAGTAACCAGTTAGTTTTTGACAAAAAGGCTTTTTGGGCGTGCAGGCTTAGTTTGCGAGCTACAAAACAATCAAAAAAAGGGCAAATTAGAAATTTTCCAAAAATGTACAGAACACCACCGCCGCCGCTGCATACGATCGCTCCAGAATCTTGTAAACTTGGGTCCGTATCACACCCCATTACGCCCGCGCCTAGGAAAGGATGGCCATGTGGCTCAGCCCGGGGAAAGCTGTGGCGTCATCCACACCGTCCATGTTGGTGCGCACGAAGAGCTGCACGAGCCCCTGGCAGTGCTGCAGGGCCCAGTGCGTCTCCTCCTTGGTGGAGTTCTCCAGGGACACCTTCTGGACCTCACCTTTCACCTTGCCTTCCAGCTGCATGGGCACAGACATCATCATCGTCGTCATCAGCCATCATCAATCCCAAGCCACCACCGGCACCCCCAACAGGCCCTACACTTTAATGGTGAGTGGGTTTTGTTTTTGTTGCATCCATATTCATCTCTTTGTTTCTCCGAGAACTTTCGCAGACACAAACAAAAAGATCGACAGGATTGCCTTTAAGAGACTTTGGATGGGGGTGGGGCGAGTGGTGCTTGCGAGCAGCTATTCGGGCCAAAGTGGTGCACGAGGGGGTGCTATGTATTTATGTAAAACTTCTTTTACACCCTACAAAGCCAACCGTGCTAATCGGAGGTGCAGCCCGCACCATGCCTGGCCAGCCTTGTTTCCCCGGTTTTAACGCTTACACACCACACCAGGCACTCACTTGAGTATCGCTCGATTCAAGGGTGGCTCTGTACCATAACACACACCAGCACTAAGGCAATTGGCCACTGAAATGCACAGTAGCAGCAGCAGCAGCGGCAGAAATTAATAGCAATAATAAGAATACACCATCAGCGCCGCTTCATTCGTGTTTGCGTAAGCGCATGCGTGGGTGCGCGACGCTCACGGCGAGCAGCTGGTAGCCGGGCTTGAGGCCGGCGCGCTCCGTGGAGGAGCCGGGACGCACGCTCCGCACGAACACGCCGCTCTCGTTGCCACCGATCACCGTGACGTCGTCGCGCAGCGAGACGGCGCTTAAGCTCGCCTGCAGCGTCGGCCGGACCGGCGCGGTCGGGACGCTCACCGAGAACGCGGACGGACGAAACGGCCTGCGGCGAGAACGACACGGATCCACCGCTCGTCCCCCCACCTCCACTTAGCATCACAGAGAACGGAGGGGCGAGTGCTGCTCACGGGCGCCCGCCGAGACGGACGTGGCGCGCCAAACTACAGGTGGTGTGGTCAGCGCCACACCCCAGCTACCCGTCTCTCCGCGGTGCTGATGTTTATGCACCACACTATGTACACATTTAAGGTTGAGTCGACCTGCGGGAGGCCCAGGACCGGTTCTGATATTCGTCACCGATGTTGGCTGCGAGTGTGCATAGAACTCGGGTCGGCGCGCACTGTGACAAACATCACACTGCCGCTCCCCATACAAACAGGTCAATGGGATTGAACGAGTGCAGTTCTGATATTTCTAACCAAGGTTTCTATGGCCTAGAGTGATGTGTAATCGGAGTTATCCTACGGGACAAGCAGTACAGGGTTATATACGATTTTCCACCGATATGCATGGCTGGGAATTGAACCCGGGTGGCAAACACTTGCAAGCACACACGCACGTGGGATGCTCACCTGGTTAGAGAAAAATAAACGGCCAATACAAAAAAACAATTGTTTCCCTGCTAAAATGTGTGTAGGTGATGCTAAGACAATGACAGGAATTCCATATCACCATGGCATAGGACAGAGTACCGACTCATTCCGTTGGCTTTGGGAGAGTTGATGTCCAAACGGGCTTAGGAATGGCAACCTTTACAATTACCAGTTAATCGCTCTGCCAAAGTAAATACGTGCATAAATTATACACAGAACATAGTTCTAAATTTGAAGCCTGGATTTTAAAAGTGGCAGCCAAAAGTGATTCAATTAGAGTCTCAAGGTTAGCGAGTCTCAAGGTTAGCGAGAATATAAAACCCCAACTTACGATTTTTCTTTTTCTTTCCTTTGATTTACCAGAGACGAACGTTCTTTACAATTGATGGCAGGGTCTCCACCTACATTTAACGCGTTGGCATTTGCCACCAATGTTACAGATCGTCACTTTTTGTTGGTGTCACAGAACCTCCTCCACCCGACACAGCCAAATAAACGTAATTGTCACGTGTTCATTTGCTTCAGCACACTGGTGTGCGTTGAAGAGCAATCCACAATTGGGTTTATAATTGTTATTTTTTTTGCGTGGAATACCCGCTGAGCAGTAGCAACGTTAGCCGCTTGTTGCAGGGATTCACGGGTTCGAATCCAGCGGCCGCTCTGATTAATACTGCCCGTGTACTAAGTGTAACAATACGGTGGACGTTAAAGATTCTGTGATGTCATTCACGGGAGAAGGCCATTGTGTGCCAGCGTCATGGACCCAAAATTGCAACGTTGGAAATATTACCCACAAATTGGGATTATACGTAACAACCGTCGTCCCCCTACTGCGAAAACAACAGGGCAGGACCCTCTTGACAAAAGAGTCACGAGATTCGGTGAGGATTTCCTGGGTAAAACAAGCAGAAAAAAATGCATGTACATTTAACGTCTTTCGCACTGTACGTAGCCAACTGTGCTAATTGGAGGTGCTGGGCGGTGGGGGGTGGAAGGAATGGTAGCGGAAGAGATAATGGCAGGAGATAGCCGGAGCGCAATTCAGCGGCTGGTTCAGGATTTCAGTTATAGCTTTTTAGCTTTGGCCACGATGACATCTTCACCTTCCCCGGTGCATACACCAACGTTGGGCCAAACCACTTGGCGGTGGTGGTGCTGGCGTGCTTCTGTGTCTGCGTGCCGGCGCCACGTGCCGGGCACCTGCCTGTTGTCAAGGTCAAGCTCCGCCAAGAGGCTCTCCATGTTCCCGAGCAGCGAGTCGCAGCCCGAGGAGGCGAGTGACGAGCGGCACGAGCTGCTTCCCGAGCGCTCCCCTGCGTCGCGACACGCGGAGCGAGAGAGAGAGGCGTCACGGTCGTACATCGGCTACTCGTCGTTGTCCTCAGCAAGAGGATTCCTCCATTCGCTCGTTTTAACGGAAGGCATCGACCACACTGTATGCAATTGCCCACCCCCGCTGCCGTAATCGCACCTATAAAACGAGGAATGGACGAGATCCACTCTGCTTGTGAACAAACAATTGAGTGTATAACAAATAAAAAAAATTGGATCTTTAATCTGCTGTTATTAATTCATACGAAAAGAAGACCGAAAGGCAAAGCCAGCAATTGCTCGCCCACACGCCGTTGCTGGCGGAAAGAGCCTCTGCGCTTCAGCGAGCTCGAGAAGGCTGCAGATCTCTCTCTCTCTCTCGACAGATTCTCCATTTCATCATTTCGTGCGACAATTCACGCGTTTCGACAACGCCTCCCTCGTGAAATGGCTACCGGACTGGACCCGCGATCCAGAGGTTGACGGTTATCGTGTCGTGGGATCCCCTGCCCCAATTGTCCCCGGGACTAAAGGTGTTTCACCACGGTCAGCCGGTCGACAGGGTTGTGGTTGGATGTGTGGGAGTACTCCCCTTCTCTTCCGGGATGTTTGGCCAGCATGGAAGAGTAGGCCAAGCTACTTTTATAGAGCCCTCCAGTGCAGGCCCTTCTGCCAGCAGCGGCATGAACAAGTCATTGCAGGGCTGCAACTTTACCTTACACGTTGCAAAATGCATAGAGTAAAACTGTACGCAAGTGATCAATTACGTAGATCAAGTGCTCGGTGAAGACGGGCTCTGCCCTCATGTTGTGTAACATTGTGAAAAATGACACGCAATCGCGTACACCATCTTATCTTAATTCATATTTACAGAGCGCTTTAGCTCAAGGCGCTCTGCATAGTTTTTTTATGAAGCGGTTACGACAGCAAAAGTGATCTAGATGGCAGAGGCTATGCGCAAGGGCCGAGGAATGAGCGACCATAACAGAGGGGAAATGGTGGGTCACGGAAGGGCAGGGGAGGGACGGAGTGGAGGGGTGGAGTGGTGAGGGGTGGGATGAGGAAGGGGATGGGAGGAGAGGTGAGGCTTGAAGAGAGGAATGGAAGAAGGTTAAGGAGGGGGGACTGCTTAATATACAGGGGCAGTGTTGAGTATATGGTGCAGTGTTGAGTCTATGGTGCAGTGCTGAGTCTATGGTGCAGTGCTGAGTCTATGGTGCAGTGCTGAGTCTATGGTGCAGTGTTGAGTTTATGGTGCAGTGCTGAGTCTATGGTGCAGTGTTGAGTCTATGGTGCAGTGCTGAGTCTATGGGCAGTGTTGAGTCTATGGTGCAGTGCTGAGTCTATGGTGCAGTGCTGAGTCTATGGTGCAGTGTTGAGGCTATGGTGCAGTGCTGAGTCTATGGTCCAGTGCTGAGTCTATGGGCAGTGTTGAGTCTATGGTGCAGTGCTGAGTCTATGGTGCAGTGCTGAGTCTATGGTGCAGTGCTGAGTCTATGGTGCAGTGCTGAGTCTATGGTCCAGTGCTGAGTCTATGGGCAGTGTTGAGTCTATGGTGCAGTGCTGAGTCTATGGTGCAGTGTTGAGTCTATGGTGCAGTGCTGAGTCTATGGTGCAGTGCTGAGTCTATGGTGCAGTGTTGAGTCTATGGTGCAGTGCTGAGTCTATGGGCAGTGTTGAGTCTATGGTGCAGTGCTGAGTCTATGGTGCAGTGCTGAGTCTATGGTGCAGTGTTGAGGCTATGGTGCAGTGCTGAGTCTATGGTCCAGTGCTGAGTCTATGGGCAGTGTTGAGTCTATGGTGCAGTGCTGAGTCTATGGTGCAGTGTTGAGTCTATGGTGCAGTGCTGAGTCTATGGTGCAGTGCTGAGTCTATGGTGCAGTGTTGAGTCTATGGTGCAGTGCTGAGTCTATGGTGCAGTGCTGAGTCTATGGTGCAGTGTTGAGTCTATGGTGCAGTGCTGAGTCTATGGTGCAGTGCTGAGTCTATGGTGCAGTGTTGAGGCTATGGTGCAGTGTTGAGGCTATGGTGCAGTGTTGAGTCTATGGTGCAGTGCTGAGTCTATGGTGCAGTGCTGAGTCTATGGTGCGGTGCTGAGTTTATGGTGCGGTGCTGAGTCTATGGTGCAGTGCTGAGTCTATGGTGCAGTGCTGAGTCTATGGTGCAGTGCTGAGTCTATGGTGCAGTGCTGAGTCTATGGTGCAGTGTTGAGGCTATGGTGCAGTGCTGAATCTATGGTGCAGTGCTGAATCTATGGTGCAGTGCTGAGGCTATGGTGCAGTGTGAGTCTATGGTGCAGTGTTGAGTCTATGGTGCAGTGCTGAGTCTATGGTGCAGTGCTGAGTCTATGGTGCAGTGCTGAGTCTATGGTGCAGTGTTGAGTTTATGGTGCAGTGCTGAGTCTATGGTGCAGTGTTGAGTCTATGGTGCAGTGCTGAGTCTATGGGCAGTGTTGAGTCTATGGTGCAGTGCTGAGTCTATGGTGCAGTGCTGAGTCTATGGTGCAGTGTTGAGGCTATGGTGCAGTGCTGAGTCTATGGTCCAGTGCTGAGTCTATGGGCAGTGTTGAGTCTATGGTGCAGTGCTGAGTCTATGGTGCAGTGCTGAGTCTATGGTGCAGTGCTGAGTCTATGGTGCAGTGCTGAGTCTATGGTCCAGTGCTGAGTCTATGGGCAGTGTTGAGTCTATGGTGCAGTGCTGAGTCTATGGTGCAGTGTTGAGTCTATGGTGCAGTGCTGAGTCTATGGTGCAGTGCTGAGTCTATGGTGCAGTGTTGAGTCTATGGTGCAGTGCTGAGTCTATGGGCAGTGTTGAGTCTATGGTGCAGTGCTGAGTCTATGGTGCAGTGCTGAGTCTATGGTGCAGTGTTGAGGCTATGGTGCAGTGCTGAGTCTATGGTCCAGTGCTGAGTCTATGGGCAGTGTTGAGTCTATGGTGCAGTGCTGAGTCTATGGTGCAGTGTTGAGTCTATGGTGCAGTGCTGAGTCTATGGTGCAGTGCTGAGTCTATGGTGCAGTGTTGAGTCTATGGTGCAGTGCTGAGTCTATGGTGCAGTGCTGAGTCTATGGTGCAGTGTTGAGTCTATGGTGCAGTGCTGAGTCTATGGTGCAGTGCTGAGTCTATGGTGCAGTGTTGAGGCTATGGTGCAGTGTTGAGGCTATGGTGCAGTGTTGAGTCTATGGTGCAGTGCTGAGTCTATGGTGCAGTGCTGAGTCTATGGTGCGGTGCTGAGTTTATGGTGCGGTGCTGAGTCTATGGTGCAGTGCTGAGTCTATGGTGCAGTGCTGAGTCTATGGTGCAGTGCTGAGTCTATGGTGCAGTGCTGAGTCTATGGTGCAGTGTTGAGGCTATGGTGCAGTGCTGAATCTATGGTGCAGTGCTGAATCTATGGTGCAGTGCTGAGGCTATGGTGCAGTGTGAGTCTATGGTGCAGTGCTGAGTCTATGGTGCAGTGCTGAGTCTATGGTGCAGTGTTGAGTCTATGGTGCAGTGCCGAGTCTATGGTG
This sequence comes from Petromyzon marinus, assembly GCF_048934315.1. Lineage (NCBI taxonomy): Eukaryota > Metazoa > Chordata > Hyperoartia > Petromyzontiformes > Petromyzontidae > Petromyzon > Petromyzon marinus. Next base: position 10,951,705 of record NC_133692.1, read on the forward strand.
CAGTGCCGAGTCTATGGTGCAGTGTTGAGGCTATGGTGCAGTGTTGAGGCTATGGTGCAGTGTTGAGTCTATGGTGCAGTGTTGAGTCTATGGTGCAGTGCTGAGTCTATGGTGCAGTGTTGAGGCTATGGTGCAGTGTTGAGTCTATGGTGCAGTGTTGAGGCTATGGTGCAGTGTTGAGTCTATGGTGCAGTGCTGAGTCTATGGTGCGGTGCTGAGTCTATGGTGCGGTGCTGAGTTTATGGTGCGGTGCTGAGTCTATGGTGCAGTGCTGAGTCTATGGTGCAGTGCTGAGTCTATGGTGCAGTGCTGAGTCTATGGTGCAGTGCTGAGTCTATGGTGCAGTGTTGAGGCTATGGTGCAGTGAGAGTCTATGGTGCAGTGCTGAATCTATGGTGCAGTGCTGAGGCTATGGTGCAGTGTGAGTCTATGGTGCAGTGCTGAGTCTATGGTGCAGTGCTGAGTCTATGGTGCAGTGTTGAGTCTATGGTGCAGTGCCGAGTCTATGGTGCAGTGCCGAGTCTATGGTGCAGTGCTGAGTCTATGGTGCAGTGCTGAGTCTATGGTGCAGTGCTGAGTCTATGGTGCAGTGCTGAGTCTATGGTGCAGTGCTGAGTTTATGGTGCAGTGCTGAGTCTATGGGCAGTGCTGAGTCTATGGTGCAGTGTTGAGTCTATGGGGTAGTGCTGAGTCTATGGTGCAGTGTTGAGTCTATGGTGCAGTGCTGAGTCTATGGTGCAGTGTTGAGTCTATGGTGCAGTGCTGAGTCTATGGTGCAGTGCTGAGTCTATGGGCAGTGTTGAGTCTATGGTGCAGTGATGAGTCAATGGTGCAGTGCTGAGTCTATGGTGCAGTGCTGAGTCTATGGTGCAGTGTTGAGGCTATGGTGCAGTGTTGAGGCTATGGTGCAGTGTTGAGTCTATGGTGCAGTGCTGAGTCTATGGTGAAGTGCTGAGTCTATGGTGCGGTGCTGAGTTTATGGTGCGGTGTTGAGTCTATGGTGCAGTGCTGAGTCTATGGTGCAGTGCTGAGTCTATGGTGCAGTGTTGAGGCTATGGTGCAGTGTTGAGTCTATGGTGCAGTGTTGAGGCTATGGTGCAGTGTTGAGTCTATGGTGCAGTGTTGAGTCTATGGTGCAGTGCTGAGTCTATGGTGAAGTGCTGAGTCTATGGTGCGGTGCTGAGTTTATGGTGCGGTGTTGAGTCTATGGTGCAGTGCTGAATCTATGGTGCAGTGCTGAGTCTATGGTGCAGTGCTGAGTCTATGGTGCAGTGCTGAGTCTATGGTGCGGTGCTGAGTTTATGGTGCGGTGCTGAGTCTATGGTGCGGTGCTGAGTCTATGGTGCAGTGCTGAGTCTATGGTGCAGTGCTGAGTCTATGGTGCAGTGCTGAGTCTATGGTGCAGTGCTGAGTCTATGGTGCAGTGTTGAGGCTATGGTGCAGTGAGAGTCTATGGTGCAGTGCTGAATCTATGGTGCAGTGCTGAGGCTATGGTGCAGTGTGAGTCTATGGTGCAGTGCTGAGTCTATGGTGCAGTGCTGAGTCTATGGTGCAGTGTTGAGTCTATGGTGCAGTGCCGAGTCTATGGTGCAGTGCCGAGTCTATGGTGCAGTGCCGAGTCTATGGTGCAGTGCTGAGTCTATGGTGCAGTGCTGAGTCTATGGTGCAGTGCTGAGTCTATGGTGCAGTGCTGAGTCTATGGTGCAGTGTTGAGGCTATGGTGCAGTGTTGAGGCTATGGTGCAGTGTTGAGTCTATGGTGCAGTGTTGAGTCTATGGTGCAGTGTTGAGTCTATGGTGCAGTGCTGAGTCTATGGTGCAGTGTTGAGGCTATGGTGCAGTGTTGAGTCTATGGTGCAGTGTTGAGGCTATGGTGCAGTGTTGAGTCTATGGTGCAGTGCTGAGTCTATGGTGCAGTGCTGAGTCTATGGTGCGGTGCTGAGTTTATGGTGCGGTGCTGAGTCTATGGTGCAGTGCTGAGTCTATGGTGCAGTGCTGAGTCTATGGTGCAGTGCTGAGTCTATGGTGCAGTGCTGAGTCTATGGTGCAGTGTTGAGGCTATGGTGCAGTGAGAGTCTATGGTGCAGTGCTGAATCTATGGTGCAGTGCTGAGGCTATGGTGCAGTGTGAGTCTATGGTGCAGTGCTGAGTCTATGGTGCAGTGCTGAGTCTATGGTGCAGTGTTGAGTCTATGGTGCAATGCCGAGTCTATGGTGCAGTGCCGAGTCTATGGTGCAGTGTTGAGGCTATGGTGCAGTGTTGAGGCTATGGTGCAGTGTTGAGTCTATGGTGCAGTGTTGAGTCTATGGTGCAGTGCTGAGTCTATGGTGCAGTGTTGAGGCTATGGTGCAGTGTTGAGTCTATGGTGCAGTGTTGAGGCTATGGTGCAGTGTTGAGTCTATGGTGCAGTGCTGAGTCTATGGTGCGGTGCTGAGTCTATGGTGCGGTGCTGAGTTTATGGTGCGGTGCTGAGTCTATGGTGCAGTGCTGAGTCTATGGTGCAGTGCTGAGTCTATGGTGCAGTGCTGAGTCTATGGTGCAGTGCTGAGTCTATGGTGCAGTGTTGAGGCTATGGTGCAGTGAGAGTCTATGGTGCAGTGCTGAATCTATGGTGCAGTGCTGAGGCTATGGTGCAGTGTGAGTCTATGGTGCAGTGCTGAGTCTATGGTGCAGTGCTGAGTCTATGGTGCAGTCTTGAGTCTATGGTGCAGTGCCGAGTCTATGGTGCAGTGCCGAGTCTATGGTGCAGTGCTGAGTCTATGGTGCAGTGCTGAGTCTATGGTGCAGTGCTGAGTTTATGGTGCAGTGCTGAGTCTATGGGCAGTGCTGAGTCTATGGTGCAGTGTTGAGTCTATGGGGTAGTGCTGAGTCTATGGTGCAGTGTTGAGTCTATGGTGCAGTGCTGAGTCTATGGTGCAGTGTTGAGTCTATGGTGCAGTGCTGAGTCTATGGTGCAGTGCTGAGTCTATGGGCAGTGTTGAGTCTATGGTGCAGTGCTGAGTCAATGGTGCAGTGCTGAGTCTATGGTGCAGTGCTGAGTCTATGGTGCAGTGTTGAGGCTATGGTGCAGTGTTGAGGCTATGGTGCAGTGTTGAGTCTATGGTGCAGTGCTGAGTCTATGGTGAAGTGCTGAGTCTATGGTGCGGTGCTGAGTTTATGGTGCGGTGTTGAGACTATGGTGCAGTGCTGAGTCTATGGTGCAGTGCTGAGTCTATGGTGCAGTGTTGAGGCTATGGTGCAGTGTTGAGTCTATGGTGCAGTGTTGAGGCTATGGTGCAGTGTTCAGTCTATGGTGCAGTGTTGAGTCTATGGTGCAGTGCTGAGTCTATGGTGCAGTGCTGAGTCTATGGTGAAGTGCTGAGTCTATGGTGCGGTGCTGAGTTTATGGTGCGGTGTTGAGTCTATGGTGCAGTGCTGAGTCTATGGTGCAGTGCTGAGTCTATGGTGCAGTGCTGAGTCTATGGTGCAGTGCTGAGTCTATGGTGCGGTGCTGAGTTTATGGTGCGGTGCTGAGTCTATGGTGCGGTGCTGAGTCTATGGTGCAGTGCTGAGTCTATGGTGCAGTGCTGAGTCTATGGTGCAGTGCTGAGTCTATGGTGCAGTGCTGAGTCTATGGTGCAGTGTTGAGGCTATGGTGCAGTGAGAGTCTATGGTGCAGTGCTGAATCTATGGTGCAGTGCTGAGGCTATGGTGCAGTGTGAGTCTATGGTGCAGTGCTGAGTCTATGGTGCAGTGCTGAGTCTATGGTGCAGTGTTGAGTCTATGGTGCAGTGCCGAGTCTATGGTGCAGTGCCGAGTCTATGGTGCAGTGCTGAGTCTATGGTGCAGTGCTGAGTCTATGGTGCAGTGCTGAGTCTATGGTGCAGTGCTGAGTTTATGGTGCAGTGCTGAGTCTATGGGCAGTGCTGAGTCTATGGTGCAGTGTTGAGTCTATGGGGTAGTGCCGAGTCTATGGTGCAGTGTTGAGTCTATGGTGCAGTGCTGAGTCTATGGTGCAGTGCTGAGTCTATGGGCAGTGTTGAGTCTATGGTGCAGTGCTGAGTCAATGGTGCAGTGCTGAGTCTATGGTGCAGTGCTGAGTCTATGGTGCAGTGTTGAGGCTATGGTGCAGTGTTGAGGCTATGGTACAGTGTTGAGTCTATGGTGCAGTGCTGAGTCTATGGTGAAGTGCTGAGTCTATGGTGCGGTGCTGAGTTTATGGTGCGGTGTTGAGTCTATGGTGCAGTGCTGAGTCTATGGTGCAGTGCTTAGTCTATGGTGCAGTGTTGAGGCTATGGTGCAGTGTTGAGTCTATGGTGCAGTGTTGAGGCTATGGTGCAGTGTTGAGTCTATGGTGCAGTGTTGAGTCTATGGTGCAGTGCTGAGTCTATGGTGATGTGCTGAGTCTATGGTGCGGTGCTGAGTCTATGGTGCAGTGCTGAGTCTATGGTGCAGTGCTGAGTCTATGGTGCAGTGTTGAGGCTATGGTGCAGTGAGAGTCTATGGTGCAGTGCTGAATCTATGGTGCAGTGCTGAGGCTATGGTGCAGTGTGAGTCTATGGTGCAGTGCTGAGTCTATGGTGCAGTGCTGAGTCTATGGTGCAGTGTTGAGTCTATGGTGCAATGCCGAGTCTATGGTGCAGTGCCGAGTCTATGGTGCAGTGTTGAGGCTATGGTGCAGTGTTGAGGCTATGGTGCAGTGTTGAGTCTATGGTGCAGTGTTGAGTCTATGGTGCAGTGCTGAGTCTATGGTGCAGTGTTGAGGCTATGGTGCAGTGTTGAGTCTATGGTGCAGTGTTGAGGCTATGGTGCAGTGTTGAGTCTATGGTGCAGTGCTGAGTCTATGGTGCGGTGCTGAGTCTATGGTGCGGTGCTGAGTTTATGGTGCGGTGCTGAGTCTATGGTGCAGTGCTGAGTCTATGGTGCAGTGCTGAGTCTATGGTGCAGTGCTGAGTCTATGGTGCAGTGCTGAGTCTATGGTGCAGTGTTGAGGCTATGGTGCAGTGAGAGTCTATGGTGCAGTGCTGAATCTATGGTGCAGTGCTGAGGCTATGGTGCAGTGTGAGTCTATGGTGCAGTGCTGAGTCTATGGTGCAGTGCTGAGTCTATGGTGCAGTCTTGAGTCTATGGTGCAGTGCCGAGTCTATGGTGCAGTGCCGAGTCTATGGTGCAGTGCTGAGTCTATGGTGCAGTGCTGAGTCTATGGTGCAGTGCTGAGTTTATGGTGCAGTGCTGAGTCTATGGGCAGTGCTGAGTCTATGGTGCAGTGTTGAGTCTATGGGGTAGTGCTGAGTCTATGGTGCAGTGTTGAGTCTATGGTGCAGTGCTGAGTCTATGGTGCAGTGTTGAGTCTATGGTGCAGTGCTGAGTCTATGGTGCAGTGCTGAGTCTATGGGCAGTGTTGAGTCTATGGTGCAGTGCTGAGTCAATGGTGCAGTGCTGAGTCTATGGTGCAGTGCTGAGTCTATGGTGCAGTGTTGAGGCTATGGTGCAGTGTTGAGGCTATGGTGCAGTGTTGAGTCTATGGTGCAGTGCTGAGTCTATGGTGAAGTGCTGAGTCTATGGTGCGGTGCTGAGTTTATGGTGCGGTGTTGAGTCTATGGTGCAGTGCTGAGTCTATGGTGCAGTGCTGAGTCTATGGTGCAGTGTTGAGGCTATGGTGCAGTGTTGAGTCTATGGTGCAGTGTTGAGGCTATGGTGCAGTGTTGAGTCTATGGTGCAGTGTTGAGTCTATGGTGCAGTGCTGAGTCTATGGTGCAGTGCTGAGTCTATGGTGAAGTGCTGAGTCTATGGTGCGGTGCTGAGTTTATGGTGCGGTGTTGAGTCTATGGTGCAGTGCTGAGTCTATGGTGCAGTGCTGAGTCTATGGTGCAGTGCTGAGTCTATGGTGCAGTGCTGAGTCTATGGTGCGGTGCTGAGTTTATGGTGCGGTGCTGAGTCTATGGTGCGGTGCTGAGTCTATGGTGCGGTGCTGAGTCTATGGTGCAGTGCTGAGTCTATGGTGCAGTGCTGAGTCTATGGTGCAGTGCTGAGTCTATGGTGCAGTGCTGAGTCTATGGTGCAGTGTTGAGGCTATGGTGCAGTGAGAGTCTATGGTGCAGTGCTGAATCTATGGTGCAGTGCTGAGGCTATGGTGCAGTGTGAGTCTATGGTGCAGTGCTGAGTCTATGGTGCAGTGCTGAGTCTATGGTGCAGTGTTGAGTCTATGGTGCAGTGCCGAGTCTATGGTGCAGTGCCGAGTCTATGGTGCAGTGCTGAGTCTATGGTGCAGTGCTGAGTCTATGGTGCAGTGCTGAGTCTATGGTGCAGTGCTGAGTCTATGGTGCAGTGCTGAGTTTATGGTGCAGTGCTGAGTCTATGGGCAGTGCTGAGTCTATGGTGCAGTGTTGAGTCTATGGGGTAGTGCCGAGTCTATGGTGCAGTGTTGAGTCTATGGTGCAGTGCTGAGTCTATGGTGCAGTGCTGAGTCTATGGGCAGTGTTGAGTCTATGGTGCAGTGCTGAGTCAATGGTGCAGTGCTGAGTCTATGGTGCAGTGCTGAGTCTATGGTGCAGTGTTGAGGCTATGGTGCAGTGTTGAGGCTATGGTACAGTGTTGAGTCTATGGTGCAGTGCTGAGTCTATGGTGAAGTGCTGAGTCTATGGTGCGGTGCTGAGTTTATGGTGCGGTGTTGAGTTTATGGTGCAGTGCTGAGTCTATGGTGCAGTGCTTAGTCTATGGTGCAGTGTTGAGGCTATGGTGCAGTGTTGAGTCTATGGTGCAGTGTTGAGGCTATGGTGCAGTGTTGAGTCTATGGTGCAGTGTTGAGTCTATGGTGCAGTGCTGAGTCTATGGTGATGTGCTGAGTCTATGGTGCGGTGCTGAGTTTATGGTGCGGTGTTGAGTCTATGGTGCAGTGCTGAGTCTATGGTGCAGTGCTGAGTCTATGGTGCAGTGCTGAGTCTATGGTGCAGTGAGAGTCTATGGTGCAGTGCTGAATCTATGGTGCAGTGCTGAGGCTATGGTGCAGTGTGAGTCTATGGTGCAGTGCTGAGTCTATGGTGCAGTGCTGACTCTATGGTGCAGTGTTGAGTCTATGGTGCAGTGCCGAGTCTATGGTGCAGTGCCGAGTCTATGGTGCAGTGTTGAGGCTATGTTGCAGTGTTGAGGCTATGGTGCAGTGTTGAGTCTATGGTGCAGTGTTGAGTCTATGGTGCAGTGCTGAGTCTATGGTGCAGTGTTGAGGCTATGGTGCAGTGTTGAGTCTATGGTGCAGTGTTGAGGCTATGGTGCAGTGTTGAGTCTATGGTGCAGTGCTGAGTCTATGGTGCAGTGCTGAGTCTATGGTACGGTGCTGAGTTTATGGTGCGGTGCTGAGTCTATGGTGCAGTGCTGAGTCTATGGTGCAGTGCTGAGTCTATGGTGCAGTGCTGAGTCTATGGTGCAGTGCTGAGTCTATGGTGCAGTGTTGAGGCTATGGTGCAGTGAGAGTCTATGGTGCAGTGCTGAATCTATGGTGCAGTGCTGAGGCTATGGTGCAGTGTGAGTCTATGGTGCAGTGCTGAGTCTATGGTGCAGTGCTGAGTCTATGGTGCAGTGTTGAGTCAATGGTGCAGTGCCGAGTCTATGGTGCAGTGCCGAGTCTATGGTGCAGTGCCGAGTCTATGGTGCAGTGCTGAGTCTATGGTGCAGTGCTGAGTCTATGGTGCAGTGCTGAGTCTATGGTGCAGTGCTGAGTCTATGGTGCAGTGCTGAGTTTATGGTGCAGTGCTGAGTCTATGGGCAGTGCTGAGTCTATGGTGCAGTGTTGAGTCTATGGGGTAGTGCTGAGTCTATGGTGCAGTGTTGAGTCTATGGTGCAGTGCTGAGTCTATGGTGCAGTGTTGAGTCTATGGTGCAGTGCTGAGTCTATGGTGCAGTGCTGAGTCTATGGGCAGTGTTGAGTCTATGGTGCAGTGCTGAGTCAATGGTGCAATGCTGAGTCTATGGTGCAGTGCTGAGTCTATGGTGCAGTGTTGAGGCTATGGTGCAGTGTTGAGGCTATGGTGCAGTGTTGAGTCTATGGTGCAGTGCTGAGTCTATGGTGAAGTGCTGAGTCTATGGTGCGGTGCTGAGTTTATGGTGCGGTGTTGAGTCTATGGTGCAGTGCTGAGTCTATGGTGCAGTGCTGAGTCTATGGTGCAGTGTTGAGGCTATGGTGCAGTGTTGAGTCTATGGTGCAGTGTTGAGGCTATGGTGCAGTGTTGAGTCTATGGTGCAGTGTTGAGTCTATGGTGCAGTGCTGAGTCTATGGTGAAGTGCTGAGTCTATGGTGCGGTGCTGAGTTTATGGTGCGGTGTTGAGTCTATGGTGCAGTGCTGAGTCTATGGTGCAGTGCTGAGTCTATGGTGCAGTGCTGAGTCTATGGTGCAGTGCTGAGTCTATGGTGCGGTGCTGAGTTTATGGTGCGGTGCTGAGTCTATGGTGCGGTGCTGAGTCTATGGTGCAGTGCTGAGTTTATGGTGCAGTGCTGAGTCTATGGTGCAGTGCTGAGTCTATGGTGCAGTGCTGAGTCTATGGTGCAGTGTTGAGGCTATGGTGCAGTGAGAGTCTATGGTGCAGTGCTGAATCTATGGTGCAGTGCTGAGGCTATGGTGCAGTGTGAGTCTATGGTGCAGTGCTGAGTCTATGGTGCAGTGCTGAGTCTATGGTGCAGTGTTGAGTCTATGGTGCAGTGCCGAGTCTATGGTGCAGTGCCGAGTCTATGGTGCAGTGCTGAGTCTATGGTGCAGTGCTGAGTCTATGGTGCAGTGCTGAGTCTATGGTGCAGTGCTGAGTCTATGGTGCAGTGCTGAGTTTATGGTGCAGTGCTGAGTCTATGGGCAGTGCTGAGTCTATGGTGCAGTGTTGAGTCTATGGGGTAGTGCTGAGTCTATGGTGCAGTGTTGAGTCTATGGTGCAGTGCTGAGTCTATGGTGCAGTGTTGAGTCTATGGTGCAGTGCTGAGTCTATGGTGCAGTGCTGAGTCTATGGGCAGTGTTGAGTCTATGGTGCAGTGCTGAGTCAATGGTGCAGTGCTGAGTCTATGGTGCAGTGCTGAGTCTATGGTGCAGTGTTGAGGCTATGGTACAGTGTTGAGGCTATGGTGCAGTGTTGAGTCTATGGTGCAGTGCTGAGTCTATGGTGAAGTGCTGAATCTATGGTGCGGTGCTGAGTTTATGGTGCGGTGTTGAGTCTATGGTGCAGTGCTGAGTCTATGGTGCAGTGCTGAGTCTATGGTGCAGTGTTGAGGCTATGGTGCAGTGTTGAGTCTATGGTGCAGTGTTGAGGCTATGGTGCAGTGTTGAGTCTATGGTGCAGGGTTGAGTCTATGGTGCAGTGCTGAGTCTATGGTGAAGTGCTGAGTCTATGGTGCGGTGCTGAGTTTATGGTGCGGTGTTGAGTCTATGGTGCAGTGCTGAGTCTATGGTGCAGTGCTGAGTCTATGGTGCAGTGCTGAGTCTATGCTGCAGTGCTGAGTCTATGGTGCAGTGTTGAGGCTATGGTGCAGTGAGAGTCTATGGTTCAGTGCTGAATCTATGGTGCAGTGCTGAGGCTATGGTGCAGTGTGAGTCTATGGTGCAGTGCTGAGTCTATGGTGCAGTGCTGAGTCTATGGTGCAGTGTTGAGTCTATGGTGCAGTGTTGAGTCTATGGTGCAGTGTTGAGTCTATGGTGCAGTGCTGAGTCTATGGTGCAGTGCTGAGTCTATGGTGCAGTGCTGAGTCTATGGTGCAGTGCTGAGTCTATGGTGCAGTGCTGAGTCTATGGTGCAGTGCTGAGTTTATGGTGCAGTGCTGAGTCTATGGGCAGTGCTGAGTCTATGGTGCAGTGTTGAGTCTATGGGGTAGTGCTGAGTCTATGGTGCAGTGTTGAGTCTATGGTGCAGTGCCGAGTCTATGGTGCAGTGTTGAGTCTATGGTGCAGTGCTGAGTCTATCGTGCAGTGCTGAGTCTATGGTGCAGTGCTGAGTCTATGGTGCAGTGCTGAGTCTATGGTGCAGTGTTGAGGCTATGGTGCAGTGAGAGTCTATGGTGCAGTGCTGAATCTATGGTGCAGTGCTGAGGCTATGGTGCAGTGTGAGTCTATGGTGCAGTGCTGAGTCTATGGTGCAGTGCTGAGTCTATGGTGCAGTGTTGAGTCTATGGTGCAGTGCTGAGTCTATGGTGCAGTGCTGAGTCTATGGTACAGTGCTGAGTTTATGGTGCAGTGCTGAGTCTATGGTGCAGTGCTGAGTCTATGGTGCAGTGCTGAGTCTATGGTGCAGTGCTGAGTCTATGGTGCAGTGCTGAGTCTATGGTGCAGTGCTGAGTTTATGGTGCAGTGCTGAGTCTATGGGCAGTGCTGAGTCTATGGTGCAGTGTTGAGTCTATGGGGTAGTGCTGAGTCTATGGTGCAGTGTTGAGTCTATGGTGCAGTGCCGAGTCTATGGTGCAGTGTTGAGTCTATGGTGCAGTGCTGAGTCTATGGTGCAGTGCTGAGTCTATGGTGCAGTGCTGAGTCTATGGTGCAGTGCTGAGTCTATGGTGCAGTGTTGAGGCTATGGTGCAGTGAGAGTCTATGGTGCAGTGCTGAATCTATGGTGCAGTGCTGAGGCTATGGTGCAGTGTGAGTCTATGGTGCAGTGCTGAGTCTATGGTGAAGTGCTGAGTCTATGGTGCGGTGCTGAGTTTATGGTGCGGTGTTGAGTCTATGGTGCAGTGCTGAGTCTATGGTGCAGTGCTGAGTCTATGGTGCAGTGCTGAGTCTATGGTGCAGTGCTGAGTCTATGGTGCAGTGTTGAGGCTATGGTGCAGTGAGAGTCTATGGTGCAGTGCTGAATCTATGGTGCAGTGCTGAGGCTATGGTGCAGTGTGAGTCTATGGTGCAGTGCTGAGTCTATGGTGCAGTGCTGAGTCTATGGTGCAGTGTTGAGTCTATGGTGCAGTGTTGAGGCTATGGTGCAGTGTTGAGTCTATGGTGCAGTGTTGAGTCTATGGTGCAGTGCTGAGTCTATGGTGCAGTGCTGAGTCTATGGTGCAGTGCTGAGTCTATGGTGCAGTGCTGAGTCTATGGTGCAGTGCTGAGTTTATGGTGCAGTGCTGAGTCTATGGGCAGTGCTGAGTCTATGGTGCAGTGTTGAGTCTATGGGGTAGTGCTGAGTCTATGGTGCAGTGTTGAGTCTATGGTGCAGTGCCGAGTCTATGGTGCAGTGTTGAGTCTATGGTGCAGTGCTGAGTCTATGGTGCAGTGCCGAGTCTATGGTGCAGTGTTGAGTCTATGGTGCAGTGTGAGTCTATGGTGCAGTGCTGAGTCTATGGTGCAGTGCTGAGTCTATGGTGCAGTGTTGAGTCTATGGTGCAGTGCCGAGTCTATGGTGCAGTGCCGAGTCTATGGTGCAGTGCTGAGTCTATGGTGCAGTGCTGAGTCTATGGTGCAGTGCTGAGTCTATGGTGCAGTGCTGAGTCTATGGTGCAGTGCTGAGTTTATGGTGCAGTGCTGAGTCTATGGGCAGTGCTGAGTCTATGGTGCAGTGTTGAGTCTATGGGGTAGTGCCGAGTCTATGGTGCAGTGTTGAGTCTATGGTGCAGTGCTGAGTCTATGGTGCAGTGCTGAGTCTATGGGCAGTGTTGAGTCTATGGTGCAGTGCTGAGTCAATGGTGCAGTGCTGAGTCTATGGTGCAGTGCTGAGTCTATGGTGCAGTGTTGAGGCTATGGTGCAGTGTTGAGGCTATGGTACAGTGTTGAGTCTATGGTGCAGTGCTGAGTCTATGGTGAAGTGCTGAGTCTATGGTGCGGTGCTGAGTTTATGGTGCGGTGTTGAGTTTATGGTGCAGTGCTGAGTCTATGGTGCAGTGCTTAGTCTATGGTGCAGTGTTGAGGCTATGGTGCAGTGTTGAGTCTATGGTGCAGTGTTGAGGCTATGGTGCAGTGTTGAGTCTATGGTGCAGTGTTGAGTCTATGGTGCAGTGCTGAGTCTATGGTGATGTGCTGAGTCTATGGTGCGGTGCTGAGTTTATGGTGCGGTGTTGAGTCTATGGTGCAGTGCTGAGTCTATGGTGCAGTGCTGAGTCTATGGTGCAGTGCTGAGTCTATGGTGCAGTGAGAGTCTATGGTGCAGTGCTGAATCTATGGTGCAGTGCTGAGGCTATGGTGCAGTGTGAGTCTATGGTGCAGTGCTGAGTCTATGGTGCAGTGCTGACTCTATGGTGCAGTGTTGAGTCTATGGTGCAGTGCCGAGTCTATGGTGCAGTGCCGAGTCTATGGTGCAGTGTTGAGGCTATGTTGCAGTGTTGAGGCTATGGTGCAGTGTTGAGTCTATGGTGCAGTGTTGAGTCTATGGTGCAGTGCTGAGTCTATGGTGCAGTGTTGAGGCTATGGTGCAGTGTTGAGTCTATGGTGCAGTGTTGAGGCTATGGTGCAGTGTTGAGTCTATGGTGCAGTGCTGAGTCTATGGTGCAGTGCTGAGTCTATGGTACGGTGCTGAGTTTATGGTGCGGTGCTGAGTCTATGGTGCAGTGCTGAGTCTATGGTGCAGTGCTGAGTCTATGGTGCAGTGCTGAGTCTATGGTGCAGTGCTGAGTCTATGGTGCAGTGTTGAGGCTATGGTGCAGTGAGAGTCTATGGTGCAGTGCTGAATCTATGGTGCAGTGCTGAGGCTATGGTGCAGTGTGAGTCTATGGTGCAGTGCTGAGTCTATGGTGCAGTGCTGAGTCTATGGTGCAGTGTTGAGTCAATGGTGCAGTGCCGAGTCTATGGTGCAGTGCCGAGTCTATGGTGCAGTGCCGAGTCTATGGTGCAGTGCTGAGTCTATGGTGCAGTGCTGAGTCTATGGTGCAGTGCTGAGTCTATGGTGCAGTGCTGAGTCTATGGTGCAGTGCTGAGTTTATGGTGCAGTGCTGAGTCTATGGGCAGTGCTGAGTCTATGGTGCAGTGTTGAGTCTATGGGGTAGTGCTGAGTCTATGGTGCAGTGTTGAGTCTATGGTGCAGTGCTGAGTCTATGGTGCAGTGTTGAGTCTATGGTGCAGTGCTGAGTCTATGGTGCAGTGCTGAGTCTATGGGCAGTGTTGAGTCTATGGTGCAGTGCTGAGTCAATGGTGCAATGCTGAGTCTATGGTGCAGTGCTGAGTCTATGGTGCAGTGTTGAGGCTATGGTGCAGTGTTGAGGCTATGGTGCAGTGTTGAGTCTATGGTGCAGTGCTGAGTCTATGGTGAAGTGCTGAGTCTATGGTGCGGTGCTGAGTTTATGGTGCGGTGTTGAGTCTATGGTGCAGTGCTGAGTCTATGGTGCAGTGCTGAGTCTATGGTGCAGTGTTGAGGCTATGGTGCAGTGTTGAGTCTATGGTGCAGTGTTGAGGCTATGGTGCAGTGTTGAGTCTATGGTGCAGTGTTGAGTCTATGGTGCAGTGCTGAGTCTATGGTGAAGTGCTGAGTCTATGGTGCGGTGCTGAGTTTATGGTGCGGTGTTGAGTCTATGGTGCAGTGCTGAGTCTATGGTGCAGTGCTGAGTCTATGGTGCAGTGCTGAGTCTATGGTGCAGTGCTGAGTCTATGGTGCGGTGCTGAGTTTATGGTGCGGTGCTGAGTCTATGGTGCGGTGCTGAGTCTATGGTGCAGTGCTGAGTTTATGGTGCAGTGCTGAGTCTATGGTGCAGTGCTGAGTCTATGGTGCAGTGCTGAGTCTATGGTGCAGTGTTGAGGCTATGGTGCAGTGAGAGTCTATGGTGCAGTGCTGAATCTATGGTGCAGTGCTGAGGCTATGGTGCAGTGTGAGTCTATGGTGCAGTGCTGAGTCTATGGTGCAGTGCTGAGTCTATGGTGCAGTGTTGAGTCTATGGTGCAGTGCCGAGTCTATGGTGCAGTGCCGAGTCTATGGTGCAGTGCTGAGTCTATGGTGCAGTGCTGAGTCTATGGTGCAGTGCTGAGTCTATGGTGCAGTGCTGAGTCTATGGTGCAGTGCTGAGTTTATGGTGCAGTGCTGAGTCTATGGGCAGTGCTGAGTCTATGGTGCAGTGTTGAGTCTATGGGGTAGTGCTGAGTCTATGGTGCAGTGTTGAGTCTATGGTGCAGTGCTGAGTCTATGGTGCAGTGTTGAGTCTATGGTGCAGTGCTGAGTCTATGGTGCAGTGCTGAGTCTATGGGCAGTGTTGAGTCTATGGTGCAGTGCTGAGTCAATGGTGCAGTGCTGAGTCTATGGTGCAGTGCTGAGTCTATGGTGCAGTGTTGAGGCTATGGTACAGTGTTGAGGCTATGGTGCAGTGTTGAGTCTATGGTGCAGTGCTGAGTCTATGGTGAAGTGCTGAATCTATGGTGCGGTGCTGAGTTTATGGTGCGGTGTTGAGTCTATGGTGCAGTGCTGAGTCTATGGTGCAGTGCTGAGTCTATGGTGCAGTGTTGAGGCTATGGTGCAGTGTTGAGTCTATGGTGCAGTGTTGAGGCTATGGTGCAGTGTTGAGTCTATGGTGCAGGGTTGAGTCTATGGTGCAGTGCTGAGTCTATGGTGAAGTGCTGAGTCTATGGTGCGGTGCTGAGTTTATGGTGCGGTGTTGAGTCTATGGTGCAGTGCTGAGTCTATGGTGCAGTGCTGAGTCTATGGTGCAGTGCTGAGTCTATGCTGCAGTGCTGAGTCTATGGTGCAGTGTTGAGGCTATGGTGCAGTGAGAGTCTATGGTTCAGTGCTGAATCTATGGTGCAGTGCTGAGGCTATGGTGCAGTGTGAGTCTATGGTGCAGTGCTGAGTCTATGGTGCAGTGCTGAGTCTATGGTGCAGTGTTGAGTCTATGGTGCAGTGTTGAGTCTATGGTGCAGTGTTGAGTCTATGGTGCAGTGCTGAGTCTATGGTGCAGTGCTGAGTCTATGGTGCAGTGCTGAGTCTATGGTGCAGTGCTGAGTCTATGGTGCAGTGCTGAGTCTATGGTGCAGTGCTGAGTTTATGGTGCAGTGCTGAGTCTATGGGCAGTGCTGAGTCTATGGTGCAGTGTTGAGTCTATGGGGTAGTGCTGAGTCTATGGTGCAGTGTTGAGTCTATGGTGCAGTGCCGAGTCTATGGTGCAGTGTTGAGTCTATGGTGCAGTGCTGAGTCTATCGTGCAGTGCTGAGTCTATGGTGCAGTGCTGAGTCTATGGTGCAGTGCTGAGTCTATGGTGCAGTGTTGAGGCTATGGTGCAGTGAGAGTCTATGGTGCAGTGCTGAATCTATGGTGCAGTGCTGAGGCTATGGTGCAGTGTGAGTCTATGGTGCAGTGCTGAGTCTATGGTGCAGTGCTGAGTCTATGGTGCAGTGTTGAGTCTATGGTGCAGTGCTGAGTCTATGGTGCAGTGCTGAGTCTATGGTACAGTGCTGAGTTTATGGTGCAGTGCTGAGTCTATGGTGCAGTGCTGAGTCTATGGTGCAGTGCTGAGTCTATGGTGCAGTGCTGAGTCTATGGTGCAGTGCTGAGTCTATGGTGCAGTGCTGAGTTTATGGTGCAGTGCTGAGTCTATGGGCAGTGCTGAGTCTATGGTGCAGTGTTGAGTCTATGGGGTAGTGCTGAGTCTATGGTGCAGTGTTGAGTCTATGGTGCAGTGCCGAGTCTATGGTGCAGTGTTGAGTCTATGGTGCAGTGCTGAGTCTATGGTGCAGTGCTGAGTCTATGGTGCAGTGCTGAGTCTATGGTGCAGTGCTGAGTCTATGGTGCAGTGTTGAGGCTATGGTGCAGTGAGAGTCTATGGTGCAGTGCTGAATCTATGGTGCAGTGCTGAGGCTATGGTGCAGTGTGAGTCTATGGTGCAGTGCTGAGTCTATGGTGAAGTGCTGAGTCTATGGTGCGGTGCTGAGTTTATGGTGCGGTGTTGAGTCTATGGTGCAGTGCTGAGTCTATGGTGCAGTGCTGAGTCTATGGTGCAGTGCTGAGTCTATGGTGCAGTGCTGAGTCTATGGTGCAGTGTTGAGGCTATGGTGCAGTGAGAGTCTATGGTGCAGTGCTGAATCTATGGTGCAGTGCTGAGGCTATGGTGCAGTGTGAGTCTATGGTGCAGTGCTGAGTCTATGGTGCAGTGCTGAGTCTATGGTGCAGTGTTGAGTCTATGGTGCAGTGTTGAGGCTATGGTGCAGTGTTGAGTCTATGGTGCAGTGTTGAGTCTATGGTGCAGTGCTGAGTCTATGGTGCAGTGCTGAGTCTATGGTGCAGTGCTGAGTCTATGGTGCAGTGCTGAGTCTATGGTGCAGTGCTGAGTTTATGGTGCAGTGCTGAGTCTATGGGCAGTGCTGAGTCTATGGTGCAGTGTTGAGTCTATGGGGTAGTGCTGAGTCTATGGTGCAGTGTTGAGTCTATGGTGCAGTGCCGAGTCTATGGTGCAGTGTTGAGTCTATGGTGCAGTGCTGAGTCTATGGTGCAGTGCCGAGTCTATGGTGCAGTGTTGAGTCTATGGTGCAGTGCTGAGTCTATGGTGCAGTGCTGAGTCTATGGTGCAGTGCTGAGTCTATGGTGCAGTGCTGAGTCTATGGTGCAGTGTTGAGGCTATGGTGCAGTGAGAGTCTATGGTGCAGTGCTGAGTCTATGGTGCAGTGCTGAGTCTATGGTGCAGTGTTGAGTCTATGGTGCAGTGCTGAGTCTATGGTGCAGTGCTGAGTCTATGGTACAGTGCTGAGTTTATGGTGCAGTGCTGAGTCTATGGGCAGTGCTGAGTCTATGGTGCAGTGTTGAGTCTATGGGGTAGTGCTGAGTCTATGGTGCAGTGCTGAGTCTATGGTGCAGTGTTGAGGCTATGGTGCAGTGAGAGTCTATGGTGCAGTGCTGAATCTATGGTGCAGTGCTGAGGCTATGGTGCAGTGTGAGTCTATGGTGCAGTGCTGAGTCTATGGTGCAGTGCTGAGTCTATGGTGCAGTGCTGAGTCTATGGTGCAGTGCTGAGTCTATGGTGCAGTGCTGAGTCTATGGGTAGTGTTGAGTCTATGTGGTAGTGCTGAGTCTATGGTGCAGTGCTGAGTCTATGGTGCAGTGCTGAGTCTATGGTGCAGTGCTGAGTCTATGGTGCAGTGCTGAGTTTATGGTGCAGTGCTGAGTCTATGGGCAGTGCTGAGTCTATGGTGCAGTGTTGAGTCTATGGGGTAGTGCTGAGTCTATGGTGCAGTGTTGAGTCTATGGTGCAGTGCCGAGTCTATGGTGCAGTGTTGAGTCTATGGTGCAGTGCTGAGTCTATCGTGCAGTGCTGAGTCTATGGTGCAGTGCTGAGTCTATGGTGCAGTGCTGAGTCTATGGTGCAGTGTTGAGGCTATGGTGCAGTGAGAGTCTATGGTGCAGTGCTGAATCTATGGTGCAGTGCTGAGGCTATGGTGCAGTGTGAGTCTATGGTGCAGTGCTGAGTCTATGGTGCAGTGCTGAGTCTATGGTGCAGTGTTGAGTCTATGGTGCAGTGCTGAGTCTATGGTGCAGTGCTGAGTCTATGGTACAGTGCTGAGTTTATGGTGCAGTGCTGAGTCTATGGTGCAGTGCTGAGTCTATGGTGCAGTGCTGAGTCTATGGTGCAGTGCTGAGTCTATGGTGCAGTGCTGAGTCTATGGTGCAGTGCTGAGTTTATGGTGCAGTGCTGAGTCTATGGGCAGTGCTGAGTCTATGGTGCAGTGTTGAGTCTATGGGGTAGTGCTGAGTCTATGGTGCAGTGTTGAGTCTATGGTGCAGTGCCGAGTCTATGGTGCAGTGTTGAGTCTATGGTGCAGTGCTGAGTCTATGGTGCAGTGCTGAGTCTATGGTGCAGTGCTGAGTCTATGGTGCAGTGCTGAGTCTATGGTGCAGTGTTGAGGCTATGGTGCAGTGAGAGTCTATGGTGCAGTGCTGAATCTATGGTGCAGTGCTGAGGCTATGGTGCAGTGTGAGTCTATGGTGCAGTGCTGAGTCTATGGTGCAGTGCTGAGTCTATGGTGCAGTGTTGAGTCTATGGTGCAGTGCTGAGTCTATGGTGCAGTGCTGAGTCTATGGTACAGTGCTGAGTTTATGGTGCAGTGCTGAGTCTATGGGCAGTGCTGAGTCTATGGTGCAGTGTTGAGTCTATGGGGTAGTGCTGAGTCTATGGTGCAGTGTTGAGTCTATGGTGCAGTGCCGAGTCTATGGTGCAGTGTTGAGTCTATGGTGCAGTGCTGAGTCTATGGTGCAGTGCTGAGTCTATGGTGCAGTGTTGAGTCTATGGTGCAGTGCTGAGTATATGGTGCAGTGCTGAGTCTATGGTGCAGTGCTGAGTCTATGGTGCAGTGCTGAGTCTATGGTGCAGTGCTGAGTCTATGGGTAGTGTTGAGTCTATGTGGTAGTGCTGAGTCTATGGTGCAGTGCTGAGTCTATGGTGCAGTGCTGAGTCTATGGTGCAGTGTTGAGTCTATGGTGCAGTGCTGAGTCTATGGGGCAGTGCTGAGTCTATGGTGCAGTGCTGAGTCTATGGGGCAGTGCTGAGTCTATGGTGCAGTGCTGAGTCTATGGGGTAGTGCTGAGTCTATGGTGCAGTGCTGAGTCTATGGTGCAGTGCTGCTCAATGTGCAGGGGAAGTTGACTCCAAGGAGAGGGGTGCAAGGAGGCAGAATGACTGAAAACTGAATTGGCCACAGGGAGGTGGAGGAAAAGAGAGAGAGAGAGAGGGGGGGTAACGACGGGTCCTCCGACGGTGCACACTGCTCTGGGCTGGGACCGGTTACCGTTAGCAACGTAGGTCCGGCACAGTGGGCTCAGGGGGATCAGGGGGGTGTGGGGATAGCTGCACGCGTCCCCTGCTGCGGTGTCGACTCCGCCGAGACAAAGCGAGTCCTCGTCCTCCTCCCTCACATTGTTCTCGGACACGGTGGAGCTCCTAAGGTGGGACGGCAGCAAGAGGATTGGGAGGCAAGGCTCGGTTTACAATGTCACCGGTGGACACACGACAGTTTACCCACGCGTTTTTTGTGTTGTTGTCGATAATTGTGCAGCTATAAGCAAAACTGAATTTCTGCGATTCCACATCCGAATATATTTTTTCCATCAGTATAATGGCTTTCCAGACCAATATTGCCCAGTCGCATTTGTTCATGCGAGCAAACTCTGGACCAGTTTTGTCTCATCAGTAGGGCCCCATAGTTTAGATGGCGTGCTCTAGTCAATAACACATCATAAGCCAGCGGCAAAGGAAGAATGGTGGTGAGACAATAGGAGTTTGACCGTGTGTGTGTGTGCGTGTGAGAGCACATGTGAGTGTGCGTGCATGTGAGAGCATGTCAGAGTGTGGGCATGTGGGGAGCAGTTCACGTGCTGCATTACGAAGCCAGCGATTGTGCGAGCGTGAGCGAGTGCGAGCGAGTGTTAGGGCGAGTGTGAGCATGAGAGCGGATGTGAGCGATTGTGTGAGCGATTGTGTGAGCGATTGTGTGAGCGCAAGCGTGAGTGAGTGTGAGCGCGAGCGAGAGCATGAGAACGGGTGTGAACGATTGTGTGAGCGTGAGTGTGAGCGTGAGAGCGAGTGTGAGCGAGTGTGAGCGAGTGTGAGTGCGAGTGTGAGCATGAGAGTGAGTGTGAGTGTGTGAGCGTGAGCGCGAGAGCGAGTATGAGTGTGTGAGCGGGTGTGAGCGAGCGTGAGCGAGCGCGAGTGCGTGTGTGTGTGCGTGAGCTTGACTGCCACCTCCTAGGCATGGGCCTCTTCTTGTACTCCTGCACGCGACTCTTGATGGACTCCTGGCCCGGCGGCTCCACTTCGGTCGACATGACGCTGTTGAAGCGGTCCCGTTGCTCGTCGTTGGCCATTCGTGAGAAATACTAAGGCGGAAACAAAGAAGCACCCTCGAACTGATTTCCCAGCATGCCTTCACTTAGCACGTACACCACGCGTCCGAGTATTTAGACGGGAGGTTACCTGGCATCTTCGCCACCACCACCGTCTCCGCCGTCATCACGGGTGGCGTTGTTTTCTAATTTAGCACCTAGCCCTTCACGACCGATGGCGTCATCAACACCGCTGTTGTCTTCTTTGTTATTATCTTCACAGTCATCGTTTATGTAATTGCTACACTAATTGTCACTTGAATGACGCTTGCCATTCTATTACTATTCACTCACCCTCGGGGAGAGAGAGAGAGAGACAGGATGACTCGGTGCGAGGGACCGCAAGCAAGCAGGAATGCAGCCACTCGGTGAGATGGTGCCAACAATTGCCAACTGTCCTGCATTGTATTAAGATGGCATCGGCGAATAAATGAGTGTTTACATGCGAGAGCAAACCAGAGTACCCAGAAGAAAGAAAAAGAACATGATCCCGTACCGTCGGAATAGGTGGAGTCCACATTTTAGCTTTACTACCTTCTCCGAGCGAGCCAGAGCCATGGCACCTTGACGCCCACGGGAAGGGAAGTGTCGCATCATTTGTGCAATCCACCAACCCTCGCTGCCTCCACAGTGCTGGATTACAGGCCATGTGCATAGCCTTCGACCGCCACCGCCTGGCTAAATCGCTATCCATACGTCGCATCCTACTGTCTGTTCGCCCGTCTATCCGTCCGTCCAATCCGCAGGTCCGTCCGTCCGTCGTCAGAGCACGATCCGCCCCGTCAGCACATGCGGCGGAGATGAGGTGCGCTCACCATGTTGTGCGCGTCTTGTGTGTCGTCGCAGTCATCGTCGCCACTGTTGGCCGAATCTCCGTTCTCCTCTCCCGGCGTTCCAGTGGCCTCTGTGCGTGTGTGGCACAGCGCAGCATGTCGGTGAATGTTGAACTTCTTCCGCTCCGTACATAGCCAACCGCGCTAATAGGAGGTGAAGCACAGCCGAGCGTGGCATGGCATGACACGCACCGCGACAGACGCGGTTGGCGCACCAGGGTTGTGTTCATTTTGTCAAAGGAACGAGTGATGAAGACATGCAACGGTTTTTTTTTGGTCAACAAAGGCTATATAAGTGAATAAACATCATCAGGCACAATGACTCTGACTACACTGTCACAAATGAAGGCATGACCGACTATGACGAGAACATTTTTTTCCACCAGTCTGAATGAAGACAGAGACTAAGATAAGTTAGTGATGTTACTAGAGACAGCTGTTAACTGAGGAAAGTTGAAAAGGGCAATTGGACATCAAATTTTTGAGAAAATATTTACATTGTTCATAGATTGGCTGACTGATAATATTAGAGAGGGGAACAGTTGCATTAATATGTATTGACTAAATGTTTCACACTGCTTTATTTGATCTGACTGACAGAGTGAAATTTCCTGTCCAAGATTTTGACTACCAGTGCACAGGTTGTCAATGATGTAAAAAATGCTGAGTAAGTTAATCTGCATGGCTCTGAACACGGCAGTGAGAAGATAAAGCCACGCCATCATACTCTTGAATTCATTTCCCAGAATGCCTTTCTTTACCAAGTGTACAATGAGTGTATTTAATTCACAGGTTACTATAGTTAATTTAATTACTTACAAAGAAACACTTACGTAGAATATTCCATAAAATACCTTGGCTGCTTATTTTACATTTAAATCTGCACAACTTCACCAGACATCAGCTCATTAAATAAGTGCTTTGATTAGACATTGAAAGTACACTCACCACACTCCGGCTTGCCGAAGTTTAGCTGCGAGGGCAGAGTTCGTTGCTTTATAACCTTGACTCGCTGCTTCTGTCAGACACAAAAGAATGGCATTGTTAGAGACTGTGCACCGCAAAAACAAACAGCCACAATAAATAAATGGCTCCCCACTGACGTCACAACTTTGGAACTGTCGTTGTCATTAAACCAGAACAAAGTCGACAGTATTATAAATCACGACTTACGGGAGCCTCAAGATGACAAGTGTATTGAGCGTGCAGAATGATAGTGAATTCCAACTGTTATCGAGCGTGGGAAATTTCCCACAATTGCCACCATTCAGTTGAGAATCGCCTCGTCCCAGAGCCCGCATCCGTTTACTTAACAGCTGATGGGAAGTTTAACTGTTGCGAGTTTTCCCCATTTACAATGCCTTTCCGAGTAGAGGGCCGACTCCCGAAATACGGGACCGATTAGCGCACTGCGAATCGACATGGCAAATACCAATCTTAACAGAGCTACTCGGCAACAAAGCCAACGTTAAGAACGCAACCAGTACCACCACCACCACCACCACCTCCTCCCACCCCACTCCGCCCCTACTACCCCCTTACTTTATCTCTCTCCCCACCTCCTTCCAAACAAGAACCTACCTGGGGGTTGGGCCGTGAGCACACTTTTCTCCCCTCCCCTAAAACCCCAGGAGCACCGAGTTTGGTCTTTTGCCCACTAAGTTGCTGTGCCCTGCTCCACCCCCCCCTTGTTACAGTTCATGCTTTGTGTCGGGCTCTTGTTAAACCATAAACACACACAATAAAAAAAAATAACGCTAACCAACGCAGGCGTTCTGCCCCCACCACCGCCACCGCCACCGCCGCCTCATCCCACCTTGACAATCTTTTGCCGGACTGGGGGATGCTTTTTTTTGCTCTCGCTGCCATCGCTCTCGCTCGTCGACTCCTCCGTGCTCTTGCCGCTCTTGCCATCGCTCGCTTGCCAGAACTGCTCGATCGTGTGCGGGTTCAGCCGCGCGGGCAGCGTTTGCTGGGCAGGGGGAGATGGGTGGAGAGAGGGCGCAGGTAAGGAGACTTCTCAGCTGCAACACGCAAGGGTGGAGGGTGGCTCTCACGTTGCGTCGTCTTTGTCGCTGCGCCTCCCCAGGCGGCCGCCAACCTCCAGGACGTCAGTCACGGAAGCGGCCACGTTTTTGTTACCTACGTGACTTTAGCGAATAGAACCAAAGAGTACATGCCGGAAGCCGAGGGTGACCCAACTAGCAAACGGTTCCCGGTGTTTACCGCCTTGGTGACGGACCGGATACGCAACAATCGAGGCTTACAAACTGAAACCTGGTTGTATATTTCACAGATTACTTGACATACGCTGGAAGAAGACCGCCATGTGACCGCCCCGTAACTCATCGCCACCTATCTTGCCACTAAGCTGCGCTTTTCCGCGCATTTTGCTGTGTCCACGTGCTTCCGTGTGTTCATGTGCACCCCATCTACATTCCTGTGTGCTGTCAAGGTCTAAATACAAAACACAAAACATATTTTTAAACGGGCTTATGCAAACCACTAGAGGTACAGTTATGAGCGGTGTCAGGGTCAGTGTGCTGTGAAGGCTATTTTCATTGCTGGTTGGCCAGCTGGATAAGGTTAACCACCGGGCTAGAATTTATTTTCCAATATTTTCCTACTGGCGTGTCGTTGTGGTGTAATGATGAGCGCACTGGACTCCAGAGGTTGTCGATTTCAATTGCCTGGTGTAGCAGTGAACACAATGGCCAGGTTTCTTAAATACCCTCCCGCCCCGCGTCCAGCCAGCAGTGTTTATCCGTTCACCACAGTTCGGCAGCCAGGTCCTGTGCGGTGGAAAATATTGCTCATATTCTTTATTTAAACAGGAGAAGAGAATCCAATGAGCTAAGAAGCTCTTTTTCACAGATGTCCAGTATGGGTGGTTTCAGCAAGTTACAGCAGCAAACAATACAAGAAACGTTAAGAGTGCAAAATAGAGAAAATGGTAAGCAAGTCACTGAATATAAATGAATAGTTAATTAATGACTTGTACAAAAGACCTATTTATCAAGCATGGGCAAGGCAGCAAAAACAACAACAAAAGCGTTCCAGACCACCAAAGACAACAACGCAGCAATGGCCCCCTCAAATAAAGACATCTGGGCTAAGGCACGCACGAGTACGCATGCTACCCTCTGGAGGGGCTCACTCATCATACGCCGACTCGCACATCATACACTCACTCGCACTACCACTGACTCACTCACACATCATACACTGGGAGTGCCATGCTGCCAGCTATGGCTGCAAGTTTGGTCGTACATGTTATGTATATCGTGTATTGTTAAATTTGGATCACAGTTCCTATGATTACTGTTACATTGTCTTTATAGCTTTATTTTGGTGATTTCGAAAACATATGGTTAAGCCATGTTTCTTGCGGAAGTGCGGAGTAGGCCTGATAACTTTAATCTAAATTGTCTTATGGTTGTTATTGTTTGACTTGCATCACACTGGGATTTTTGCACACAGCGTTGTAATACGGTGGGTTTTTTTTTCTGGAAGATTTGCTGGTTTATCCAGGATGTGTCTGTTGCGCTTCGTCGCTTTAAGATGTTTCTCTGTTCATTTTTTGTTTGTTGCGGTTGCACTCGACTCAAGAGCCGCATGGCTCACAGGGCCATACCTAATAAATGAAACTTGAAACTTCTCTAAGAGCTCCCTTTTCCGCGTGTGGCCGCTTTCCTTTTCGATCGTTGACATCATTGGCGCGCCTCCCTGTGCACTGCCCTCCCCGCCCTCGGTGCCACGTGCCACTCACGAGGTCCCTGGTGGAGTCGGCGACGTTAGTCGCCTTGTGCAGCCGCGCCGTGAGTAGCAGCACCTCGCCATCGCTCCGCACTTGCCCGATCTGCAGCTCGTAGTTCTTCTCCTCCAGCTCGCGGATCTGCTTGCGGTACTTGTCCTTGTCCAGGAGGCTCTGTGAGTACTGCCGCTGAGACTCGTCCCGCAAGGAGAACGCCTGAGACGAGGGGAGTGGGCGCATTGTGGGCACGTCGGGATACAAAGGGGACAAAGGGGAAAGAAGCCCCTAAGGACTCTGTTGCTACGGCGGTCAGAAAAATCCAATGTTTTGCAACTGTGTGTGGGAAAAGTGATGTACTTTCAAGAGGCACTCGTTTGCATATACCGCGAGTTTGTGAAAAACATGAATAGTAAATGTCACGTGCACGTTACGGGAAATGCTACTTTTATATAACGAAATGAGACTTTGTGTATCGCAACAGTGGCATGAAAAACGTTTCATTTTTTATAAATAGTTTTTGTAATTTTGCTCAAATTTTATCCGAATTGTACTATTGGCGGCATGTCATAAGAGGAAGTGTCCATTCTTGTTTTCTTTTTCAGAAACGACCTGGCCACAAACGATAGCTCAATGAAGTAGCTTGTCATGTGGAAATGTATAGCAGGCAAATACTCTAAACGCGTGATGTTGATTCTAAATGTGGAGGGAGAAACTGGAGGGCCCGAAGAAAAATCCCCGAAACCTCGGGGAGAACACGCAAACTCCAAATATACAACAGGAATCTTCAGGGTCGGGATCGAACCCACGACCTCCTGCATACCAGGCGAGGTAATTAACATCTCACCACCAGGAGAGAGACGTGCAAACTCCAAATATACAACAGGAATCTTCAGGGTCGGGATCGAACCCACGACCTCCTGCATACCAGGTGAGGTAAATAACATCTCACCACGAGGAGAGAGACGGGCAAACTCCAAATATACAACAGGAATCTTCAGGGTCGGGATCGAACCCACGACCTCCTGCATACCAGGCGAGGTAATAAACATCTCACCACCAGGAGAGAGACGCGCAAACTCCAAATATACAACAGGAATCTTCAGGGTCGGGATCGAACCCACGACCTCCTGCATACCAGGCGAGGTAGTTCACATCGCCACCGTGGAGCACCTCACCTGATCGCGCTCCCGCTCCACCTCCTCCAGCTGTTGCAGCACGGTGCCGATGCGGTGCTTGTACATCTCGCAGTCCTTGAGAAGCGTGTTGCAGCGCAGCTCCAGGTCCTGCTTCTCCTCCAGGTACTGAGCACGGCGAGCGGAGAGTGGGGGGGGGGGGGGAGGTGGCGGTCGAGGCGAACGTTTAGGGGGAAAGCGGACGCGGCCCAAACGGCGGCACGCTCACCGCCCTTTGCCGAGGCTGCTCGCATATTTTACAGGCCAATCTGCTTCACGGTGGATGTAAAAACGATCCTGCGATGCCGTTCGATGAACAGTAAGGTTTATGTGTGCCGGTATCATGATCTAAATTTAGCAAGAGAAAAAAAATACCCGGAAACCACTTAAATGTGGAAACAGCGACTGTCACCCTCATCTGCAAAGACATGGCAGGAAGCGCCTGCTTTTCTAGTTAAACAAAACGTGAAAAATTAAATAATCACTTGCTTGCTCCGTTATCACCACAATACCTTTTCATGAGCAATAGCTTCACATTTAAAGTCACGGTAAAAGTTGTGCTGATAATATCATCACGATGCCAATTACGGTAAAAATAATAGCCACTATTATCACATTGCACAGTTTACACTTGAGTACATGAAACCAATCACTATCACGATCATCATCACAACACTGAGAACACACCAGGGCAATCATCCACCTATCTGCAAAACACAAGATGCATACGAGGACATCAAGCCAAGCAAACCAAGTGAGAATCACCTCTAAACTTATCATGCCTACATTCCCCACCGCATGATTTCTTACGCGATTAAACATTTAAAACATCGCCGACACGCGACGGCGATGATCGCATCATCGTCACCTTATCTCGCAGCTCCTCGGCTTGCCGCATCTCCTCGCGCAGGGAGAAGATTTTGTTCACCAGGTCGTGGCGCTCCTCCAGGGCCTCACGCCGGTCTGTCTCCAAGATGTCCAGCATGGCCTGATCCGAGTCCGGTGAACCCTGGCTACGGGACTGGAACCACCAAGATGGGCCGGATGCAAGAGATTGACTGCTCAATAACTGCTCAACCCAAGCCATAAATGCTCTGGTACTTGCATTGCCTTTGTGCCAATCGCCTTTTGGTGTTCTCCGGACTGACACTGCTGAGACTAGGCCACAAAGAACGTGGTCTCCGGTGCACGCCAATCAGTTTCAAAGACAATGCCCATTTATTATCACAGCATGTTCGTTTGCATGTTCACCACAAGTACCGTGTGCGGTTAATGCAGACTTGTTTCTTTGCAAAAGGTTTCTATTTGGCGTTTGAACATCTCAACGCCTCCTGTTTTATTGCCAGAAAAGGTAAAGTCTATTCTTATTTTGTTCATCAGAATACAATAATTTTCACCCCGGCAAGGGTCGGCTCTATAAAGAAAGATCTTCTGACATCGTGGGGGGGGGGGGGGGGGTGTCAATTGTATGCACTGCCGACGTACGGCCTCTCGTGCCGCGTATTGTTCGGGCACCCTGTCTGACGTTTCTCTTCACATGCCTCCGCAGCAACTGAAATGGTCGCTCCCGACATGAGTCACAGGAAGGTCGAACGTCACGGTGAGTGGCACGCGGCGGCAACGAAACCGCGGGAAGACCGCTGGCGCGGCAGAGATGTTGGCGCATCGTGGGACGTCATGTTGTCGTCTACAGTAGAACCCCTCTGAACGAGCACCCCTCTTAACCACGGGCCTCCATAGAGCCCACTGTGTAGTGTATAGTGTAGTGTAGAGTTGTGGAGTGTGTAGTGCAGTGTAGTGCCTCCATAGAGCCCACTGTGTAGTGTATAGTGTAGTGTAGAGTTGTGGAGTGTGTAGTGCAGTGTAGTGCCTCCATAGAGCCCACTGTGTAGTGTATAGTGTTGTGTAGAGTTGTGGAGTGTGTAGTGTAGTGTATAGTGTAGTGTAGAGTAGTGGAGTGTGTAGTGTAGTGCCTCCATATAACCCAATGTGGGACGTCTTGTTGTTGTCTACAGTAGAACCCCTCTGAACGAGCACCCCTCTTAACCACGGGCCTCCATAGAGCCCAATGTGTAGTGTATAGTGTAGTGGAGTGTGTAGTGTATAGTGGAGTGTAGAGTAGTGGAGTGTATAGTGTAGTGCAGTGTATAGTGCAGTGTATAGTGTAGCGTAGTGCCTCCATAGAGCCCACTGTGTAGTGTATAGTGTAGTGTAGAGTTGTGGAGTGTGTAGTGTAGTGTATAGTGTAGTGTAGAGTAGTGGAGTGTGTAGTGTAGTGTAGTGCCTCCATATAACCCAATGTGGGACGTCTTGTTGTTGTCTACAGTAGAACCCCTCTGAACGAGCACCCCTCTTAACCACGGGCCTCCATAGAGCCCAATGTGTAGTGTATAGTGTAGTGGAGTGTGTAGTGTATAGTGGAGTGTAGAGTAGTGGAGTGTATAGTGTAGTGTATAGTGCAGTGTATAGTGTAGCGTAGTGCCTCCATAGAGCCCAATGTGTAGTGCATAGTGTAGTGTAGAGTAGTGGAGTGTGTAGTGTATAGTGGAGTGTAGAGTAGTGGAGTGTGTAGTGTAGTGTAGTGCCTCCATAGAACCCAATGTGAGACGTCTTGTTGTCGTCTACAGTAGAACCCCTCTGAACGAGCACCCCTCTTAACCACGGGCCTCCATAGAGCCCAATGTGTAGTGTATTATGTAGTGTATAGTAGTGTAGTGTATAGTAGTGTAGTGTATAGTAGTGTAGTGTATAGTGTAGTGTGTAGTATATAGTGTAGTGTATAGTGTAGTGTATAGTGTAGTGTATAGTGTAGTGTACAATAGTGTAGTGTATAGTAGTGTAGTGTACAGTGGAGTGTACAGTGAAGCGTAGTGCCTCTATAGAGCCCAATGTGTTCACTTACCGACCATTCCCCCGTTAACGACGGGCTGTTGTGGGTACAGTAAATGTTAAGTAATGCATTGATTAAACTTGTTAATTTTACTATTATGTTTATACAGTTGTTAGTATCTTTGTGCATTAATATCCATTGTTTAAATATTATAGAGTACGTTTTTGGGTGAAAAAGGGGTAACTTTCGATGCTATCGGAAGAATTAAGCCTTTTCTTTGGTTCTTTCGGTAAAGTCACGTAGATATAATTTATGAATTATTTTTATATTATTTTCTATCTACGTGACTTTACCAAAAGTACCAAAGATTATGAATTCCTGCAGTCGCCAAAGTTTTAAGTCAAAATTAAGCCTTTAAACGTGTATATCCTATACGCGCTTAATGACCAAATCACTTGACAACCGGTTTCTTGGAACTAATCACTATCGTTCAGAGGGATTTCTACTGTACGTTTGTTCCAAATCCATTGTGTTGCATATCAATTTAAGCATTTACTTATAAAATTGAACATTATAGTTTTGTTGTAAATAGTTTTTTTGTTTTACCAATGTAAGGAAGTTACATAATTACACAGGAAAGCATTATACGCCGTATGTGCCACCTTCACACACGTACCTGTCAACCCCTTATCAGTGCCTACCTTATTAGACCATTTAAGACCTTATTGGTCACCCCGTGCCCTTATAAACCTCAACGTTCATCCTACAAAGCCCGTATTGAAACGGCTGTACACTGTATGGTCCTGAAAACGACATTTCCCTGTACAAGAATATGGGTAAACAGAGTTGATAGGTATGCACACATCTCCTCCATAGATGGAGCATTAAGGACGAGATGTAGCACAATTGCAGCCATGCAAAACAACCTACAGACCATACAGTAAAGCCACCGCAGTGTGCATTTCAGAGAAATAGCGAAACTACACAAATACTCCCTGCAGCCTCGAGATTGGATTTTATCTCCTGAACATATTGCCATCAAACGCAAGAACAGAATAAGCACTGAAAGAAAGCAAACGATCGTGTGTCATCGGCAGTGTAAAACCAGCCCTTGCGTTGCACCTGCCATAGATATGACCGTGTGAATCCGGTAAATGGAGTGGAGGAATGGGAGTGAAAAGGTTCATTGGCTTTCAAAAGGGAAATGTATACAAAAAGCCATTTTTTGGCCAAACCTGTTTTGGACAATGAACAAAAAGCATGTGAATGAAATATATATACAGGAACTCCTCTAATTATGAACATTCAACTTATTAACTTTCAGAGATATACAAACAAACCTGTCCGTATGTCATGTAGATGTCACATGAAGAACCAGTGGCATTTACATCTGAAGAACATCAAGAAGCAGTGGCATCTACATCTGAAGAACATCAAGAAGCAGTGGAATCGAGATCTACAGCAGATTATACATCTCTTAAAGCCTTTCCCCGTGTTTAATGTCCATACCGTACAAATTGTTTGGAATCGACAGTAGTTGGACATACGAACAAATAGACTTACAAACAGACCTCTGGAACCTAAGTCGTTTGTAAGTAGAGCAGTCCCTGGATTTAAAAAGGTGCCCAATTTCACTATTTTCGTCCTTCCACACCGTACCCACCGCAGCGAGCAGGAAGTCACGCCAGCACAAATTAGATGCAGGAACCTGATGCCGATTAACTTAACACGTGGGTTTGCACAGCTCATATTACAATTCATTGTTGATTTTTGGGTAGAGTCCACGTAACAATCTGGCCTATTTCATGCCGCGACGACACAATACGAATTTCGCCAGATTGTTATCAAGATGATAAACTCATCTTGATGCAGAATGAAGAGGCCTTTGATGGTACGTTAATTCGTCGATTGAGATCGACTCCTTTCGCTTGGAATACGTGCGTGCGAGAGTGGATCGTTTACAATTGGCATCGGAATACGTGCGTGCGAGAGTGGATCGTTTACAATTGGCATCGAGAAGCGATATAAAAGACCAAAATTAAGCAAAAAGGGATTTGATTCTCGTTGAAGTCAATCGCAACCATGAATATACACAGTTCTTTTAAGCACTTGAAGGTGAAGATGCAACCCTGCAATTACTCACTCACAGAAAATCCTCCACCTGGAGGAAGTTCTCAAGGATCCGGCGAGGCGAGAACTTTGGTCTACTTTTCCACGCGTGCCAGACATCTCAGGACAGGTGGGAAGTACCCACTCTTCACCCCACCACATGCCATTTGTGCTACCAGGTGGGCAGCGGCAGGGGGATTCAATAAACTCGCCCCATCATTTCAACCACCGTGCTGGGAGTTCAAAGCAGTGACCCTCTGGATTGCAAGTCCAGTGTAGTTAGCATTTACCCCATGGCAGCATTCCTGTTGAATCACGTAGAAGAACAAACTGTTCAGTGAAAGGTCAAGTGATTTCTTGCTCAAATGAGTACTGAGGTGGCACTTATCTTCTGTTTTGAGCGCTCAGTCGATGGTGGAAATTCCTATGCCGGGGACGTGTCTGTCCATGGGCCAACCACCGTTGAATTCCCCACAAAGTGATACATATTTTATTGACCTCGGAGGAATGATTGGCTGAGCCAACCGCCAACCAGGATTTAAACGCATGACCTTCCGGTTGCAGGCCGCTCAAACTAGCACCAAGCTACCTGACCGGTTTATAATACCTACAGACTAATCCTTTCCCATCCTTATGACGTAATTGTAATAAAACTTTAACGGTACCGAGGCTCCCACAAGGCCATGCGGGAGGGCGTGTGGCACAGTTTGACGCCAGCTATCAGAGTGTGATCATGTCGCTACAGTTCGCTGCGGTGAATACAGTAACTTTAAAAAACAGCGGCGCTACGCCTCTCTAAATAAAGTTAACGCCGAACCGCTTACGCGTTCCGAGATTCAGCGGTGAACGTGACCCACCCGGCGATGTGCAGTCGTCTCGCAATGGAAAAGGTTTAAGCTTCACAACCTTCATTACCGCGCTGACACTACACAGGACATCCTTCACACACACAGGCGATGGGCGCGACACACTCCAGCGCGCACGCACACACACACGCACGTGCGCACATGGGCAAGGGCGCTCCTGCACGTACCTGCAGCAGCACCTGCATCTCGGCCACCTTGGTGCTCAGCGCCAGGTTCGTCCGCTCCAATTCCACCAGCCGCTCTCGGCCCGGGTTCGCCTCCATGTCGTGCTGCAGCCGCAGAGATGCGCGGCGTTCCAGCGCATACTCCTCCTCGGCCTTGTTCAGGCTGTGCTTGAGCTGGTCGATCTGTGGCGGCGTGGCACACAGCTCACACGGATTAATTTCTGAGTCCCTTGCTTCATTCCACCCTCTGTAGGATGTTCAAAAAAACTCAGGTGGGGGCCACAACACGGTCAGTGTTAAGAAAAAAAAAGACTTTTAAAACGAAGTGTTGAACATACTCTTTGGTTTTTTCGGTAAAGTCACGTAGGTAAAATAAAATAAATTAATATAAAATAAAACAATAAAATCACGACGTTTCGGAGGCAACACAAGCTTCCGTCTTCAGGTGGAACAGTCACAGCAAGATCGCTGCATCAAGTGGGGATGCTCTGAGAGCCTCGAGCTTAAATACAGGTTAAGGGGGGGGGGGAGGAACCTCCGAAACGTCGTGATTTCATTGTTTTCTTTTATTTTAATTTCTTTTATTTTATCTACGTGACTTTCCCGAAAAAACCAAAGAGTATGAACCCTTGCAGTCACGAAAGCTTCAAATCTAGAATGAAGTGTTGAAGGTTAAACAGAATGAGGGGGAGTCACGATACGATCTGCTTCTTGCGTCGATCACGCGTCCGCCTTGAGCTCTCGTCCTCGACGTGAATATTGCCAAGGCAGATGTGACTTGACGACGAGAATTCGCACTCATTATGCGTCCACGGCAGAGGGGCTCAAGCCCCTCCAGTCCCACAAACACTACGGGGCTCCCTCTCTTTGGTAACGGACACCGAACCTCAAGTGGTCCATTACGGTCCATGTACGGCACTTGCAATGGTGGTCTGGGTGAGACCTTACCACTGGCTCTGCTTTTAAGTTGGTCCTGTGCCTGTCAGCGGTGTAACTGCCACATTCCTGTGACGGGGCCCAATCTATCCACAGCACGACAAGGGTAGGGTGTGGGGGGACGGGCGGCGAACCCGGGAGCTCTCACCTCGAGCTGCAGGTCGCGCGAGCGGATGACGGCCATGTTCTTCTCCTCGCTGAGCTGCGCGTACTTCATGGCGAGCGTGTAGTTCTCGTCCTTCACCTTGATGAGCTCGTCGTTGTAGCCGTTCCTCTCCTCCTTCATGCGCCCGAAGCGGTCCTTGTAGGCCTGCAGCTCGCGGTTCTGCAGCGCCAGCCGGCGGCCATCCGTTTCGAGGCGCGAGGCACGCTCGTGCAGCTCGGCACGCTGCTGCTTGCCCTCGGCGAGCTGCAGCTGCTGGCGCATCACCTCGGCCATGAGGAAGTGCAGCAGCCCGTCCTGGCCCTCCACGCCTGCGAAGCGCGGACGGGCAACGCGCCGCGGGGGCACAGGGCAGTTTGCGGCAGAACAGTCGGATTCGGTGTGGCCCGCTCGCGTTCGAGAAAAGCCACCACTCGCAGCGGAGGTGCAGGCTAAGGTGTAGCCCTGCGATTGCTTTGCACGCACCGCTGCGGGGGGGAAGGGCGCACCGCTGGAGGGAGCTCTCTTGAGAGCCCCTCGAGGGCATTTTGGCCTACTCTTCCAGGCTGGACAGGCTTCTTGGAAAAGTTGGGCATACCCACATTTTACCCCGTCGTACGTGACCTGCCGATCGACTGCGATGTAGCCATTAATACGGCGGGCGATTTAAGAAGCTTGCTCCATTGAGTCGACTTTTTTTCATACTTCTGCAACAGTGTTTGTTCAATGGCTGCCCGGCCACTGCACTGCGTGCTTTTGGATGCACTCCTGCGGCCGTTTGGAACACTCTTGTTTCCGATATTTAGAAGGCAATGGAGCTATGCACTTTCAAATCTAGATTTTAAACTAATTTCTTCAGAATTGTTTTTTGTGTTTAGTTTGTTGTCCTTCCCCCTCACCTCCGATTAGCATGGCTGGTTACGTATGGTGCAAAAGAAGCTCATCATACATATTTGCATTTAAATTATGTACATTATTTTGTTCCCATAAATTTTCACATGATAAGCCACTTAGTTGAGTTATGATGTGTAGCCAGGTCGCTTCTGAAACAATAAGCTAATAGCTCAGTGGGCTTTACCTGCTAAGATTAAAATTGTTTAGTTTCATTTGTATATTTCT
Organism: Petromyzon marinus; assembly: GCF_048934315.1. Classification (NCBI taxonomy): domain Eukaryota; kingdom Metazoa; phylum Chordata; class Hyperoartia; order Petromyzontiformes; family Petromyzontidae; genus Petromyzon; species Petromyzon marinus. Next base: position 10,985,336 of record NC_133692.1, read on the forward strand.
TCAAGTGATTTGTTTACCTTCGCTGTACTTTTCACTCCTATTGTGTTTTTGCATTGTTTGTTGTAATATTCTGACCCCGTGCCCCGACTGGACCATTTGTGAAAGAGAGCTCCATCGGTTCATTGTAGTCCTCCGGTACAAATACATTCACCGATACTGACATGCATGCAACTGCCGTGTCGAGAGACAACCGGGAACCTCTGTAAGCAAGTAGCAAGTTCAGTGGGGGATGCACCCAGCGCATGCGACCCCTGCTCACCGATGATGGTGGAGAAGCGGCGCGTGGGCTCGTTGCCCGTGAGCTGCTTGTAGAGCTCGGCATAGTGCAGCTCCAGGCTCTCGAGGAACGCCACGTGGCCACGCGTGCCACGCGAGCGCAGGATGTCGAGCAACACTCCTGCGTGGCGGAGAGAGCGAGGACAACGGGGTGGGGGCGGGGGGGGGCAGGTAGTGGTGGGGGGGGGGATGGCAAACACCAGAGAAAGACTCAGCCGCGTGCCTGGGGCAACGTCGACGGCTTGCGGAGGAGCTATTGGGAAGAATGGTTAACATCATCCCAAATTGAGCGACTCATCGAGGATCCCGCCACTGTCGCACCACCAGGAAGCTCATCACCCCGCAAGCAGTGGGTTACAACGCCAATCGGGATCAGCATGGTTGCCTACGTACGGTGCGAAAGAAGTTCAGCATACATACTGTACATACCTACAGGAGTGAACAGACATTATTAATTGGTGATTTTCCAGATTGTTCCAGATTGGAGAAGTTTTAGGGACGAAAGAATTTCAGTCCTAATCTCATAATAAATCTTGGCGTGAGACAAAGGACTTTAGTGGCACATCTTGGATCGCAAGGGATTAAGACTGATTTAAGCAGAACAAACTTCATCGCAGATACTTAATAAACACTTTTAAGACAAACGTAGACCAGAGTGGAACAACCTGTAATGAACTCGGAAGGTAGCCAAACTTAGAACAGAGGTCAGTGGTAAAGCGAGCGACTCGTTTACAATAAAGCAGAAGAACAAATGGAAGTCTGGGTCTAGTCTATTGAAAATTGTGGGGTATGAGCGTTTTTTTTTTTAAACCCGCATCTCCATTATCGATAACAGGCATGACGGTTGGTATGACAAGTGAGTGGTGAGTAAATAAAGAGAAGCACGTGTTTCTGATAAAGAAATGCAACTCATTTCAAGAACTTTAGTGATACGAATATTAAAATTCAGGTTGGAATGAAGCCTGCTATGTCTCAGATTTAAAATGTTGTTTGATGGTCGGTCCCACAAAGTGAAATTATACAGGCATTGAGGACTGAGGCCTGAGGAAAAATGCAATAATTAGTTTCACTTTCATTTCACAGGAGACTGAGCAAAGTCTCGTTCCACTGAAAAAGAATCCAGTTGCAATGGTGGTTGGCCATCAAGTAGAGATGGAACAGGCTTGTATTACTACTATAAGCCAATAATGTGTTCCGCACTTGACGTCACTCCACGAGGCCCACCCCCGCGTGACGTCACTCCACATAGTTTAATAGTTTAATTTATTTGGTATAGCCCTGTGAGCCATTCGGCTCTTGAATCGGGTGCAACCGCAACAAACAAAAAAACAAAAACATGAACAAGAAAACATCTATAAATGACTTTGTGCATGTGCAAACAGAAAATCCAGGAAAAAAACATCAAAATATTCCTGAAATAGCACCGTACACCAACGCTGTGTGCAAAAATCCCAGTGGGATGCAAGTCAAACAACAACAAGAAAACTTAGATTAAGGCCATCAGTCTAACTCCGTACTACAATAAATAAAAACATGGCCAAACCAAAAAACTTTTAGAAATCACCAAAATAAAACCATAAATGCAATGTAACAGTGATCATAGGAACTGTGACCGAATTTTTTTACAATAAACTACATAAATAACATGTAACACCAAACCCTAGACTCCTAGAGCCATAGCTGGCTGCATGAGTCACTCCACAAACAACAGGAGTATCAGGCGGAGTATCACATTTTTCAATGCACCTTTAAGATCAGCACACTAAATCAAAATACAGATAATACTTTGCAGCGGTCATCCGGAGCGAAACATTTTATTTTATTTTAGGCCACTGAATAGCAGTGGCAGCTAGGGGTGTAAAACGCCTCTAGAGCAGTTTTGAGTGAAGATCTCATAGGTAGTGATTCAAGTTGCAGTTTATTGGCAATAGCATTCCAGACCCTGGGGGCATCAATAGCAAAGGCTCTTCCTCCGGTTTTTGTACGGCAATAGGGAATGTGAAGCTGGTAGATGAGCGAAGACCTGAGGTCAAATTTGTTCTTTGAAACAGAGAGGAGATCCAGCAGGTAGTCTGCGGATTTTTTTGTAAGTACATCGTGAATAAATAAGATCTGGTGCACAAGCCGTCGAACATTAAGAGATGTTAAGTTTGACCCAATGTAGAGATCACAGTGGTGAGTCCTATATGGAACATAGGGGGGAAGCAGTGCTTGTGTCGATACAGAAAACCAATTTTTATTTTTGTCTTTTTACCAATATAATCAATGTGATCTTCAAAATTCAGTTTTGAATCCAGGATGACCCCAAGATACTTATAGAACTTGACTTGCTCTATTTAATAATTATTTAAGGAATGTAATTTGGGAAAATAACTTCCTGCTTTAGTCCGGGTGAGAAGCATAGCACCATGGTTTTGGAGGTATTTAGGACTAGTTTAAGAGCAACGAGCTGATGTTGTAGTTTGTTGAAATCACCCTGGAGCTTAGCAATCACGTCATCCGGAGAGCGGCCAGCAGTAATCAGTATCGTGTCATCTGCAAAAAGTTTTACCCTAGAATGATCCAGTTCAGTGCCCAAGTCATTGACATAAAGAGAGAACAAGAGGGGGCCGAGGATGGAACCCTGTGGAACCCCTTTTGTAATCTTAACACTGTTTGACCTCCAACCATCTGTGAATACAGTTTGGGTGCGAGAAAAGAGGTAATTTTTTCACCATTTTACTGTGTTTTTGGAAAAACCGAGGCAACTTAGTTTACCAAGCAGGGTGTTGTGGTCTACTGTATCAAAAGCTTTGGACAGGTTAAGAAAAAGACAGGCACAGTTCTGCTTATTATCAAGGCTACTGTAAATTTGATTCAGAGAGTCTAATGCAGCAGATGTGGTGCTGTATTTTTTTCGGAACCCAGATTGTTTTAGATGTAGTAGATTGTTGGTGGACAGGAAACTGCTAATTTGGTAGTTCAATATTTTTTCAAAAATTTTCATCAATGGGGACAAAATTGAGATAGGTTGGTAGTTATTGGGATCATCTTTAGGGCCCCCTTTGTGAAGTGGACGGACATAGGAATGTTTCCATTCAAGAGGAACTGAAGCTTCTTTGATGGACAGGTTGAAAATATGGGCTATAGGTTTGTATATTAGGTGACCAACAGTTAGTAGAGCAAAGACGGGAAAACTATCTGCTCCGGTAGAGGAGGACCCTTTGAGGTAGGACAGCTGTTTCAGAACATTACTTTCCTGGATTGGCTGGAAACTAAATTCGTTGAATGTTTGGACAGGGGTGTAGGAATTTGCATGAGCAGGGGTGACACCCAATACATTATCAAAAAGATTACCAGCTTCAGAAAAATGAAGGTTAAAATTGTCAACTATTTTTTTGGGATCTGAAAAATATTCCCCATTTCGGTTTAGCTCAACAGGCAGATTGTCTGTTTTGGATGCCTTTTCCATACATTTGATTGTTTTCCAAAAAATCCTGGCATGTCCATGTGATTCCAGGAGAGTGGAGGAAAAGTAGGCATTTTTTGCATGCCGTATTTTTTTGACGCATCTATTCCTTAAAATCCTGTACTCGAGCCAGTCATTGACCAAATTACTTTTCTGAGCACATGCCCAAGCCTTGTCCCTAGTTTTCATGAGCTTTGTAATCAAAGGATCATACCATGGTGGGCGGTTGCCTTTAGTTTTAAATCTAACCAACGGAGCATGTTTGTTAAGAATTTGGAGAAACGTGTACCTGAAAGTCTCCCAAGCCGTTGTCAGGTTGGGGATATCACAGACCTTGTCAATATCCGAGTGAAGCACATCATTAGTAAATGCCTGAGGGCTGAAGTGCCTCAAAGAGTGCTTCTCAACAATTTTAGGGGGGCTTTGGGTCTGGCTGATGATCTCACCCAAAAAATGGAGTGATCACTAAGGTTAATTCCCAGAACACCAGTCAGTGCGAAATTGTGAGGGGCATTTGTCAATAGGACGTCAAGCAGAGTTGACTGTCCCGGATTTTTTAGGTTGGGTCTTGTGGGAACGTTTATTAAATGAAACAGGTTAAATTCATCTGTAAAATTTGTGGCCACGGCCGGCGGGTTTAGCCAATTCCAATTTAGATCACCCACAAACTATTTCACCTTTTGGGAGGCCCTCAAAAAGCTCTCTCAGTGCAGATGCAGCTTCAACATCCTTCCCACTAGGCAGTCTATAGCAGCACACTACCAATATCTGTTGATTATTTGGGAGAGTTATTCTGAGAGCTAAACCTTCAAAGCAACATTTTTTAAACAAGGAGTGAGCTGGTGAACATGCAATAGTATTACAAACATAGATGGCAATTCCACCTCCTTTAGATCCTCGGTCAAGCCTAAAAAGGTTGTAGTTGTCAATCGTAATCTGCAAGTCATTGACGGCAGGAGTGAGAAATGTTTCTGTTAGGCAAAAAATGTCCGGGTCAAGATTTGCCACTTCTAGTTTTAGTTGAATTAATTTAGTCACAAGCCCTCTGATGTTGACATGTAGAACACCAACACCTTTTCTGCCAGAAAAATCTGCAGAATTATACGAGTTCTTTACATTTGGGCCAGGATGAAGCTCAATACCACCCAGAAATAAGAAAAGAAGAATTAATAGTTTGCACAAGTATTTTCTGTGAAGGGATGAAGAGCGGCAAACCTTGGACGAATAGCAGCAGCTTGCAGGTGGTGTTATTTTTAAGAGCAGAATGAAGTTTGGAAGGAGTGCTGGTGAAATAATGGGACAAAGATAGGGTTTAAAAGGATACAAAGATGGAGTGTAGAAGTGTCTATGAGCTGTTTCATTTGCAGGTGTAGTGGCAAATCGAGCAACATGAGGCCCACCCCCTTATTAATATTCATGAGTGAGTGGATTTTTACACTAATGCAGAGGAAGGTCAAGCTGAATTAAATAATTAATTACGCAAAGTCGCCTCAAATGACGTTTCTTTACAGAAAGTGACGGTAAAAAATTAATATACGCTGCACACTGCTACATTCGTACATGACGTCACTGCAAAAGAGCCCCCCCCCCCCATCATTAATAATCATGAGTGGGTGAATCACACAAGAAAACGTAAATGTATATCTTTAATATTTCAGCTTCCGTCCTAGGACGAGCAAACAAGCTAGTAAATTCATGTCCAAGGCATGGAAACATAATTTTGAGTGGGTCAGATTTCAGGGTGAACAAGTGTGGATGAAGCACTCAACCCTGAGAAACCCGCTTGCAGATTGCGGGAGACATTTCAGAAGGCATTTTTCTTTGCTGACTGTCGAAATCTTTCAATCTTGAGATAGGGGGATGTGATTATCTACGTTGTGTAAAGCGTTTTGTAATGAACAAAGGCAGTTGGATAGGTTATATGAACTTAAAAAGGCATCATTAAAAAGGGCCATCAAGAGCAACATCGCAATGTTGACCTGACCTAATAGCCACATTGTGGTGAGTTTAGGAAGAGGCCTGCTCTCTAAGCGGGAGACAATGTGTTTCCTTTGATTTCGAGGTTTTTTTCTTTCTCCGCCATATTCTCTAGACGTGGAGACTATTTACTGCTTCATCTTCATGTGGAGGGTTAACATGACCCAATTAGCAACCCTTAGGCCCCAAAGATAGTGACAAAGCACGGTCAAACACAACAAACAATAAAATGCCATAACCAATTAATGTAAATGGGACATACGGAATAGAAAGGGCAAATTAAATATATGCAAAGAGAGGCCTAAAGAGCTTGCGATTGATTGCTCAACCAAGTTTTTGTTAGTTACATCCTGATGAGAGTGGTGCTGGTTCTGAACATGGTTGTTATTTCCCCTTTCGGAGAAGAGAGTGTTTGTGATCCAATAAGCAGATTGCGTAGGCCACGTTTCTCTTCATTTTCAATTAAATTAATTTGGTAGCCTAACTGCACTTCCATCTGCCCCCTTTGCTCACATTGCACGACAGCCCTAACAAGTGGCCTCTCCAGGCATCTGGTATGGCCAAACGCACGGAATGTTGCCACAGAGAAGAGGGGGCTACAATAGTTAGGGGGCAAAATTAAATAAGTGTCACTTATGAAATGTGAAACGGGGGTAAATATAACTTGATAGTCATACTGTCGCAGCCGGTGCAAAGAAAGAACCAAAGAGTATGGTAACTCGGCCGTTTCCTGGGGAAAGTCAGGAGGGAAAGCACCGATGGGCGCGTGCGACTGGTTGGCCTGCAGCAGCCATCGTGCAACAACAACGCGAAATGTTCAGGCCAGTAAAGTACAACAGTGCACTTTGTGGCCAGTAGCACCGTAGCATGCCCAGCTGTATTTGTTTCCTTTTTGTTGAAATGACCACATTACTAGATCCTAATTTTTGGCCAAGTTGACCTCAGGTTGGTTCAGGCGAGGTTCTGATGACAATTCCGTTGGTTTTATTTTTTTGATTTAAAGCTTTCGTGACTGCAGGGATTCATATTAATTGGAAGGATTTGATAAACCATTTCGGGTCTTAATTGAGTGATCACGCTTAAGGTGGCTTTCAGACCGCATCGATAATTTTTCGTCTCCCCCCTCCTCTTTTTCCGAACATAGATGGACTCGTCCATCTAAACAAACTGCCAAATCGCTCTCCGTGGTGATAACGATAAAAGAACGCCACTTTTTTCAAATTTTCTTGCTGTGGCTTTCACACCTGATGATGATTGCTTGTGTTGCAGTCGAAACGTCGTGAGAATTTTATTGTTTTATATTTTTATTTTTTTGTTTCCCTTCTACGTGGTGACTTTACCGAAAGAACCAAGATTATGAATTCCGTTGGTGTTGTGTGTGGTAAGGATTGCAATCCACCAGGCTCGGGATTGCATTGCAGTGTACCAACCATTACACCACCGCCTACGGCCACTTGTTTTTGTTTAGAATAGACTACAGTGCTATATAAACAATTCACTGTTGGCAGAAATGACACCCATTTTTGTCATTGGGGTTATTTGACCATACTTCACCATCCTGATCATTGTGTGTTTTGAGGGAGGTGGTCTCTGGACCAATTCAAATAGCACCTCCCACTGATGTTAGTCATAGCTAAGAATCAAACTCAGGTGGTTTGTCATGGGACCTTTTTGCCGGTATAAAAGTATGAAAAATAAGAAGAGGTTTTACCCTTTCTGGCAATAAAACAGGAGGTATTAAGATGTTCAAACACCAAATAGAAACATTTTGCAAGGAATCAAGTGTGCATCAACCACACGTACTTGTGATGAACATGGAAACAAACATGCTCTGATAATATATACGTATGCATTGCCTTTGAAACTGATTGGCCTACACCAGAGAGAACCTTCTTTATGGCCTAGTCTCACCACCAGTGTTAGACCACAGAACGCCAAAAGGCGAACAGTGCAAAGACAATGCACGTATCGGAGCATTTCCCATGTTATACGTATCTGCTCACCCAAGCTATATATGCCCCGATACGTGTATTGTGTTTGTATTGTTTAACTTCCATACATACACACGTGCTTACCTACCTTGCTGACCTCGTCAAGGAGCTTAACCATCCTGCGAACTCCGGTCATCCATCAAACAAAGATGAGTTACTGCATCGCGTGCTTTCAGATGGGCTTCTGTGGCCGTCTGGAACACTCTTCCTTCCGATATTAGGAAGCGACTGGAGCTACACACTTTTAAATCTAAGATCTAAAGCTAATTTCTTTATAACTCATTTTTGTGTTGTTCTCCTTCCCCCGTACACATCCATTCAGCACGGTTGGCTACGTACGGTGTGAAAGAAGTTCAACGTACACACACACACGCACGCGTGTACGTACCAACGCGGCGCGAGCGCGTGGAGAGACTCAGCGAGTTGAGCACCTCGTCCTCGTCCTGCCCGTCGATGACGCGGCACTGCCGTAGGTACGGCGTGAGCCGTGCGGGGTCGATGACACTCGTGAGACGCATGCGGTGGTTCTCCACCTCATCCCACAGGTGCGCCTCCAGCTCCTCCTCCCGTAAGTCGGCGCCCAGCATCCCCGCCGCGGACGTATCCTCCACCATCCCTTCCATCCCTCCGCCCAAGGTGCCGCCTGCTCTTCCGAGACCACCCGCCCCTCCGGCGGAAATGTGTTCCCGAACATTCACGCCGCTAGCGGTGGTCCTTCCGGTCATCTCGCCAGTGGAGAGGGTTTCCCGATGAATTCGTCCTCGCACCGCTCCCCTGCCAAGTATCCCACCACCTAAGTGCACCCCAAATATCCCTCCCCTAGCGTTGCTCGCCATGGTCCCTCCACCTTGAGCTGGTTCGCTTCCGGCGATCCGTTCCTTAGCTGCGCAATTGCCAGTCTTCAGCATCCCTAATAAATGTACTGGTCAGAAAAAATAAGAGACAGAGAGAGAGACACACACAACATACGGTCAATGCAAAATCAAGGTGCGTCCCATCACCTACCAAAAGCGCTCTGATGCAGCAGCACAGTCCCTGGTGCGTTGTGGTATTTTGGAATGCACCAACAGGCGAAAGCAATGAAATAAAATGAACTGACAAACATATTGACACACACACACAAACACGTCGACATAAAACAACGACATAGTAGGTATGTATGGTGATCTTCTCTTACACCGTACAAAGCCAACCCTGCTAATCGGAGCCAGACTGGTACACAACACAGTACGCAGACAGAAATCCAAATAAAAAGCATGAAATCGATGGATAAACAGACAGCCATCCAGACAAACATTTGGCAATTGAAGACATAAACACACGCGGACCGGCTACCAGATAAAACGTCACACCCCGACCCTCGAGGTGAACTCGCGGAGCTGGTTTCTCGCCCGGGTGGGTAACTAAACCCGAGCCTCCCGCGTCTGCCGTTCGAATTGAGTCGCGAATGGTGATGGCGGGGGGGGGGTGTGTGTTAGAGCGCGACAGGGTGGTTGTCAAAATTCTACTTTTCATCATGGCACCAAGTCCGTTCCCGTCGTGACGTGTCATTTGAGAAAGAGACACTCGCGCGCGCGCGCACATTCACACACACACACAAATAAATCATCATCAGCCACGGTCAATCCACTGCTAGATGAAGTCCCCACACAAAAAAACCCGTTCTGTTGGGTGTGCCTCGAAGATCGAGCAAGCTCTAGCGTTTGCCGCCGCATGAAAGAGCTTGAGATGCATTGCGGCGCTGTAAGGCTTCACGAATGCATTGGCCGCAAATGTGGCTGAAATGTGAACGGCTCTTCACGATCACCTCTTAAGCGCTCAACATCTGCAGTTTACGTAATCGTGGTGCAAATGCGTGAAGCGAGCGGGCTATATCTTATTTTTACCGCGTTATTTCTAGCTTTTAGAAACCGGTCTTACTTCAAATAATTGTCCATAATGCAGGTTTTTTTTTGTTCGGGTTTGATCGCGTAAATATATAAATGTGTCGCTAAACCCGCCACCACCCGAGACAGCCAATTAGTAAGGGTCGTCAAGTAAACAGAACGCGCCAATTCGTCACTGGTACAGCACACCCGTGTGTTGGAGAGTAAATCCACAACATTTACAATGTTAATTTATATTTCCTGGGCTGCATCGCCTTACTTTTTTTCTTTTAAACTACAGTACACGTGTTGTATAATCCTAATTGTTGAGCATTCATACAAATTGAATACAGAAAGCATTCCAAGAAGACTTCATTGATGTTAAGAGAGCTGGATAAAAAAAAAAAAGGACCATTGAACCGGAACAATTATGGTGCTGTTATTTTCAAATAAACTCCGCCTCAGGGGTTCCACAATTCAGTGGGTATCTGAACCAGTCCCAAACCTGGATTTAAAAAGAGGGAGGGTCGGGTGAAAGGTTGCCGATACTTCTGCCGTGAACAAAAACTAAAGTAATCCAATGCGCGTGACGACCACAGAAATGACGAAATGTGCAGGAACTCCGACGGGCATATCTGCCCATGGGTCGTGATGATTATTGATCAAATCCGCAGCGAGACTGCGGATTGCACAATGCATCATTGTGATAAATTTGTAACATTATGATTCATTTAAACCTATCCTGTAAAATAGAACGTGAGAATTTTGTTTGTGTTGTTTTATTATTTTATTCTCATTCTACGTGACTTTACCGAAAGAACCAAAGAAGATGAATCCTTGCAGTCACGAAAGCTTTAAATCGAAAAATAGAACACTATATTTCTGCATTGACAGCCGAAACGGCCTCGTACAATTAGTTGAACAAGTGTACGGGTCTCAAACTGCGTGAGATGACTAAAGTAGCGAGACGATGCCGAGTAAGTAATTAACCGGCAGGGGCCTCGTGGAGTCTCAAAACATTTCGGGTGGCTCCACTTTGAATTGTTTGGCCCAAAAATATTGTGTAAAGTGTTTGTAGTGTGTTCATGGGGTAGAAAATCAAGAGTTTAACACGTTGTCGTAGTGGTCGGCTTTCGTGAACAATGTTATCCATAATAGGTGTTTTGGGTTAGATCGTGGAAATATAATTTCGTCGTTAAAACCACCACCACCCGACACAGCTAATTAGTAAGGTTTGTCACGTAGCCAAAAACATGCCAATTAGTTACTAGTTCAGCACACCGGTGTGTTGAAGTAAACCCACTACAACATTTACAATTAAAGTAACCATGCCGTTTCGTTGGTAATTATGGCGACCTGTATTAGGCATGCAATTAAACAGTGCATTACTTAATAATACGCTTCCAAGCAGCACTAAGCCTGAAGCTATCACAACGGTAAAAAAAATATATTTTTTTCTCAATCTCAACAGATCCTAGAATTAATCTTAACAAGAAGCAACTAGTTTTGCATCAACAAAAAAAAAACCTCAACGTTATCAAAATCACCCGAGTGTCACTGTTGGCACGATAATATTGGCCGCGAAAGCCTACGACTACGCGTTCAACCCCAAAACTCGGTACACTTCGGCGTAGAGAGGGAAGTAGCGTCACCACATGGTAATATCTCCTCTATCGAAATATCGACACTGCCAGCTGTATTCACGCTCACGTCCGCATTTCTATATAAGCACTGTACGAAAACCGCTAACATCGCGCCCACACACAGTCGCTCAAAGTGAGACTTTCCACAGCGACCAGCATCCCTTCTCGCTCTCCTCACTCAATAGCGCACGGCTCCTTTACCACATCAGCATTGTTCCCTCTCCAAATGAAGAATATCGTGCCTACAATGTAGCATGCAAAGCATCGTGGATTAGTATACGTAGCCTATTTGGTGTGTGTGTGCGTGTCTTTTGTGCTTCCTTCTTAATTTCACGTCATATGTGGGGTTTTTGTTTTACAACAGAGACCATCATTTCGTTTTATTGTCTCTTGTGCAATATACACAAATGTAAATCGAAGCAGGCGAGCTTGTGCAACGGGGCAATTTGAGTTGTCTAATGGGAGCCAGTGAACAACGTAATTTAAAGTATAAAACAAGAGACAAACTGACCACAGCATACTTTAACCTCACTGATCTCTGACTAGAATGCATTCATTTACTTACCAACATTAATCACGTAAAACATATATCCTCAAAATGTACAACTCGAATGTCGATTTCGAGTGTATTCAAAGCGTCAACAACTGGCTGAGATTAAGCACTGTACTGTAAAGGGGAAGGAAAAAAAATTGATCATGTGGCATTTGCATATCAAGGAATGATGCTAACACATCCAAGTCTGGGCCGTGTTTTCAAAAAGGCACTGCACGAACGGGAGAAGAGTGCCCAGCCAGTAGACTCGAGTTTCAATCTATTTGTGAAACAATGCTTCCTTAAACTAATTTAAACATCAAGGGTTCAAGGGGGAAGGAGGGTAGTTTGGTAGGAAGGGGATTTAATTTGGTGAACAAATGACTCTGTATGGCAGTATTGCCTATTTGACTTGATGTGAAAAAAACTTGCATTGTTTCTCGGGCAAGGCATTTTCAAAAAAAGGGGACAGGTGGCAGGGGATTTTCAAGCATAATGCCAGGAGGCTTTCTATTTGACGAGAGACCTCGAATCAGACCGAGGAGGGCCTCGGTCAAACTGTGCCAGGCAGAAAGATATCTTGGTTCTGAGTATGCAGAGAAACAGCTGTTTATTAAGATGTACTCGATGCATTTTGAACTTCTTTCGCACCGGACGTAACCAACCGTGCTAATTCGGCTTGTATAGGAAGGACAACAAACTAAACACAAAAAGAGTTCTAAAGTTATGAGTTTTCAATCGAGATTTAAAAAGTGCATCGGTCCAAATATCGGAATGAAAAGTGGTGGACCCACCTGACCAAGAGACTGATGTTAAGCCATTATAAGAGCTGTTACATCACTGTTGATGTAAAATAATGTTTGTCAATTGTTGTGGACACATTTGTGTCTATTACATAAACATACACAGTATTATATTATTTTGCATCAAGTCTGCATTAACCACACATACTTCTGACAAAATATGCTTGATAATATATGCATATATAATATATTAATATACTGTATATATATAATGTAATGTATATGCATATATACTATATATACTATATGCATATACATTACATTATATATATGCATATATACTATATGCATATATGATATTATTTGGCATAAAGTCTGCATATATAAAGAAATATATTATATCAATGCATATTTGTTTGCATGTTTTTTTTCCACAAGTATGTGTGGTTAATGCAGACTTTGTCTTGAAAAAGGTTTCTATTTTGAAATTTGAACATCTTAATACCTGTGTTATTGCCAGAAAGGGTAAAACACTCTTATTTTTCATCAGGTTAATGCACGTTTTTCCCACTCAGCCATGTTTGCAATAAAACCACATCACCATTTTACCACTGGCTAAATAATGTGCCAATTGAATATAAACCAGAATCCTTCTTTTAGTGTTCACCGAAAGAAAAACTTGACATTTCTGATGCAATATTTAAATAAATTGGGACACTAATTAGGGTGGCACATGCAGCTGCTTATGCATCCTGCTACGTTTTTATTTTCAAATCATCCAGAAGGGAAGCAAGACGGAAATAGATTTCGCACTACCACAAGTAACACACGCAGGACACGTTATCATATCATTACAATACAATAAATGACATTTATTTTCAGATTCCACTGCTTGTGTCCGATTCACAACACTAAAACGGGGACTGCCTACCACGTGACGTTGCAGCAAAGCCTTAAGGCTCAGCGAACAAGTGCGCATTGCTGTGCGCGCGCTGCATTTCTCCAACTCATAAAATGCACTTCCGTACTGTTTTCCTGTTTTCCAGTTGAGCAACCTGCCATCAAGTACTGCTTTGATCCGTCTTATAAATTCAGCAGGCCTATGTGCCCGAGAGCAATATAAAACAGGGCTGATATTACCGGTCAATAGCCCCACGTTATCACCGACAAAAAAAATATACGCAAGTGTGCGAAGTTGCACGTGTCAATGTTTGTATTACAGCTCTGTGTGCCACATAGGAAGTTGTCCGAAAAAAAATATTGTTTTTGTATTGCCGAAATATGTTCTGTGCACTGTACGAGCTGACTTTGTTTTAATCTTGGGAGTGGATCTGACCAAGTGCCAAGTCACACAACTTGGCATGGTCTATATTTAGCCATTTGTCACGAACCGAGATCTCTGGCTTCTCATTCAGCGCCTGGCCACCCAAGTTCAAAGACTGCGAGTCGAGGGAAGGAAATTACAAGTACTGTAAGTGCAAAATTGCAGAGTTATGGCTCTCTTTTTTTCCAATTGGCAGGGTCACAGTTGGCACTTTGTGTAACACGTGAAGTAGGTAGCAAGCAACATGGCAGAAGGCCCTCCACACACTTCCACACACTGAGCAAACATCTCGCAAAAAGTGTGAGTAACCCACACTTTTCCTCAACAGCACATGACCAGCCAATCGACTGAATGCGGTTTACCCATTTTGTACCGCTTAATGGTCAGAAGCAGCGGGATTTTAGGAACATGCATCATTGTCTCTCGGCTGCCAATCGAACTGGCTACCTCCGGCTTGCAAGACCAGCGTGTGAACAATGACACGCGATAGCATCCCATATTGCATACAACTTAATATTATATATGCCATGCATGCATATTGCAAAATAGACTGTCTCGAAGAGCTCTCATCATCATCAGACATTTTCTGTACACTGTTGGAAGAGGACCTCCCCCACGTCATCTCCCCATGGCTCAGTGCTACCACCGTGTAGTGCCCTCTGCTGGCAAAGTACGCCCACAGCAGCAGCCTATGACACCTGTTTTATGGAATACAATACCGTGTTGTACATCGTACATGTACGAATGTATCACATCCACATTTACATGTGTATGCTATGTAAACAATACTCTAAATAGAAAGGTTGTGGGTCCTGCTATTATGCCAATGCCAAATTCTGGCTGGCCCCAGCCAGAGACAAGAAGGATCCCCTTCCCCCCCATCTCGAGATAGGAGTCGACTCATCCATGCCAGCTATGACTTTAGTTGGGACCACAAGATAATAACCCAGTACGACATTTACGCGGACCCACTCAACCTCCTGGCAACAAAACGCATTCGCTTATCTGTCAATACTAGTAATGGAAATGATTAATATTACAGGAACATAAAAACGTGTTTTCAAACGCAGCATACTTTTTTTTTAAGTCGGGGGACATTTATATTTTAGGGTTAGGGTAGTTTCACCAGGGTAGTTTACATAACTTAATATTCGTTATTAAATCTCATAAGAAAAATATTAACTCATGTCCGAAACAAAGAGGGATACACGTTGTCACTAATTCGGGATCAACCTGTGCGTTTGCATCAAAGCCCAGCGGCTCACCGGTGTGGTACCATGGGACCGCACTCTGAGAATCACCGCAGTCCAGTCCACTCTTAGTATATTTATTCAGCATGGTAAAGCAATCGCTAAAGCCTCATCAGCACGTTAAAGACAGTGGATGTTTTACAACGGAATCATGGGTTGGAACAACTAAAGCAGGACACCGTAATGTATCGGTGGCTCATGCAGATGTTGTGTACTTGTGTAAAATATATCGACACACTCCACTGCTTATGTATACAATTACCGTAATCTGCCCAGCCTAGTCAGATATCAGAAGCTAAGCAAAGTTGAGCCTGGCTAACCAACTTTTCGATGGGTGGCCATGATGCCGCCCGCAACCCACATGCAGTAGGCGTTGTGGGCAGTGCAGCAACATCCACTGTTAGATGCGCCCACCATCTGCCACCTGCTATAACCAGTATGGTTAAGTATGGTCAAACAATCATCATGACCCGCAAACGCGTGGGGAGGCCCTCATCCAGCAGTGGATCGGCTAAACGGGCCGTACACATGCACAAGACCTGCGTGCCATTTAGTGAAGTACTGTACCTCCGTTGAAGGAGCGTAAACTACTCTATGGCCCGCAGTGTTGTAGATTGACCGATAGACGCTCCACGTATTCACCCCAAACTGCGCTGTTAATACAAGTCGAGTTGCGCCGTGTCGTGTGTGGCACCGCGTTTTGCCACTTGAGCGGAGTAGCGGTCCCCTTTGAATCGCCTGTCGTAAAGTTATATTTTGCTCCAAAGGTCAAACAGCGCCCAATAATAACCTCATTTTACGCACGAACGCGCACCTCGGATGAGCACGGCTGTCTCTCTCGTGCGGACGTGGGACACGGAGAAGTCCCAACACACACACACACCAACACGCGAATTGGCAGCGAGCTCACGTGAAACAGAGAGACACACCAACACGCGTACTCGGTGGCTTACCTGGACATGCGACGGTGACGTTCACGCGTTCCTAGAGCGCACCTGGCGACCGGAGTTCGTGTCCGAGCCTGAACACGAAGCAAGGCAACAAACACATTCAAACAGGTGCGTTGAAAGGACGAACGCACGTAAAAGCCAGGCTACGGTTTGATGCCTTGGCTAACACAGCAGCAACAACAACAACAACAAAATAACGCAGAAGAGTAGAAATACAATCACATCTACCCACACCTACGAACGGGTAGGTTGGTAGGTACAACGAAAGCGAACAAAACACGTCTCCAGCGCGGACACAACGCGCACAAAAGGGATTGTGAGCCGTGTACAAGGAGGAGGGGTGTCTCCCACTCGATGCTTACCCGCCCATCATATACTCACGACTGAATGCCCCCCCCATCAACCTCCCAGCACTCACTTCAGCTCCTCCTCCTCCTCCCTTTGCTTTCAATTCCCCTCCCCCGACCCCCACCGGTTTGCTTTCAAATTCAGGTCCTCATTCAACGAGGGATAGGTTTTGGCTCTCTCTGCTGGTCTAGACAGGGCTACTGGAAATAAGACTTGGAGCAAGTCAGACCCTGCTGATTAGACGCTGCATGTCAACGCCTGTCTCTGGCCAGAGTGTTCTTGTAATGAACCGATGCCCCTAAAATTGACGCACTCCCATCAGCTAATTACGCCACTCTGTTTTATACCTTTCATTGGCAGCTGAATGGAAAATTAAAGATAAGGCAAAGCGCGATTGTGGGCCATTCAACCCAACCGATAGACCAGAGTAAACCACCGTGTTCTGTACTTTCTCGACGGAAGGAACAGTAAAACTTTAATGCTTTAAAAAAAAAACTTGAACAAGCTATATCCTTCAGCAGTGTCGTGGCTATCACACAGATCCCGCGACATTGGCATTCAGCTCCTGACCATTTTGTCACACGCAAGAATGTAATGGCGTCAAAATTTCGATGGCATTCTTGAGTTACGTTTTTTTTTTTACAAATTAAAATTTCAAAAAGCACTCCAAGCCGGTTGGCTCTCGCTGTTTGGTTAACTCTTTTTTGATATTTTATCCTTTAAAAATATCCCCCAAAATACTGCATACGTACTCTGTATTATGTTTCCAGTTGTATCTCTCGCACCATTGCATAACTGTATATTATTTTATTGGGTGAACTTGTACAATATGTATGGTTTTCTCACGTTAGTCTGTAGCCCAGATATGTAGCCTTCGTTTTTTATTATTTACTCATTTCCTGTTGTTTGTTTCCATTGGTTTGTATAATGACTACGTCAACAGAACATCGGAGATGGTTTCGATTTTCTCTCTATATATAATTGTGGCTTTATTTTCGTCAGTTTAATTCTCGGAAAAGATATTGTACTGTACTATTGCCTTCAACAGAATGCTGCCTCGGTTAAAACAAATTAACTGTAGTAGTATTGTGCAGAACGAGTAATGTACTGAGCCTGATGTAATTAGAAAACACGCTTCACACTTTTGAGCCCTGTCGACAATGAGATTCTTGAAAAGCTGACCGATTAATAATGTTTAATGCAGTGAAAAAGAGAACTACCTTGTATATACAAAACACATGCCTGCAGGGTGCCCATGTGAGCCAGTACATGAAGCGGCTCTGTGACTATGATCTGTGTGAAGTTTGGGTGTCGTTTGCATGCGTGTGTTGTTTTCGGACATTCTGGTTTCCTTCCATAATTAAACATGTTCCAATAGGATAAGGTAAAAAAAATTCCATGCCTGGAAAGAGTTCTGAGACTTAGTGATGCTTTCATTGGGCTGAATAAGGCATGGCGTCACGACATATAGTTTGTGAACTCATCTTTGTGGACCATTGAGTGTGCGTCAAGGGGTACCTCTGCGGATGTGTATATTTTAACTTAGCTATTTCAATGAGCCATTTCAATGCTAAATTATATGCTAATTCCTTTGTCAAGGCGCGTGGTCTTTTTCTTCTCACACAGCTTAAAGGTCGTGATCTGAGCGTGACTTCTTCCACTCCAGCGCTGTCCTCCAGACAGTCTCGTCCCTTCACCTGATGAAGGCCGCTTGTGTTGTGGCCGAAACGTCGTGATTTTTTGTTATTTAATTTTCACCTACGTGACTTTACCCAATAGAACCAAAGAGTATGCGTGTGTTTTCTCTGAGTACTACACTTTCCTCGCATGTACAAAACATCACATTGAAACATACTCTGCAGTCTTAAGACTCTGAGATGCTTACCTGGATAAATAATGTCGTATAAATTAATTACCCTAATCACAATATTGTGAACATACGGGTATTGCCCACATTACTGTCATAGTTAATGGTTAGCACACTGGACTTGCAATCTAGAGGTTCCGAGTTCGATTCGATTTCCCAACGCCGCAGTTGCAACAATGGTGCAAGTTTATTAAATGCCCTTCCTCTGTCCACCCAAAAGTGTGAATTGATATGCCATTCTGAGTCGACCAGCAGGTTATGTATGGTGGGGTAAATTGTGGATACTGACACCCCTGCCAAGATGTCCTGGCAGCGTGGAGGGGTAGGCCAAATACATTTTATAGGGGCTCTCTAGCTCACTCGAATATAGCTCTTTCTCTAGGTGACATCTGTACCCTTTTTTACTGCAGGTAGGAGAGCTTCCATACTGCCATTCCACCATTCCACTCCTAAAAGCTACACTGTATCATTCTAACTCCCTTAATCATAGATGGGTAGCTCTACACCAGTGACGTGCGGTGAGGTCAATGGCTGGGGAGGCACTGGCTCGTGTCAGAGCTAGATTCACACACGGAGGGAGGCGTGGCCTCACAGAGGGGGCGTGGCCTCATTGAGGGGGCGTGTCCTCATTGAGGGGGCGTGTTAGACATGTCCCCCTCAGTGAGGCAGATGTGATAGCTGCCTCCCCTGGTGCTTTTTCATTGCAGCGAGCCTAAATATCTTTATACACATACGTGAAATAAGTTACCTGGAGTATGGAAATCGAGGATATGAAATAAAGGGGTCTACAAACATTACATTGGTGACATACTGAGATAGAAACAGGCACGTGCTTATTGCCCGCGCTCCATCCAGTTACTGAGGGGTTGCGCAATCAGAGGGGAGGCTGAGCTCGTCGCTGCCTCACCTCTCGTCTCTTCCTGTATTTGCAGCAGAGCTCCGCAAATTTGGCGATTTTGACTATAAAAATGATTGGAATCGTACAGAAATTACATTTATAACACAGATCAGTGTAAAAATCTTAATATTGATTTTATTTAATTATTCTTTTTTTTACTTTTCGTAACAGCTATTTTCATTGGAATATGACAGGTGAGGCTCTGCCTCCCCTACCTCCCCTGACCGCACATCCCTGCTCTACACTCACTGATCAAAGTCCATTTGTGTTAGGGTATCTGAACAAAAATGACAAGTAAATACCCCCCCCTCCCTCTATATATACAAAGTGAATGGAGGAGAATGATTAACTTGTATTAATTGGATTGTGTCAAACACGTCTATATTGACGGAGTTTACCAAGGTGTGTCACCTATTTTTTAAAAAAATATATATTTGAGAAATGCATATTACTACTATAATGAGCCAAGAACGTCTGTGTGTAACGTGCGTGACGTCACTCCACATGCCACGCCCCCCCGTCATTAATATTCATGAGCGGGTGGATTTTTACCCTCGTGCAGAAGACGGTCGAGTGGAAATACATTTTTTTCACAAATTCGCTTTAAGTTTGACGTTTCTTTATTGAAAGAGAATCTAATAAATAATTATACGCAGCAACAAAGTGGATTTGGTGTCTTTATTTATTTAATCAACACTTGAGACAAAAGTCTAATTTATGCTCCCCACATTATGATAAAATAGAACATTTCTCGGTAATTTTCCAGATATTGCATGGAATAACAATTTATTTCAACCCCAGCGACCGAAAGCAGAAGAGAATATAGTATCAGAGCAGTGAATTTGAACAAATTCAAGGTCAGTTATATACAGTGCTACAGTGACGTAAAGTGAGGTGTTTTATGACATAGTTTCGTGCAAGAAACACTGTCATTAATACAGCGCTACAGTGAACTGCAGTGAAGTGTTTGATTACATAGTTTCGTGCAAGATTCACTTCCATTAAATTTACACAACATACAATTATACTCTGCTTAATTTTTCCGTAAATATTACAGCTTCCTGTTCTAGGACGGGCAGACAAGCTCGTACAATTATAAAAAAAAGAGTTGACTTTGTTTTTATATCTTGACACGCGCATTCAGATTTAATCGTATAAGTTTCAAATACCACTCACCACTCGTTGGCATAGGGGCCGTCCATAAATGACGTCACGCGATTTTGGACAGACCCCCCCCCTCAAAAATGACGTCACAAAGCTCTGCCCCACCTCCCCCCCAAAATATATATATAACATGCTTCAAATCGCTTTAAACTATTATCATTGTAGTTGCGTATTTAATGTGGTGCTGTACTCTGATGTTGTAGGAGAAAACATTTATTAAAAAAGTCTATCTAATTAAGTAGAACTTGTTGTATATATTTATTTAAAGTTGCGCATTTTGATGTGACGTCAGATTTCTCAAACCCCCTTGTCACACATCGTCACAAATGTCTGACCCCCCCCCCACCCTAGGTGCGTGACGTCATTTATGGACGTCCTCATAGTTGGGAATCGAAGTCAGGACACCAGGTTTATAGACCACTACATCACCGCTTCATCAATTTCAGTGGACAGATAAATGGAAACGTTTAAGAATGCAGTGCTGCAGTTGACACACCGACAAGTAGTTCAAAACCCTCTCACAATAACAGCCAGCTATATTTACTAAGCAAGTCAAAATGCTTGGCATATTTCCTTTATGCAATATTTTATACCACGTTAATTAAAGCCAATGTTGGGATGTGGGATTTTACAAAGTTTCGTACCCCGTGGCACTGCACTGGAAGGGAAGTAGAGGCAGTTGCACAAAAGGGAAAGACGGACCAAGATGAGCGGGGAAGGGAAGGCCTGCTGGGACAGAAGTCCACAGAGCAGACAAAGAGAGCGCGGCTCAAGGTGGCCAGCAGGATGAAAGAAGAAGCGCCAAGCAGGAAGGGGAGGAGGGGGAGAAGAAATGACCGGGTCAAGAAGAGGATGATTAGAGTGATGAGGGGGGTGGGAAGAGTGGGAGAGAGAAGGAAGGAGCGAGCAGAAGTGAAGTCAGCTGCACTTAGGAGAGGTGTTCGTTTTCACAGGGGGTGGGGAGAGAGAGGGGGGGGGGGGCAGACCGTGGGTGGCCACACAGAAGTCACGTAATTCATGGGAGGCTTGAGCTGATTGAGATATATATGTTTTCATGTACACCAAGAAATATATTTGGTCATGCATTTTTAGAGGTATGGTAATACAGTTAACAAGGTATGGTAATACAATGCAATATAGTTAACAAGGTATGGTAATACAATGTAATACAGTTAACAAGGTATGGTAATACAATATAATACAGTGAACAAGGTATGGTAATACAATGTAATACAGTGAACAAGGTATGGTAATACAATGTAATACAGTGAACAAGGTATGGTAATACAATGTAATACAGTTAACAAGGTATGGTAATACAATGTAATACAGTGAACAAGGTATGGTGTAATAGAATGTAATACAGTGAACAAGGTATGGTAATACAATGTAATACAGTGAAGAAGGTATGGTAATGCAATGTAATACAGTGAACAAGGTATAGTAATACAATGTAATACAGTTAACAAGGCATGGTAATACAATGTAATACAGTTAACAAGGTATGGTAATACAATGTAATATAGTGACCAAGGTATGGTAATACAATGTAATACAGTTAACAAGGTATGGTAATACAATGTAATACAGTGAAGAAGGTATGGTAATACAATGTAATACAGTTAACAAGGTATGGTAATACAATGGAATACACTGAACAAGGTATGGTAATACAATGTAATACAGTGAGCAAAGTATGGTAATACAATGTAATACAGTGAACAAGGTATGGTAAAACAATGTAATACAGTGAACAAGGTATGGTAATACAATGTAATACAGTTAACAAGGTATGCTAATACAATGTAATACAGTGAACAAGGTATGGTAATACAATGTAATACAGTGAACAAAGTATGGTAATACAATGTAATACAGTTAACAAGGCATGGTAATACAATGTAATACAGTTAACAAGGTATGGTAATACAATGTAATACAGTTAACAAGGTATGGTAATACAATGTAATACAGTTAACAATGTATGGTAATACAATGTAATACAGTGAACAAGGTATGGTAATACAATGTAATACAGTGAACAAGGTATGGTGTAATACAATGTAATACAGTGAACAAGGTATGGTAATACAATGTAATACAGTTAACAAGGTATGGTAATACAATGCAATACAGTTATCAAGGTATGTTTTATATTTTTTATTATTTTATTGTTTCCCTTCTACGTGACTTTACCGAAAGAACCAAGAATATGAATCCCTGCAGTCACGAAAGCTTTAAATCAAAAGGTATGGTAATACAATGTAATACAGTGAACAAGGGACACCCCATTAATTTGGGGGGTTATGTTTTGCACAGATTATACAAGGCCGTAATTATAATAAATATGCTCAAAATGTCCCCCCCCCCAATATATTGCTATAAAATAGATTTCTGTTTATATGATTGTGGTTATGGTTGTACTTTATTAATCCATAATCTCTGCCATTACATACAATGAAACAAGAAAAGGTAAAAAATAAAAAACAGAGCAATGTAATACAATACACTATTAGACATTATTGTAAAAATAATAATAAAAAGTCCATCCTATGTGTTAGTGAATTTTTAAAATATTTTAGGCAGGAAATGCAGAAAATTCGTTTTCAAATTTAGATTAATTTTCTGGGGGGGACCCCCAGACCCCCTGGAAGATTTGGTCCCCCCCCCCAATGTTGACTCCATGGCTACGGCCTTGAGATTATGTAATTGCTTCTGAAAATATAATGACAGTGAAATAATTTGAACGCGTACAAGTTACTTCGACTACTATTGCCGATGAGAGTGATATCTGAACCACTGATGGTGGTGAGTGATATCTGAACCACTGATAGTGGTGAGTGATATCTGACACATTGACGGTGATGAGTGATATCTGAACCACTGATGGTGGTGAGTGATGTCTGAACCACTGATGGTGATGAGTGATATCTGAACCACTGATGGTGGTGAGTGATATCTGAACCACTGATGGTGGTGAGTGATGTTCTGAACCACTAATGGTGATGAGTGATATCTGAACCACTGATGGTGGTGAGTGATGTTCTGAACCACTGATGGTGGTGAGTGATATCTGACACACTATGGTGGTGAGTGATATCTGAACCACTGATGATGGTGAGTTATGTCTGAACCACTGATGGTGGTGAGTGATTTTCTGAACCACTGATGGTGGTGAGTGATATCTGACACACTATGGTGGTGAGTGATATCTGAACCACTGATGATGGTGAGTTATGTCTGAACCACTGATGGTGGTGAGTGATATCTGAACCACTGATGATGGTGAGTTATGTCTGAACCACTAATGGTGATAAGTGATATCTGAACCACTGATGGTGGTGAGTGATGTTCTGAACCACTGATGGTGGTGAGTGATATCTGACACACTATGGTGGTGAGTGATATCTGAACCACTGATGGTGGTTGGCTCCTTGCCAATCGCTCTAAAATTTAAACTCAGCTCATCACTTCTGCTTTATCCACGGTGCTTGAAAGGATTGTTGTAAGGACATTCATCTTTCCCATTCTACGCAACCTACCACCATCCTTGACTTTCTCCGATCAATTTGATTTCCGCCCTTCAGGCTCCACCACTGTTGCCCTGCACCATTGCTCTCATGCTCATCACAAACGAGGACGTGTGTGTCATCTGCCTGGACTTCAGCAAAGCCTTTGACACTGTCCGTTACGCTTATTTACTCGAGAAACTCTCAATCGTGAATGTCTCCGACAACATCTATAACTGGAAAGTCTCATTTCTCAATAACCATTCTCATTGCACCGGGTTTGCGAATGAGACTTAT
Organism: Petromyzon marinus; assembly: GCF_048934315.1. Taxonomy (NCBI): domain Eukaryota; kingdom Metazoa; phylum Chordata; class Hyperoartia; order Petromyzontiformes; family Petromyzontidae; genus Petromyzon; species Petromyzon marinus. Next base: position 11,009,418 of record NC_133692.1, read on the forward strand.
GAGTATGTTATGATCAATGCCAAGTGTAATACAGGGGTCATAGCTTAGCCCTGCAGGCTTTATCATCACTGTCGTCCACCTACAACCGAGAACCACCGGCAGTGGACTCGTTGAATTTCGCAGAAGACACATATTTAACGATTTCAGAATTCAATTCTGCATCAACTGCCTAAGAAATCGACCACAGACATCGGAAGTGGGCCACTTGCAATGACCTCACGCTCAATCAAGAAAAGTCCACAGAACTGGTCTTCAGGCCAAAGGGTGGTAGATAAGGCACCTGGCAGCATCAATCACACCCCTGATCCATCTCCCCTTTTAATTTATAAACAGAGAGGCGGTGATGCAAATTGTGGGTATGGGCATCATCAGTAACTGTTCAATGCCCCCCCCCCACATTGCCTCTATGATAGTGTCGTGTGCTCGTACTTTTTATGCACACCACGTGCGCATAGAATGCCGCAAAGTTATATGTATACTGCTTTCGCCTCAACCATTATCGCCAAGATGACCTACGGCTCTCCGGCACGCCGGGGAGTTACCAACGCAGCTTGAGCGTGATTGGCTCGAGTCAGTTCTGCTCCTCGGCAACCTGCAGGGTTCTTGTGCACCCAGAGCCGCCGACTCGTCCCTCTTCACCCGTATCTTATCTCACCATGACCACGTTCTACACACATTGCTCCCCCCCCGAATCAAAACAACGCATCACTTGCGCTCGCGACCGCACGAGCGTGCATTACCACGTAAGACGTCTCTCCTTGGGAGACCAGCGCTTTATAGATCGTATGCTTTATTTTAATTGTTATTAATCTCGAGTTCTTGATTGTGGCTACACCCATTGATGATTGCATTTTATTGCATAGAACAGCTCCATCTAACCTTCCCTTCCCTCCGTTTGGCAATGTGTTGAAGCCCTTACCACCATTCCTATATTTTCTTGTATCACGTATTACTGAAATGATGTACGCAGCTGCGGCGTGTCGACTGGTCTGACTCATTTGAGTGTGAGTATGCGAATAAATGATTTATACAGAAATCAAACTTAGGTAACCATGTCCATAGCACAATCTGTATTTGCACAGGCAATCTGTGACTCACAAATCACTCAGTTCATGTAAATGAAATGGCACATTTTGAGTGTTATAACAAAGAGGACAAACCAGTTTCGCATGTAAAAAAAACTCTTTAAAATTCTAATTGATGAGCAGACAATGTCCAAGAAAACCTGGACAGGGTTTTCACAGTCTTATCTGCAAGGATTTTTTTTGTTCGCAGACTATGCCGCATTAGTTACCCATGAAAAAGCCAGCTGCAGAACTTTATGGACCGCCTCTCCCACGCTTGCTCTATATTCTCCTTGACTATTTGCATCAACAAACTATCATCATGGGTCAAGGTGTCACAAAACACTCAATTAGTATTGTTGACAACACTCCCCTCGAGGTAGTCAACCAATTGTGCTACCTCGGCTCAAAGGTGACGGATAACCGTCGCTCAAAGAGGAATTTAATGTTCGGATTGGGATGGCAGCAACGACTTTTGGCAGACTCACAAAGCGTACATGGAACAATGCCAAGCTAACTATCAAGACAACAGTGCTGATCCATCGAACCTCTGTCCTCAGCACTCTGCTGTACGGTAGCAACAAATGAACCACCTGCAGCCACCAAGAGAAGCAGCTCAACACCTCTCTGGGTTCAGGGTCCAGAGGCTAAAAACCGGAGTCCGTGGACCAGAGTCAACTGTTTGCGTCACATCCGTGGTTATTACCTGGTAAGACAATCACCGAACGCAGATGGCCTTACCCAGGCAAATTTAGCCACCATCTTGGCCCTTCTGAAACAGAGAAGTTGGTTTGAGCAATTGGACAGAATACAAGACAGATGCGTACTTAAAGACATCCTCCCCGGTTCAGGTAGTTAACGCGAAGAGGCCTATGGGTCACGCAAAACTACACTTTAAAGATGTTTGCAAGTGCAACCTAAGAACCTCTGACATTAACATCAACACGTGGGATGCTATGGCAAGAGTAAGAGAAAACTGGCAAGAGAGATTCTGGTTGTGCTCACGGAACGATGCCGTTAAATGTCTTCAGCACTCTTTGGTTCTTTCGGTAAAGTCACGTAGGTATAAAATAAAATAAATCACGACGTTTCGGGCGCAACACAAGCGTCCGTCGTCAGACCATGCTTTCCCACCTGATGACGGACGCTTGTGTTGCGCCCGAAACGTCGTGATTTATTTTATTTTATACCTACGTGACTTTTCCGAAAGAACCACAGAGTATGGATTCCTGCAGTCACGAAAGCTTCAAATCAAGATTGTCTTCAGCACCTTAATAATCACGAACGTCCAACGTAGGGTGCCAGCCATGACTCATCTGCAAGGAACTACAACTGCGGCAAGCTCTGTCTCTCCAGGATAGGCCTTTACAGCCATCGTATGGAATGTAAATCAAACTAGGTAACATCTATCATATTCGTAGGAAATGCAAAGCAGCACATTCCATCTTCTGCGATTGACGGAATTATGCTATTCATTGCACGTGCAAGCAAACTCTAGACCGGTTTCAACATACAGTGTGTCAACAGCAGTCATGATTGCTTGAATAAATGGTTATGATCATATCCACAACGATGCGAATGTTTATTTTGTGTTATGTAATATGCTGTATATAATTTGGCGTCGAACTAGGACCCATATCTTGCCTATTACATCTGGTAGTTCACCAGCATTGATTCAAGCAAGCCTGATTCTGCTAATGCAGAACAGCATGTCAGGGAGACATTGTCGGCTTATCATATTCTCCACAACGATGAAAATTATTGTTCTTTTGTAATTTTTGACTCTAGTAACTAATCTGTTTCCCAACCAGTGGGAATGCAATGCTTTTTACTGGGACCGGCATACAAGTATTTCTGCTTGCCACATACAGTATCGTTTAGACTTGCCATACTTGCGCTAAAATGCAGCCCTGGTATGCTGCCTCAGATTAACTGTCCAGAAAACATTAACTCGGTCAATAAGTTTAGACAAAAATGCAGATACTGTACCGTTTAGGCTTACATTGTATTGCAAATCAAATACATCAATTACGAAACAATTAGGCAGTTTACCTGGAAGATAGCAGGATTACAAGTTATCAAAATATATTTTACCATGCAATATTTCCAGGTATATAATCTACTATACATAATAGCTTTTGACCCAGTCACCTGGAATGCACTCAATTCCATCAGAGCCCAGAGAGTGCTCATGTAGGCGACCACCACGTATATGAACACATTGTGGGCAGCAGAGGCCAGTGTATCAACTCGTATTGTAATTGTGTTACCCCACCTTCACCGACCAGCATGGTGAAATATGTATGGTAAAATAACTCGCAATGCCCGCATGGTATATTGGGAGGCCCTCCAGCAGTAAATTGACCAACAGGATGTACATGTACATAATAACAACCAATTTAAACAATCTTGAGAGCGGAAGGCCCATAATCACAACGCCATAGGTGTAAGTCATTCCAAATTGACTGAAAGGGTCAGTGCAGTTTAATCACCTCCTGCTGAGCATTTCTTCGTGACAAGTCAACAATGGTCATACCTGTGCAGAGATTTCACCTGATAAAAACAACATGGATTTTCTACCACAGACTCCGGGCCACCAAGATAAAATATTCCAGAATAATTATGGTTATGTTTTCAGGAAGATTTACTCACAGGTAAGGCCCACTGAGCTATATAGCTCTTTTTCAGAAGCGACCTGCCCACAAATGATGGCTCAACGAAGTGGCTTATCGTGTGGAAATGCATAGGAGCCAAATGCTCGAAGCGCATGTTTCTAAATGTGGAGGGGTAAAACCAGACGACTCGGAGTAAAATCGACGCCACCACGGGGAGAACATGCGAACTACAAATATGCAGGCGTCAGGGTCGGGATCGATCCCACGGCCTCCTGCACACCTGAACAAGGCAGCGAACATCTCGCTGCCGTGGCGCCCAAGAAGGATCACCACCGTACGAGGTGGAGCGGTGTCTCAATCACGCGCGGCTCGTCCACTCGGGGACGCTGGGGCGCCACCCCACCAAGCAGATGGGGATGAGAAATTATTTTTCTAAGAAAAATACTTTTCTTTAAATTGTTTTGTCGTGTAAAAAAAAAGTATTTCGACGTAGGTTACCTAATGAAGATAACGTTTTAAGTTGTTCATATCAGAAACCGCTGCAACACACCACGGTATGATTTGTGCCTCGGGGAGGTCTCGGGGCAGCTGTGAAGGCGTCCGAGTGAGAGATTTCCCTTCGTTCATTGCGATCGGCTTATCGCAATGTAGCCACGCCGCTTGAGACCCATTCAGGGCCGTGGAAACAGGCGCCCGTGGCTGCGATGAGAGACGATGCCACAACGCGAGGAGGTTGCACTGTGCAAATATAACAGCTCACGGCCCGCACGCTCCAGGAGGAAACAAATGATGTCAGTTGCCACAGATATCAGACAGCGACCACACAACGAAACATGCTCTCGTGAAAAGTAAATAGGAGGCCTTTGTACATTGCATTAATGTCGCCAGTGAATACAGATCAAAACTTTTTGTGACGGTGTGTGGTTGTTATTGTACAATATGCCTTGACTAATTTGTTGATTCGTGTCAGCTGATATTTTATTGCTCTTACGGCTTTTGGCAGTGTCAAAGGGGTTTTCTATTGTGGACTTGAGTGTCATGGGGACAGCATTTGAGTGCTATGTTGTATTGTTTCGTATTGTTTATAAATACCTATCATTGGTAGATAAGACAGTTTTATCACTTTCACGGGAATGCCAGTAAGCATGACGAGGTTTTTCTTAATTAGAACAACATCTTTCCATAGGTCACTCACAACAGCCCCACCTACTGGAGATGTCACGATTCGCCACTGGTCTCAGTGGTTCTTGCGAGGGCATCCCAGCAATCTGAGTTTAAATTAGCCACGGATAATTTAGCCACGGCTAATTTAAACTCAGATTGGCAGTCGAGTGAGAAACTGATATACCAACTGAGTGCGTATGTTCTAAATAACTATTGCAAACAAGAGACTTGGTGAAGCTCAACTAATTATTTTGGAGCAATCGCAGGCAACAATTCTATAGCTTGGGAAGCTGCCTTTAACGATTTTATGGGACGGATCTAACGTCTTTTGGGGTTTCCTCGTGACTTTTTTCGATATAGTTACTCCAGACAAATGAACAACTTTGAGATGAGCACATTCTGCATATATGATCGATTCCAGGTGTGTATTAAGGATCCTGAATCAGTTTAACACGTAGGCTTTCGCGACCAATATTATTCATAATAAAGGTTTTAGGGTTAGAGCGCGTTATTTATAAATGTGTCGTAACCCTCCACCACCCGACACGGCCAATCAGCAAAATAAATTGTCACGTTGACAAAAGACAATTAGTTCACTACTTTAGCCCACCGGTGTATTGAAAATGTTGTGGATTCACTCTTCAACACACCGGTGGGCTAAAGTAGTGAACTAATTGTCTTTTGTCAACGTGACACTTTATTTTGCTGATTGGCCGTGTCGGGTGGTGGAGGGTTACTATACATTCATAAATAACGCGATCTAACCCTAAAACCTTTATTATGGATCCTGAATCAGTTTACTATGGTAAATGGCCTATATAAATATTTGATGACACGGTGAGTTTTGTTTGTCGACTTTCCATTGATAATGTGTTGATATCCTTGTTTTTCTAATGACAATGTTCAATCCACTGCTGGATGAAGGTCTGCCCAAACTGCTGCCACATCTTGCGATCCTGCGATGTAATGATGATCCACCCAGTAGCTGTACACAAACTGATTTTATAAATCTATGTGTTTGGTGTAACATCCTCTAGATTTTCACATACATGCCGGCGTTTGCATAACAATACAGTATATGGTTACATTATATGATGTAATCAGATCCCCATCGAAAAAATAGTATTTATTGCCTGAAGGGTGTTTTTTTTATCTGCGCCAAAAAATAAATCTAAGTAATTAAAACCTAAATGACTGAAACTCAAAACACGCGTTAATAAAATCAATAAGATTTCAAAGAAATCGTCAACAACACTGACTGAAAATATATTTAAAAGTAGTATTCTTTTTTTGGGTTTTATTCGGGCGCAGGTAAAATCTTTTGGGCAATACAGAGCTATTGCCCGAAACGTCGCCAATAATACGTGTATATGTTTATTTATTTTTAATGCAGTGTTATTAATAAATTAGTTTTATGTTGTTTGTGCTTGTGATCCACTGCCAACGCACTATCAAGTAATGAGCGAAATAAATAGAATGAACTGTATATATATAAAAACCTCACATTGCTGATAGTCGCATATGTACACCTAAATACACGACACCAAACAGAGCAGCTTTCTTGCGTATTGAAAATGTTTTCCTTCCCACCCCACGTCCGATGAACACGGTTGGCTACGTAGGGTGTAAAATATGTTAAATATACATAATACAGGTTTTTTTTGGGTAAGATCGCATAAATATAAATGTGTCGTTAAGCCCTCCACCAGCTCATTCGTAAGGTTTGTCACGTAAACAGAACATGGCAATTCGTTACCAGCACAGCACACCGGTGTGTTGGAGAGCAAAGCCACAACATTTACAACCTCCAGTAATTACAACTAGCTTCATTAGGCAACAGCCAGGTTTTTTTTTACGACACTTTGGCATTTTTTTGACACTTTTTATTTTTTTAACGACACTTTTATATATTTCTGCGATCTAAACCCCCACCCCCCGCCTGTATTATGTATGATATTGGGTGCGACAGTCTGTGTGTTTAAAGTTCAACATACGCGTACACTCACACACACAGAGAGAGACAGAGAGAGGGAGCCCAAGAGTTGTCAACGCTGCCCCCAAGTGACCCCATCCAGTGCCGTTTCACTAAGCCGCCACTCAGGCGCGTTCCACAGCTGGGACGATCATTTCGCCCCTGTATGCACCACACGCCGCCACTTCGTTTCCCGAGCACTGTCGGAACCGTGAAACGTTTACCATTAGCACAATAGCAAACAGCTACTAACAAAGGACATTATTATTATCGTGGACGTTTAACGTTTAGATAAGACACCGGGTGCATTTCGGGCCTGAGCGGCTCGGCCTAGCTCTCCCTGCCGGCGTCCTTCCGCCTCGCTCGGTATCGCTTTCTAGGCAAGGGCGGGGCCTGAGCGGCTCGGCCTAGCTCTCCCTGCCGGCATCCTTCCGCCTCGCTCGGTATCGCGTTCTAGGCAAGCGCGGGGCCTGAGCGGCTCGGCCTAGCTCTCCCTGCCGGCGTCCTTCCGCCTCGCTCGGTATCGCTTTCTAGGCGAGCGCGGGGGCGGGCGGGGGGACGAGAGACACCGCGTAGAGATGGCGTCCGAGGTTCGCGCCGCGTTACTGCGCCGTGACCCCGTGAGCGCCGCCAGGGAGGTTCTCTACCATCTCGACATCTACCTGTGCGGACAGCTGCAGAGCTACACGGTGCCCACGGTGGACAGGGCCATCGTGGAGCTACTGGAGGAGTTCATGTTTCAGGAGCCGCACGACCGCGGTCTCCACCCGGCCAAGGTGAACGAGCCCGGCCCGGCCTAGTTCTTGCGACTTCGCTCCACGGTTAAGGCTTGAAATTTGCGTTAATTAACGTCGTGGTAATTAACGAGGCTGTTTTAATAGTGTAAGATGGACAGTTTGATCGGCACGATGACTGGGATATGATCATGGTGCTTGGGTTGTGGCAATTAAGTGTTGTGAGATGGAGAGGCAATGGTGAATCATTTTAATCAATATAAATCTTGAGTCATTTGTCAATCAACGGGTGATGATGGAAGGTTTTTCGCACACCGTGTCGGTGATGGCAGTTGTTTTGGCCATACTTCCCCATGCTGGTGGTTGCGAATAGGTGACCGGGAGGGAGGCCCCAGAATTGTTTCTGTTTTCGCTATTTGGTAAACAGTGCAGCACCGCGCGACCCCGTCATGATCAATCCACTGCTGGACGAAGGCCATCTGTCGCGATCATGCGATGCAATATTCCAACATAGCACCTTCACACGAGCTGATTTATCGCTCCATCTCCACAGGGGATGTCATCTTCAGACGCGTTTCATGCCTTGGCTGCCACTGAATGAGTTTGACTATCGGCCATTAATTATCACTAACTGGTCTTTTGCCCGTCCGAGGACGCGGTGACAGACCTATTTTATTTAAAGGTTATAATCCCTTGTTCATCTTGACGTCCTTTTTACTTTGATGTCTCAACATCGTTACTGAGATCACGTGACGTGAGGGTTCTGTCTTTGTAGTGAGGGTTGTGAGTTGACGCCGAGGAGGGGGGAGGAGGCGCCTCGCCCCCCCCCATGTGGAGTGACGTCATCTGCTAATTATTATTCATGAGGGGGGATGTCAATTTGGAAGACGTCACCTCTTCATGATTATTAATAAGGGGGGGGGGGGGGGTTATTTATTTTGATTTAAAGCTTTCGTGACTGCAGTAATTCATATTCTTAGTTATTTCGGTAAAGTCAACGTGACTTTACCGAAAGAACTAAGAATAAGGGGGGGGGGGGGGTGTTCGATGTGAAGTGACGTCACCTGCTCATTATTAATGAAGGGGCTGTTCGATGGGGAGTGACGTCACCTGCTCATGATTATTAATGAAGGGGGGGTCCAAGTAGAGGACGTAATCTGTTAGTGATTATAAATGAGGGGGGCTAGTCCACGTGGAGTGACGTCACGTGCGTTACACACAAACATTGGCTCGTTATAATAGTTAATAGCGACGTGTCCTTATTTTACATACTTTTAAGGTAGTATCTTTGACGTACTCTTTTGGTTCTATTCGGTAAAGTCACGTAGGTAAAAAATAAACAAAAATCACGACGTTTCGGCCACAACACAAGTGGCCTTCATCAGGTGAAGGGACCAACCTGTCCAAACGACAGCGTTGGAGTGAGTATCTTTGACGTATGAAGAGGCCTGATTATGCATGATAAATGTTTGTGGCTATGACAGTGTTTTTAAGTTGCATGGCTATGGTTAGAGTTAAACGGTTGTCTTCTGAATGGACTTGTTCTCGCCACCGGAATGTGGAAAGTGCATGAAGTGCAGGCCTGTAAAGAGATGGGCACCGCCTCATTTGGTTGGGCGTGAAATTACTTTTGTTAGGGCTGCGGTTAAAGTTAATCCTGTGATAATGACTTTGGTTAATGTAGAGTCTCATTTGCAAGTCGTGAGAGTTATTAGACCATTCTTCACCTCGGTGTTCAATGCAGGTTTGTTAAGGTGGAGGATGTAGAGAACAATTAACTTTGGTGCACTACCCTCTACTCCCCACAACACCTGGAATTTTACATAGCGGTTGTCCATCCAAGGCTTCAAACCTGCTAAGCTTCCAAGGTCTGGTGGATTTGGGTGCATGTCAGGTGACATGATCGTAGATGATTTGGGTTTTGTAGGGTTATTGCCCTCTAGTTCTGTACCTCTACGTGCCACAATTTCAAAGTTTCAATGTCTCTTTCTTCCACAGCAGAAGCTGTCATGCGTGCAGGAGCTGCAGCTGCTTGACCTCATGTGCAGCTACTTCCAGGAGCAGAGCAAAGACGCTGTGCGGCAGCTCGTATTCTCCACACTCTTCAGTCCGCGTGGCAGCAGGGCGGACGGCACCCGCCTGTCTCTGCTCAGCAAGCTGGTCTCCATGGCGATTGCGCTGGGTCGCTCACCCGTGCTGGACTGTGCTGCTGTCTGGATGCAGGTACCAGTGTCGGGATGCCACTTATGTCGTAAGACATGTAATTGTGGGGGTAAACAAAATCAGTCGCACCTCTGTTCCAAAGTGTACTGGTGGATGGGAGGTGATTGGCGCGACTCAGTGATGTCATTGGCATCAGTAACATAATGCAGGGTGTAGCTTAAACGTACTATTTTATATATACAGTGAAACCTTGGATTGCGAGTAACTTGGTCTGCGAGTGTTTTGCAAGACGAGCAAAAATTGTAAATAAATAATTTGATAAACGAGCGATGTCTTGCAATACGAGCAGTATGTATACAGTATACGCTTTGTCTGCCGAGCGTCACGTGATCACAACTGAGCCAATGGTTCTTCTCTCTCGCTGCAGGATTGTGGGTAATCGTCTCCCATGCTCGGTCTCAGTCGGCGTGCCTCACTCGTATAGTCAACATCCGTGCGAGCGTATACTGTTTACTATAGTACTATAGTGTTGTGACCATGTGTGTACTGTTTACTATAGTGTTGTGACCACGTGTATACTGTTTACTACAGTACTATAGTGTTGTGACCACGTGTGTACTGTTTACTACAGTACTATAGTGTTGTGACCACGTGTATACTGTTTACTACAGTACTATAGTGTTGTGACCACGTGTATACTGTTTACTACAGTACTATAGTGTTGTGACCACGTGTATACTATTTACTACAGTACTATAGTGTTGTGACCACGTGTATACTGTTTACTATAGTACTATAGTGTTGTGACCACGTGTATACTGTTTACTATAGTACTATAGTGTTGTGACCACGTGTATACTGTTTACTACAGTACTATAGTGTTGTGACCAGGTGTGTACTGTTTACTACAGTACTATAGTGTTGTGACCACGTGTATACTGTTTACTACAGTATAGTGTTGTGACCACGTGTGTGTGCGTAAAACATTTTTATATTTTGTGTCCAAGTGTAGTGACTGTTCTTAAGTAACTACTGCAAGTGAAAGTCGTCCTACACAAAAACCCTCCTCCTTTCCCTCACACCAGCCACGATTAAATGTAATTAATACATTTGATTACTTTATATTAAATTTAAATAATAAAAATATAAAAAGGTATTTTGTAATAATCATTTTTATATGAAGAGTATTTTTGGGTTGTGGAACGAATCATCTGAGTTTCCATTATTTCTTATGGGGAAATTCGCTTTGATATACGAGTGCTTTAGATTACGAGCACAATTCCGGAACGAATTATGCTCGCAATCCAAGGTTTCACTGTAGTGCGAATTTTCATAGATTCATTGTATATGTATCAGTTCATAATTCAATGCATATAACTTAGCATACAAATTTACTCGAGGGGTGTTTGTTGCAATATCCTGCTACTAGGTATAAAGTTGGATAAGACAATTTTACAAATATTTCAATGGCCTAATGGGAATCAACTGTAGTGTCTCTGGGTATTGATTCGTTGTAATAGTCCCCACACCACTGCAACCACATCAGAGGCCTCAAATGTAGACGTAGAGTTGGTGTGCATTTTAAGTGGTGTAAATCTTGTTCTTGTGGGTTTCAGAGGACACCTGTTGGGTACTGCGTTGACCTGGCCAAGTCGTTGGTGGAGGATTACTGCAACCTGATTCCAGGCTCCATCACAACACTCCGCCAAATGGTACAGTCCAGCCCACGCTTCTACTGCCAGTTCATCACTGCTGTCACAGCATTGTACGACTTCAGTTCTGGTGAGTGCCAAAACTTTGAAAACATTACATTTCTAGCATCCATTTCTAATTGTCATTTATGGTTGTAAGCCAACATTTTTAAGTGTAGTATTGTTTGTTCAATTATTATGTTTATTAAAAAATATAATTTTTAGAGTGAGGTGGATGGTAGTAGCAGCACTGGGCCGTGAGGGATGCCAATGGTATGGGGAGGCCTTCATCCAGCAGTGGATAGGCAGTGTTTGATGATGATGAAGTAAACATTAAATTATGAATTTACAGAGGTGATTCATTCTCTCACATTCCATAAAATCCACTGTCCTTGTAGACTCGCACACACCGCCGGAGAGCCTGCTGGAGACGGTGGTATCGTGGGTGTGCGACGACCCACGTCTCACGCTCTACAACTTCCTCAACAGCCCCATCCCAGCTACAAGCCCACCGGGATACCTGGAGCTTACACCTATAGCAGGACTCATGCGCTGGTGCATCAAGGCACCACTGGCCTGCCACCATCGCCGAAGCAAGCAAGCTGCAGGTACATCATTGCAAAGAGCTATGATACGCTACAGAAATGTAACGACAGTCATCACTGGTTGCCATCGCCAGCAATAGTTCTGGCATCATGTTAAAAATAAAAAAAATGCGTGCCCGAATTTGGACAAATCTGATTACGATTCCACTGAATGGGCAACTGGAATATCAACTTGCAATTAAATAAGACACATTATTTAGTGATACTGCGTTGGTAGTGGTGCACAAGCACAAATAACAAAAAACTGACACGTTCGTCAATGACTGCCTTAAAAATGAAAATGAGAGGTGATGTTTTGGGCAATGGCCCTTCACAATAACATCAGACATGTCAAATGACCACCCAAGGTTGCAGTCTGTAGACCAATCGCTGTTGACTCACGCCTGTTTTCATTGGTTAGACAGAACTACATCACCCTGTCATTGCTGTACCAAGATGCTTTGTGAATTGTAAATGTGTTTTGTTGCCAGTGGTTTTGCCAAAATATTGTTCGTGTTTCATGACCTGAGGAATTGTATCACTCATGTCAATGTTTATGGACAGATAAAAACTCCACCAAGTATCATGTTTAAGGAGATCCTGTGCTTTACCTTTCCCTGACCCAGTGTATACGTTTCAGCATTGTTTCTGTAAAATGTGCCTTTATTTAAACTTGTCTTGAATTTGGTGTGTGGTTTGGCCTAATACTCGTATGATAAAGCCAAAAACAGGTGCTTTCATGTATTTCCTAAATAATTTGTAATGGATAATTTCAGCTGTTATACACCTTTAAGTACCATGGAGAGAGTTGGGCAGTTAAGTGTTTGATACTGGTGCCTTCAACTTACGAAACACCACATCTGTCTACACCCTGCATTTCCTGCCCTTCCGCAGGTGAAGACTCTTCATGTGCACGTGTGCAGGAGAAGGAAGTGCTCGTGATAAAAGAAGAGGATGAGCAGGGAGCACCGGCCAAGGATCTGAACATGATGTACTCGCGTCTTCATTTGGGAGTGCTGCAGGTGTGAGCACCACATTTTATCTGTTTCCATTTGGGGCACTTTATTACACATAAGGGAAGATCAATGACTGCTGATAAAACCAACGAGAAGTACACTGACTCTTCGGAAACCTTTGGACTGTTACATCTTTGTTCGAAATCACTGCAACTGGATTTTACTTTTTTATATAATGGATTCTCCAGATTAGAAAATGCTTTGGAAAGTAAGATGCACCCCAAAGCTCTGCTGTTTCAATAACGTTATACAAAGTTGGTCACACAGCTACCAGATTATAAGACACCCCCCCCATATTTTGCTTTAAAATACTGCAGTAAAATTGTATTAAGAGTCCTGAGAATATTCTTAGTTTTTTCGGTAAAGTCACGTTGAAGAGAAACAACAAAATAACAAAATATATATAAAACAATAAAAAATTCTCACGACGTTTCGACCATAACTCAAACGGTCATCATCAGGTGTGTCGGTTTGCATAAATTTATTTTGAAAACGGCATATTTATTTATTTATATATATATAAATAACGTTTGCGTCACGCGCAACGATTGGCTGTTTGCCAGGACTAGTCCATCTATTTTTTGAAAAGAGGAGGGGGGAGACGAAATTTGTTTTTATGTATGCTGTCTGAAAGCCACTGTAAGCGTGAACAATCAATCAAGAACTGAAATGATTTATCAAATCTTTCCAATGATTGCTAAGATAGAATCCATCTTCTCGGTTGAAATTGTCTCTGTGTTTGTATATGTGGATAGCCTCATGAACGAATCTCTCATGGAAGCCAGATGGCTTACAAAGAACCTCCTTCTTGGAAAAGTCAATGGCATGTGAGCCTACTGAATTAGAACAATGATCTGCTACGGCCGAGGTGTTGGTCCTACCGTGTTTAAGGTCTGCTTTATGTTCACGAATGCGGTCCGAGATATGGCGTTTGGTTTCTCCAATGTAACTACTACCACAGAGGCAACTTAGTTTGTAGACACCAGGGTATTGTATGTCCGGAATCACATCTTTTACAGACGGAACCAGATCACGGATTTTATGTAATGTGTTGAAACGGACCTGGATCTTGTGTTTATTCAAGATTTTGGAGATCTTTTTTGTGATCCCAGCAATGTAGGGTAAAGTGATGGTTTTGAAAGGCTCCTCAAGAGGGTTCTTCTTCATGGTTTGAGTGATAGCTTTGCGGATTGTATAGTCGGAGTAACCATTAGCCCTAAGAGCTTGGTGTACGTGCTTGAGTTCACTGCTTATGTGTTCCTGGTCGGATATGCATTGGGCTCTATGATACAGAGTCTTGATGAGAGAATTCTTCTGTGATGGATGGTGATGGGAATCCGGTTTCAGATAAGCATCCGTATGGGTAGCTTTCCTGTAGACAGAGTGGCTCATTGAACCATCAGGTCTCTTTTTAATTAGGACATCCAAAAAAGGTATCTTGCCATCTATTTCGACTTCCATGGTAAATCTGATGGCTGGGTGTATGGAATTGATGTGGTCGAAGAATTGGTCTAGAGCAGGCCGGCCATGTGGCCAGATGACAAAAGTGTCATCCACGTACCTCTTCCATAAGGTTGGGTGCAGAGTGGCAGTCTGGATGGCGTCAGTCTCAAATTTCTCCATGAAAATGTTAGCTATAACTGGAGAAAGGGGGGAGCCCATTGGGGTGCCCTCAGTTTGTTTGTAGAAAGTTCCATTCCAAGTGAAGTATGTATTGGTTAAACAGTGTCTCACCAGGGGGGGTACCTCAGTGTTTAGTCCTTGATGAACCAAGTCTTCAATGATTGCAATGGTGTCAGGTACAGGAACCTTGGTGAATAAGGAAACTACATCAAAACTGACAAGCAGGTCGTCTGGGGACAGGGAAATACCCTTGATTGTTGATACCAGGTGAGTAGAATTTTGTACCGCAGAGGTGGTCTTTCCAGTGAAAGGATGCAGGATTTCAGACAAAAAACGAGCTAGTTTGTAGGTGGGGGAGCTGATAGTAGAGACTATGGGACGAAGAGGTGTATCAACTTTATGTATTTTTGGTAAGCCGTATAATCTTGGTGGCCTGGCAGCAGAAGGTTTCAACGAAAACTGTTTAGATTGATCAATTAATGCGGTTGAATCAGAAATTATTTTGTTGGTTTGTGTGACAAGGCTGTTGGTGGGATCTCTTTTTATTTTTGTATAACTACCATCGTCGAGTAATTCTTTAATTTTGTTGTTGTATTCTATTTTATCCATGATGACAGTAGCATTGCCTTTGTCAGCTGAGAGAACTACAATATCATTCCTCTTTTTTAATTTATATAATTCAAAACGCTCATCTTTGCTGAGGTTGCTAGCTGGCATCTTAGCGTTTTTGAGGGTTGCAGCGATTTCAGATCTTGCTACGTCTGCAGCGATGTGACCCAGGCCCCTGAGAGCAACGTCTACTTGGGCAATTATATCATTAACTGGTATGTGTTTAGGTGTGACTGCAAAGTTTAGACCTTTAGCTAAAACGGATTTCAGACCATCGGAAATAGAACTGTTACTGCGATTAATTACGACTTTATTAACGTCTAACTTTTTGGTGTGTGGGTCCGGTCTTTTGTTAAAGAGGAGGTTAAATTTGGAAATCAGGTTTTCCTTACATTTGGTCGACATAGTAGCAGCTGAAGAGGCAGTCATATTGTCTACATGTTCCCAATCCGATGTGGACATTATTGCCGTCAATAAGTGTGATTTGTAGAGTGTCTTGTCTAACTGATCTAGTTCTGTGCGTATAAGTCTGATTTTTTCTGAGATAAGAGCTAAGCTAGTTTTGAAAAGAATTCGTTTCGCATTAGAAGAAGTTACAGTAGCAGAGGTGAGTGTAAATGCGATTGGTATTACCCCAGAGTCGCGGCATCTCTTCAGGAAGGTGAGAGACTCGATCAGCTGAGCTTTCTTATCCCGGAGTTTGTTGAAGGATCTTAAAGTTATGTGAAAACCCTCCCCGTAGAGGCGATTAAATTTTGATTTAAAGCTTTCGTGACTGCAGTAATTCATATTCTTAGTTTTTTCGGTAAAGTCACGTTGAAGAGAAACAACAATATATATATAAAACAATAAAAAATTCTCACGACGTTTCGACCATAACTCAAACGGTCACAAAAAAGATCTCCAAAATCTTGAATAAACACAAGATCCAGGTCCGTTTCAACACATTACATAAAATCCGTGATCTGGTTCCGTCTGTAAAAGATGTGATTCCGGACATACAATACCCTGGTGTCTACAAACTAAGTTGCCTCTGTGGTAGTAGTTACATTGGAGAAACCAAACGCCATATCTCGGACCGCATTCGTGAACATAAAGCAGACCTTAAACACGGTAGGACCAACACCTCGGCCGTAGCAGATCATTGTTCTAATTCAGTAGGCTCACATGCCATTGACTTTTCCAAGACGGAGGTTCTTTGTAAGCCATCTGGCTTCCATGAGAGATTCGTTCATGAGGCTATCCACATATACAAACACAGAGACAATTTCAACCGAGAATATGGATTCTATCTTAGCAATCATTGGAAAGATTTAATAAATCATTTCAGTTCTTGATTGATTGTTCACGCTTACAGTGGCTTTCAGACAGCATACATAAAAACAAATTTCGTCTCCCCCCCCCTCTTTTCAAAAAATAGATGGACTAGTCCTGGCAAACAGCCAATCGTTGCGCGTGACGCAAACGTTATTTATATATATATAAATAAATAAATATGGCGTTTTCAAAATAAATTTATGCAAACCGACACACCTGATGATGACCGTTTGAGTTATGGTCGAAACGTCGTGAGAATTTTTTATTGTTTTATATATATTTTGTTATTGTTGTTTCTCTTCAACGTGACTTTACCGAAAAAACTAAGAATATGAATTACTGCAGTCACGAAAGCTTTAAATCAAAGTCCTGAGAATGTTATTTAAACAAAATTATTAATCAATTGGATCACAAAAAAATATATAACGATCCAGGAAAAGCGTCTAATACGCACAATTATTGATACCTCATTTTTTTGTATGCATATGTAAATAAAAAATACAACATCGTCATTCACCTGGCTTTGGCGGTTGTGTAGGTGCTGCAGCTGTTGTACAGCCATCTGGCTGAGAAGAAGCTATTAGGCCGCCTGCCGCTGGTGGCCTTTGAGCAGGTGACGCAGCTGGCAGCTGACCTGCGCCGTGCCGCTGAGAAGGCCAACCCGCTAGGGGCTCCACCGCACACGGAGCTTGCGCTGGACAGGTTTGCACAGGCAGTGCAGGTCGCGATGGCGATGGGAGCTCTGCTCTGCACGAGAGGTCAGTGGCGAAATGCCCAATGCAAACCAATCTGTCTTTTAAGTTTTTTTTTCGAAATGAAGTCTTTCATAATTATTCCCATACATCATGAACCTTTAGGCATCTTGTTTTTTTTGTTTTCATGTGTTGAGGTGATTTTCTGCTGTTGGCAATGTGTACACTTTTGTTTGGAATGCAATTCTACAAGGTTAATTCTGCAGTGTAGAGCATCACAAGCAGCCTCCGGTTGAAACTTTGGACAAGTTTATGGATATTTTATATTAATCTCACCAGCATTTACCACAAGGAAGATAGTTGAAATGTAAAACTAGGAGGCAGTATATTCTTACATATCATTTGCAATATTTTGGCTTTTACAGATGCAATGCAGATTATTTGCATGTGAAAAGTGCATGGCTATAACAGATGTTCACGGAGTTTTCTTGTGTTAATGCGTATTCATGCAATTTTTATGTGCACATTTTTTATTGCACCCATGTTGAATGTACTATTTTAACCTAAGTCTACAAAATTTTTTTTTTAACAGATGACCTTCGAAAAGTGTGCTCTTCCCTCCCTCCCAACAGGTAAGCCTTAAATGTTTAATTATGAACATAACCTTTACTGCTGTTTTGAGGCTGATAGTCCTGTGTACTTTCTCACTTGCCTTCAACCAAATCACCTTGATTGTACCCAATCCCATCGATCTCAACTTTTATCAGGGTTGAGTGGTTAATATATGATTGGGTAGCCACCAGGGCTTACCAGATGTGGGAATTTGGCTGTGCAGTGCATCATGGTAGTTTAGAGTCGAGCTCCATTATCCATTAACAATCGTATTCTATTCCCGATTCTATCCTGGACGAAATCATGATTTTGTAATGGACAATTCCCATGTTAATCTCCATTCATGGACATGCGTGAACATCTGTTGTCTTCTTTGGTTCTTTCGGTAAAGTCACGTAGAATGAGAATAAAATAAATTGATAAAATAAAATAACACTATTCTCACGACGTTTCGGCCACAACACAAGCGGCCTTCATCAGGTGAAGGGACGAGACTGTCTGGTAGGACAGCGCTGGAGTGAAAGAGCCACGTTCAGATCATGACCTTTAAGCCTCAACTTTAGCAAAGGTCGTGATCTGAGCGTGGCTTTTTCACTCCAGCGCTGTCCTCCAGACAGTCTCGTCCCTTCACCTGATGAAGGCCGCTTGTGTTGTGGCCGAAACGTCGTGAGAATATTATTGTGTTATTTTATCAATTTATTATTTTATTCTCATTCTACGTGACTTTACCGAAAGAACCAAAGAAGATGAATCATTGCAGTCACGAAAGCTTTAAATCGAAACATCTGTTGTGTTTACAGGAGAGCATCTAATCATGTTGTAGACCTAGTGGTCTTGAGAAGTAGGCCTGGTGGTAGTCCGAGTTGGCCAGTAATCTTGAGTGTTATAACCCACTGGATTAATGGCATGGTTGGCTACGTACGGTGCGAAATAAATTCAACATGCATCAAAATAGTTGTCCCAGGCGGCTGTAGGGCATGGAGTCCCCTGCTGGGCTGTGGAAGGCAGGGCTGCTCTCTGTGTGGACTGGGCCTCCACAAAAATAAGACCTAAAGCTCCTACATTTGTATCTATGCCACACTGGAATGATCTGATAAATTGCTTTTTTCTGCTACAGCCTGCTGCAACTGGTCCTCGCCGGTCCCGTGCAGTCTACACCTGGACCTCCCCAAGGGCACTACTCTCACATGCACCCAACGGCAGCATATCCCACTCAGTCCTACAGTCCAGGTGTCAACTTCCCTTACAGACAGGGGCCCTGAGTGCTGCCTGCACATCAATGAAAACATTTTAAATTATCACCCAAGACTCGCATTACAATGCTTGATTTTGTATTCAATGTACATATTAAAACGGAACGGTCTTTTATATCAGTTGTAACAGCACACAGGCTTGTGTGGCCAAGGATGTAAACTTTATTTTCGTATTATCTGATGTCCATCCTCTCACAAACAACAGTTTGATCGAAACACATGTTGTAAAAATGTACCTTCTGTTCTAGGATGTTTGCAAATGTTGTGTTTAAAGCAAAACGCTGTTTTTCTAAGGTTCAATAAAATCTGATCCAAAACCACCCGCTTGTCATGTCACATTTCGGGTCAAATGTGCATCAACAAGCTTTCAATACAAATGTTAGGACTATTATACAAAAGGTAATTTGTAGCATCAATAGACTACTATGTACAGCTATGCACTGTTAACGCCTCAGTAAGGTCTGAACTTGCGTTGGGCTTTCATGAGTGCAATCTTCTGCTTGTCTTCCTCAAACCTTCTCCTCAGCTGGGCTATGTCTGTAAAAACATAAGGTATTAAAACAAATTAAAGCATTTTCTTTTTGAATTTTTTAAAATGCGTATGTTATAAGAGTGAGGGTAGTTGTTCACTCCTGTTAGGTGCACTGAACCAGTGATAACATTTTCACATTCTCATGGCAGGGGCCATATTAACCAAAGGATGCCGTTCAGTTCCAATTAGTTGGGCCCAACCTTGATTTTATGTTGACTGAATATTTATTATATATTTTAAATGTACACATTTGTTACATATTTGGCAGTTTCTGAGAGTTGTGTTCTAATCACATGTGTATATGGCTACGTAAGCAGTGTAATGCTGTACTGTCAAGTACACAGGCTCAACTGTGTGCCAGAATACTTACGCTCGCGCTTTGATTCACGCTGCTGCCAGGTATAAAAGTTTAGGAGCTCCTTGCGTTCCCGTTTGCGTCGTTCATGCTCCATGATCCTGTTGCTGACAGTCTCGGTGCGCCTCAGGCCTGGTTTGCGACCCTTGTGCGTCACCTTGATCCAGCCCTCTTCATCCGGGACTCCCGCATCTGCCTCTGCAGCCGCGTCTTCCTGCACGAGGCAAGGAACCATTGGGTTATACCATGGAGTGAGAGGACCAGATTTAGAAGGTGAAGGCCGGGGGAATTTAAGGTTCAGAGTGCAATGCAATTATTTAAGGATTAAAAGCAAAACCATTTTTTTCAGTTTTAAGTTCTTTCTTGGGGTCAAGTGTGTTCAAAATGTTCATGTTCACAAAATTCTGATCACATCTACAGTGAACACCATACAACAATGTGTAACTTATATATTTCCTAGGGGCTTCTAATTTGCAAAAAACTGAAGTGAATTGGTGACATTTTCTGGAGAGGACTGTGCAACAAAAGTGGGGGCATGTGCACCCAAGATGAAATTCCAGCACGTCATGGCAGTCCACCCCAGTGGACAAGATGCATATTGGGAAATATGCAGTACTATGCCACTGCAGAGTCAAAAGCATGCCCTTACCTTTTCCAGTTTCTTATCATGTAGCTGCATAAAAGCGTCCACATCTTTCTGCAGATCCGTGGGGTTCACAAGGGCAGACCGATATTCTTCTGCCCATTCTACAATGACAAACACACGTTATCCGTGAACGCCGCCCCAGACAGATTATTTGTGATTAAACATAAATGTAAAGCAGACTTACTCTTTATGCCGACAGAAATGGGACATTTCTGCGTACTGAGCACAAATGGCTCGATAGTGGGAAGATTCATGGCGTTTCTCAGTCCTTCAGGATTTTTGAACACCACATAGGCCACCTTGAATCCCTGAATATCAGAAACAATGATCACAAATAAACATTTAATCATCAACTGTATTTTTGGTCATTAAGAAAAACGCAGTAAAAGCTTTGCAGGCATGATGAAATATACAACTGATAAAGTAATCATAGGTGCAAAAGATGGATTGTAATTGCACTATATTAAAAGCAATGATGTGAAAGAGGCTTTAAAAAGTTTACTAAAACATGTTTTTCTCAGTATCAAATCCTACTTGTAAAAAAAGTACGTATGGATTATGCAAATTATATTTAAAAGTGATAATTTGGCAAATAGGACAAAGACTATAGAGCATACACAACTGACAATATATTATCCAAGACACATTGTGATACTGAATAGACAATTCAGCAAAATAATGGGAGTGGTGGGGGTTGTTACACACTTTATTCAAACATTAACAAGGATGAAAAAATAAGATGAAATCGCCAGTTTAAGACAATACCTTTGTGCAGTGAATGTCAAAGAATTTGGAGGGGGGTTTAGATTTAGCCGGCAAGGCGCCTGGCTTCTGCTGGAGATACACGGCACGTACCGCTCCACACCCGGAAAAGGCCGTTTTCAGGCTCTCCTGTCATACAACCGATCAGAAAAATGAAAAGCTACAGAACACGTCATAATTTATAATGCACCATTATAAATGACTGGTTAAGCAAAAAATGGATAAACTGTTTTCAGTGCAACTTGGGTACAAGCAAACTGATGCGTCATGTAAGTAATTTACTGGCATTCAATTACAGCTCTATTGCATCCATTTTCAGACAAAAAAAGCACATGGCCTTACCTTCGTGCCATACGGAGGGACATTGAGCACAAACAGGGTTTTGTCTGTGGGCCTGGATGTGTCACTGCCATCCCGCACTTTGTGTTCTTTGATGTAAAGGAAATGATAGGTGTCGCTACTCTCCGAAAACTTGGCAGGGAGTGCTGTGGTGAAAGAACATGGCAAAAGAACATGATCTATACAGTAATTGAAAAGCCACAAGCATGTCAATCACCTGTTGAACAATGATTTGCTACACGTATAGTTATGCTGCCATTGTCGACTGCGCAGCAACCATCAACTCAATATTCCCGGCTCAATGCCTCGACACCCAGTCAGCGCTTCACATAACCTGCTCTCAATATGTTTAATGTATTACACCGTAGATACTTATATAGTGACCATGAAAAGACAAAGATCACCTGTACAGCCTGTAACTGTTGGGGCAAGTGCTGTTCGCGAGCACCTACGAAGGCCGGCAATGCACACGAGCGGGTGGGTGGCCAACACCAACACCACGCCCGGCCGCCTTTGTAACCCTCGTGGCGATGTTTACACACCGCACCAGGTACTCATTTGAGGCTGGGTCGACTTAAGGGAGGCCCAGGGCCGGTTCAGATAATCGTCACTGGTGTTGGCCGTGAGCGGGGATCTAACTCGGATGGCCAGGTCCGTAGCGCAGCGCGCTAACCGCTACACCACCATGAACATGTGCACACATTCAACTCCCCATTGGAATGGGCCGGGTACAAGAATACGGCCGTGGATGGGATGGGGACTTCTGGCCCACCCTTTAAATCGATACATCAATCCCTCGATCGCGAAACTCGCAAGGAAAACACACGACCATCGAATGCTTTTTTTTTCTTTTCTCACAAACAAACGGGACCCGTGTCACCTCGGAAGCCTCCGGACAGCGCGAGCGTCTCGAGAGAAGAGTCGACAGGCGACGCGGCGTGCTTCTTCGTGGGCGGCGCCATCTTTCCTCCGTGGGTGCAAAGCGCGCGGCCTTCTGGGTAGCGAGCACGTGATCAAAGCCGTGCCCTCCCCCCCACGCCCCCGTGCGGGACACGTGACTTCCTCCTCGCCGGGGGCGCGCGCTCGCACGTGCGATCCATGTGGATGGCGGCGCGCACGTGCACCAGCCAGGAGGGGGCGCTACAGCACAACGTGTGGACCAATTTCGATTTAAAGCTTTCGTGACTGCAAGGATTAATCTTCTTTGGTTCTTTCGGTAAAGTCACGTAGAATGAGAATAAAAGAATAAAATCAAATAAGACAATGAAATTCTCACGACGTTTCGGCCACAACACAAGTCGCCTTCATCAGGTGAAAGAACAGAACTGTCATCAGGTGAAAGAACAGAACTGTCGTCCCGACAGTTCTGTTCTTTGACCTGATGAAGGCTACTTGTGTTGTGGCCGAAACGTCGTGAGAATTTTATTGTCTTATTTTATTATTTTATTCTCATTCTACGTGACTTTACCGAAAGAACCAAAAAAGGTGTGGACTAATGTTCATCCGCCGTCGTCCCTTTTGGGATACGCGTATGGGGTGGCAGTGTTCCCTCATCGCGAGGTCCCCGCGTGCCACTGGTGGCCCTGGTGGCCCCTGGTGGACTCACGTGCGGCCCATGACAATAACAAACACAGATCCCCCGTATTGCCTGAACAGACGGTGCTGTTAGCGAGCAACTATGGAGGCCGGCAGGGCACGCGAAGGGGTCGGTGGCCAACACTACGCCCGGCCGTCTTTGTCTCCCCAGTGGCAGACGTTTACACACCGCCCCAGGTACTTATTTGAGGCTGAGTCGACCTTGGGGAGGCTCGTGAAAGGTTCAGATAATCGTCACTGGTGTTGGCCGTGAGCGGGAATCGAATTCGGGTCGCCGCTACACTACCGCTCCCCACCAACAATACACAACATGTGAAAACACGGCCCCTCACACTGATGATGTTTTATCGGCGAAAGTGTCCCTCCTCTGAAAATTTGCGAAGAAGCCTATTGTGGACGATTATACCTTTCGGCACGTGTTTGGGATAGAGAGGTGCTTCTTACGTATGGCTGATGTAGATGTTATACATTTACACACGATAAGCCACTTTGTTGAGCTATCATTTGTGGCCAGGTCAACTTCTGAAAAATAAGTTAATAGCTCAGTGGGCTTTACCTTAAAAACAATCTTTAGTTTTGTTTGTATATTTTTTAAACCGGTTTGTTCACCTTTACTCCGATTGTGTTTTTGTATTGTTTGTTGTAACAAACAATACATCTGTGAAAAGGAGCTTACAGGTCATCGGATTCTTCCAGTATAAATAAATATTCAGATTTTCATCCAATTTCACATTCAGGTGATCAAGCAAGGGGCAGCGGAGTGTACCACTGTGATGTCTCCTTCGTATTTGTGAATTGGGCATTGCCTCGTTGTATGTTGTATGGTCTGTTCTGGATCACCACAGTCGCACATTGGAGAGTTTTTAACTTTCAATTTGTGTGCATCAGGTATCCAGATCTGCTTCCATAGTTTGTGCGGATGCGATTTAGCGTGGACCATGAGCTTCGTGGAAGATCAAATCCGGGGATCGTCTGCGTTTGGCTTTTCACAACCGGTGTGCCGCACCAAAGCTTCATTTGGCGTGCAACAGTATGTTCGGAATTCCGATTCTGTCTGGGAAAGAACCTCCATCCCCCACTCCCATCCTCCTGCACCTCTCCACGCGAAGTGCAACAGACAGCCGTCAGTCACCACCCTCGTCCCTCTCAACTCCCTCGGTCAGGCAATCGCAGTTGGCCAGAACACGAAGACACAAGCAGACGGACATTGGAGACACACGCAGAGATGGACAAAGACAAAGCTCCCCCAGCATAGCCTTAATAGACTGTTGGGACAAGTGCTGTAAGCGAACGCCGATGAAGGCCGGAACGGCAGCACCACGCCTGGCCGTCTTTGTCTCTCCAGTGGCGAAGTTTACACATCGCACCAGGTACTCATATTAAGCTGAGTCAGTATAGTTCTTGATAAATCATGGCAATTCTTGTTTAATTGTGGCAATGTTTCATGAATCATGCGAGTTCTTAATTATACCAAATGATCAATATTTCCCATTTATACCAAGAATTGGCAAGATCTGTCAAAACAGTGGCAATATTTATAAAAAATAAAATTGCCAAGATTTATCAATAACAATTATCAGCCAGCTGACAGACTGATGATAGACTAGTATTGGGTTGTACATGTGGTGTGTGCGTATGCCCCGCAGATGAGCTGCAGTAGGCAAGAGAAGGATGCACTTTGGGCAGGCGCAGTTCGTCCACTCGGGGCGGCTGGAGATGAGAAATATTTTTTCTAATACTTTTCTTTAAGTTTTATGTAAATATTTTTACATGTAACGATTATTTCAACGTGAATTGCCGAATCAAGATAGCATTTAAAGTTGCCTCGGGGAGGTCTCCGAGCGGCTGTGAAGGCGTCCGAGTGAGAGATTTCCCTTCAATCATTGCGGATGAGCTTCGAGCATTGTAGCCACGTCGGCTGAGACTCATTCAAGGCGGTGAAAAAGGCGCCCGTGGCTGTAATGAGACGATGTCACAATGCAAGGTGGCACTGTGCAATATATCAGGTCACGGCCTACACGCTCTAGGAGGAAACACATTACATTAGTTGCCACATATAGCAGACAGACAGTGACCACACCGAAACATGCTCTCGTGAAAAGTAAATAGTAGGATTTTGTACGTTGCATTAATGTCGCCAGTGAATACAGATCAAAGCTGTTTGTGTAGGTGGGTGTACGACGGTGTGGCTGTTATTGTGCAGTACGTGGCGTCTTAATTGTTCTTTAGGCTTTTGGCAGTGTCAAAGGAATTGTATAGTGTGGACCTGAGTGCCATGGGAACCTGCATTTGACTGCTTCGTTGTTTTGTTTCCTATTTATAAATACCTATCGTTGGTAGGTAAGACTTTCACGGGAAAGCCAATAACATGACGAGGTTTTTCTTAATTAGAACACCATCTTTTCAGAGGTCACTCACGAGCCGCCACTGATTTTGGGAGAGCTTAAACCAGGAGTTTCAGAGCTTACCGGTAGATGAAGCAGTGGTGATGGGTGGAGACTTAAATAGAAGAGTGGAAAGAGGTAAGGACGGATATTAAAGGAACCACGGAGAGATGCGGATATGGCAGTAGGAATGGGGGAGGATATATATTGCTGGAAGATGATGATGGCGGCGCACACAGTTGCAGCATCTCAGTGTCTACCCGGTCGGTGCCTTGTATGGCTGTTTATGTTTATGTCTTGTATAGTTGTTTATGTACGTATTGTGCCTTGTATGGTTGTTTATGTACCCATTGTGTCTTGTTTTGTGTACATTTTGTCGGGCCGAGTAACACCTTTAGCCGGCACGATCTCCTTAAGATCGGACTATGTTACGAGCAGAGTGTTACAAGCGAGTTTCTCCGTCTTCACAAGATTCCGGTGGAGTTGGCGAGGAGCCCCGGCTCTCCGTGGATTATCATCCCGGCGGGGAGGAGGCGAAGGCGGCGTAGAGAGAGAAGGCAGAAGCGAAGCTGCAGGGCCGGTGCGCTAGCCAGGCTACGGAGGCAGCCACTCAAACCACGGCTACCGAGCCTATTTCTCACGAATGCCAGATCCTTCGCGAACAGAATGGATGAACTGAGGCTACAGACTACAGCGAACAATGTAGTGAAGGACAGCTGCATTCTGCTTTTCACAGAAACCTGGCTTCATTCATCCATCCCGGACTCTGCTATTGAGCTAGCAGGCTATACAGCACAGCAGCGCCATGACAGAACAGTAGACTCCGGTAAGAGCAGAGGAGGGGGGCTCTGTGTGTACGTGAATAACAGCTGGTCTACTAACACAGTGACTGTAGACAGCCACTGCTCACCAGATGTGGAGTATGTGACCGTTAAATGCAGGCCCATTTACCTCCCAAGAGAGTTTACTGTGGTCATGATAACTGCTGTTAACATCCCACCGGATGCTAATGCTAACTCAGCTATTGGACTTTTACATGGCAGCATTAGCATTCAGCAGAGCAAGTATCCTGACGCTGTGCAGATTATAGCAGGGGATTTCAACCATGCAGACTTAAAGGCAGCACTCTCTAAATTTCACCAGCATGTTAAGTGTGCTACTAGGGGAACTAAGACTCTGGACAAGGTCTACACCAACATCAAACTAGGCTACAGGGCTAGACCACTACCACACTTGGGCCAGTCTGACCATTTGTCCCTGCTTTTGATCCCTGCATACGCCCCCATCAAGAAAACGGCTCCTACCATCACAAAAACTGTCGCCACCTGGCCTGAAGGTGCCTACCAGCAGCTGCAGGACTGCTTTGATAGGACCAACTGGGGCGTCTTCGAACATCAGGACCTGGAGGTGTTCACAGATAGTGTATTGTGCTACATTAAAAACTGCATAGACACTGTCACTGTGGGCAAACGCATTCGGGTCTACCCCAACCAGAATCCCTGGATGATCCGGGAGGTCCAGCAGCTGCTGAAGGAGAGGAACATCGCCTTCAAATCCCAAGATAAAGCTCTCTACAGACACAGCCCGAGCTAACCTGAAGAGAGGCATCCGTGAGGCCAAAGCAGACTACAGGAGGAGGATTGAGGAACGCCTGGACAGTAACGACAGCAGGCAGGTGTGGCAGGGAGTTCAGCACCTCACCAACTACAGGGCCAACCTCGGAGCTGCTGATGGTGACACCGCTCTGGCAGAGGAGTTGAACCTCTTCTTTGCCCGCTTTGAGGTGACACCACCAGGGACAGCATCACGAAGCCCCACGGTCCACAGCAGCTTGAACCTCACAGTAGAGGAGCATGAGGTGAGGCACACGCTGTAGGCCGTCAACCGGAGGCTGCGGGACCTGATGGCGTCCCGGGACGTGTGCCGAGGGACTGTGCTGACGAGCTGGCTGGAGTCTTCACAAGGATTTTCAAACTGTCTCTGGAACAGTCCACGGTACCACCCTGCCTAAAGTCCTCCACCATAGTCCCCCTGCCGAAAAAAACCCACATTTCCAGCCACAACGACTACCGGCTAGTAGCACTGACGCCAGTGGTGATGAAGTGCTTTGAAAAACTGGTCCGGAGTCACATCATTGCAACATTGCCCCGAAGCCTTGACCCCCACCAGTTTGCCTACAGAGCGAACCGATCCACGGAGGACGCCGTGGCCACAGCACTACATGCTGCACTGTCACACCTGGAGCAGCAGGGGAGCTGTGTGCGGATGCTCTTCGTGGATTACAGTTCTGCGTTCAACACCATCCTCCCACACAAACTGG
The DNA here is from genome assembly GCF_048934315.1 of Petromyzon marinus. Classification (NCBI taxonomy): domain Eukaryota; kingdom Metazoa; phylum Chordata; class Hyperoartia; order Petromyzontiformes; family Petromyzontidae; genus Petromyzon; species Petromyzon marinus. The sequence goes on from NC_133692.1 coordinate 11,037,461, forward strand.
TGGTAAAACTGGGCGACCTGGGGCTTCCACATGCCACCTGCATGTGGATACATAGCTTCCTCTCGGGCCGCAGACAGAGGGTCAGAGTGGGCCGTCATTCATCCACAGCCCTGAGCCTCAGTACTGGCTCCCCCCAGGGCTGTCTACTGAGCCCCCTGCTCTACTCCCTCTACACACATGACTGTGCCCCCGTCCACCATAGCAACACCATTGTGAAGTTTGCTGATGACACCACAGTGGTGGGGCTCATCTCTGGGGGGAGATGAGTCTGCCTACAGGGACGAGGTGGAGCGGCTGACAGCGTGGTGCAGGGGCAACAACCTGCTCCTGAACACCGCAAAGACCAAGGAGCTCGTAATAGACTACAGGAGAAAGAAAACGGACACTCCACCACTAACCACCAACGGGGACTGTGTGGAGAGGGTGGCAGACTTCCGCTTCCTGGGAGTCCACATTGGGGGGGGGGCTGACCTGGAGCGCCAACACCTCTGAGCTACTGAAAAAGGCCCAGCAGAGACTTTACTTCCTGAGAATACTCAGGAAGAATAACATCACACAGAAACTGCTGGTGTCCTTCTACCGAGCCTCCATCGAGAGCATTCTTACATACTGCATCTGTGTTTGGTACACCAGCTGCACAGTGGCTCAGAGGAAAGCGCTGCAGAGGGTCATCAACACGGCCCAAAAAATCGCCGGGTGCTCTCTCCCCACACTGGAAGAACTACACAGCGACCGATGCATTAAAAAAGCGCAGAACATTATAAAGAACTCTTCTCACCCTGGACACTCTCTGTTTGAGCTGTTGCCATCAGGCAGACGATTCAGATCTGTCACAACAAGGACAAACAGATTCAAACACAGCCTTTATCCTACAGCAATTACCACACTCAATACTGCTAATTAATTATTAAGAAATACTGTTTACAATTTACTGTAAAACAGGGATGTGCAATGACAAAATGTACCTTTATGTGGGTATACTTTGGCAGTTTTTACATATAAAATGTATTGATAAATTTGTATTTTATTTTTATTTCTTTTATTTATTTAAATTTACGAATGATGCACTGACTGGTGAGCGCTTTAAATTTCGTTGTACTGGTGACAATTACAATAAAGGATCTATCAGTTGAGGACGTTCTTCGAATGGCCCGGGGAAATGATCTTGCAGTGGTGAATACCTACTTCCAGAAGCAGGAGGGACATTTGATGACCTACTAGAGATGGAGAGGCGAAGAGCTAGATATATTTTATGTTGGTGATGAGGAAGCACCTAAAACGAGTGAAGAACTGCAAAGTGATCCCTGGAGGGTTTTGTCTGACTGTATAACATTGACTACTTGTCACAGATTGCGTAGCGAAATGTGTTAGGAAGGGGGAGGTAAGAGAAAATAACTGTAGCAGGGTGAAGTGGTGGCGACGAAACAATGAGAAAGAAAACTTCTGCAGGCAAGATATGGATAACTTAATAAGCTTCAGTCCTAGGGGGAGTGAATGAAATATGAGAACAACTGGCGAGTGGAATAATTGAAAGCAGCAGGCAGTGCAAGTGGGAGTGAGCAAAGGCAGACAGATGCAACAGAAGGAAACGTGGTGGTGGAGTGATGAAGTGCAAAAGGCAACAAGAGAGAAAAATTCCAAGTTTAAGAAGTGGCAGAACACGAGAGAGAAGGACCATCTGGATGGATACCTGTGAGTGAGAAGAGAGGCACAGCGAGTGGTAGCAGTGACAAAAACAACAGCATTTGCACAACTCTATCGGAAGCTTGACAGCAAAGAAGGTGAGAAGATGGTATACCGTTTGGCAAGAGCCAGAGAGCGAAAGCTCAGGGACAGCGACCATGTGAAACTCGTTAAGAACAGTGAAGGACGAACAATCTTATATGAGATCAAGGTTCGAGAGAGATGGAAAGAGTAATTGAGAAGTTGCTGAATGTGGAAACCCCAAGATGCGACATGGTTAAGGAACATCCAGGAATTGAAGTAGTTGCAGATACTATAACCAGATACTATAACCAGGTACTATAACTAGATACTATAACCAGATTCTATAACCAGATACTATATCCAGATACTATAACCAGATACTATATCCAGATACTATAACCAGATACTATAACCAGATACTATAACCAAATTCTATAACCAGATACTATAACCAGATACTATAACCAGATACTATAGCCAGATACTATAACCAAATTCTATAACCAGATACTATACCCAGATACTACAACCAGATACTATAACCAGATACTATAGCCAGATACTATAACCAAATACTATAACCAGATACTATAGCCAGATACTATAACCAGATACTATAACCAAATACTATAACCAGATACTATAACCAGATACTATAACCAGATATTTTAGCCAGATACTATAACCAGATACTATAACCAAATACTATAACCAGATATTTTAGCCAGATACTATAACCAGATACTATAACCAAATACTATAACCAGATACTATAACCAGATACTATAACCAGATACTATAACCAAATACTATAACCAAATACTATAACCAGATACTATAACCAGATACTATAGCCAGATACTATGACCATATACTATAGCCAGATACTATAACCAAATACTATAACCAGATACTATAACCAGATACTATAACCAGATACTATAACCAGATACTATGGCCAAATACTATAACCAGATACTATAGCCAGATACTATAACCAGATACTATAGCCAGATACTATGACCAGATACTATAGCCAGATACTATAACCAGATACTATAACCAGATACTATAGCCAGAGAAGAGGTAGTGGAGGCTCTGGGGAGCATGAAACATCAAAAGGCAGTAGGGCCGGATGAGATTCCAATTAATGTGTTTAAATTAATGGGAGAAAAGGGTGTTGAAATATTGATGGGGCTGTTTGGGAAAATCTGGATGGAGAAGACAATGCCGGATGCGTGAAGAGATTATACAGTGGTTCCCATCTTTAAAGGGAAAGGTGATGTACACGAGTGTGGGAACTACAGAGGAATAGCATTGTTGAGTCACGCCATGAAACTCTGGAAAGGATCATGGGAAAGAGACTGAGGAAGCTGGTGGATATTGGCGAGAGTCAGTTTTGGATTCAGACGGGGAAGGTCAACAATGGGTGCAATCTTTGCACTGAGAGTATTTATGGAGAAGTTCAGAGAGAAGAAACGGGACCTGCATATGGTGCTTATTGATCTAGATAAAGCATACGACAGGGTGCCTAGATATCTCATCTGGTGGCGTATGAGAAGAGGTATTCCTGAGGTATATGTTCGGCTGATCCAGGATATGTATGAAGGAGGGAAAATGCACGTGCGAAGCAGCTGTGGGGTGTCGGAGAGCTTTCAAGTCAAAGCAGGAGAGAAGCGAGGATCTGCCCCGAGCCCCTTCCTGTTCATCTTGGTGCTGGACACACGAACGGGAAGTATTCAGACGGAGTCCCCCTGGTGTATGCTGTTTGCAGACAACATTGTGCAATGGGGTGAAAGCAGTGGAAGATGATTTGAAGATCTGGGTGCAAAATATTGAAGGGAATGGGTTGAGGGTCAGTCGGATAAAGACTGAATATATGGTTGGAAATTTCAGTATAAATAATGCAGAAGGATAGCAAATTGGAAGTCACCAGTTAATGGAGAAGAATGAGTTTAAGTGTGTGGGTGCAACGATGTGTGTTGAATGGATCACTAGAAGGAGAGATAAACACAAGAACAAGGGCTGGAAGGCTTAAATGGCGAGAGATGACTGGTGTGGTGTGCGATAAGAGGGTCCCAGTTTGGTTGAAGGGAAAAGTGTACAAGACGGTGGTGAGGCCCGTGCTGTTGTATGGGGCCGAGTGCTGCTGGGGCACAAGGAAGAGGGAGGACCAAGCTATGGCAGACACAGAGATGAAGATGTTGCGGTGGATGTTAGGTTCAACAAGAAAGAGATCAAGAGGAAGGCAGAAGCAGAGGTGGTGGAGCGATGTGGTGCGATGTGACACGGTGGCCCGAGGAGCAGAGAGAGATGGCGCAGGACAGGGCAGTGTGGAGAAGGTTGGCAAGGACAGCGGACACCCCCACATGACTGGGACAAACGCGTGGAAGAAGAAAGCTGAATTCAGTTGCCAGGTGAGATGCCACTGAGATTGTAAAGGGTAGTCCAGATAGCTAGTGACCCCAATTAAATTCTCTAAAACTTAATATTTTTAAAGTATGGTTTATGTAAAACAAGAATGAATATGCAAAGGAAAAAAATCATCGTAGGGGTAAATTAATTGAGGGGTCACGATACATCTGGACCGCTCTGTACACTATCTCAATTGTATTGAACATCTGGATGCATTCACAAGACACCTGGACCACCAAGTACATTATATACAGTGAGGGAAAAAGTATTTGATCCCCAGCTGATTTTGTACGTTTGCCCACTGACAAAGAAATGATCAGTCTATTATTTTAATGGTAGGTTTATTTGAACAGTGAGAGATAGAATAACAACAACAAAATCCAGAAAAACGCAAGTCAAAAATGTTATAAATTGATTTACATTTTAATGAGGGAAATAAGTATTTGACCCCTCTGCAAAACATGACTTAGTACTTGGTGGCAAAACCCTTGTTGGAAATCACAGAGGTCAGACGTTTCTTGTAGTTGGCCACCAGGTTTGCACACATCTCAGGAGGGATTTTGTCCCACTCCTCTTTTCAGATCTTCTCCAAGTCATTAAGGTTTCGAGGCTGACGTTTGGCAACTCGAACCTTCAGCTCCCTCCACAGATTTTCTATGGGATTGAGGTCTGGAAACTGGCTAGGCCACTCCAGGACCTTAATGTGCTTCTTCTTGAGCCACTCCTTTGTTGCCTTGGCCGTGTGTTTTGGGTCATTGTCATGCTGGAATACCCATCCACGACCCATTTTCAATGCCCTGGCTGAGGGAAGGAGGCTCTTACCCAAGATTTGACGGTACATGGCCCCGTCCATCGTCCCTTTGATGCGGTGAAGTTGTCCTGTCCCATTAGCAGAAAAACACCCCAAAGCATAATTTTTCCACCTCCATGTTGGACGGTGGGGATGGTGTTCTTGGGGTCATAGGCAGCATTCCTCCTCCTCCAAACACGGCGAGTTGAGTTGATGCCAAAGAGCTCCATTTTGGTCTCATCTGACCACAACACTTTCACCCAGTTGTCCTCTGAATCATTCAGATGTTCATTGGCAAACTTCAGACGGGCATGTATATGTGCTTTCTTGAGCAGGGGGACCTTGAGGGCGCTGCAGGATTTCAGTCCTTCACAGCGTGGTGTGTTACCAATTGTTTTCTTGGTGACTATGGTCCCAGCTGCCTTGGGATCATTGACAAGATCCTCCCGTGTAGTTCTGGGCTGATTCTTCACCGTTCTCATGACCATTGCAACTCCACGAGGTGAGATCTTGCATGGAGCCCCAGGCCGAGGGAGATTGACAGTTATTTTTGTTTCTTCCATTTGCGAATAATCGCACCAACTGTTGTCACCTTCTCTCCAAGCTGCTTGGCAATGGTCTTGTAGCCCATTCCAGCCTTGTGTAGGTCTACAATCTTGTCCCTGACATCCTTGGAGAGCTCTTTGGTCTTGGCCATGGTGGAGAGTTTGGAATCTGGTTGATTGATTGCTTATGTGGACAGGTGTCTTTTATACAGGTAACAAGCTGAGATTAGGAGCACTCCCTTTAAGAGTGTGCTCCTAATCTCAGCTCGTTATCTGTATAAAAGACACCTGGGAGCCAGAAATCTTTCCGATTGAGAGGGGGTCAAATACTTATTTCCCTCATTAAAATGCAAATCAATTTATAACATTTTTGACATGCGTTTTTCTGTTTTTTGTTGTTGTTATTCTGTCTCTCACCGTTCAAATAAACCAACCATTAAAATTATAGACTGATCATTTCTTTGTCAGTGGGCAAACGTACAAAATCAGCAGGGGATCAAATACTTTTTTCCCTCACTGTAAGTTGTAGTGAACGCCTGGATACATTCTCCCTGGCATGGTTACACATGCTCCTTCGGCAAAATGTTTAGAGCTCAGACCACACATGCTGCTTATAAAAATACCGTGCAGATAGTGGAAACATAGTCCCATGCTAGTTTTATGCCTTTTATTCAAAAGCAATTACACCAGAAATAAATTTGCTTAAACAAGCCACAACCCCCCAGGATATATATAAATACCAGTATATACAGAATACAATAGATTTCATTTAAAATTGTAACTTAAGCAGAGGAATAACCTGAACATCACGTGGCTGAATACGGTGTAATCAAAGGCAACTATATACACAAACATGCAATTTGTTGACCCAAGTCTTTCACCGAATGTAATTTTTTTTAGCCCGATACCATGGGAAATTCTAAAAAACACAAATAAGACAACAACTGCAATTACCAGCCGACAGACTCAATTGCTCCATTATAAAGTGAAATACTACTGCACATATGCTTGGTTTATCATATTTAAAAGCTGCGCTGTGACAAAACGTGTTTGGTCATTACTGCTATGATGGAATACGTTGCCTATAAATGACAATGTGTATCAAAAGACAAAATCTCCTGGTTCAGCCTTAAACTTAGATGGGAAAAGTTCTAGAATTGAGAGGCAATCATTCATTGAGCCTGGCCGAGTGGATGTGGCCATGAGTATGCCCCAGCCACCTTTGTCTTCCCACTGTTGCTGTTCAAACACTGTACCAGGTAGACATGTTCAAAGATAGTTCAACCCAAGAGAAATCCAGGTAACAGTTAATATTGAAGCACATACATCATGGCAGGACATTTGAAGCCAAGCTGGCGAGATCTATGCTACTATCTACGAGGTCACTGCTCCCAATACACACTTGGGTTGTTAAAATATATTTTTTTCTATACTGTTAACTGCTAAAAAAAAGAACCAGTACAAAATTGGTTACCGGTTTACCGCACGCAAAGGAATGTCTGTAACCGAGAAATGTGAGGATGTTTCCATAATGGTTATCGTAATGGACTTGAAATCCAGTTGAAGCAATGGGGCAAGTTTCAATCGGTGCATTCATTATTAAAGCTTCACTGTAATCGGTTAACGGTGAGTGAATTTAGAATCAGTTACCATCTTTTTTGTATAAAACAAGGTTACTGGTTACCGTTTAATAACTCTACGTATTTGCGTGCAGATCCATACACACCTAACTTTCATTGGACAGTGGCACAGCCCTAGCGCTAGGGCCGTACAGTTCGAATCCAGTGACTGCCCTGGTTATTACTGCCAGTGTAATAAACTAAACTTTTTTTTTTATTTGTCCAGGTAAGGCTATCACAAATGATAGCTCAACGAAGTGGCTTATCACGTGGGAATTAATAGTCGTCAAATACTCCAAATGTATGTTGTTTCCAAATGTGGAGGGAATAACCAGAGGACCCGGACAAAAATGAAAGAGACATGCAAACTCCAAATATATACCATTCAGGATTGGGATCAATCCCACAAGCTCCTGCATACCAGGCAAGGTAGTTAACATCTTGCCCCATAACCACGATAACACTACGCGCCGTCTGCTTCACAGTGGATGTTAAAGATCCCCTGACGCCATTCGCAAAGAGGAGGCCACTGTGTGCCAGTGTCAGTGTCCAAACTTGCAAAATTCTTAATTGACACCGCAAATTACTCAATTGGGTTAGTGCACAGTAATCATCGCCCTCTATAGCCCCAGGTCACTATGTCAAATGACATTAATCCTGGTCTCTTGAGCTTTCATCTGGTTAAACAAAACTAAACTTGAATATTCAGGGTTATGCATGTATGTTGAACTTATTTCGCACTGTTTGTTGCAAAGGGTGATCCATTTGCAGACACCCAATTGATTCTTCATGACCATGTTATCAACAGGCGATTGAAAATTGTCAAGGTGATAGCTCCATATCTTAGAGGAGAGTGTTAAAGGATTGTATAAGTGCATTGAGATTGGTGGTAGGTGTTTCCAGGTTTTTTAAAAATCAAATTATGTTTTCACTATAATTTCTCCATATTATTGTAGGCGGCGGGGGGGGGGGTATCTTTAATTGCTTCACTCTCTACGTAAGGGTTCCAGTGGCATGTGGCATTTTGTGCAATTAAAGGCTCACGTAAATATAATAACACTCTGCTCAAGAGTGACGAGTGAGCGTGGCAGTTATGCGCTCGTAATGACTCTACACAGGGAAATCGAGAGGCTTAATGAGGCTTGTTTGATATTCTGAAAGCTCCTGGCGTTACGGCCCATGAATACCAATTACCATGTTAGGGAAACATGAACGCGGAGGGCTGGCTCATAGTGGGAGGAGAGATTAATGGAGTTCATTCATGTAACGCGTTGTGCGAGAGAGCTCATAAAGAAAATATAGAGCGGTGCTAACGGCTGCCTCGGTAACCAGGCGAGCGCCCCAATCCTCGGTGGTTTTAACATTACATCAAATGCAAAGGCGGTTATTGCCAATCCGTGCACAGTGTATTCGTTGCTCGGCGTAGCCGGTGGAATATATGGCTTATATGACACGCTTAGTTGCTGGGAAACTTATTACATAGGCAATGGCATAGGCACGTTTGAAGATGCTCTAATTATATTCTTGGTTCTTTCGGTAAAGTCACGGTGAAGAAAATGTTATTGTTTTATGTATATATTTTATTATTTTATTGTTTCCCTTCAACGTGACTTTACCGAAAGAACCAAGAATATGAATTACTGCAGTCACGAAAGCTTGAAATCAAAAGAGACTCTTATTGTTCGGTAGGTGCAGCCAATCACTGTTGCTTTGTCTGCCTTCCCCTGAATATCCGTGCTTTCAATGAAACATCTGGTGCAGCGTGCCAACACCTGCAGGACAAGAGTTCCCGTGCTGGCCATAATAGGTGACCGCTAAGCGTGCTTGTTTTGAGAGAGACGGGAAGGTCTCTTTACATGTGCATGTTTGTAAGCTTGTAGGTGTATCTGAATGCGAACACTTTTGCATACGGACACTTTTGTTTAAAGAAACTTGCTGTTATTCAGCTTCTTTGCCTTAGTCACTGATCAGGTCAAGGGTCAGGCTAGACTCCCATGTGGAATTGGCCTAATGCGGTCAGGCATATGTTTTACTAACGTCCAATGAACTTGTGTTATTTTATTTAAGTTTTTCTTCCGGTTCCGTTCCGATGACATACGGAATGAGAAAGGGTTAAGAGGCATGCACCACATTCTGTTAAACAGAGTGTTTGCAGTTCATTGAGATCCATGGACAAGTAACCGCTCTTTCACTATGCTTAAATGTCGGTGCTGCTTGCAACATTTTCCGGATCCAGATATGGGTACGGAACTTTCCCCACTGCCTCCAACCGTGCGTTTCTCTCTTTGATTTCGCACGACAGCTTGTGCAGATGAGCTTGAAAGTCGTTTTGGATGCCCGGAAACTCGTCTCCGATTGCGTTGAGCTGAAATACACAGCAGGGGAATGGCTGTGAGGTCATGCTCAAATGTCAAGAGAGCCGTCGGAAATTCTAAACAACCTTACTGTGTTTCATTCATTCGGCATTCTGTAGGGCGGGTGAACTGCGAGGTGCATAAGAATAAACATGTCTTGTCCATTTCACTTACGACTTTGATGCATGTGTGTCTCCTGGATGGAGATTTATTTTTGAGTGAGCACCAGGCATGTCACGAAGCATCGATTCATTGATTATAGGTTACTCGTGCTTTACGGCAAACATGCATCGAATCACGTGTTTAATAATTAATTATCTTCAGTTTAGGTAAACGTTTTCTGATGTTACACTTAGTGCAACAAAACTGCAAGATTTCAATTCATTCCGAATTTGCACAATTACAAATCTGCTGAGCTCGGTTCAACAATGTGGATTTTCGCCACCCCGCCCCCCCCCCCGCCCCCGCAACATTGTTGTTAAAGCGCGACCCTGGAGGAGTGTGACTGGTGGAGCCTCACCTTGGTGAGGGGCACGAGCGATGGCATGGACAGGATGTGCGAGAAGAGGATCTGGAACATGGAGACGCCGATGTCGGGCAGCGCGCTCGCAATGAAGTCCCACGTGATGTCCTCGTCCCCCTCCGGCATGAACTTGGTCAGCTGCTCGGGGCTGTGAGCACACGCGGCAGGAGAGGCACGGGCAACGGGCACCCACACGGTCACAGAAAAAAACGACGTTGAAACAACGGCAAAGGTACAGCCCTGCAAATCTAGAGGGCATTCGGTCGACTCGTCTGTGTTGACCAGACTTGTTGGAAGAGGTGGGGTGTACCCTCGCTTCACCCCACAACATGACCTGGCGACCGACTGACTGCCCTGTACCCATTTATTCTGCTGGGTGGGCAGAAACATTTGCACCGTTGTTTTCATCTTCTGAGCCGGAACATTTGAATCAAGCCAATGCATGTTCAACGCGCTAACAATTTACACCACAGCAGACTCCCTTACAGTTGTTAGTGCATCGCAAACAACTAGGAGCATTAGAAAGTGTTACAGTTACATGATATCAAGTTGCATTAGGCATGGACTGTGAGGTGGCCAAGAGATGGCAGTACAGCCAGGGATTCTTAAATATGTCTGTGCGGAGCGCTTAAGAGTCACTCATATGCATGGGATTTATCCATACAATAGAGCCCTAACAGCTTTTTAGGCCCTTCTTGCTGAGATAAGTAAACATATAAAATTCACCCAACTTCCCAAAGCAGAAACCTGAAAAAGATTATTGTGAGACTCAGTGAGGTTTTCCAATCTAATCACATAATTATAAGATGCAACTAATCCACACTACACCGAGTTGCAATGGTGTGAGCTTAGACACCCATGCAATTGTGTTAAACCACCACAAAACATAACTGAGGAGCACTGGCACAATGGTTTGTACAATGTGCTCTGAACTCGGTGACCTAATTTCGATTCCTGGCCACGGTTAACATCAGTGGCGAGTAATATACGAATCGGTTCTGGGTGCCTCTGTACCAGTGTTTCTTAACCGTTACTGCAGCCTTGCACCCATGTGGTCTTAATCGTTAAAACAAATGTATAATGTTAATACATACGTGGGGTTTGATGAAACAAAGTAGTTTTACTTACGTGCCCGTGGTTAATTTGTGTTTCGAAGATTTACCTTCTAAAAAAGATCTGGCATGTCTCGGACCCCCAGAAAGGGCATCTCGCACCCCCAGGGGGTGCGTGCACCCCAGGTTAACACATTCCTGCGGAGGGAGCTGGTAGGAATGTTGGGTTGCTCGGTCAATGGCCAGGGTCAACGGTGGCACCACGTGGTGTATTCCGCAAATATGTCCGACTGTGAGGGCGGGCACAAGCCGGCGTGAGTAAGTTAAACGTTGAGTTTTATAAGGGCACCACGGGGTGACCAGCCCCTCCCCACCCAGCCCCACCCCTCCCACCCCCCACCCAGCCCCACCCTCCTCACCCAGCCCCTCCCCACCCTCCCCACCCAGCCCCTCCCCACCCTCCCTACCCAGCCCCACCCTCCCCACCCACCCCTCTCCACCCTCCCCTCCCCACCCTCCCCTCTCCACCCAGCCCCACCCCCCCCCCCCGCCGTGGGCTGCTGGTGTAACCAGGAGGTTCCTACCAGTAAAAACCACTGCTCTATACCAACTCTCAATGACCACCGGAGACAATTTGTTTACATGTAGTTCTTTTCTCTTCCGGCATTGCGAGATATTCTCCTTCTCACGGAATGCCCTGGGTTTTCCTGTCTCAGCGGTTTGTAATCCCAAGTTTAACTCGACCCGGAGATTGTTACCGTTGAGAGAGGCCGACGCAGTGCTTTGGTATCGTGTTCGGGGCCCGGCTTACCGTGGTGGGACGTACGCGTAGTAATCCCACTGGGGAAAGTTAACGGCAGAGTGCTGAGCGCTGGCCGTGAAGATGATGTTAGTCAGGCATTCCTACGACAGAGAGGACAGGCACACACCACTTTGTCCAATGACATCATTTACTTCTTAAGAACCTGGCCAGTTTGTGATGTGGCTCGAGCACTTGATACGCAGCCGAGAGGTTCCAAGTTTAAAGCCTTGTGTGTTGGCGCAAATTGTGATGCGTGGCTTTGGAGGCTCGGGTTGGTAGATCATCTGTTTAGAACTGATTTTGTGTGTTTAGTGTGTTGTTTTTCCCTGCGGACCTCGGTATTAGCACAGTTGGCTACGTATGGTGCGTAAGACGTTCAACATACCTACATACATAGACTCACACAGAGACCCAAAGACTCACAGAGACCCAAAGACTCACACAGAGACGCAAAGACTCACACAGAGACCCAAAGACTCACACAGAGACCCAAAGACTCACACAGAGAGCCAAAGACTCACAAAGAGACCCAAAGACTCACATAGACCCAAAGACTCACACAGAGACCCAAAGATTCACAAAGAGACCCAAAGACTCACACAGAGACCCAAAGACTCACAAAGAGACCCAAAGACTCACAAAGAGACCCAAAGACTCACACAGAGACCCAAAAACTCACACAGAGACACAAAGACTCACAAAGAGACCCAAAAACTCACACAGAGACCCAAAGACTCACAAAGAGACCCAAAGACTCACAAAGAGACCCAAAGACTCACACAGAGACCCAAAGACTCACACAGAGACCCAAAGACTCACACAGAGACCCAAAGACTCACACAGAGACCCAAAGACTCACACAGAGACCCAAAAACTCACACAGAGACCCAAAGACTCATAAAGAGACCCAAAGACTCACACAGAGACCCAAAGACTCACAAAGAGACGCAAAGACTCACAAAGAGACCCAAAGACTCACACAGAAACCCAAAAACTCACACAGAGACCCAAAGACTCACACAGAGACCCAAAGACTCACACAGAGACCCATAGTGTGTTGTCCTTATCCTCACACCTCTGATTAGCAGAGTTGGCTACGTACGGTGCGAAAGAAGTTCAACGTACATGCATCTTATCTTTTTGTGAACTTCCAAACCTGTGCGGTGGCCACGAGATGGCATTAATAGCAAAGTGGGTTTTTCCAAATCGACTAACTGTGGCACTCATTTATACTGCCCGGAGAACAGTAGTGGTGGAATAAAATAAACTTGCCCCATTGTTTCAACTTCGCACCAGGAGACCCAACAGGGTCAGACCTCTGAATCGTCCATGGTCCAAGTCCATTGTTCCCACCATTACACCACAGCAGTATCCCGAGTATCACGATCATTGTTACGAATTATAGTTATGATGAACTCAGCCCATCATCTGTCTAGGATGGTTGAAATGAGTACCACTTTATGGAAAGTCAATAAGTGTTGACCTTGGAAAAGCCTTTCCCCCCTCCATGATGGGATTGTGGAATTTGCACTGCCAACACATAGAAGATGCCTACGCCTATGTCACGCAAGCCACATCTTAGTTTAGTTCGTATCATTCTGCAGCTGCGCCTCTGCAATGTGTGTAATGCGCGCCACCCGCAGTACCACCTGCACGAGAGATGGCCAACACTAGGCCCGCGGGACACGCAACAGTCCCGTCATTCAGTGTCAGTCAGCAAATGCATGCAATGCCTGTTATCCAATTATCAGTCGGATGGAGACGAACGATCAGTGGGTAAAGATGGAACGTGTCTGGACTGTGAGGTGAAGAGTTGCCATTTTATTGTACGTAGCATATTCAAATATGTACATTGGTAATGGTTGGTATTCCATAAAACATTATTTCAAGCCCTGCTTGTCCATCTGTTATCAAGTCTGTGAACCTACAATGCATACGTCAACTCATTTGCACAATAATGCTAACGTAAAAAAAACGCCACTTTTTTCAAATTTTCTTGCTGTGGTTTTCACACCTGATGATGATTGCTTGTGTTGCAGTTGAAACGTCGTGAGAATTTTATTGTTTTATATTGTTATTATTTTATTGTTTCCCTTCTACGTGACTTTACTGAACGAACCAAGAATATAATGCACGTTATGTTCATCTATAATTCATTTATTCTGCATTTAGTCTGTCCGCTAACCTATCGACTTCAATTGTGCCGTGTGACTCGGTGAACACATCGAACTGTCGGAGTTCTTACCATCAGAAGCTCTCTGTTGGTGATGGGAGACGGAAACCCAGTCACGTTGCCTCTCCTACGATCGGCCAGGGCGGCTGCAAAATCCTGCAGGCCTGTAACACATACGGACAACGTGCAAAGCACGGTGATGCACGCACTCATGACTGCTCTGCTGTGGGGTGATGGGGAATCGTCATCTAAACCCACAGCACATTGGTTGTTCCTGATGCAAAGTGCGGTGGCTGTCCCGTTTCTTTGTGTTGCGTTAACAAAATAATAATACTTTCCATTACCTTGCAGGATTTGATCTTTCTACAGATAAATATGAATGCGACGTCCAAACCTGCTGGGCTATGAGGTCGTTTGTACGTAGCATTTGAGGAAATTGTTTGATGGACTATCCGTATGGATTTTCGAGTATTATCCCGTCATAGGTGTAGGTATTTCCCAGACACTCTTTGTGTCCTCCCATATGTTAAAATAATTATAAACAAGTTGCCCATACAGCCCATGGCAGACGAGTCTTACAACCTAATGAGGTTATATCTGGATAAATAAAATATATATTTTTGACTGAGCACCCGACTTAATTTTTGGTCCCAAGTTTAAATCTCTGCTGTAGGGAAATTCACACAATCACACCGTGTGTATCATCTTTCTCAGTCTTATTGAGAGTCTTATTCAGAGGCTGGCATTTGCCAACAGCAATGTGGAATTTACATCACTGGCTTAATCAATGCTACTCGACACACGTGTTGGTCATGAAGACTCTTCGCTTATTTTATTTAGAAGGCGATGAAGTGGTTTCCCACCCAATTGAACCTCGGGTGGCACTCACGTCCCGTTGGATTCCAGAGTCAGTGGTGGGAATTCCACATTCATATGATAGCTGACTTATCAAAAAAGTGGCACTCAATTTCATTGACCCTGGATGAATAAAAGGTTAAGTCAACGACCCTTGATCAGGATTTTATCTCTCAATCTTTTCACAGCTAGCCATGTGTTCTACTCCCACACCAAGCTGCCACATTGTATAATGTAATACGGAAGTTGCACAGCAAAGACTCGCAGTCACAATAAAAAAAAATTCTGGAGGGTTCTACATTAGTCTGCTTAGCCAATACCTTTTTTTAGAAGAGTAGTGTTATTGTCACATGGACAGTAACCAAATTCAATCTTGATTTGAAGCTTTCGTGACTGCAGGAATCCATACTCTTTGGTTCTTTCGGTAAAGTCACGAAGGTAGAAAAAAATAATAATAGATCACGACGTTTCGATCGCAACACAAGCAATCGTCATCAGGTGGTACAACCACAGCAGGAACAAACTGCTGACCCCCTCCAGTGCTGCTGCGGTGGCCCACTTTACTCCAGGGACTCGGGTGCTGCTGCGGGGTCAACTTTCTGTCCCGCCTCCTTCCCCCCCCCCCCTTTCTCTCTCCCCCACTACTGCCGAGGCCTCTAAAACCTCGTGCCGCGGCAAATCTCTCGCCTACTTTTTTTCTTGCTGTGGTTGTCCCACCTGATGACGATTGCTTATGTTGGGATCGAAACGTCGTGACCTGTATAGTTTTCTACCTACGTGACTTTACCGAAAGAACCAAGGAGTATAGTAACCAAATTACCCGGAAATATATCCCACACTTATGACGGACTGGCACTCAAAGATAAAGAGTGGAACGAATCTATTGCCCTCGGTGCTGCGTATTGTGGGGCACCATGTCAAATGTTTCCATCCGCGTGCGATGAGACCAAAGCGTCCGGCACATGAAGCAAAGTGCTGAACAACGAGCCAAGCAACATCAATGCAACCCGAACAAACATCGGGAAGCTACTACACAGCCCGGCCACGAAAACCCAAGCTGTCGTCATCGTCCAGAAGCTGATGCGCCCTCCCCGCGGCTGGCACGCGCGCTCACCCTTGTCGTGCAGCACATCGGCATCCGTGTGGTAGTGGCGGCACACAACCTCCCGCACGTACGCGCCCAGCACGTGCCACAGCTTGAACCCGTCGTCGCGGTACAGGAAGTCCTCGAGTCCGTCGTCGCGGGCCTCGTCGAACCCGCGGTTGTGCAGCTCGCGCGGGAAGCTCCACTCCATGAAGTCGTAGCGCTGGAAGCTCGCGACGGCGAGCCGCAGGCCGCCCACCGTGCCCACTGCGAACGTGGAGTTGGTGAGCGGGCCCACGGCCGCGATGAGCGTGTGGCGCGCCACGTAGTTGATGCCGATCGTGTCCTGCGCGACGGCGGGGCGGCAGCGCGAGAGCGATCGATGGCGCCGGCTGGCCTCGGTGGTCTGTGTGCAAGTCGCTTACGGGCACGGCGGGGGTCTGCTTGATCTGGCACGGTGGCGCTGTGGTTGGAGTGCACGGCTCGCGGCCGATTTCGAATTTGTCAGCACTGTCCTAGCCGCCCCGTCACGCGGGAGAGTAATGATCGCCTCCTAACGGGCGAACAGATATTTTCCATTCTCAGAACTGAAATTTGAGCAAATTGAGTGCAGAACGGGTGTGTGGTCATCAACTCGCTATACTTGAAAACCCAGTTCAAGGACAGGTGGCTGCCTGGATTTGAACCCAGGATCCTGGCAGTGCCAGCTCAGTGCTCTGACCTCTGAGCTACCCAACCACCTCCGTCGGTACGTTATAGTGTTTAATTTATTTTGCATGCATGTTGATTTTCTTTCGCACCGCACGTCGCCAACCGTGCTAATCGGAGGTAACCAGGTAAGAATCCGAGGGCCCTGGATAGTCTCATTTGCAAAAGCGATCTGGGCCACCGAAATGACAAACGCGCGGCGTTCACCCTGCCTCTGAGCCACCGGGCGGATTATTCGGCGAACAGGCAAGGAAACAAATATGGGTCTCGGCCCGACATTGATTGCGCGCGTGAGTTGAGCGCTGCCCTCTCAGGTCCCCGTACCGTGCAGTGTGGGCGCAGGAGGCGGCCCAGGACGTGCTTGGGCCCCAGGTAGTTGTGCACGGCAATGGCGAAGGGCTCCATGAGCAGGTGGGTGAGCGCCAGGTGCGACACAAACTGGTGCATCTGGTTTTCGGCGCAGCCCACGTGGATCTTGGCGAAGAGGTAGCGGTACGGAGGGCTCCTCCGTGTGTACACCACGTTCTTGCCGGCTGTGGCACGGAACGAAAATGTGGAATTTGATGAGCGTGGTGGTGGTGCTGGGGTTTGTGGTTTAAACGCATCCTAATACCATTACCTCGCATGATTTATAATAATGTTGCTATGCGTAGTACTAGCAGTTACGCGCAAATAGGAATTGTTTTTACTTTATGTAGCTTTACAATTCATATATCGCATTTTAAAAAAAACAGACCTCAAACAGCCGAGCTGGTCGTTGCCAACAATGGAGTGTGACATTGTGCATGGGTGGTGTTGGTGGTGGTAAAGCAGGAGAGAGAAGGAATTGAATATATAGGGGGAGGGGGTGGGACACCACAACTACAGCAGTCCCAGGCCCTCGACGTGGGCGTGTGTCGCCAGCGGAGCTCACGGGGATTGCGAGTGAGCTGGATGCCGAGAGGCATGAGTCGGCCCGTTCCGTCCGGACACATCTCACGGTACAGCAGCACCACGGGCGCGTAGAACTTCTTCTCCTGGTGCAGCGGGATGTCTGTGGTGTCGCGCACGCGAGCGGGCACCCATCGACGATTAGCTCCCACTTCAAGGGCATTTCGCCGGGCACACTACGACGGTCACACATCTCTCTTCCCCACTGTGTGGGGTGAGCCGTGCCGAAGGCTCAGGAGGTGGCAGGGGTTGTCTTAAGGCTTAAAACTCTGCCTGGGACAACACCAAACACACAGGCCCTATTTTGCTGTCTGCCATTCGTCATACCGACTGTGTTACTTTTTGCGAGTGAAAATCGCCTTCGTGGTTTATTTTGGCTCCCTTGAGCCCTCTGGCTAGAAACGTTCATTGAAATTGAAGCTTGTTTCAGAATTACATCCATTCTTAGTTTACTGTGGATAGGGAGTTTATTTACTTATTTAAATTCAAATGTCCAGGAACAAAGTATAAAGCAATATGTACTTATAGTATACTTGTAGAATGTTTATTTGAATATGTCTTTAACTAAAATACAATAAACGCAAATATTACGCTGGCACAGCTTACGAATATTGTTGGACAAATCACCCTTTGTAGCACCGGATCTGTTGCTGATGCCCTTTAGATTAAGTGCTAATTGTAGGATAATTTGACCTCAGGGTGACCCATGGCACGTTCACTTACCCGTTTGCGGATTTTTATATGTTTGGCACAATTTTAGATTTTATTTATATATCCATATTTTTAAAATATTTAAATTGGTTATGTGTTAATACTTTTAATTGTTTCCACACAACATTTAACAATTTGAACATATTTGTTCATATTAATCTTAGCATTTTTAAGTTTCAACATGACGTTCCATATTATTTAAATGTAAATATTTTGAAATAAATATTCTCGAAAGTAAATTACGTGACAGAATTTTTGTCGGGATAGTCATACTAAAGAAGCGATGTCACTTACTGTGGCATTGCATTTTTAGATCAATTAAAGACAACATTAATTTTCAGATTATCCTATATGATCTGTCTAGGCCTAATTTTCTGATTCATCTGAAAACCAGCACCACATCCTCACAACTGATATAAATATGTATGAAGACAAAGACCCGTGTAGCCTTAACAGACTGGAGGAGCAAGTGCTGTTTTCGAGCACCTATGAAGGCCGGCACGGCACACAAGAAGGAGTGTGTGGCCAGCACCACGCCCGGCCGCCTTTGTCTCCCCAGTGGCGATGTTTACACACCACACCAGGTACTCATTTGAGGCTGAGTCGACATAGGGGACGCCCAAGACCAGATCAGATAATCGTCACTGGTGTTGGCCATGAGCAGGAATCGAACTCGGGTCGCCGGGTTCATAGTGCAGCACGCTAACCAGCGACACTACCGCTCCCACCTAAATACGTATCTTATATATATACATACACACAAAATATAATTACATTAGCGAACTTCAACGCATGCAGCAGGTACCCTGGTAATTATTAAGCCCTATTTTGTTGGCATCATATCTCAGTTCAGTACCAACCACACAATTCCACTGCTGCCCATACACTGTGACCATCACGCAGATGTCTATATCTATTGATGTGCTCCAATGGGTAACCTTTTTATTTTTATAATTTATCCCGCGTCTGGATGAACAATCCACTCACACAACAGGGCAAGCCGTTGTGTTTGAGAACGGTCTGTGGAAGTTGATATCACAGAGCTACCTCAGAGATCCATACAAGATACACTCTGGGCCCTCACACAGTAGAGGGGCAACACTTTACCACCAGTTTAACACGGAGTAGGCTTTCGCGACCAATATTATCCATTATAGAGATTTTTTTGGGTTAGATCGCGTAAATATAAATGTGTCGTTAAACCCGCCACCACCGGACACAGCCAACTAAAAAGGTTTGTCACGTAAACAGAACATGCCAATCCGTTACTAGTGTAGTGGTGTAAAAGGGGTCGCAATGGCGTTAGCGCCAACTGCTGTCACGAGAGTGGAAATGCACGGCAGGAGTCTCTCTCTGCCACCAGAATAGGGCTGACATGGAAGCGGGCCATAGGGGGCATAGTTCTGGTGAAGGTCGGAGAAGGAGCAAGTGAGGACGTGGTACACTGTGTGAACCCGAGAGGGCACGTGACCAGGGTAGCGAGGGGGTCCGAAAGGGGGCTCGGGGGGGGGACACGTGATGAGGGCCGATAATCTTCTGGAGAGATCCAGAAGGGGGCGTGGCCGAGGGCGGGGCAAGGCCACGCTCAGCGGCATAAAAGCCGGGGTCCTGGGGGCGATCGGGGCTCTCTGGGGGAAGTCGGCGCGCCCTATGGTCCCCGCTCTTCGGCCTTCGCTCCGGGTCGTCGGTCGCATACGAGACGGGATGGTCGGCAGTACGTTACTGACCGATCTTGTTGTGTAGTTGCCCTGTTGGGGTCTAGTGAACCGTTGTAACGTTAGGGCCGTGTAACAAACGTGTTGCCTCCAAGTTCAAGTGTGTGCCTCCATGAAGAACACTACACTAGTAAAGCACACCAGTGTGTTGGAGAGTAAATCCAGATTTCCGGTTACGTGACAAACCTTACTAATTGGCTGTGTCGGGTGGTGGCGGGTTTAACGACACATTTGTATTTACGCGATCCAACCCAAAAAGGCTCTATTTTGGACTTTCCCACCAGCTCTCCGCACTTGAGAGTGAGGTTCGTGGTGTGACAGTCAACCCAATCATTCAAAAACACAATCCCAGCTAGAATGCTTACGCAACTCCGCAGATCACGCACACAGACGTGTGTGTGGCACGCATGCCTGCGTGCCGCGCGTGCGTGAGCGGCTCTCACCCGCGAGTGCCTTGTAGTCGACGATGAACAGGCGCCTCTCGCTCATGAGCTCCTCCAGCGTGCGGTCCTGGCCTAGCAAGCAGCGCATGTCGGGCGGAACCTGGTCCACGCTGCTGCACACCTTGATGAGCATGGGGTTAGCTCCTGCAGACGTGGACACACGCAACCAGATGCTCTCACATCCACACCGTGTAACCACGCACAAAGACAAAAATCCCCCGTACGGCCTTTACATACGTTTGGGGCAAGTGCTGTTAGCGAGCAGCTATGGAGGCCGGCATGACACACGAGGGGGTGGGTGGCCAGCACCACGCCTGGCTGTCTTTGCCTCCATTATTGGCTATCTTTACACACCGTATCAGGTACTAACATGAGGCCGAGTTGACGTAGGGGAGGCCCTGGACCAGTTCAGATATTCGTCACTGGTGTCGACGGCTGTGAGCAGGCATCGAACTCGGCTCGCCGGGTTTCGGAGTGCGTCCACCGGGCGCATGGGTGACCTCGCTAGTGCCGGTTGCGCGCGGCCATCTAACCCTCGCGGCGGCGTGTGAGCGAGCGAGCGAGCGAGTGAGCGAGCCGGGCCGAGGCGAGGGCTCCCACCCTGTATGAAGCCGCGCGCGAACTCCTCGTCGTCCTTCCAGCGCTCGATCATGGAGCAGGGCGGCTTGAGGAAGCCGCTGAAGAAGGCCATCCACTTGTCCTCGCTCTCCCTGTAGCGCTGGCTCAAGCCCGCCTGCAGCGCGCGCACGCACGCACGCACGCCAGCACCCTCGGTTGATTATTCAATGTAATTTCAACAGTGCTTGAAATTAGGTTATTCCATCAGCTCTGTCCACCAGTCCACCCGTCCGCCCGCCGGCCTGTCTGTAATGTGGTAGCGTCGCGATTATCATCAGCGGTAGAAATTATATTCTATGCGTGCGCTTGATGGCAGCAGCAATGTGATTTCAGGGGCTAAAAGCCAATGTCGCAGTTTGCTGCTGCTGCTGCTGCTAGCCACGACGAGGGGGCTTCAGCTGAGAGATAGTTCGTGCAGTTTGCTATTCGCTCTTTCTCCGTATAATGATGCCGCATAATGACTATGAGCAATATAACCAGTCCGCAATGCGCGAGTCACGTGTGTTTGTTGAAACCAGGGTGAGTCTCGCTTTGGCAAGAGCATACCCTGTCAACCCATACGGTTATCTGTATTCTTGTAGAGGGAAATTGAGTTTTCAGGTCCACATGGCATACAGCCGTTTCAATGCGGGCAACAACAACAAAAATGTCTGTTTGTGTATCTCCCTTGTGATGGGACTTTGTAGGATGAACATCGAGCTGTATAAGACCACGGGGTGACCAATAAGGTCTCAATTCATAATAAAGGTTTTTGGGTTAGATCGCGTTTATTTATAAATGTGTCGTAACCCTCCACCACCCGACACGGCCAATCAGCAAAAAAAGTGTCACGTTGACAAAAGACAAATAATTCACTACTTTAGCCCACCGGTGTGTTGAAGAGTGAATCCACATTTACAGTTTGAGTACGACGTTTCGCTGGTAAATACATCCATCATCATCGGGAAATTCGCGAAAGCCTACGTGTTAAAAAGGTCTCAATTGTTCTGTAATAAGGTAGGGCACTGACAAGGGGTTGACAGGGATGCGGGAGTGACCTGAGAGTGGACGAACTCCGTGGCGCGCTCGATGACGCGGGCGATCTTGTTCGGGGAGAGCATCTCGGTGGAGATGGGCATCTCGGCGTAGCCCGGCAGAGCCTCCAGCGCCAGGTTGGGCTCCGACTGCATGCGCGGCATGATGGTCCACGTGTAGGGGTGGTCTGCGCACAGAGCCACACGTTTGCCGTCCTTCAGTCACCGACGGTCCATTAAGGCGGTGTTCTTTACGCATTTTCAGGGGAGGGTGTGGTTGGGGGGCACTTTCGCCGATAAGATATCATCAGTGCGAGGGCCGCCACACATTTGAAACCATTGGGGTTTGACAGCAGCACGATGCTGATGGGGGGGGGGGTGTTGTCACGTGTTGTGTACTGTTCGGGGGCCACACTAAAGGCCACCATGGGGCCGCCAGTGGCCCACGGGCCTTGGAAATTTTTTTGTCACAATTATAATTTCGCGATTGATATCATAAGGACATTTACATTTGGATCTTTAGATAGCAGTACATCACTTTGTATCAGAGGACGGCCCCAGAGGCGGACATTACAGAACTACTTCAGTCACTTCAAGAGGCTTATTTAAACTCGGGGGCACATATTTTGTATACCATGAAACATGCCTAATCATTAAGGATGTGTGCCTGCACTTTTTACTGTACATTGCCACATACATACATAAATCAATGCATCATTTATGTTAACTTTGTTTTCACTGGCCTTGCTGCGCTCTTGTTGAAAAATGATATATCGGTTATATCATGGCTCCAGTTCAGGTAGGAAGTGAGCTGCACCCCAGGTTTTCAAATTGCGGGTGACATGAAGAAGGGATTCAATCATTGGAATACGGTAGGTAAGTGGAGGCAATCTTTAACAGCGCACCACGTGAGTGCTGTTCCCCTGCGTAGGCTGCATGCATTACCAGGGGTGGCTAAAAAGACGGTGGTGGAATTCACTATTCAAGCTGACTGACCTGGAGCCACGTAAAAACAAGCCGCCGGTTACAAGATAAGTGTCTGACCGGGGTCCTCGATGAAGGACCTCACGAGCTGCAGAAGGTCGTCACGTATGGTGTCCAGCACGCTGGGGTTGGCCTGCGCCACAGCTCCTGTCTGGACGCACACAACCAGACGCAAAATGGCACACACAGCACACCAGTACCTGCTAGACGGGCACGTGACTGCATGATCCGACCGTGTCCGTCCAGTGCTCGCATTGGCTTTCGGTTGCCGAACGAATACATTTTAAAGGTCGCGCTCATTTGCGCACAAAGTGTTTGCCACGAATGAACCACAGTAACTTGCTGATCTCGTCAATGAGCGTAAACCACCATCACGTTCACTGCGGTCATGCTCACAGCAGCGGCTTTTGGCTGGCCATCGGTCACTGCATCGCGCGATTTCGGATGCGCTTCTGGCGACGTTTGGAGCGCTCTTCCTTCCGATATTAGGAAGCCACTGGGGCTCTGCACTTTTACATCGTCCAGATTGAAAACTAATTTATTTATAACTGATTATTGTGTTTAGTTTGTTGTCCTTCCCCCGCACATCTGATTAGCACGGTTAGCTACGTACGGTGTGAAAGAAGTCCAACGTACAAAGAACGCCCTGCACCATCAGAGTGCGGGATGCGCATTGCGCGCGGCCTACGGAATTTTGGCCATCATTTCAGGGCATGACATCCATTGCTGGTGATTTTCTATGAACTCGGAAATCAGAGTTGATGTTCATTGTTACTTCGGGTTCTTTCCTCCGTATGGTTGTACTCGCAAGGGACTTGTATGCAAACGACATTGAATTCAAGCAGGCCTATGATTTGGATGATTAAATTGGAAGAAAAAAAACTGTCATAACGACCTCTAAATAAACAAAGAATAGTATACAGAACATCATGTATAGCAGCACATTTCAATTGTGGTGTTAACTTATTACCTAGCGCCTGTTATACTTTGAAAATTACAGTCTTTGTTTTATCAGTTTTTTGTTTTTTAACGGGCAGAGGGGACGAAATGTACCCATAGCCATGACGAGGTCATATTAACCTAATCAAGTCCACAAATTTATAGAAATTGGTCTTTCAGTGGTGCCGTGGCAATGTTTTTCCTAAGTGTGGATCTACTGCACTTAAATATCGCTCGTCTTTTAGCAATATGGGTGCGCAATAGGTGAATTAGGCAGCTATTTTTGATGTTTAATTGGTCTGCCTTATCAAGATTTCCACTTTACAGGCGTGTCACTTGATTGAATGATTGAGGCCAATTATTATTACGTTGCTGACCACTTCATCTCCAATTGCAGCCATACACATCACTGTCATCATCATCATTATAATGTATCCCGCGACTCCTACGCGGTGCGGCTGACGCCACACACTGCTCCGTTCACGTAAAGTTTGTCACGTAAATAGAACATGGCAATTCGTTACTAGTACAGCACACCGGTGTGCTGGAAAGTAAATCCACATAATTTACAATCTCAGTACGATGTTTTGCCAGTAATTACAACTAGCATCATCAGGCGAAGGCCAGATTTGTGAAAACGTCGTACCCAGATTGTAAATGTTGTGGATTTACTCTCCAACACACCGGTGCGCTGTACTAGTAACGAATTGGCACGTTCTGTTTACGTGACAAACCTTGTTACTAATTGGCTGTGTCGGGTGGTGGTGGGTTTAACGACACATTTATATTTACACGATCTAACCCAAAAATCCTGTATCATGGATAATGTTGGTCGCGAAAGCCTTCGTGTTAAACAGGGGAAATATGCTGTGTGCATAAATGTTGGGCATACAGAGAGTGACCATTTTGCATAAAGGAAAAAAAAAGTCCAAAGTAAAGTCAAACAGTATTTGATTGCTTGCTTGGGTACGTGCCGTACTTGTTAATAATCATGTTATCATCGCTGCAACTGCGTAAGTGTTGGCAGTAGTTTTGTGGCTGCAAAACTTTCTGATGTGTTTTCTGGCTCAACTTTGGTGTCTGACGTTTTGCTGCACGTCCAGAATTCAGTTGCTAAAAGCACCAGAGAGCTGTAATTCAATGTTTGACTAAAATAACTTCGGTGTAGTGTGTGGTTATTTTCTCTTTTACACTGATATTTGTGACATTCTTTGTTCCGAATTATCTCCTGAACACCTACGCCTTGTTTCAAGATTCACCCTGCTTATTATATATATGAAAAAAAAGTTGTAATCCTTTAATGGGCGTCATGCGCTCACGATCACGAGCCCAGTCGTTGCGCCGAGGAGAGTTGCGCCTCAAGTTCGCTTTCTTTGGTAACATTCGTGAAAACGGCCTTGGGGCTGTACGCTTGCCCATTGGGATATTGAACAAATCTGTACAAAGCCAGGTTGGAGTGGGGGGGGATAAAACTGTGCTTGGAGAAAGAAAGAAAAACATTCTCACAGGATTTGAAAATTGTTCTTTGAAAATTCCCCTGGCAGGGTACGGTTGAGAAAACTGTTGGGAGAACCGCGTGAACTAATTGTGTTTATAATTGGAGGAGTGTTACTTTTCTTACATCTGCCATGGAGCGTTGATAAATCCCAGAGTGGAATAAAGCTCGTTCACTGGCCGAGATCCAAGCTGCGTCCAGCTCCTATGCAGTTGATTTGGTAAAACTGTGCTTAAAGTTCATCCAAACGAAAGTGAATCATGAAACCCAGCTCCGAATACACAGCAATGGTGTCTGACTCACAAATGCCATGCATGAATTACACTAATTACAGTCATTGGGCTTTACTTAATTTGATGTTTATTCATTTGTAGCATTGTTAAGCAGAGGCCTCTGACCAAACACCTGGAATGCACCCGACGTCAGAAGCTAAGCAGCATTGAGCCTGGATTGTACTTGGATGAGCAACAACCACAAATAACACGGGTGTAGAAGGCATTGTGGACAGTAGAGGGCACCCACCTTCACCAACCCGCATTGACCAGTGTGGTGAAGTATGGTCAAATGACCCTTACTTCCTGCACGACATGGGAAAGGCCCTCATCCCCTGCACGACATGGGGAAGGCCCTCATCCCATAATGGATTTACAAACAGGCTGTCAGCCATCGTTAAGTGTGCGTGCTGCGTGATTTAGTAGTTTTTTTTAATGGATTGCATGGCGTGCCTGTACTGGCACGACAGCAGATCACCGAGTCACTCAACCAAAGCATGCCCATTACTCAGACAAATTGGCCCTTCTCATACTCGGCTTGCTACTGTACCTCTGAAGTGCAAAAAAAAACTGGGACATATCAATGGAATTAAGAACAACTCAAAATCCCACAAGGAGAAGATAACTTAATGAACATGCATCATCTCAAGTGGTGTTTTTTTATTATTATTGCCCAACTGACAAAAAATAATCTGTTAACTTTAATGCCCTGATAATATTTATAAATTTCCCAGGGCAGCAGCTCACTTAAAAGGAGGGTGATTCTGGAAAAAGACGGGACAGGTGGGAACCCTATCCTATAATCATTATGATAGCTCTCGTAAAAAAAAACATGATCATTATGATGGCTCTCGTAAAAAAATAATTGTTGGGTGCGAGTGGCTTGCTTGTTATTTATTTTTTTACAAATTAAGGAATTCATTTTGTCATTGACCGTGGAATTTCACCGGGACTAATGTATTTGAGTCTTTTACTTGCTGCTCATGCCAGCATGCCTGCCCCGAATACTCATTTATTCAAACTTGTACATTACGTCATGCACGAGTGTTTAACAGACGTGTTACAATTCCTCATGAATGGCTCGATACCAGACCACGCACGTCAAGTAAAATTAGAATTTGAATCTGGCCAGAGCCTCTGAGGGGAAATTTGCCTCGAATGAATACGAGGTTTGGTGTGGGCCTCTTCAACGCAGCGGAGACAAAGGCAGCCAAGTGCCTCATGTGGCCCGCTGGCCTTAATAGATGCTCACTCAGAGTATCTGGTGTTTACATAAACGCTGCTGCCTGCCTGCGTGCCTGCGTGCGTGCCTGCTGCATATTCACCTGCATCTCCACGTCCAGGCAGCCGTGGCCCGGCAGGTTGAGTTGCATGTGTTTCGTGTCCGTGCTCACATCGGTAAGCAGCACCCTGACCGCTGACAGCTGCCGGTTGTATCCCTTCTCCTCGCTCCTACGGGCGCGATCGAGTCACAGGTGAACGATAAAATCCGTGTGCTTGTTGTTTTGTTACCTACTGCATCATAAACTATACAACGATTTTTAAAATTATTTTTCCAGGTAAGGCCCTCTCTTTCAGAAGAAACCTGCCCACAAATGATAGTGCAACGAAGTGGCTCCTCATTACGTGGAAATTAATAGCAGCAGCCAAAACTCTAAACGCATGTTTCTAATTGTGGAGGGAAAAAACCAGGGGGGACCTGGAAAAAAATCTGCGTGACCACGGGGAGAACATACAAACTCCAAATATACAGCAGGCGTCAAGTAGGGCTGAACAATTAATCGATTTCAAATCGAAATTTGAAACAATGCGATTAGCAAATCGCAAAGGCTGCGATTTTTTGCGATTTGAAAAGTCCTATTACTTTCTTATTGGTATTATTTTATTTTTAATTATTATAACTTTATTGATTTAATATTGATTTGAATATTGACTTGAAGCTTTCGTGACTGCAGGAATCCATACTCTTTAGTTCTTTCGGTAAAGTCACGTAGCTATAACATAAAATAAAACTTAACAATTGTTCTATGTTTAATTGTTCTATTTCAATTACATTTTTAAAATAAATAAATGTTGATAAATGCATATGAATTGTTGGAAGCTATTCATATCTTTTAAGTTCTCATCCTTGCATTAGAATATATAGAGCAGTTCATATGTTGATGGTATCACGTGGTAATGCTCCATCACATGTTTTAAATCTACTACACAATGAATATTGAACTGAAGCTTGACTTAAAAATGTAATCGTATATCAAATCGCAATATCTGTCCGAAAAATCGCAATTATATATTTTCCCCAACTCGTTCAGACCTAGCGTCAGGGTCGGGATTGAATCCACGCACCTCCCGTGTACAAGGGAAGGAAGTTAACATCTTGCCACTGTGTCTGGGCATCTGGACACAGAGCTAAGGAAGAAATGGTTAATATTGGAACCCCCTTCCGAGAGAAAGGGAACAAGGTCACTCGTCCATACACACTGGAAAGACGTCTTCAACACAGAGATGATTGCAATGACACACATCCTTGTTATTACACGTGGTGGTCCTTTTGTTAGAAGCAGAATGGTGGGAGAAAAATGGGATACATTAAAAGTAATTATGGTGAAATAAAATACCTTCAATTAAATAATCACTGCATCACTGTAGTTTGATAATTTAAACAATATTGTGAATCAGTCATCCATGAATAGGTGTCTCTATCACACAATCAGAATTAACCAGTAGCTGCATTCAATGGTTTTTTTTCCACTCCCACTCTTCAGCTCAGCTCACGGAATTACTGTATTACTGTTGGGGGGTGTAAAGCTCTCCCCTTTACCAACTCCTGCTTCTCAAATTGACAACAAAACAAACGTTTCAATACACAACTAGAAGTGTGACCCAAGTTGTTAATGTTTTCAGTCGTAGTCTGTGAGTTGCGTTGTCCTGTTGCTGTATTGTTCAAGCGGGGAGGGGGGGGGGGATGCCCACCACAGGGCAAGCTGCACGTGGGTGCTCTCCTTTGTCAGGTCCAAGGAAAAGCTCTGGTTCCAGATGGGGTTGCTGTGCGGAGATGTCGTGGACACGTGCTCTATCCCATCATTCATCTGCAGCACCACAAACACGCCGGGCGGTCCTGCAGCGAAATGCACACACGGGAAAACTAAATCACAAAGAAGGAGTAAAAGCATCCCAAAAAAATCAACAACCCAGAAATCTTGTAAAGTTTCAATTGAGAAAATCGTTGATGGTTAACGGTAGTAACACATGCTGTCCATAATTTCCTGTTGCTCTGAGGTTGCCTAAGTGCTATCGGAATCGCGTCACGAGACAAAGTTTCCATATCATACTTTCACAAAGCGGTGCATCGCCTTATGTTAGAATGGTCCGCAGAAGTGACAATCATGGAACTATTCCCTTCAAGTCACAGCGGTCTACGCTTTCATACACAGCCCGCATGGAGAAATGTCCATAGCATGGCAGGCAAACTCATTGAGTCCTTATTGTCAACAACCGAACGCAATATACATTTTGTTGTAAATTCATTTGCGACCAGCCTGAGAGACTATCAAATCGCTGAACTTCAAAACCCAGTTTTTATAACGGGCGGCTAAAACCTAGATTTCAACCTGGGATCCCGACACTGCCAGCTCAGCGTTCTGAGCTCTGAGCCACCCAGCCCACTTATTAAACCAGTGGTTTAATTTCCTCCAATGCTCTGATGGGAAACAACAAATCTGAGCTAGGGTTATCACTCGTCCTGGTGTTCCCCCTTTTTTGTGACGGCTCTGCCCTCTTCCGTTACCGTGAGATATTCTCCCCACGACAAATATATCAGGAGGTGGCGAACCCTACGACGAGCCCGACCCGATTCTCCCATTTGAGCGGGTGAGAATGATTTTTTTTTTTACTTCCACCACCGTGCTGCAAGCGCCCTGGAGCGGGCACAGCGGCGTCCACGCCGGCTCACCGCGGTGCTGGTAGTGCTGGGCGCAGGGGAACTGGACGCCGGCTCTCAGCAGCCGAACGCGCAGCACGCCCACGGCCGGCCGGAAGAATCGGTCGAGGCCCGAGATGGCAGCGCGGTAGGCGCCGGACTGGCGCCGGGTCACGTCCTGCGCCACGCCGGCGCTCGGGCAGTCGAAGGTGTTGTTGAACTCCACGCGCGTGTGGCCCAGCCCGGCTGTGAGCGGCACAGCGCGATTATTCTCTTGTATTTAGAACGTAGGGTTCATTTTGCTTTGCGCGGCAGGAGATGAGAGGAATTCATTTATCCGTGTGAATTTACTCTGCCGATAGAGTGCGCAGACCACGAGGCTATAACCCCCACTTGCCCGAAATCTTAAACACAAGGCTTCAGTCCAAGGGTGGCCTACTGGGTAAGGTCAAATGTTTAGCGTATCTTCTTTCTAGCTTGTGCCACACACTCGTGCGGGAACCTTTCACGTGAAGGTTTGCCCACAATGGCTCGTTATTCCAATCTATGAGTAAATAACGTTTTATTTTATATAAATTTCTCAATGATCAAATATGATCGTCAGATGCAAACCGTCTGAAGATGCCCGTAGTTGTGTGTTGCGAAAGGTTGAAAGAAAAAAAAATGCTCAACACGTGGACAAACTATGGACGGGAGCCTTTGGTGTTTTGGTAAGTGGGTAGCCCCGTGGTCTATGCACCCTCTCTCTGAGAGTTTTTTTTACACGGAGTTGAATTTTGAATTACCCCCCCCCCCCCGCTTCCCCGTGCTAATCATTGTGGGGCATTATCGCCACATTAATGCCTCCATTTCAATGGACAGCCATCTCGAATCAATTCTCCACTGCCCTCAATTTGCCCTGATATTCCCCAGAACTCGAGTTGATGGTTCAACGTAAGTATAGGCGGGGGGGGACATAATATTGAGTAAGTAGACGACTCGAATTTGTAAAGAAAGTGTCACTTCTCTGATATTTGTTTTCAGTTGTTTGAGATACCACGTGAGATGGGCAGGTCTCTCCTAGAAATGTAGAATTGTTTTGTTCAGCTTCAGTCTGTCGCATAATTCAGGCTAGCCCGACGAGCAAAATTGTCCTGAAGGATTCGGCTCCAGGCAGCTAACTCAACTTGTCTAAAAACGATGTAAATATGGTCTCGGGTAGTGTATGGGTGGGGGACTGAAGCGCGTGTTAGAATTCTTTGCTCGATGGAAATGGATATGGGTGAATATTTAAGTTGATGGTTTTAACGAAAACTCAGTAGTTGTTTCAGATAATAGTTAAAAAATATATATAAAAGTTTGATAGACTCTCACCTTTGTTATATAAATGGCAACTGTGCATTATTGCTCTATATCTTCATACAGTACCTTACAAACGTCTTTCCGTATCTCTTGCAAAAGGAATAGTCTCCACCGTAACGAACCAACGCAGGGATGTTAGACGCGGTCAATAAATTGTCTCTCTGCGTGTCGTACCGACGCGCGAGAAACTTTCGCGAGTTACAAGAGCCGACGTGATGTTCGTGGCAATGTTTATGATAACCGGGCTCAATGTA
This sequence comes from Petromyzon marinus, assembly GCF_048934315.1. Lineage (NCBI taxonomy): Eukaryota > Metazoa > Chordata > Hyperoartia > Petromyzontiformes > Petromyzontidae > Petromyzon > Petromyzon marinus. The sequence continues at coordinate 11,068,722 of NC_133692.1, forward strand.
AATCCATTGTCCACTAAAGTGTTATTTTGAAGCTCTTTGTCAATGAAAGCCTCCCCCACAACTGGGGTGGGCGTGGGGATCGTTTGGCCATGCTTCACCGTGCTGGGCATCGAGGGTTTGTGAATGTCTGATCGGAGGTGCACGTTTCAGTCACTCTGGACGCACACTTACATGCATTCATGCGAATGGAGGTTGAGACGTTGTGGATGGAAGCTGTCTGAGGCTCCATGGACAACAGCTTGTAGACCTGTCGAGTTGTGCATGAGACAGACGCTCGGTCATCAACGGCATCCATGTAACAAGGCCAACGATGGCTTTTAACCAGTGGTCGAAATACACACGCAGGTACATCATCAAATATATCGGCATTTCTCAAAAAACAAACACGTATACAAGCACTGTGCACAACGCATTTACCATTTTTGATGCCCTATTCGCAAATATAAAGGAGGGGTCGTCACAGCGACAAGCTCCGCTACTCCTGACACAATCTCCTGGCTCAACCACCTCAATGTAAGACGATAGCTGTTGCTCTACATCAAGAAGATTTGTGAGTGAATTAATAAATATGTTTATCTCTGCTAAACCCGAGCTATTAATGCTTTGATATTTGTTTTGACTTTGTGCCGTTCGTTCGCCTGTTGGCGTTGTTATCTGGTCGAACACTGGCGACGAGATAAGGCCGTCTGTGGTGTAGGCCAATCAGTTTCAAGTACAATGCATACATTGTCAATGCACGTTTGTTTGCTTCAATGTTTTACCACAAGCATGTGTGGTTAATGCAGACATGATGATGACTTGATGATGACTTGAAATAGGTGCCTATTGGGAGTTTGAACATCATTAACGCCTCCTGTATTATTGGCATAAAGGGGTAAAGCCTCTTCTTATTTTATGTCACGATTTTAATATTTGGCAAATCGCAATAAAAGGCTGGTGGCAGTGTTGGGCGCCACTGTACCTGAATGTGCTGTGCGTCGCTACGCAGCACCAGCTCCTCGCGGATGCGGCTCTTGTCGGAGGAGATGACAAAGGAGCGCACAGCTCCCACCTCGTCTCTCCCGGGGTGCTCCAGCTCCACCGAGTCGTAGATCTTCCACCAACTCATGATTTCCTATTCCACCCGGGCGGGTAAACGAGGATGCGTGAAGCCACGCGGAGGGATGGAGAGAGCCGATAGGGTTGAAGGTGAGCGGGGTATTGTTATGTTTCTATTATCAGAGTTGCTGAGCACAGGCCCAAGGGACCAAACTGCCAAGCGGCCAGCAACAAACAGCACTGCACTAGATAGAGTCAATGCGTATCCACGGTGGCGAGATACCTCGCCTGGTATACAGTATACAGGAGGTCGTGGGTTGGATCCCGACCCTGACGCCTGCTGTATATTTAGAGTTTGTGTGTCTCTCTCCACGTGGTCGCGTGGATTTTTTTTCCGGGTCCTCTGGATTTTCCCCTCCACAGTTAGAATCAACATTACGCATTTTAGAGTTTGACTGCTATACATTCCACATGATAAGCCATTTCGTTGAGTTATTGTTTTTGGCCAGGTTGCTTCTGAAAAATAGCTATACAACTCAGTGGGTCTATCCTGGAAAAAAAAGCTTAGTTTGAACTAACCAAGGTTAATAGGAATGTAGGAAAAACATGATGGGAGGATATTTCCAAAGTCAATCAGTGCGAGGAAAGCAGCAGAGTGAAATATAGATATGAGCTGCAAGCATGGTGGTTGAACACTGTGTGGATGAGATGCCCCAAGTGTAGGAAAAGGTCGAGTAATTATCATGTTGCATATTTATCTTGCAAAGCCTCAACGAATAAAAAAAAAAATCGTTCTCAGCAGGGTTCAGCATTTGCATTGATTAATTGCATTTATTCCGAGCAGGCAAGAGCCCATTGAGTTCACGCGTCTATTTTCAATCGATTTAAAACACAAACATTCAAAATGCAGAGATGAAACAAGTGGCAGGATGACACGATGTGAAGGACTTTTTGCTTTTGCTGACTTGGAGATTGTGTACGTATTTAATCAACAGTGGACTTGTAGACGTTTCGATATTACCAAAATGCGATAGATTTCCTGAAATCTCGGCAGGATTGAGCACGGTTTGGTGCTCGGATGAGTGACCGTCGATGCTTGTGAGATGTAAGTTTTGAGCTGTGAGGTGTGGGTTCTCTCTGGGCACTCCAGTTCCTCCCACATGAAAACCAACACTCATTATAGAATTGGCCAAACATCCCAATGCCGTACCTTCCTCTAAATGAGTCTTGAGACTCACTCAAGCTTTCCTGGGTACAGAATTGGAATTATTATCATTATTTTTAGATTGAGCAAAGAGGGTGTAACCAAGGTACTAAGACTGATTAGAGACATTTTTTCACTGAGCAAAATTAGTTTTAATATCAACTCCCGCACCTCCAATTTTAGCACAGTTGGCTACATAAGGTGCGAAAGAAGTTCAACATACATGTAGAGATGTAAATAGCGTCTCTACGGCGTACAAGCCGACGACAACCACAACTGGTGAATGAGTGCCCACGTATCTCTCGATGGGGCCAACGGAGACGTGGCGGAGAAGCAGGCCCTACAGAGCAGGGTCCCGTCGCAGAGAGAGAGAGAGGGAACGTGCCGACACGAGTAGTGAAGGTGGCCCGGAAACGGGGGCCCGGAGGACACGTGGCGCTGGCTCCGGTTCCGTCGCGAGAGACCGAGGAAGGGGCGTGGCCGGTGGCGGAGCGAGGCCACGCTCGAGAGGATAAGAGGGACGGAGGCGGAGCGATCGGGGTTGTCTGGCGGGAAGAGCTTACCGTGTGGCGTTGCTTCGGGGGTCTTGGAGCGTCGGTCGTCGGGGGTTCAGTTTATGTAAAGTGAGGGAAAAAAGTATTTGATCCCTGCTGATTTTGTACGTTTGCCCACTGACAAAGAAATGATCAGCCTATAATTTTAATGGTAGGTTTATTTGAACAGTGAGAGACAGAATAACAACAACAAAATCCAGGAAAACGCATGTCAAAAATGTTATAAATTGATTTGCATTTTAATGAGGGAAATAAGTATTTGACCCCCTCTCAATCAGAAAGATTTCTGGCTCCCAGGTGTCTTTTATATAGGTAACGAGCTGAGATTAGGAGCAAACTCTTAAAGGGAGTGCTCCTAATCTCAGCTTGTTACCTGTATAAAAGACACCTGTCCACAGAAGCAATCAATTAATCAGATTCCAAACTCTCCACCATGGCCAAGACCAAAGAGCTCTCCAAGGATGTCAGGGACAAGATTGTAGACGTACACAAGGCTGGAATGGGCTACAAGACCATTGCCAAGCAGCTTGGTGAGAAGGTGACAACAGTTGGTGCGATTATTCGCAAATGGAAGAAACACAAAAGAACTGTCAATCTCCCTCGGCCTGGGGCTCCATGCAAGATCTCACTTCGTGGAGTTGCAATGATCATGAGAACGGTGAGGAATCAGCCCAGAACTACAAGGGAAGATCTTGTCAATGATTTCAAGGCAGCTGGGACCATAGTCACCAAGAAAGCAATTGGTAACACACTACGCCGTGAAGGACTGAAATCCTGCAGCGCCCGCAAGGTCCCCCTGCTCAAGAAAGCACATACATGCCCGTCTGAAGTTTTCCAATGAACATCTGAATGATTTAGAGGACAACTGGGTGAAAGTGTTGTGGTCAGATGAGACCAAAATGGAGCTCTTTGGCATCAACTCAACTCGCCGTGTTTGGAGGAGGAGGAATGCTGCATATGACCCCAAGAACACCATCACCACCGTCAAACATGGAGGTGGAAACATTATGCTTTGGGGGTGTTTTTCTGCTAAGGGGACAGTACAGCTTCACCGCATCAAAAGGGACGATGGACGGGGTCATGTACCGTCAAATCTCGGGTGAGAACCTCCCCTCAGCCAGGGCATTGAAAATGGGTCGTGGATAGGTATTCCAGCATGACAATGACCCAAAACACACGGCCAAGGCAACAAAGGAGTGGCTCAAGAAGAAGCACTTTAATGTCCTGGAGTGGCCTAGCCAGTCTCCAGACCTTAATCCCATAGACAATCTGTGGAGGGAGCTGAAGGTTCGAGTTGCTAAACGCCAGCCTCGAAACCTTAATGACTTGGACAAGATCTGCAAAGAGGAGTGGGATAAAATCCCTCCTGAGATGTGTGCAAACCTGGTGGCCAACTACAAGAACCGACTGACCTCTGTGATTGCCAACAAGGGTTTTGCCACCAAGTACTAAGTCATGTTGTGCAAAGGGGACACGTACTTATTTCCCTCATTAAAATGCAAAGCAATGTATAACATTTTTGACATGCGTTTTTCTGGATTTTTTTATGTTATTCTGTCTCTCACTGTTCAAATAAATCTACCATTAAAATTATAGACTGTTCATTTTTTTTGTCAGTGGGCAAACGTATAAAATCAGCAGGGGATCAAATACTTTTTTTCCCCTCACTGTAGAGACGCCTTTTAGGGATCTAGAATAACCCTGAGTATTGTTAACCCGTAGCCCTGTTCAGTTGTTAATAAATCGTGGTGCCTCCAGACTTCTGTGTGTGCCTCGTGAGACAAACACTGCACATACAACAGTGCTCACAAGGGTTCTTTGACAACCCGTGTAGACAAAAGTACATATGAGTTTAACACGTAGGCTTTCGCGACCAATATCATCCATAATACAGGTTGTTTAGGTTAGATCGCGTAAATATATAAATGTGTTAGTTAAACCCGCCACCACCCGCCACAGCCAATATATAAGGTTTGTCACGTAAACAGAATATGCCAATTCGTTACCAATACAGCACACTGGTGTGTTGAAGAACTAAGCCACAACATTTGCAATGTTATGGGTGAACAATGTGGGCCTATTGCAGGCTTTTGTGGTGCGCTGTTGAGTTGTGACCAACATATTCTCATTTACCTTGCCAAAGGGACGGAACACCGTCCATACTTTGTCGATGGGAGCCCGCACGAGACCCGACACGTCTGTCCGATACATGGTCGATGCGGTATCCTGAAAACGTGCGAAAACAAAACTCAACGAGCCCTTCCGGAGACATTAACGTCAGAGCATTGCCAGGCTTAATTCTGGCTCAGAGATGGAATTTCTGCTGTACCTGGTGGGATAAGTTCGCTGAATTTTCTGTTTTGAAATCTTGCATGGTTGAAAAGGGGATTGTGCAAATAGTCTAAATATGCTGTGAAGCCAATGTGGCGATGAGAAACTGTATATGCTATTGACATATATGCCTAATTTACATTGTTATCATTATTATTTAGCTTGTTTTGCCAGGAAAGCCTCAATGAGTCTCAATTATCTTTTTCAGAAGGGTCCTGCCAAGGTTATTGCTATGTTTCTTTGTACTCTTTGGTTCTTTCGGTAAAGTCACGTAGGTAGAAAAATAATAGATCACGATGTTTCGATCGCAACACAAGCAGATTTTTCTTGCTGCGGTTGTCCCACCTGATGACGATTGCTTGTGTTGCGATCGAAACGTCGTGATCTGTTATTATTTTTTTACCTACGTGACTTTACCGAAAGAACCAAAGAGTATGGATTCCTGCAGTTACAAAAGCTTCAAATGAAGAATGTTGTTGCTTTGTGTTATCCCAATTGAGTAATTGCTCAGTAACTTTTGGGCATTGGAATATTTGGCCAATACAATTTACATTGTATGTTTTTGTTGAGCTATTTAAGGAAAGCAAAGCACTTGGAAGAAACCCATGCAGAACAAGAGAGAACACAAACTCCACGCAGAATGGCACCTCAATCGGGAATCGAACTCGGGGACTTGTTGCTGTGAGGCACACATGTTACCACCGTGCCACCCTGCTGCCCAAATGTTGGCACATGTTGGTGAAATTCCTTTTTATAGCCACACGTCAAGATGTGAATCTGATCCACAGTGTAATAAAAGAACCAAAATTATTCATAAATAAAAATTAAAAGCATAACAAAAGATAAGGATGTAATATGAAGTACACATTGAAGCCCCATATTTATGAATCTATTATAAAATTCTGCATACTGTGTGCCTTCATATAAGGGGTCGCTATATTAAAACAGACTGAATCGTTTACATCAATATAATTTCCTTGAATATTTTTCTCAAATCTTTTCTTCATTTCACGATTATATAATGATTCGCCAAAGTGCATAAAGTTTTGACTGGGCAGCTTACAATCTATCTCGTTATTATTTCAGACGGTGAATCTACCTTTTGTTAATTCAGCTGAAAGGCGTAGATACATTCCAGAACTTTTAGCCCGTAATAACGTAAAACTTCCCGTGAACCTGAAAGAACTATTGCCAATGCAGTTACCGTACTAGGATTATTTGCAATGAGGTGAACAGCAATGCTTTTGATGCCAGCATGCTGTACATCACATTGACGGGAATTATTAGTACATCAGCAGCATATTTTTCAATACGAAACATTTTCATGTCAGAATGTTGTTTTGGCTATGAAACAAATATTGATGTGTTTGTTTTCATAGCTATATACAAAACAAACATCTATAAACAAACATCAATTATACTTTGTATGTTATATTATCTTTCATTGCTATCAAATGCCGACCTGGTATACAGTCACACTACATGCATGGCAGGTAATTCCTCTTATGCCCCTAGGTGGTACAAAAAAACGTTTTTTTTTAACAAAATGTAATCATCAGTTATTGAATAACAAATAGACAGTAGCTGGCACGTTATTACCGGAGGCAAACTTGCTGAGAGTTGTTCTCTTACCTGTGCGTGAGCTGGGGCTGTGCCTTGCTAGTTACAGACTAATTTAATTTGCAGGCGAACCGTTGGCAAGAGTCGCCTTTAAAGGGCCCGTTTAGCCCAGCAGCTCCATAAACCACACCCACAGCTGACACACCTGGGTGGGAGCGTGTCTATCTGTCCACACCACGGAAGCCACGTCCTGTTGGGTGGTGGTGGTGGGGGGGGGGGTGACACGCGATTATTATTATTATTTAAACAGATCTCCCGGCACGGCAATTGACGAACTGGGGCGTGTTTCGTTGAAACACTCCTGCCTCGGTCCAACCAGCGCTACGAACAGGTGCCCCACGGTTAGTCGATTGGCATGGTCAGCCTGGTCTTCGGTAAGGTTCTGAACACACACACACCTCTAAGGTGTCTCGACTGCGTGGAAGAGTATGCCAAAAACTCTACGGAAGAGTTCCTTATTGTGAGGCTCTTCCGCCAGCCAGCAATGACGTAGTGCTGCCCCTTTACCCAGTGCCGGATTAAGCTAGTGCGGGGCCTGTAGCATTTGTTATAAAGGGGCCCTAAATAACAAACAAAAAAACACGTAAATATTAAAACACAAATGTTTTACTTGCATAGCAAAGTAATTGTATTTGTTCATTTTCTATGCAGCCAGATGATACGACAAGTCGCTAACCTTAAACACCCAGTCGTTCATAAAAGTTGAAGGCAGTATAGTACTATAGTTATAGACCAAGTGCAGAATCACTGAACCGGAATTGATAGCTTGAAAGCATATGTAGCTACTTTTGCTCCGAGGAGAATCCGGCACTGCCTTCACCTGTTTAAACGGTGCAGCTATCATCATTTATATAAAGTGTTGAAGTGTAACCGCAACAAATAAATGTTGTACCCAAAAGTAGCGCGAGCGCATCATGGGAACGAAAGGGGGAAGTGGTTTGTCGTTTTAAAGTAAGGTGCGATTGATATCGCTTTGTAGATGGGATATATTTAGTGTGGACTTGAAAAGGGATGAGAGTCGGAAGCATGGATGGCTGGGGGATGGAGTTCTACAGGGTGGTGCAGATGTCTTGTTACCCCCAATTTATTTCTCTAAAAGGTAATTTTTTTAAGGTAAGATGTTACTTAAAACATAAATAAATATGTAAAGGAAAGAAAAAGTTAGGGGTCAATTCTTTTGGAGGGTTACGGCTCACAAGAGAGCTAGACCACCCTGTAGACTGTGGAGGAGAAACCTCTCGGCAGACAAGGCGCAACCTCTCCCCCGGTTGAGCAGAGGTGGTGGATGTTGGCGCCAGGCCGTGGGTGCTGAAGTGAAAGAGCACGTGACGGGGATTCGAGTAAGACGCGTGGCTCGTCAGAGGTTTACATTACATGAGCCGCTTTGTGGATGGCGGTTCAATTGTTCGCTCTTTGCCAACACACGTTTGCTGCTGCTAAATTAGATGCAAACAAAGACCCCGCGACATAGTTGTCATTTCAGTTTGAGTTTATTTATTTTGGTATAGCCCTGTGAGCCATTCGGCTCTTGAATCGGGTGCAACCACAACAAACAAAATAACAAAAACACGAACAAGAAAAACATCTTAAAGTGACTATGTGACTTTGTGCAAACAGAAAATCCATGAAAAAACACAGCAAAATATTCCCGAAAAAAAGCACCGTACACCAACGTTGTGTGCAAAAAATCCCAACCATGTCCAAACCAAAAAACTTTTCGAAATCACCAAAAAATAAAGCCATAATTGCAACGTAACAGTGATCCTAGGGACTGTGACCGATTTTTTACAATAAACTACATAAATACCATGTAACACCAAATCCTAGAGCCATAGCTGGCTGCATGAGTTACTCCACAACAACAGAAGCATCAGTCGGAGTATCAAATGTTTCAATGCACCTTTAAGATCAGCACGCTAAATGAAAATACAGATAATACTTTACAGCGTCATCCGGAGCGAAACATTATTTTATTTTACGCCAATGAATAGCAATGGCAGCTAGGGGTGTACAACTCCTCTAGAGCAGTTTCGAGAGAAGATCTCATTGGTAGCGATTCAAGTTGCAGTTTATTGGCAATAGCATTCCAGACCCTGGGGGCATCAATAGCAAAGGCCCTTCCTCCAGTTTTTGTACGGCAATAGGGAATGTGAAGCTGGCAAATGAGCGAAGACCTGAGGTCAAATTTGTTCTTTGAAACAGAGAAGAGATCCAGCAGGTAGCCTGCGGATTTTTTTGTAAGTACATCGTGAATAAATAAGGTCTGGTGCACAAGCCGTCGAACATTAAGAGATGTTAAGTTTGACCCAATGTAGAGATCACAGTGGTGAGTCCTATATGGGCAGTTCAATCATGAATGGTCTGATATGTGCCTGATTTAGAGGCCGCACGTCGAGAATACTAATAATTACAAATGTGTAATTGAATGCTGCACCGGACTTTGCAATGCATGGATCGCCGGCTCGATTTGATTTTCCAGCAGGACAGTTGAAACAACGGGCTATATCCCTACACTCTCATCCAGCAGCATACGCACGTTGCGTGTGGTGGCGTAAAATGTGGGGACTCCTACTTCTTCCAAGACCTCCGGCCGGCGTGGAGAAGACCCAAACATCCACTCGAGTGGCCCAAAAGCCAGGACACACCTAGGGTTAGTATATTTACTGAATTTCAGCAAATCACTTCGGGGGATTTAGTTTATCTTAACAAATGTTAAAACTGACTTCCGTTAACATGTGCTTGCAATAATTCTGTATTTAAATTAATCTAGGACTTATATATGCTTAAGATTACAGTTGTAATCTTTGAACTTCCATCAATTATGTTTTGTCCCAATGAATTCAGGGTTCTTGGTCGAGTTTTGTAAACGACAAATTTACGGAGACCCCACGGGATTAATAAAGACAGATATTAATAATGGTAATCGACAACATATTTTACTTAAATAATACAAACAATTAAAATGTTTGAATGGCAGTGTTTTCAATAAATTAAATTACCATGTGTCCTGACTTTTGGCCCACCCTATATAGTCGGGGTCTCTTGTGATAGGAAACAATTGCAGGGCTTCACGTTTACAATTTGCTAACCTACAATATTCCAACCATAACTAGTTGGTAAAACCTTAATTATTTCATCATCGTACAGTTTGCTTTCATTACTGCAGTGCCCATCCGTGTCTCCTCTTACAAACGTTGGCTTTCGGTGAGCGCCTGTCTGCTGTAAAAATGATTTTTTACATATACATTTCAAGCAGTCGCAGGTTGAAGTAGTTCTTGTCATGCGGGCCAGCTGCACCTTATAATTAAATTATCCATCCCAGCCAGATTCATTCAAACATTATTGAACAGTGGATAAGATTTGGTGTCAGATTGGCCTTGGCTATTTTCAGGATGGAATCACGCTTTCGCAATCGGAATGCGTAGATTTGCAATGTTTATTCCTTGCCCATCTTCTGTGACAGATCGTCCGTGGGTGTTGTAAGAAGGGCTGCGATTGCCAGGAGGGGCACATAGCCGTGGCACATTCATATGCGTGCTTAACTATGATTAGCAGAGATAATTTACATGAAGCCACAAGTGAATCATTACTAAAATTAGACTTTCAGAAAACTCACCGTGGATGTGAGGAGACGGCACTCAAAGCTCCACGCGCAGAGAGATCCATGGATTCATCGATGCAGTCCTGCAGTACTGCTATCTTCTAAATAGAATAAAATAAAGCATTACTTATTAAACACACATCTATAATGTTACGAAGTAAAGTAGTACATTTTCTGTTTCACTTTGAATTCTCCAATGTATTGAATTAAAACAAACCTTATTTTATCTTAACGTCATTTATATAACGCCTTAACCGAGGTGCTATACACAGAATTAACAATGGTATATATGTGAACGGAACGGTGGAGATGAGGTGGATGAAATAGAGGAGAGGAAGCAATGGGGGCAAAATCTGCGATGATGCTGAATTCGCTGAAAGCGAAATTGACGACATTAAATCATGATGAATTGATTGAATGAATGGGGAATGAGTGAAAACCATGTCATGGGAATATGAAAAGGGGGAAGTAACGGTGGCGGTTATGAGTGGGGGGATTAAGGGGTCGTGGGGTGAGCTAGGGACAATGTCTCTCTGTACATGTATACAGTGATACAATGTATGCTGCCATGGTGTGATGGTTAGCAGAGCGTATCTGCAATCCGGAGGTTGCCGGGTTGTTTCACCGGCACAGCAGTTGTAACAATGCGGTGACTTTCTATAATCCACCAGCCTCTGTCCAGCTAGCAGTGTTAATGGGTACATCGTAGATCGTCGATTGGCAGATCATATGTGGTGGGGTAAAGTGTGGGCAGCTCCACATTTGTTAAGGCGTGGAAGAGGAGGCCATGCATCCTCTAGAGGGCCCCTTCAGTGTCGATCCTTCAGCCAGCAGTGGTGGCATCGGCAAGAAATCGCAGGGCTGCACCTTTATCTATTTATTTGTTCAATAATATAGTTGCAGTCGAAAGGTAAACTTACGTTTACAAATATCAAAGTAGGGGGGGGGACTGGTTTTCGTGGTTGGAAGACATCAGCATTATGTTGCATTAAAATAAAACCAAACTATTTTATTTTATTTCACCAGCTAAGGTTATTTTTCAGAAGCGACCTGGCCACACATGATAGCTCAACGAAGTGGCTTATCGTGTGGAAATTTAAATCAGGCAAATACTCTGAACGCAAGTTTCTCAATGTGGAGGCAAAAAACTGGAGGACCCGGAAAAAAATCCACGCGACCACGGGGAGAGAGACACACACATTCCCAAATATACAGCAGGCGTCAGGGTCGGGATCGAACCCACGGCCTACTCTATACCAGGCAAGGTAGTTAATATCTCGCCACCTAAAGGGAACACTTGAGTTTTTAGTTTTATAATTTAAGTCTATGTAAGTTGAATCTCATTCGCACCATACGTAGCCAACCATGCGAATCGGAGGTGTGGGGGAAGGACAGCAAACTGGCGAATGAATGGAACAGAGCTCACTTGAGGTGTGTTATGCCAATGGTCACAGATTTGGAGCGAGCATAATCCCTCCTGCGCCACCTCGCTCGCTCGCTGGTGAGCGAAACTGATTTAACCATGGAAAATGAATCTGTGAATCACCCTCAGCTCTGTGATGAAAATATTTTAATGTGGAAAACAGCCTAAAGAATGTCGCAATTGGTTGCAATTTGAATACCATTAGTAACCATACAAGCGAATTAAATTGCACAATGGGAAATACAGAACATGAGATGAGCAAGAATTACAATGTTGAGCACTTAGCTGCAGTCTTCTCAAATTTGCATTGGATAATTTTGCATTGTTATGATGGTTCACATTTGTATTGTATAATGTGATGCTTGTGATCACTCTTGAACAAAGAGGACCCGCCTGTAAATGAATCCTACGACTCGGTGTGGCTTTTCTGGATAAATAAGTGAAAAAACAAAAGTGATGCAGATTTTGAAAATTAGGCTTTTAGTCTTAAAAGGTTTTATTCTGGCTTTAAATGAATGGGTTGAATTGTAAAGATATTTAGATTGCATTGTGCAAGGCCGATATAAGAATTAGATGATTGTATTTGCAGATGCACTCTGATGGGTGTATAAAGTTGTGTGTTCTTCACAAATGTAAGTTGCTGTTGTTAGTGCGGGTAAGCGACTTGAACTCTTAGTGTTTGCCAACGTATTTTGCACGTTCCACACCTTGAGGGTAATGGAAATCTTTCAACATTGTCTGTGATGACATGCAATGTTTTATGAGTGCAGGACATGGAGGCACGCATCAATTTTTTAATTAAATATGCTCACCTTATTGATATCCAATTTATCATGCTCCAAAATGCTCTTTGAGAAGCCAGGAATAACATCAAGTAGATATCACAAATAACATGCTGTGATAAATGAAGACGTATTTAAGATGTATGAACTTTCAGTTAATTACAGTTTCAATTATGCACTACACGGGGAAAGGCACATTTATTAATTCATTACATGTTTTAAATGACTGAGCAAGAGAGGCTGCATACGTTATATTTCACAATTGAGTTGTATATATGATGTTGAACTTCTTTCGCACAGCACATAGCCAAACATGCGAATCGGAGGTGCGGGGGAAGGACAACGAACAATTTTAAGAGTTATTTTGTTTCCTAATTACGACGAATGGTTTAAAAGCTATGCTCCTTCTTCCTGGAATTCTCTCACACGTGAAATGCAACGCAATTTGGATTTTCAAAATTGCCTAAAATGCGAGAAAGCGGCAGCCGGGAGTGAAATCGGCAGCCAATCATTCGCAGCGGAGAAAAGGGGGGTAAGCTCTTGAGCCAGTATTTGAACATGTGGAGTCTTCCTTCCCATTTATCCCTCTCCACTCAATCCTGTCCTTGGGCCATCATCTCCACGTCCACTCCACAGTCCACCTTCCTCCACGTGTTGCTCACAACTGTGAACCGCCTATATATTTATCTGACGTCATTGTGCGTGCCGATGTCTATGTATGAAGAAATAGTGATTGAGCCCTTTCGATGGGAGTTTTTGCAATGTTGCAATTTTCAAATGTACTCGTTTTCCTGGTGTGTCCTGACCGAGATGATATCCGAATGACTAAATCTTTAACTGTTGAGTAACATTGCACACAATTAGGCGACATTAAGGGATTTATTTCCCTATGAGCTGGCCTTGGTGTTGCTTCACGGGTCTCTACCGAAATCCACCGCACGCGATGTACCCTATTTTATCTATTTAGAAAAATAAACGTAATACTAGTGGATGAAGAAACAGTCAACATCCGTTTTATTCTAAAGTAATTTAACATGGATAATTGGAACGTGAGTGTTATTGCAACTGCTCTCACGGAAATGCCGGATTACCCTACAAATGCAAATGATCAGGAAGTTCAAGTCCTGTAGAATAGATTTCCACCGTCGTGACATGAAGTGAATTTGTTTAAGCAATGACTATTGCCTCTGTCGACAGTAGTTGTTTTAGACTTTCAAAGTTTCAGACTTGTGCCTCAAAGCTTCAGCGGAAACAGATCGAGTACGTTGTTCGTGCTAAGGCAACTCGGAATTGAGGACCGCCACATTTCTTTTGCTTTGGGAGGAAACTGGAGCGAGCAGAGAAAACCCCACACTTATATCTGGGCTCAATGAAGGGGACATGGGAGCTAAGGGAGGGGAACATGTCCGAGAGATGGATCAATAAAATCAGCTCGTGGTGCAGTAGCCTCGATGGATTGTTGTTTCCCGAGGCCGCGAGAGATGGCAATTACTTGGAGACAGCTTAATCCACAAGAGGATTGATTATGTTCGATGGCAACGATGAAGATCTCAGCTCGTTTATAGGTTGCTGTTAGAATGTGTACGTACAGTCGGAGCTGCATATACATACACCACCTGGGAGTAAGTCCAGCTGTGCTTCTATCCAAAGTAGTGTGCTTGTATCATCATTTGCCCTTTGCTACCCCTCCCTACCACCATTGCAATTAAGGTTGCCACCTTTCCACTGTAGACCTGGTCTACTAGACCAAGCCGAGACAAATATTTCAGTCGGCCTCGGTCTATTATACAAAACTGCGCAGTATCTTGGAATAAAGTTCAACAACACTACCAGCACCAGATGTTGGCAAAAATCAATTCCTGCCACCACCCACACTCAGATGGCAATGCCCGGACTGTACCGGGCCAAACTCCGGACATATGGCAAGCCTAGTGCAATGAAATGATGTGTTTATTTATATCAGGACTGACGATTTCGAAATTCATCAGCGATGGCCATCGTTGACACGGCAGAGCCGCGGGCTGCCGTCTTTGCTTGTTACGTGGCTGTGTTCGCGACTGATGGGAGAAACCTTCTCACAGCTCCGAATGGCGCCCGGGCGTAAATTGCACGCGGGCGCGTTTAATTATCCACCGCGCTTTGCTAATCCCCGTGACATTGTTAACATTTAAATAAAATGATTTGTTGTAATGACGCCGATTTTACGATTTAGTGGTAGTTTTGGGCTCTTGAGTTGAAGGTAATTCGGTAGCATTTTAGCTGTAGTACTTTACGGAGCGTATCCCACTTATGTTGGCATGCATTACTGAGAAGTGCACAGAGTGTTCTTCTTACTGGCATATTAGTTTGGCTTTCAATGACTTGGTGAAAAGCTCATTGTCACTTGGGCATTTTTTTTCTGTCCATCGCTTCTAAAGTTTTGGCCGGAATCAGCCATGAATAAAACTGTATACAATAGCCGAAGTGATACTACTGTTCATTACTACACCACCTCCGATTAGCACGGTTGGCACGTACGGTGCGAAATAAGTTCAGAAAAACATATTACCGGACATGTGTGAAAAAGAGCTTCAAGGCTCATTGGATTTCTCGAGGATAAATAGAGATTCAGATTCTGAATGAATGCAATGCATGATACAGTCGTGATTAACCAACTGAACAATTATTTAAAAAAATTTAAACGATGAGTCAATCCACTGCTGAATACTGTTTGATCATGTTGCAGAGTTGCAGTCGTTGAAGGGGTTGCAGCAGGAGCACCAATTCAATACCACCAACGTTCTTCATGACCAGGAATTTAAATCGGGTGACTGGGTTCATAGCGCAACCCGAGTTCAATTCTTGGCCACGGCTAACACCATTGGCGAGCGATATCTGAACCGATCCTGGGACTTTCCTTTAGCAAGCTTCGTCTACCGACACGGTGAAGCCACTGTGGAATAACCCCCATGGGGAGGCCTGCATCCAGAAGTGAATTCCAAAGGGATCTCATTGATTATTGTCCGCTACTCTGTTTTCTTTCGTTTATCAGTGTTCATTTTCGTAAAATAATAGACTTTAACGACGACACGATGGGACGTTTTGCTCCACCTATAGTTTGACGGTTGGCTTCAAAATAGTTCCACAAAGTACAATGTGGGTTTCCATTATATAATTCTAACAATACAGCCGTAACTCAAACATGACAATGTGTGTCACCGCTGCGTGGCTTGAACTATTACCTTCCGTGGAAGGGATTTGAGAGATTAACATGAAAACAATATTTAAATACAGTACACAGATTATACATTCATATATTACATTACATTAAATAGCCTTTATCCTATAATGGTTTTAATATCTATTTTCTCAAGGCATAAGCCTGTGAACATTTGCTAGCAATGAAGTGTGTGTGTGTTTGTGCACTTAACATGATTACTGGGCACGGTTGCCACATTAACCCTTCATGTGGCTGATAAAAACAAATCGTGATGAAACAAAAGTCGCGTATGAATAATACTGAAATTGAGGACATTTCATATCTGCGCTATACGTATTGTGTGAAGGTTGTATATTTCACAGATACCCGGCAAGTTACGGATAATTTTGACCTCACAGCACGTTCGCGTCTAATTATATAACTTGCCAGTAGGGGGCAATGTTGCTGCGGTGTTTTTTGTTGTTGCTGTTGTAATTGATTAATTTGCAAGTACTTTTTTTTAGTGTCGGCAACTCTTTTGCGAATAACTCCACGGGATCTTCAAGGCGCGCTGTGAAGGGCACGCACGCGTGCACTGTACGCGTGTTGGACTTCCTTCGCACCATACGTACGTATTCGACCGTGCTAATTGGAGGCGGGGGAAGCGAATCGGAGGTGAGGACAACATCACGAGCGGAGTTTGACGGGGGGGGGGGCGTGAACTTCCCCCCAAAATGTGGCACCTTTATTAATTAATTTTACGGTGTTTAAAATAAAATAATAACTAATTACATGCACCCGCGATTCCTAATGTGAGGGACAAAGCGAACCTCTGCCCCCTCCCCCCCCCCCCGCCACCAAATATAAAAGTCAAACGCCGCCTCTGGATACCAAACACTGAGTATTAACGAGCGCCACCACCAGGTGCCGAACCGCAGCTTCTGCAACAGGAGGCAAACGTGCTCCCACTTGGGTCAACTCGCTGCTGCTCCAGTGCAATCGACGGCAGCGTCCGACGCCCTGCGTGTGAACATTTCGGAGACTTGGGCTGGCCATTCGCCCTCGTTGAAGTGGAATCGACGGCAGCGTCCGACGCCCTGCGTGTGAACATTTCGGAGACTTGGGCTGGCCATTCGCCCTCGTTGAAGTGGAATCGACGGCAGCGTCCGACGCCCTGCGTGTGAACATTTCGGAGACTTGGGCTGGCCATTCGCCCTCGTTGAAGTGTAATCCACCCTTCTTAGCTCGATAAATGTGCAGATAAGCTGCCAATTATACTATTCTAAGAACTGCTCTTGTCACCAGCAGACTCCTGACAAATGGCCATTCGCCTTCAGCAGGCAGATCTGATTTGTCTCTCATTCGCGGGGAGCCCCTGGAGATTTTGTGGTAATAAATTACGTGGAAGGGAGTGTGTTCACCTCACAGTGATTTGATGAATGTGATAAATTAAAGTTGGGCAATAGCGCAATAACAATCGTGTTGTTAAAGGTGCAACCCTGCAATTGCTTGCTCCATACCACTGCTGGCAGAAGGAGACCTCTACTGGGGTCATATTCAAAATAACAAAACGTCATGCAATTCACCTCCCACGTGATGAGATGAAGTGTCATAATTATGTCGTAATTTTATTTTAATAATAATTTGTTAAACTCTTGAGTATTGTCTCTCGCGCATCTACTATCTAAATTGGAATGTTCCATTCGTCTATGTTATTTGCACTCTTTATATTTTTTTTATTGTCTGTCTCTCGTTTGTTTCGTCTGCCTTGTTTGCGTTGTCGGTCTTGTTTATATCATCTTGTTTACGAGACCTCGCACGTTCCATCTGTTTTTGTTTTGTCTATGCTATTTGTTTTGTATTTCCAGTTCTGTTTCATCTGCTCCCTTTCTTCAAATAGCCTGAGCGTACACTGCCATATCATTTGGACATCGTTTGTGTAAAGCGTAGAGTAAAAACACATCCATATCAAGTACTCATATTGCAATGTTGTTAAAGGTGTAACCCTGCAATTGCTTGCTCCATGCCACTGCTGCCAGAAGGAGACCTCTACTAAAGACAGATTCAGGCAGTGGTGGCGCACGCCTGCAATGCATCACCGTGGAGGTAGTAGCGAGGGTTGGTAGATCGCACAAAATATCGTGAAACTCCCTTTCCATGGCAGTAGGGGTGCCAGAAGGCGCTACGGCCAAAATGTGGACTCCACCTGTTCCATTTTTATAACGAGATAAAGTGTTGCCCTGCTCAGACACGTGAATTTCCTTTCGTGTCTTCTGGGTTCATCCCGCATGTAAACACTCATTCACTGGAATTTTTTTGTTTGTTTAACACATGGAGAGCTTGGATAGTTGTTGGTGCCCTTTTCGAGTCGTTTTATTTCTCCGAGTGTGAGCGTCACCGCCGTGCGGCGCGTTTCAAGTTCAGATGATCCCATCGCTCCACAACCGTCCCTTTTAAACGGCCATGATGTTGCATGGAGGAATAGCAAGACAAAATTACGGGAAAATGATACGTTTAGGAAGATGGGAGTAAATGTCAGAGATATCTTTAAGAGTAAAAGTTGTTTTTATGCACAAGGATTTATTTGTTTAAGGTTGGTTTATGAATAAAATAATTACTCAATAAAAGCCTATCCAGTCAGCCCCTTGAACCAATTATGTTGTTATGCGTCAGAACGCATAATATTGACCTATATGCAAGGTGTCTGTAAATTAGACATAATGTGCATAATTAGTACGTAATTAGTTAACCACCCGAGTCTGGAAAAATGGAATGACCTCGGATGTGCATTGCAATTATCGGCTGTGCTGGTTTTGGTGTTGCTTTACCATGTTTAGAATCTGGCAGGAAGTCGCAGGACAAACATTCGTTATGAGCAAGACATCGCCACAATGTTGGGTGCCATGTTAAAACATTGTAATCTGATAACAATGCTGGCATTTTAAAAGTGAAACATGCAATTTGCATTACATTAAATCCCTTATACATTACAGTATTTTCAACGGTTATCGCCCCATATGTACGCATTTTATCTCTGTACTCCTCCCACATAAATATACTACAACTGGTATCAGCCAAACATTTTGAGACTGACTGAAGATGTTCTGGGTAGATAATTAAAATTATTATTGTTAGTTGTTTTTTCTTTACCTTGAATATGGGAGCAGTGGCACGGTGGTCAGCATGCTGCGCGATGATTCCAATGACCCTATTTCAGTTTCTGGCCACAGTTAGGATCAGTGGCGAGTGACAATAAAACATTAAACCTGCCCCGGCCCCCGTTTTACTGATCCACACCGATCAGCCTGGTTAGGTGCCGTCGAACAACCTCGACGACTTACACAGCACGGGGAGCCCTTGATGCAGCAGTGGATTGACAAAGGGAAATTCGTTATTTCCGAATATAGAGGAGGCGGTGAATGCTGATATATTTTTGGTTTTCTTCAAATAACTCGGTGAATCCTAAAAGAGAAAATGGCAAATGACATATGCTCGTTTCCCCTTACATGCCTGCATGCACACACATGCCTCCATCCATTGAACTACCTCTTTGGGCCTGTCCTTGATGGAATTTTGTGGGATAGCTTGGGATTCCAATATCCTGCCCTTGATTGCCTTTCAAGACAAAAGGGCAAAGGTCAAATTCACGGTGCTTCGAAGAAATGTTGTAATTTTGGGATCGGGGGGAACAGCGTTTTATATGAAACAGTCCCACATTTTGCTTTTTTTAATTTATATTTAGTTTGATGGGTTTGGGAGTGGGGGAGGAGCAGGGGAGGAGGGGGGGGGGGTATTTTGCCGAATTATGGGGCAAGGGTTAAGCTCCGGAGGTGAAGGTCAGTAATTGAGATTGACATCAATTTAGAAGATGCATAAAGTCTATCTGGCAGGATGTGGGGAAGAATTAGATTTTGACCAAAGCCCTGCCTGATAAGGCTGGCAGTGCAACACATTTGTTTGGTACAGAATCATTATGTTACCATTGCTGTCAATATATCAATATATATTTAAATCTAGGTTGAAAACAACTTTTCTAGAACTGCTTTATGTGATTAGTTTGTTGTCCTTCCCCCCGCACCTGCGTTTAGCACGGTTGGCTACGTATGGTGCGAAAGAAGTTCAACAGACACATATAACGGCAGCGTAGTTGACGACGGTGAGTTATTTTTTGTTACTTTTCCAATGCTCAACGTCTCATGAAATATTTTATAGAGCCTCCTAACCCCCTCGACCCAGACTCCCCCCAAACCAAACAAGTGTTTCTGGAGCTCAGCCCTGGATGGCTCCAGATTAATTTAAACCCTGCTTTCTATACAACAAGTGACTCTGAATGTTGCAAAAGCGATGGCTCCGTATATCGCAGACTAGGAGAGTCTAACGGGATCTAATGAGTGTATTGACATTGGACATTGTACGTTGAACTTCTTTCGCACCGGTGCGGAGCCAACCGCGCTAACCGGAGGTGCGGACCAAGGCCGACAAACTAAATACAAAAAAAGCAGCTCAAAATCTTCGACACATTCGAGACATGTCGACGCTTTCACATTAAACGCCGTGTTCTCCATTGTTCCGCCGCGTCAATTTTGGGTGGGATACCCACAAACGGATCACCCGGTGTGTCACAGACCCCGAAGGTAGAGTGTGCAGTTCTAGCCTCGTGCACTAGGTGACAGGCTTGCAGCAGTCGCCCACTCTGAAAATGATCAAAGGCTGCCTGGCGTGGGTGCTGGCTACCCACCTCCTCGCCTTCACAGGCGCTCTCCAACAGCACTCGCCACAATAGTCTGTTGAGGCCACGCGGGGAATCTTTGCCTTTATCTGCAGCTGCTGCTGCTCCTGCTGCTGCTGGAGATGAGGATCGAGGCAACCGTCTCTTGCCGGCTTCGGCACACAGCGACTGCCAACAGCGGCATCGCAAACAAACTTGCGCAAGTCTCTGTGGCCGGAGTGACCTCTTAGCATGTAACCCCCCCCACCACCACCACCCCACTATATTTTAAAAAAAAGTTTCAATTGGGGGTCATAATTGGATCCCTCTATGTTTGGTCTGCGCTGTCTCACATGATCTCATTTGGGAGGGTCCTCTTTCTACACTGCTGCCCCTTGCGTCTGAAACAGTTTTCTCCCCAACGATCCATTCTCTCAACTCCCCTGCGCTCTGTTTAAGTTCAGACTGTACGCCATCTCCTTCTCCACTGCCTTCATCGCTTATCTAATATGCGCAGTGTATCTCTAGATAGGTATCTCCCTTTTCTCCGTGATGCATGCCCTCCACTGATTTTGTTCATCGTCTTGAGATGTCCCATTTGCATGCTCTATAAATCCAACTGATGTTATATTATCTGTCTGGTAAAGCCTGACATGTTCCGTCTTGTTCCATTTGTTTAGAGGTCACGTCAATCTCCGTATCCTTTGCATTGGTAAAAAGGTGCAGCCGTGCAATTTCTCGCTCATGCCACTGCTGGCGGAAGGGACTTCACTCGAGGTCGCTTCCACGCTCGCCAGACGTGTCGACAGAGTCTGGAGCAGCCACATTAAACCCCACAACGCGTAATCTGCCCAATCAACTGACCGCGGCGAACCCATTGTTATACCGCTGATTGCACAGAGGCATCGCCCTTAAATTAATGATTCCTCGCGCCCGCGATGCGGTGCGATCATGTATGAGCGCAAGGATGAATCGTTGCAAGCCGAATGGTCTCCCCGCATCTGGCATTGGGAGCGTGGCGACCATCCCGCAGCTGACTTGAAGTGAGTGAACCTGTGGTGGCCTTCGACTCCTTCGGCCGTCATCACTCCGAACCGCTCTGCTGTGTGGACGATGAGGGCGGTGGCCACGTAGAAATCCGTGGCGGCCCCAAATATGTCAGTCTAAAATGTAGTCCAGCCTCGGTGTCCAGTTCGAGCAGATTTTTAGGTCACACTGCAGGGTTGGATGCATGCTTAAGACTTTGGCAGGTTGATGTCAGGTTAGATAACAGGTGAGTTATTTTTTCACAAGAGACAGTTAGTTGGCAATTCCAAGGATGCCTTGTTACGCATCCCGTTTGTCTCTGGGTGCCGTGACAGGAATGCAATGTTCCGGACATTCCTCTTATACCCACTGATGAAGCTTTCCCGTTCGCCCATTACTCCATTAGCCCATTGCAGAGGCCAATATAAACTACCGTGGAAAAAAACTGTCTTCACTCACCCAACCACCGCCATCCGCTCGCTCACCTCGCCTCTGTCCTCCGTGTCATTGCATTGGCCCTGCCTTTTGTCTCTATTTCATCCGTGTGTTTGTCAGCACAATGGAGCTGCAACTGTGTCGAGACGTACAAATAAGAGAATGTCATTTAGAAGAGCGTTAAATGCGAGCTTTTGTGTATAACGCACCGACCGGGACAATGTCGCGCAAACACAGTAACCTAAGCCGATCATTGGAAACGCCTGTAGCCTTAAGTTGTAAACATTTAAATGGTTTAATTAGTTAAATACAGCTCATTGTTGCCTTCCAAATGCTATTTTGGGAAAACCAGGGGCCACATTTGCACGGATGAATGATGTTCGACGCCACTTATGTGAGGACATTCCTCGGTGTAAGGTAGTCCATATATCTTAACTGCTGTCGCTATCGGTGAAGCACATTAGATTGTATTCTATTGCATTTACACGATGTACACTTTTCAAATAATAATGGAATAAAATAAAATAAGCATGAACGACGAGGGGAGTAGTGACACAGTAGCTGACCTGAGTGTAGTTCTCAGCCATGCCCTGTCTGCATACCACAGCAACCGGCAGAATGAAGTATGGTCAAACAGCCAACATGGTCTACACGGCCCTGGAAAGGCATTCATACAGCGGTTTATTTATTCAGTCTATTTTTATACAACCAATTTAAGTTGTATTTGTTGTCGTTGATTGGCAATGCTTTTAGGCCACCATTACATTCATTTGATGGCAATTTAATCATTGTGGGGTTTTTTTGCACACCAAGTCTCCCCTGTTAATGCGCAAAAAAAAACGTGCAAGTCACAGAGAGCCACCTTATTGTAAAGTATTGCGTGTCATCTAATAAAATTCAAGCTCTGAAAATAATAAAAATATATATGAATATTCGTTTTAACCGTAATACAATGATTTTGTAACTCGGTGGGCACTCACATACGTATGTGAGCAGTATGATTAACTTTTTAAAATCACAACATACTTTTCCACAATCGAGGTTTTTTTTGGGTTAGATTGTGTAAATGTAAATGTGTCATGAAACCCACCACCACCCGACATAGCCAATTAGTAGTTAGTCACGTAAATAAAAACCTGCCAATTCGTTACTAGTTCAGTACACCGGTGTGTTGGAGAGTGAACCCACAACATGGTGGCTGATTTAACGACACATTTATAATTACGTGATCTAACCCATACAAATCTATTATGCATAATATTTGTCGCGACAGCCTACGTGCTAAACATAACATACTTTTACGAGAGAAATTATTATTTGATGCAGGCTACCTTTTTATTTATTTAAAGCTTACGGAATAGAGTTGCGATGCAGATTGGTATTACGAGGCTCTCTAGCGCTGTGAGCGATGAGTATTTTGGGACAAAAACGTTGGCTGTTTTACAGATGACTTTGCGTGCTATCGCAGACGGTCGCTCAATAATTACCATTATAACGTCACGGGCAGCAAACGGGTCCACGATACGCTCACATGTCCGTTTTACTAATTGCTTACAACACCACTCCAGTGTTGAATGTAAATATTCGATGTTGACTGAAATAAAATATGATAAGTAAAAACCTCTGTGGACGGGTGTTTGTGCTCTCCGAGCTGAGCAATATTCTGAATGCGGTGCTTATTTAACTTTCTAGAGACACTGAACTGCGTCATTTTGCAAAGTTCTGCTCACTCACTTTCATTCAGAGTCTAACTGGCAAATGTCACCTATTTCCAAAACAGATATTATAGCTTCGTATGAAGGCAATTTCACAGAAACATGAAGACAAAAGCAATGCATGATAATTGTATATGGGGCTGAAAAGGGGCTTTGTTATGCATCATGCCAAAAAACTGAAACGGGAATACCTGGAGGAAGCCCACTCGTATGGGGTGATAACTCTCAAAGCTCCACGCAGATTTGATTCGCACTTTGAATGTATCGAATGGACAACATCTATTTATGGGCCGCACCTGTTGCTCTACTGCCATCTCCTGGCACCTAGGAGCAGCCTCTGCAGCTGCACGTCTACGACGCCCGCTACAGTGCATTGCTGGGTCACCAGCCAGCCTCGACCCCTTGGCAGTGGAGATCCGCGGAGATCGGTTGCATTCAAGGTAGAATGACCGTGAGGATTTTGAAACCAGTGATGCGACATGTTAATTCACCAAGATTCATAAAAAAAGAGAAAATGAACGAGGTTTTTTTTTAAAAGGTGCAATATTAAGAAAAGAAAAATACAAAAAAAACAGTTGTAATATTTTTTTATTTGGATTTGAGATTCAAAAAAATATGTTCCTTATTTGCAAATTGAAAAAGTGCATCCCCTGCAATTACTTGTTCACACCGCTGCTGACGGAAGGGCTTCCACTAGAGGGCCCTCTGAGGACATTTGGCCTCCTCCTCCATGCCGGCCAGATGTCTTGCAAGAGGTTGGAGTTACCCGAACTTTACCCCACCACGCTCGACCGACCTACCGATCGACTAACTGTGCTGTACCCATTTACACTGCTGGGTGGACAAGATGCGGTGGAGGGGGGTTGAGAAACTTTGCCCCCATTGTTTCAACTGCCGCTCCCGACGATCGAACCGGCCGTCCAGTGTGCCCACCACTACGACACTAGCACCATTCACCGTGTCGATGATTCGCAATGAAATATTCGACTGCACTTTTTCACTATTCAGCCATGACCTGGGTTTCCGAGCCAGCCAATTAAGGCAAGTGCAGTGCACACTAATTATAAATCACGGACCCAATAAATGCCCGGTCTGTAGCCACGCGGAGAAGATGGGGCCTGCGTGCAAGGTCGACACGTGGGTGGGACAAGAGGTCTGGAGTTAACAGTCACAAGATGAGATCATTATGGAACCAGAATGCATTTCACTGGAATTGCTCCACTAAACTAAAACCCTTATGCAGTGCTTTGACGATCTATAGTTTATCTTTGTCCGGGGTTTTTGTGTGCGTGCTCATTTCTTGGGGAGAAGCATTGAATAAAACGTGGCTTTGTGCACTGACTAGCATATTTGCTGTCTCATATAACAAAAAAGTGGATTGAATAAAATAAAATAGTAAAGTAAACCATACCGGACAAAACCTCCCATTTATTTTCTGGGTCAATGTAGACAAAACCACACCTGCAGCCTGTATCGTCTGTTTGGTACGAGGCCTTTCACGTGACCTGAAGTTTGAGTAACTGTCCATCTCTTCTTTCCATGCCTACGTGTTTGTGTGTGTGCGTGAGCGGTAGTGTGACCGCGCCGATGTACTGCAAACCCGGTGACCCCAAGTTCGACTCCCGCTCACGACCAACACCACTGACGATTATCTGAATTTATTCAGGGGCTTTGCAAGGTCCGCTCAGCCTCAAATGAGTACCTGATACAATGTGTAAACATTGCCACTGAGGAGACAAAGGCGGACGGGCGTGGTATTGGCCACGCACCCCCTCGTGTGCTGTGCCGGCCTTAATAGGTGCTACTCGCTCACAGAACTTGCCCCAACAGTCTGTTAAGGCTATACGGGGGATCTTTGTCTTTGATTTTTTGTGTGTGTGTGGGAGATGGAAATGGAAGACGGGGGAGAGGAAGGTGAGAGAGGCGGGAGATCGGAGCTGCTGCGTTAACATTGCTGTGAGAGTGCTCTGTTGTCAAAACATTCTGCAGAGCGAGCGAACGAGCATGCGGGCAGTGTCTCACGTGGGCCGGACAAGGCCTGTCTCATTGTGGGTGAGCTTTGAGCTAGTGCGGGTGAGGACTCAAGGAAAACACGGGGAGGCCAGCAACTGAGCTCCAACAACAGCCAAGACATCCCCAAGTGCATTGTCTTCCCGCGGCATTAGCATTCTCTGGAAATAGCCCACGTGTCAATACCGAGCGGTGTCTCCAAAATAGAGCATTTCTCTCTTTGTGTGTGATACCACGGGGGACTGATGTCATGGTGGTTAGCACACTGCACCGTGACCCCGGCGACCTGAGTTCAATTCCTGTCCACACACAATACCAGTGACGAGCAGGACAACAACCCGTTCCCTGGGCCTCTTATTGGGTGACTCAGCCTTAAATGAGTACCTGGTCCACTCTGCGTGCCAGCAATGGGGAGACAAAGATGGCCCAATGTTGTACTGGCCATTAACACCCCCTTGCATGACATGTGTGTACGTATGTATGTTGAACTTCTCTCGCACCGTACCTAGCCAACCGACATGCCAGTCTTGAATGCTGCTCACTCACAGCTCTTGCCCGGACATTCTGGCTATATGGTGGTCTTGTTTAGTTTGGCGGTAATAATTGTAATTGGCCAGAACACCACTAAAGGTGGATCATAGGGATGAAGTCCCAGCTCGCTACCCAACCGATGAGTGTTTTTGGTTGCTGCAAAGTGCAGAAGGACAATCCGAATTAAGGGTCATCTGACATGACCCCTGGTCAGAGGGCATGTCTCTGGAGGGGTACGGTGTCACTTCCTGGGAATCGCAAATCGCATTGGAAGCGGACAGCGTAATGCTGCTCCTTTCGCACCTATGGTTGTAAGACAACAGCGGTGAAGGTTCAACACGTTGGCTTCGCTCACAATAAGCCGGAGCTGCACTGACACAGACCGGCGTGTCATGAATACTCGCTCAGTTGTGCAAAACGTGCAATGTGATTTTTTTTGCATATCTTCTCAACAAGTGTGCATTTATCCGGGACGACCACCACGCACCGAACGTAGTTGTATACATTACACCACTGTTTTATGGTTATTCATGAAAAGACACAGCGAGATCGTTTTAAAGCAAAACATATTTAGTAGTCAAATGAAATGCACTGTCGTACTTTTGTCACGAGATTCTATGCATGTATTCTCAACTTAAGACAATTTTAATTGATTAATCTGTTAAACGCTACGCCCATATTTATTACTGCAATTGTAGATGTTGCATCTACAATTGCATTTGATCATCATATTTTGTAATTTCCCTCATCATACATGGACAATGGACGTCGCTTAAAATGAACACATTCCTGTACATTTAATGGAAACCCAGAGGATTATTATCCCCGAGCGAAATCAGAGCAGCTTTTTTACATTCAGAAGGTGTTAAGATGTTAAAACACCAAGTAGAAGCAATTACAAGGCATCAAGACTGCTTTAACCACACACACTTGTGGCAAAACATGCAAACAAACATAATGTGATAATTATATATGCATTGTCTTTGAAACTGATTCGCCTCCACCAGTCTATGGCCGTGTCTCACCAGTGTTAGACCGAAGAACGCCAAAAGGCGAACAGGACAAAGGCAATTGCAAGTATCAACACATCAGTAGCTCGGGTTGAGCAGTTATATTTCATCATTTTGAGACTTCGCAAAAAAGGTCTCGTAGAACGTTAACAGTTTAGGTAATGTTTTGCAGACATTGGCAAGACGCTGCCGACCACCGGGCTACCTGCGGGCTCCGGTTGGCAAGACGCTGCCGACCACCGGGCTACCTGGCGGCTCCGGTTTTACGCCGTGCCAGTGTGAGAGGTCATCGAGGACGGGGCCGGCTGGGGTCTGGGGCCGGCTGGGGTCTGGAGCCAGCAGCTGTCCCTGGGGAGCCTCTTGGCTCGCGGAGAGAGTTGTGGTGTTTGGGGGGTGGGGGGACACGGATCGGAGCCCTTGGTCCTGGGCCCTCCTCGCCACGTCCCCGTGCCAAACGACTTGGCGTTGGTTCCCCGGGCGGCGCGCGATCGATTTCGTGGAGATGGAGGCTGCGTGAGCCACCCTTTCCCAGCCCACTTTGCGGCATTAAGAGGGACACTCGGGGTGACGTTTGACCAAAGCTCCAATCGCTAAGTGCACTGCGTGGGACTTTCTTGTGTGTGTGTGTGTGTAAATACTAAAAATTAATACGAGTGAAAATATAAACAAACAAATATAAATAAAAAAAAACCCGCCACTTTTTTCAAATTTTCTTGCTGTGGTTTTCACACCTGATGTTGATTGCTTGTGTTGCAGTCGAAACGTCGTGATAATTTTATTGTTTTATATTTGTATTATTTTATTATTTCCCTTCTACGTGACTTTACCGAAAGAACCAAGAATATAAACAAACAGTTTAGGCATTAGACCGTAATAAATACTCACTCGAGACGTTTCTCAGGCCTATTTTTGCTTAGACTAAATGTGACATTGAAGATGGCACGTATGTTCAAAGTCAATTTTATTTTGTGAGATGCCACAGTATACATTTGTTATTTCTTGAGAGCACTTATTGTGGCACTTGAGTGGTTATTTTAACAGTTTATCGTTGGAAGTGCTTTTACATCACGGTTTTAGTGCTTTACTTTGAAACTGTATGTTTTCACCCTCAGGCTTTGATAGGTCTGAGACTGGAGATTTATATGAGCAAACCCATCGGCGAGTTCTGGGAAAAAAAAGTGGCAGACACAATTAACAAAATAAAATAGTGATCGTGTAGAAGTAGAAATACTATGGAAACCAAAAGAAGCCCTCATAATGTTTGTCAAGAGCAATGTTTAGTACACGTTGAGAGTATCCAACTGCTACATGAGTGTGCCTGGGTTTGGAAAATATAAGATTTTGAAGTGTTTATTTCATACTCAATATACACTGCACTGTAGGAGAACTTTAAAATGCAAATAAAAAACTATTCATTTATAAACTTATATTTTCTCGGTGTCCCACAGTGTAAAGTGTAATCTCTGACATCTCTCTGCTCGGAAGAGAGGACATTGCCTGCAACGTCACTTGTTGAATGTTTCCATCCCTCTTTTCCTCTAGGATGATGATTGTGGTGAGACATTTTGTTTTTTGTGGTCTACTACTGCCAACGCTATCCATAAAAAAAGCAAGTACTTTAGACGTTTGAATTACGTCTGCATGATAATTAGTTAGCTGGTTTTCTGAGAACCTTTATTTATTTATTTAACGGTCAATCCATCCTCAATTTCCAGTAATATCCTTCCACAAACTTGGCCAATATAGCTTGCGTCGCCTGAAAGAAAATGAAAGTGCACGCTCTAAATCTCCCTCCCGAGGTGTTGTGTGGGGCCTGCAGGACACACTTTATGTGGAGCATTCGCAAAACAACTCGCGAACAAAGGCGGGCAAACCGCCGTAACCGCGGCTCACTCGGGTTTCTGTGACATCACTTTTCACGACTTGAAAAGGCTTACATGATTGCTCGTCACGCCTCCCCTCCACCCCACCACCACCCCACCACCACCACCACCGCTCGTGTGTCGCTCCCGCACTCCTCCCTTTTGTGTGAACCTCTCCCCCCCCCCCCCCCGTTGTGACAATTACAAACGATTTCAATTAAGGTGGCAACGGAGGCGCGGCGGGTTCGTCATCCGCCGAGGCCATTGTTGCCCGACCGATCATAACTCAGCGCTACGCAACCCGGAGCCTTTTCTCTGCCTCTGTGTAACCCCGGCGGGAGGGAACTGGCCGAGGACAAAAGATTAAACGAATTCCAGTGGCACTGTTTAGCAACTCCCGACTGTCTCCCCTGTACGAGTGGAGGATGGGGGGGGGGGGGTCTCCCAGGCAGACTGATGGCCCAGGACCTCTGAAGATATCCGCGTCGGCTCTCACTTCCAAGTGTTGCCCATGAACCGTCGCGCCGAGCACGCGGTCTGCTGGGGTTTTGAGGGCTGGGACGTTTGGGGCAAATGCTCACGTTGACCCTATTTGTTTTGTTTCCCTGATTAAAGTGATTACCCGTGATATTTAACCAGGGTTATGATGAAAAAAGGGGGTGGGGGTGGGGTGCTGTCGTGTCATCTGTGGATGTGAGATAATTTTTTAAGCAAAGTGGTAGGGCTCGTAATTGTGCTGGTGCGCGAGTCGGACACTTTAGGAATCGCCAGCTGCTTTATTTCGAGCGAAACCCAGCAGCTTTCACTCCTGGTACCATGGGGGCATTAGCTGTACAGCAGAAAATAAAGTAAAAAAAACCAATCACCTGCTCACCGTCTCCCAATGCGGAGAAGCAAAGTGTGCGTGTGCCAGCAACCGTAGGATCCATTTGTGTGAATTGAAACCGTGGCTCACGATTCTCAGAAAAATATTGCAGTTGATTTTTAGCTCAAGTGCATGAAACCTTGTTATGGAATCTTAATGGATATTGGCCAGTACAACATTGGGCCACCTTTGTCTCCCCATTGCTGGCACGCAGAGTGGACCGGGTACTCATTTTGGAAGTGGGGTTAACTCAGAATGCAGGCGTTATGTTTGAGTGCCAGACACCTTCCTGACTTTGTGGTGCCATGGAAGTCAAGTACATCAAGCATACTTTTGGTCTATTTGTTCGGAATTTGAGTTGTCATGTCGCTATTTCACAGCAACCGTCGTGCGTAGTTGGATTTTGTTTCCTTCATAATATGGCTGGAGAAGCAGCTTTAGTTTTATGTCGAGGTTAGCGATCCATTCAACGGCTTCAGGTGAGGCAGAGAGTGAATCGTGGCGATGCCACCGGGAATGGATCTCTCAGGGCCAGGAGTTCGGTACGGGGGGCGATCGTCTGACTTGGGTGATGGACACAGTCACAATTTGGGCTGCTCCTCATGTTCCACTTGTGGAGGCAAGTAGGCGCATCATCTTGCCTGGCCCTGTCCTCAAGCAGTCGAGGGATGTCCCAAGTTTTCCGTGGAATGTTGAACCCTGGTACTTCACTGCTCGGGGTCAGTTACCACCGGGTTGCAATCGGCGACGTTTGCAGTCAACGAGGAGTTGCGTCATCGAGAGGCAGGGCTGTCATCGGGGTTTGTAGGGGTTGGAGTGTATCCCTAGTAGGGGCTGTGGGATTTGAGACATGTATGTGCGTGGGTGGGTTTTGAGGTCCTTTGTTAGTGGGAGTGCTTCGTTGGCTGACAGTGGTGTTCTTCTGGGAGAACGTTTTCCCTGCGAACGTCTCGAGGTTCAATGTGGGCTCGCACAGGAAGCCACTCCAACTGCATTGGTCTTACTGTTCCAGAGATGGTCCTCATGGAAGAACTTCACGTGGTGAGGTGAACTGAAACCACGGCCATGGGAGGCTCCTAACGAAATATCCTCGTTGATTATGAGTTCACGGGCATTCAAACGTCAATAATGAGCTGTCCACACATTTTGGTCAGGACTGAAAATCTTGCAGCTCAGTTGAGATTGTTCCAGTTGAGTAAAGGATTGTTATTATATATGTACAGAGTGGTGGTGGTGGTGGAGCGATGGTGTATTGCAAGGCCATAGCCATGGAGTCAACATTGGGGGGGACCAAATCTTCCAGAAAAACATGTAAATTTGAAAACGAATTTCCTGCCATTTCCTGCCTAAAATATTACAAAATTCACTAACACATAGGATGTTTTTTTTTACAATAATGTCTAATAGTGTATTGTATCACATTGCTCTGTTTTTACTGTTTTACCTTTTCTTCTTTCATTGTATGTAATGGCAGAGATTAGGGATTAATAAAGTACAAACATAACCACAATCCTAAGAATAGAAATCTATTTTATAGCAATATATTGGGGGGGACATTTTGAGCATATTTGAATATTGGGGGGGGGGGGATGTGTGTCCCCCCCAATATATATTATAATTACGGCCTTGGTGGTGTATTGGACAGTGCACTGTGCTAGGAGATTGATTCCTGGCCACGGCTAACACCAGTGGAGATTGGTATTGAACCGACACTGAGTTCACTCCGCCCATTCACTAACCCGCACTGACGAGGGAGGCGACGGATGACCCAACAACCCCCAGCATGACTGGTGGGGGTTGTTGACATCTGTACGTAACTTAGCGCTTTTAAAGTGCTAAGTTACGTACAGATGTCTATATTTTTTCACAATGGGTGCAAACGCATGCGTGCACATGGCCGGTTTGGCTGTCATTATTATCATCTCAGCAGTTTTCTCTGCATGCAAAATTCAACGGTCCACTGCTAGTCGCACACAAACACCACTTGTTTGCAGCACAGCAACTGGAACAAACTAGAGAAGAGGCAGAGTTGTCGTTTACATCACAGGTATTGCCTCCTCTGCGCCAGCTTACGTTTGGTGTTTGTTGTGGCTGCCAACTGTTCTGTTCGCGTGCGAGTGTGTGTCTGCTGATAGTCACGTAGCTTTAGGGGAGTGATTGTTTAGTGGTTAGAGCACTGCACTGCCAGCCACCTGAGGAATAATGCACGCTCGCAGCGATCAAAAGTGGCGAGTGATATCTGGACCCGTTCTGCTGAGCCTTCCCGAGACCGACACGCATTAAATGAGTTCCTGGTGCCCCGTGTTGAACACGTACTCGGAATTCCATGCCGGCATTAATAGGTCCTCGCAAACAGCACTTGGCCCAGCAGTCTCTGTCAAACTTTATGCGGGATATTTGTTTTTGCCCGCTGACAAGACGTCCTAATGGGGTGGGGGGAGGGTCTTATGAAGGTGAAAATCTGTTGAAAGGCAAAGCGTAAAGTGAAATAAAGGTCGGGGCTTCCCAAGATTTATTTTGGCTACTTGAGTTGGTAATGGAGTGCACGACAGACAGTTATACTTCATTAGAGCACGAGAGATTTATATTTTAAAAAAATAATACACTTGGATTTGTTCAACAAGATGTCAAAGCCAAAAGGAAAAGGCTTGCACTTTTCATAAATTCCATTGGTGATGTCTCTAAATAATAAAATGTCACGAATATTCCTATAGAGAATATCTTTATTGTGCAGCCATTTGTCAGTCTATTTTTTTTAGCATCACTTTAAAAAATATATTTTAGATATATCATCATATTAATGTGCATGTATGTGCATGGGGGAAAGTGCTTGCTGGCGACAATTGCTCCTACGATCTGTGAGGCTGAATGAGGCTCTTTGAGATGCCATCTCGTCTGGTATACAGGAGGTCGTGGGTTTGATCCCGATCCTGTCGCCTGCATATTTGGAACTTGCATGTTCTCCCTGTGGTCCCGTACAATTTTCTCCGAGGCCTCCAAATGATAGCTTAACGAAGTGGCTTATCATGTGTATATTCATCGTCGTCATCTACTCAACACGTGTTGATTCAAAATGTGGAGGGAAAAACCGGAGGACCCGGAGAAAAATCCACGCGACTACAGGGAGAACACGCAAACTCCACATATACAGCACGATGTCAGGGTGGGGATTGAATCCACGACCTCCTGCATACCAGGCGAGGGAGATAACATCTCGCCACCTCGGCACCCATTTGAAGACAACGTGAGTATGGTTAGGCATCAACTTGTCAAAGCAATCTCTGGTAATATCCCCGTAGCTGAGGATGCTTTGCTGAAGGACTGCTGATCGTTCGCATTGACAAATAGAGCAGGGTGATGGAGCGAGTTTGGAGGAACAGATTGATTTCCTATAAATTGAGCTTCCCAAATTAGAGAGCGGATCTGTGAGACTGGCGGGAGCTCAATGTATGGAGTTTGGTTTACCGATGGCTATAGACTGGGAGCTATATTCGGCGAGCCGCTTGGGAGCACACACCATGAAGCCACACGCATGGGCGTCATTCATTTATTTACTCATTTGTGTTCGGGGAAAAATCCGTAGAATTTCATCGGAGGGTTTCCTCCCTAAGCGTTGACGGAGAATGGACGCAGAGTGCTACCAAAGACGGCCGGTTCCATTCGCGCACGCTCCGTTGAAGGCTGTCGGCCTAATGAATTGGGGAGATGGTTAGATGCACAGCGATGCGTGTAATGCCCCTCGGGACTGGAGCCAAGAGGGACACGGCAACAAATTGACCGAGGGTCAGATGGTATGTCCTTCCCTCTTAACCGGCAGGCCGTACCTAAGCAAGTGCCGGTTGCATTTGTGGAATTTGCGGGGACGAGGAAATAGAGTTCGGATTATAATTTTGGGGAGTGGGAATTGTCGGGGCCGAGTCAGTCGGCGCCTTCGCCATCGCTCCACAGCCGCGAATGAGACGAGGAAGAATGGCAACGGGGGGTGAGGGGTGGGGGGGGGGCTCTCTCTGTGCACAGCTTACGGCAAGGGAGGGAACAGCTCTGCGGAATAGCTCGCGAATAACCCGGCTGGTATTTGGGAAGCCGAGTCGTGTTTGGTTTTGTAAAATGTCTCGGTGGCTTCATTGGCCCCCGCCGTAGCTGTGGGGACGATTGAGTGAGTTGTCACGGCCTGAGTTTGGAGACATCAGAGTCCGCTTTGTGTGTTGGTGGTGGTGGTGGTGGGGATTCATGCTTTGTAAATCGGATTCTAAACCTGTTTCGATTATTTGAAACATCTATTGCTCGACACGAGCCTTGTCAGCAACCTTCACGTTGATGTTCATATTTCGAGAGAAGAAAATCACCGTTGCAATAATGTATTTTCTATAGGTAATGCAAATATTTAATACTACTTATGATGAAACTCGGAGTCATTCATACCGATTATTTGGAACATCTATTGCCCTGCGCGAGCCTCGAGAGCAATGGAGAGGCCACTTTTGATGAGCGTTTAGGAACTAGAGATATTACCATTGAAGAAAACCATGACAAATTAAGCAACCTTTGAATCCTTTCAATCACCGAGTCGAGTGTCAAGATATGAGCTGCAATGCTTGTTGATGTGCATTGTATATATATATAAACTTCATTAGATACTGTCTGGGAGTGATATGTAGTTTGTAAGAACTGTCCATATTCATACAAACAATGTGCAGCCGTACTCTTTGTTTTTTTCGGTAAAGTCACGTAGGTCAAATAAATGAAAACAACTAAATTAAATCGCGACGTTTCGGAGGCAACACAAGCTTCCGTCTTCATTGTGTTGCCTCCGAAACGTCGTCATTTAATTTAGTTGCTTTCATTTATTTTACCTACGTGACTTTACCGAAAAAAACAAAGAGTGTGAATCCTTGCAGTTACGAAAGCTTCAAATCTAGAATGTGCCGCCGCTTTATCAACCCACTGCCGGATGCATGCGTCCCCACAACATGCCGGTCATGGGTGTTGTTGGTTGACAGTACTTTGCCATGCTGGTGAGTGTGGATTGATGGAGGGGATTACACAGGACCGGTTCGGGGTTATCCCTTGCCACCAATATTAGTCAGGACCGGGAACGGAATTCCAGTCCCTGGGTGTATTGGGCGGTGCGCCAACTACTGCACCATCACTCCACCCACCCAACCTCACCCCCCCCCCCCCCCCCCCCACTATTATTCTAAAGAATGAACAAATTTGACAACGTAGACTTTTATTTTCAATAAATAAAGTCAGCGACCCCACCACATGTGGCGTCTCATGGAAAATAATTGCCTTTTTTGTATTGCACTACATTTCAATTATGACTCTCAAACGTTCTAATTAATTGGCTTATATTTCGATTTAAAGCTTTCGTGACTGCAAGGATTAATCTTCTTTGGTTCTTTCGGTAAAGTCAGGTAGAATGAGAATAAAATAATAAAATAAAGCAATAAATTTCTCACTATTGTCTTATTTTATTTTATTATTTAATTCTCATTCTACGTGACTTTACCGAAAGAACCAAAGAAGATAATTGGCTTATGTTTGCATCTGCGTAGACTTAGGTCATTGTTGCGTTCGTGAGACGCGTGTACGTGTTTTTTTTCTCTGCATAAAACACATGAATGCAAATGACAGTGTAATACAACTTTCGAAAGGCCTCCCATTATTTCATTACAACAATTGCAAGCCCGGTCAAGAATTTATCACAGCCATTTTCATGTTGATGCCACCACCACCACCGCCGCCACCGCATTGCCATCTCCTCCTTCCTTATGCCAGATCTTAGAGCCGTCCAATTATAATCAGAGCTCGACGTCTCAAGGTCTTCATTTACAGTCACCCACCGCATGGCTTAAGGTCCTACCCTTGGTGACTGCCCTCCAAGTGCAACCCCAATGCACGTCTCCCTCACATGCCCTCCTCCACTCTGCCCGTGTGGTCCGAACCCTCTCCTCCTGACAAGTACAACAATTGGAGCCACACGCCATCAGTAACGTTCAAGTTCCCTGTTCTATTCTTCCATGACATTTCTAGCGTATTCCAATGACCGTTGATATTAATATTTCGATAGGAAAAAAAAATCACCGTTGTAATAATGTACTTTATACAAGTAGGACAATGTAACACTACTTATGATGAAACTCGGACCCATGCGTACAGTATTTCACGTATTTTTTTTGTCAGTCGTGTGTGATATCCGTCCACTCAGTCATAGTTTACTAACCCCCCCCTCCTACACTTGGAATAAATTTCGAACAAATTTCGCGAACAAACTAAACTCCGGAGCAGCGCAACTTCTCTGTGGGATGACCACTGTTGATTCCCATTAAAAGGGGCTCTCGTTTGACCAACACCACGTGGATGATGATGACGACGATTGAGCTGAGTGTAACTATGATCGGGACTTCATACTGCAGGCTTTTGATTTCAAGTGGTGCGTTCTTGCGACGGTACCGACCCAGTTGATCCCCCCCCCCCATCTCTTATTCTATTCGTTTTCCATGCCTGTAGGGTCTGAACTCTTGACTGCTCACTTGAATAGAATTTTTGAGCTGTGAGATAAGTTTGCCGGGAGCCTCGTGTGCATTAATCAGATCAGCATGCCTAGCTGCCTCCCCGAAGCGGACGCCCGCCTATGATCGTGCGTAACGCTGTGCCGAGCCTCCCACAACTGCCTCACCCGGGTGTCCACGCTCATACAAGGCGGAATTAAATCCAGACCTCATTGAGGTATTATTGATATGTGGACATGCCCCTCCCCCCTGCCTGACTGTGTTATGTTTATTTGTCAACGCTGCCTATATCCTGGCTTGCGTTTTGCCTTTGTTGTTGCGTAGATTTAAACCACGAGGCACTGCCGTGGTGCAACGTTCAGTCCGCTGGACTTGCAATCCCGAGGTTGTCAGTTTGAGCTCCCGGCGTGCCAGTTGAGACCAAGGGCGACTTCTATTAAAGCTCCAGCCTCAGTCCAGCCAGCAATCTAAACAGGTGCCGCACAGGCAATCGGAATGTATCCTCCGGTGGGGTAAAGTTTGGGTGCGCCCACCTCCACTCGTCAATTGCTGACAATGGGCCGTGCGCAGATGGCGGTATGCCACTTAATTGCCGAGCGTTATCGCCTGAAGACACGTTGTCCTGGTGATGTCACCAGGTGACTGGCAGGGAGGAGAATGTTCCACCAGCCATGTGTAATTACCTTTTGGGGAAAGCCAATTGTGGAACCCGCGCAGCTTCAACTCTGAATCGCTACGCCAGCTGATTATTATTTGCACAGGAATTCCTAATTAAGTGCGATGATGCGCCTATCCTTCACGCTGCGTTGGCCAGGGAGAGACAACAATAGGCGGGGGGTGTATGGGGAAAGAGTCGCTGCTTAGAGTTACCGCTTGCTCACGAAGAGGAGAACGAGGAGCGAGCAATGAAGTTTTCCGTTAAGTTTCTTTGGAGTCGGGGCGCCGAGTGGCTCGTGAGTGGCCGTGCGGAAACTGGCGAGGCAGAACAGCAGCAGGCCCTCTCCCAGAGGGTCCCAGTGATGTTGCCGACGGCCACGTTCATTCATGTCCACTCGACAGGCGGCAGAGGGCCCCAGCAGGAACCAGGAACCAATGAAGAACCCCCTTATCCACATATCAAACGATGTCTGTAACGCTAGAGGTGACACTCGTCGTATGCTTTCCCGGTGTGTGTTGTGTATCTCTCCGGTCGGGTTTCGGGTTGTACCGCGTGTTGTGACGCATTCGGGGAGCTTCAGTTCCTGAAGAAGGTCCCAGCACTTGCGGGGAAACGTCGGACATTATGCTGAACAACACGCTGTACATCCTCAAAATCCATCCGAGAGCAGTATAACAATAATCGTGGCTCACTAATGTAACATCTACGCTTAAACATTTAAATACAGTGACTCCTCTACTTACGAACATCCGGGTTATGAACTTTCAGAGATATGAACAAACCTGTCCGTATGTACAGTTGCAGCTGTTCACGATGCTATAGCCTGTTACAAGTTTATTTATGAAGAGAAGAAGAGAACAACTGTGCAGACATCTCTTGGTCAGTTTTTCAAGCGAATAGAGAGGAAACACGAGGACCAAAGAGAATTAGCATCTACATGTACAGAACATGAATAACCAGTGGCATCTACATCTGTAGAACATGCATAACCAGTGGCATCTACATCTACAGAACATGAATAACCAGTGGCATCTACATCTGTAGAACGTGAAGAACCAGTGGCATCTACAGAACATGAATAACCAGTGGCATCTACATCTACAGAACATGAAGAACGAGCGGCATCTATATCTGTAAAACATAAAGAACCAGTGACACATCTACATATGTAGAACATAAAGCACCAGTTACATCTACATCTGCAGAACATGAAGAACCAGTGGCATCTACATCTGTAGAACATGAAGAACCAGTGGTATCTACATCTGTAGAATGTGAATAACCAGTGGCATCTACATCTACAGAGCATGAATAACCAGTGGAATCTACATCTACAGAACATGAATAACCAGTGGCATCTATATCTGTAGAACATAAAGAACCAGTGACACATCTACATATGTAGAACATAAAGCACCAGTGACATCTACATCTGCAGAACATGAAGAACCAGTGGCATCTACATCTGTAGAACGTGAAAAACCAGTGCCATCTACATCTGCAGAACATGAAGAACCAGTGGCATCTACATCTGCAGAACGTGAAGAACCTGTGGCATCTACATCTGTAGAAGATAAAGCACCAGTGACATCTACATCTGCAGAACATGAAGAACCAGTGGCATCTAGATCTGTAGAACGTGAAGAACCAGTGGCATCTACATCTGCAGAACATGAAGAACCAGTGGCATCTACATCTGCAGAACATGAAGAACCAGTGGCATCTACATCTGCAGAACGTGAAGAACCAGTGTCATCTACATCTGTAGAACGTGAAGAACCAGTGGCATCTATATCTGCAGAACGTGAAGAGCCAGTTGCATATACATCTGCAAAACATGAAGAACCAGTGGCATATACATCTGCAGAACATGAAGAACCAGTGGCATCTACATCTGCAGAACATGAAGAACCAGTGGCATCTACATCTGCAGAACATGAAGAACCAGTGGCATCTACATCTATAGAACGTAAAGAACCAGTGTCATCTACATCTGCAAAACATGAAGAACCAGTGGCATCTACATCTGTAGAATGTGAAGAACCAGTGGCATCTACATCTGCAGAACATGAAGAACCAGTGGCATCTACATCTGCAGAACATGAAGAACCAGTGGCATCTACATCTGCAGAACGTGAAGAACCAGTGGCATCTACATCTGTAGAACGCGTGAAGAACCAGTGGCATCTGCATCTGCAGAACATGAAGAACCAGTTGCATCTACATCTGCAGAACTTGAAGAACCAGTGGCATCTACATCTGCAGAACATGAAGAACCAGTGGCATCTACATCTGCAGAACATGAAGAACCAGTGGCATCTACATCTGTAGAACATGAAGAACCAGTGCCATCTACATCTGTAGAACATAAAGAACCATTTGCATCTACATCTGCAGAACATGAAGAACCAGTTGCATCTACATCTGCAGAACATGCAGAACCAGTGGCATCTACATCTGCAGAACATGAAGAGCCAGTGGCATCTACATCTGTAGAACATGAAGAGCCAGTGGCACATCTACATCTGAAGAACATGAAGAACCAGTGGCATCTAAATCTGTAGAACATGAAGAACCAGTGGAATCTACATCTGCAGAACATGAAGAACCAGTGGCATCTACATCTGTAGAACATGAAGAACCAGTGGCATCTACATCTGAAGAACGTGAAGAACCAGTGGCATCTACATCTGTAGAACATGCAGAACAAGTGATACATCTACATCTGCAGAACATGAAAAACCAGTGGAATCTACATCTGCAGAACAGGAAGAACCAGTGGCATATAATTATGTTGAACGTGAAGAACCAGTGGCATTTATATCTGCAGAACGTGAAGAACCAGTGGCATCTACATCTGTAGAACATGCAGAACAAGTGATACATCTACATCTGCAGAACATGACGAAACAGTGGAATCTACATCTGCAGAACATGAAGAACCAGTGGCATCTACATCTGTAGAACATGCAGAACCAGTGATACATCTACATCTGCAGAGCATGAAGACCCAGTGGCATTTACATCTGCAGAACATGACGAACCAGTGGCATCTACATCTGCAGAACATGAAGAACTGGTGGCATATACATCTGCAGAACATGAAGAACTAGTGGCATCTACAGTACATCTGCAGAACATGAAGAACCAGTGGCATCTACATCTGCAGAACATGAAGAACCAGTGGCATCTACATCTGTAGAACGTGAAGAACCAGTGGCATCTACATCTGCAGAACATGTTGAACCAGTGGCATCTACATCTGTAGAACATGAAGAACCAGTGGCATCTACATCTGTAGAACATGAAGAACCAGTGGCATCTACATCTGTAGAACATGAAGAACCAGTGGCATCTACATCTGCAAAACATGAAGAACCAGTGGCATCTACATCTGCAGAACATGAAGAACCAGTGGCATCTACATCTGCAGAACGTGAAGAACCAGTGGCATTTACATCTGCAGAACATGAAGAACCAGTGGCATTTACATCTGCAGAACGTGAAGAACCAGTGGCATCTACATCTGTAGAACATGAAGAACCAGTGGCATCTACATCTGCAGAACATGAAGAACCAGTGGCATCTACATCTGCAGAACGTGAAGAACCAGTGGCATTTACATCTGCAGAACATGAAGAACCAGTGGCATTTACATCTGCAGAACGTGAAGAACCAGTGGCATCTACATCTGTAGAACATGAAGAACCAGTGGCATCTACATCTGTAGAACATGAAGAACCAGTGGCATCTACATCTGTAGAACATGAAGAACCAGTGGCATCTACATCTGCAAAACATGAAGAACCAGTGGCATCTACATCTGCAGAACATGAAGAACCAGTGGCATCTACATCTGCAGAACGTGAAGAACCAGTGGCATTTACATCTGCAGAACATGAAGAACCAGTGGCATTTACATCTGCAGAACGTGAAGAACCAGTGGCATCTACATCTGTAGAACATGAAGAACCAGTGGCATCTACATCTGCAGAACATGCAGAACCAGTGATACATCTACATCTGCAGAACATGAAGAACCAGTGGCATCTACATCTGCAGAACATGAAGAACCAGTGGCATCTACATCTGCAGAACATGAAGAACCAGTGGCATATAAATCTGTTGAACTTGAAGAACCAGTGGCATTTACATCTGCAGAACATGAAGAACCAGTGGCATCTACATCTGCACTTTTACATCCATTCCCCGTGTTTAGTGTACATGCCGTACAACATGTTTGGAATCGACAGGAGTTAAGTTGGACTTACGAACAAATCGACTTACGAACAGACATCTGGAACCTGACTCGTTCGTAAGTCGAGGAGCCCCTGTATTCGAAGTGAAAATGTTTCAAATTTGGTACCAAAAAGTTGCAGCTCAGAAGTTTAACCCACAGCTTGCATCTCTGTGCTGAACACTTGCAAAGTACACGCACCACGTCACCCTGAACGCACACCCGATCTCCACAAATCTCAGCAGCTAAGCAGACTGAACCTGGATAGTACTTAGATGGGCGACCACCATGCAAGCCCTGTGTTGTCATCGGTCTTGTGGAGCTATACAGGGAGCCGTAGATGGCAGTGACGCAAACTCCATTCAGGTACTTTATCACGATGATCCAAATCTGCACCAAACCACACACCGAACAGCATGGTGAAGTATGGTCAAATAACCCGCACGACCCAAACGGACATGAGGAGGCCAAGTGTCCTAATCATTATGGCACAGCAGCATCCTGCTTAGGGGAGTGAGGAATGTTTTGTCTTGGTTTGATTTCAGGCGTTGAGGCCTGCATTGTCCCATGGTCCTCGCCTCTTAACCTGCACCCTTGACTCAGGGTCCACTTGGCGATAAAATGAGTACCCACATTGACAAGAGGGCAGGCCGTTGTGTACATGCAGCTACCGTCTCCCA
This sequence comes from Petromyzon marinus, assembly GCF_048934315.1. Classification (NCBI taxonomy): domain Eukaryota; kingdom Metazoa; phylum Chordata; class Hyperoartia; order Petromyzontiformes; family Petromyzontidae; genus Petromyzon; species Petromyzon marinus. The sequence continues at coordinate 11,110,705 of NC_133692.1, forward strand.
AGACAGGCATGATGATGCATTTCATATTGCACGAGTTGGCTGACTAAAGATAAAGTAACAATGAAATGAGTAAATGTAATTGCTTCTATTGCCATGTAATTGCTTTCACATTTGTACAAATTTGGTGGCAAATTTCAGGATTCTTACCACCCCCTCTCCCTAAAAAAAGATATATATAAATAAGCTGGCAAAGCAATGAATTATAGACAATTCCTAGATTAATTTTCTATGAAAAGGTTGCTAATTTACTTTAAGAAATGAATATATGTTGTTCCTCACAGCACTTTCATCAGGAACCAAATTACACGTTGTCCAGGATCATTGCAAAGGAACTGCGTCGTTAAATCCGCAGCTTCGGCCTCCATGGTGATGACATGAATGGGCTGTGAGCGAGCTGTACACCACATGTGTCTGGAGCTGAACAAGCAGGTGGCTAGCTTGGATCCACGTTTATTGAAAAGCTGGGTTATACAATGCTTTAACTCAAGAGACGCGTTAAGATTTAAGAAGTCTTAAGAAATTTAGACCAGTGCTATTTACAATATAAGCATATGTGTGCGTGAACATTGATTCCATGTCATGTTCCGTTCTGTCTTCACATGCGAATTTCTATATTTTTAGTCCACAGCCTATTGCCTCCCTAGACCAATATTTATTTGAGAAAACTCCGGACCGGTTTCGACCTTCTGGGTCTCATCAGCAGAGTCAGGCTTGTTAAACAAATGCTGCTGGCTTACCAAATGACTCGATTGGCGGTGACCCGGGTCACCAACGTGACCCGGGGCTGCCAAAACCTCCATAACTCCGAAACCAGAAGGCCTATGAAGACGGGAGATGTCACTGAGCCCGATACGCACGCCAAATATGGAAATAAAAAACACACCCAAAACACCCATAAAAAAGGGGGGCTGCTGGGGATTTGTGCGTGGCAACGGCTGTTTATTGCTTGTTTTGAAAGTACATGAGGATGCTGGTCTGGTCATTCCCCAGCACGTTCTGCTTCTTACGGGGGGGCGGCCACCCTCCTTGTCTTTGGGAGCGAGACCACTTGGAGGCAATGGCACACCAGGCGCTCTCTTGGTACGGCCGGCGGTCACGGTCGTGCTGGCGGGATCGACATCGTCGTCCTCATCGCTCCCAGCGTCGCCTTCCGGCAGGACAGGGTGGTGGTACCAGCGATGCTCCCAGAAAAAAACCTTAAACTATGCCCGGTCCACCAATATTTTGCGGTGACCTGGGCTACCGCCAATCGATTCAAATGTTGTTGGCAAGTGCACTCCATCGAAGCTATGCGGCCCTGTGCAACGCAATAAGCAATATTATACACGCATATTCTGTGGGTCTTTCGGAGTACTGATGATGACCGCTCATATTGCGATCGAAATGTCGTCGATTTTTTGTTATTTTATTTGAACCTATCTGCGTGACTTTACCGAAAGACCCAAATAATATGAATTCCTGAAGTCACGAAGGCTTTAAGTCATTATACACGCACTCAACAATGCATAATGAATATTCTTTGGTTCCTTCGGTAAAGTCACGCAGATAGAAAAATTATAATAAAAATAAAGTGAATAAACATAAAAATATAAAAAAAAACAGAAAACCATTGATGTAGACTGTAGCCTGGTTCTTAATCGGAGTGAGTGTACTGGCAGTCTATAATGTAGACTGTAGCCTGGTTATTAGGCTGGGTGAGTGTACTGGCAGTCTATAATGTAGACTGTAGCCTGATTATTAACCTGAGTAAGTGTACTGACAGTCTATAGTGTAGACTGTAACCTGGTTCTTAGTCGGAGTGAGTGTACTGGTAGTCTATAATGTAGACTGTAGCCTAGTTATTAAGTTTGGTGAGTGTACTGGCAGTCTATAATGTAGACTGTAGCCTGGTTATTAAGTTTAGTAAGCGTACTGGCAGTCTACAATGTAGACTGTAGGCTGGTTATTAACCTGAGTGAGTTTACCGACAGTCTATAGTCTAGACTGTAGCAATGGTTATTAAGCTGGGTGAGTGTACTGACAGTCTATAATGTAGACTGTAGCCTGGTTATTAAGCTGGGTGAGTGTACTGACAGTCTATAATGTAGACTGTAGCCTGGTTATTAGGTTTGGTGAGTGTACTGGCAGTCTATAATGTAGACTGTAGCCTGGTGATTAAACTGAGTGAGTGTACTGGCAGTCTATAATGTAGACTGTAGCCTGGTTATTAAACTGAGTGAGTGTACTGACAGTCTATAATGTAGACTGTAGCCCGGTTATTAAGTATGGTGAGTGTACTGACAGTCTATAATGTAGACTGTAGCCTGGTTATTAAGCTGAGTGAGTGTACTGGCAGTATATAATGTAGACTGTAGCGTGGTTATTAAGCTGGGTGAGTGTACTGACAGTCTATAATGTAGACTGTAGCCTGGTTATTAAGCTGAGTGAGTGTACTGACAGTCTATAGTGTAGACTGTAGCGTGGTTATTAAGCTGGGTGAGTGTACTGACAGTCTATAATGTAGACTGTAGCCTGGTTATTAACCTGAGTGAGTGTACTGGCAGTCTATAATGTAGACTGTAGCCTGGTTATTAAGTATAGAGAGTGTACTGGCAGTCTATAATGTAGACTGTAGCCTGGTTATTAAACTGAGTGAGTGTACTGACAGTCTATAATGTAGACTGTAGCCTGGTTATTAAGTATGGTGAGTGTACTGACAGTCTATAATGTAGACTGTAGCCTGGTTATTAACATGAGTGAGTGTACTGGCAGTCTATAATGTAGACTATTAGCCTGGCTATAAACTGGGTGAGTGTACTGGCAGTCTATAATGTAGCCTGTAGCAATGGCTATTAAGTTTCGTGAGTGTGTAGTGACTGTGAATGTCACTGTGTGGTGCCGGGCTTGCGAGGCCACGGCGGATAATGTGTTGGCATTGTGCAGCCCGGTTACTGGGTGTAGTAGCAGCCCTAGCGGGCCTTGGGTGAGCGCTGGTCAACGTGGAGGCACCACGTACAGTGTGCGGTGCGGGCTCCCGGTGAGGGAGCGAGAGGGAGCGTCAGCCAGCCAGGGTTACGCTGGTTGACCTGCCGACACGTGACCGGATGATATTGGAGGGAGGCCACCGGTGGACGGGGGCCGCTGGGTGGTCACGTGGTATAGAGGAGCTCTCGGGAGCCTTCGAGAAAGAGCCAGAGAGATCTAGAAGCTGGGCGGGGCGAGAGGCGGAGCCAGCCCCAGCCCGGGCCAATATAACGGGGGCCCCGTGTGGGGCTCAGGGTTCTTGACTGTTGGTGAGTGAAGAGCCACGTCGGGTTGAAGAAGCCTCTTGCCACGCGGTCCGAGACCCAGCTCGTGGTCCGGACCGGGATAGCGGAACCGTGTCTAGTTCTGCCGTAGCGTGGCTAGATGGGCGTTCAACACCCGAGTGTAGGTTACGTTATGTTGTGTTGAGTTGATGTAATAAATAGTGTTGCTCCCAAGACAACGTCTGTGACTCAGTTGGACTCACTACAAGTGTACTGGCAGTCTATAATGTAGACTGTAGCAATGGTTATTAAGCTGGGTGAGTGTACTGGCAGTCTATAATGTAGACTGTAGCCTGGTTTTTAAGCTTGGTGAGCGTATTGGCATTCTATAATGTAGACTGCATCCTGGTTTTTAAGCTTGGTGAGCATATTGGCATTCTATAATGTAGACTGTAGAAATGGTTATTAAATTGAGTGAGCGTACTGGTAGTCTATAATGTAGACTTATTCTTGTTTTTTTGGTAATAAAAAATAAAATAATAATAAATTATAAAGATAAAAATTCTAAATAAAAAAAACCACGACGTTTCCATCACAACACAAGCGATCTTCTTTAGGAGGAAACGTGACTTTACCGAAAGAACCAAATAATATTAATTCCTACAGTCACGAAAGTTTGAAGTCAAAATGCATAATGTGCTTGTATTTAGAATGTGATTCGTATCCGGACATTGGTGGATTTGTATACATTGTCTACTCTCTGAAGAATCGACGGTCTTATCTTGTCTGGTGTGAATTCGTGTGAGATTTCTGAGGTTGTAATGATGTGTGGATTCATCGTGCAATACTGATTAGCTCCCAATAATTCGACTTACACGTGTAGGAATAGTTGTTTTGTACAGGGAATCCTCTACTTACGAACGGGCTGGGTTCCAAGAGGTCTGTCCATAAGTCGATTTGTTCATAAGTCCAACTTTTCTCCTGTCGATTCGAAACATCTTGCACGGCATCTACACTAAACAATGGGAATGGGTTCAAAAGTTGTATGTATCATATCCTGTAGATTTAGATGCCACTGGTTCTTCATGTTCTGCAGATGTAGATGCCACTGGTTCTTCATGTGACATCTACATGACATACGGACAGGTTTGTTCGTATTTCTGAAATTTCGTAAGTAGATGAGTCCCTGTAATAGGTTTAAGTGGCATCTGAAGTGGATAGAGGCAACTACATTCACTCTAATTAGAAACGTTGAATCGAAAATTTTCATTGAATCGCTGGGGGTTCAAAAAAAAGTCGCTTCTTCCAACTAAACTTCGTCATATTTTGTGCAGCAAACATCGATGGCCACATTTGACTGTTGTACAATCTTGATTTAAAGCTTTCGTGACTGCAGTAATTCATATTCTTAGCTCTTTCGGTAAAGTCACGTTGAAGGGAAAACAATAAAATAATAAAATATATATAAAACAAAAATTCTCACGACGTTTCGACCATAACACAAACGGTCATCATTAAGTGTGAAAAACCAATGGCAAGAAACATTTGAAAGAAGTGGCGGTTCGCATTTATTTATTTTTTAACGGTGCATTTACTTATTTATTTCAAAAAATACGTTAGCGCCACGGGCAGCGATTTGGCAGTTTCTTTAGAAGGACGAGTCCATCTATGTTCTGAAAAGAGGAGGGGGGAGACGAAAAATTAATGTATGCTGTCTGAAAGCCACCGTAAGCGTGAGCAATCAATTAAGACCTGAAATGGTTGATCAAATCCTTCCAATGATTGCTAAGCCAGAATCCATCTTCTCGGTTGAAATTGTCTCTGTGCTTGTATATGTGGATAGCCTCATGAACGAATCTCTCATGGTAGCCAGATTGCATACAAAGAACCTCTGTCTTGGAGAAGTCAATGTTATGTGAGCCTACTGAATTATAACAATGATCTGCCACGGCCGAGGTGTTGGTCCTACCGTGTTTAAGGTCTGCTTTGTGTTCACGAATGCGGTCCGAGACATGGCGTTTGGTTTCTCCAATGTAACTACTACCACAGAGGCAACTTAGTTTGTAGACACCAGGGTATTGTATGTCCGGAATCACATCTTTTACAGACGGAACCAGATCACGGATTTTATGTAATGTGTTGAAACGGACCTGGATCTTATGTTTATTCAAGATTTTGGAAATCTCTTTTGTGATCCCTGCAATGTAGGGTAAAGTGATGGTTTGAAAGGCTCCTCAAGAGGGTCCTTCTTCATGGTTTGAGTGATAGCTTTGCGGATTGTATAGTCGGAGTAACCATTACCCGACACCATCGCAATCATTGAAGACTTGGTTCATCAAGGACTAAACACTGAGGTACCCCCCCTGGTGAGACAATGTTTAACCAATACATACTTCACTTGGAATGGAACTTTCTACAAACAAACTGAGGGCACCCTAATGGGCTCCCCCCTATCTCCGGTTATAGCTAACATTTTCATGGAGAAATTTGAGACTGACGCCATCCAGACTGCCACTCTGCGCCCAACCTTATGGAAGAGGTACGTGGATGACACTTTTGTCATCTGGCCACATGGCCGGCCTGCTCTAGACCAATTCTTCGACCACATCCATTCCATACACCCAGCCATCAGATTTACCATGGAAGTCGAAAAAGATGGCAAGCTACCTTATTTGGATGTCCTAATAAAAAAGAGACCTGATGGTTCAATGAGCCACGCTGTCTACAGGAAAGCTACCCATACGGATGCTTATCTGAAACCGGATTCCCACCACCATCCATCACAGAAGAATTCTCTCATCAAGACTCTTTACCATAGAGCCCAATGCATATCCGACCCGGAACACATAGGCAGTGAACTCAAGTATGTACACCAAGCTCTTAAGGTTAATGGTTACTCCGACTATACAATCCGCAAAGCTATCACTCAAACCATGAAGAAGGACCCTCTTGAGGAGCCTTTCAAAACCATCACTTTACCCTACATTGCGGGGATCACAAAAAAGATCTCCAAATTTTTGAATAAACATAAGATCCAGGTCCGATTCAACACATTACATAAAATCCGTGATCTGGTTCCGTCTGTAAAAGATGTGATTCCGGACATACAGTACCCTGGTGTCTACAAACTAAGTTGCCTCTGTGGTAGTAGTTACATTGGAGAAACCAAACGCCATGTCTTGGACCGCATTCGTGAACACAAAGCAGACCTTAAACACGGTAGGACCAACACCTCGGCCATGGCAGATCATTGTTATAATTCGGTAGGCTCACATGACATAGACTTCTCCAAGACAGAGGTTATTCGTAAGCCATCTGGCTACCATGAGATATTCGTTCATGAGGCTATCCACATATACAAGCACAGAGAGAATTTCAACCGAGAAGATGGATTCTGGCTTAGCACTTATTGGAAGGATTTGATCAACCATTTCAGGTCTTAATTGATTGTTCACGCTTACGGTGGCTTTCAGACAGCATACATAATTTTTTCGTCTCCCCCCTCCTCTTTTCAGAACATAAATGGACTCGTCCTTTGAAATAAACTGCCAAATCGCTGCCCGTGGCGCTAACGTTTATATTTTGTAATAAATAAATAAATGCACCGATTAAAAATAAATAAATATAATAGATGCAAACCGCCACTTCTTTCAAATGTTTCTTGCCGTTGGTTTTTCACACCTGATGATGACCGTTTGCGTTATGGTCGAAACGTCGTGAGAATTTTTATTGTTTTATATATTTTATTATTTTATTGTTTCCCTTCAACGTGACTTTACCGAAAGCGCTAAGAATATGTTGTACAATCGTTAATCATTCGTAGTGTTCTCGCGAGCAATTTATTTCCCTGTTCGCAGTTGGAGCTGTTGCGTGCACCTCCACGCACGCGTCTTCCCACATCGGTGAATGTCATGTCACGGCGACGATAGAAAAAAGAATAATCTATGCAAATTGGCGGGCTTGATTGCCAATTAAGCAAGGGCACAGTCAAAGGACCACCGCTGCATTATGTTCCAATCGTGTACACACGAGATGTGCGGATTCCACTTGTGACAGCCATTACGCCTGACATTTGTTCCAGATTGCACAGGCCCCATGGAAATGTTAGCCAATTCAATATTATCTGTTTTCAATCAACTGTGGAATGCATTCAACTGGTACTGTGAGGTTGACAAGTGTGCGTGACCTGTTTAGTGATTCCAATTCATAACACACCGCTATGAATTGATTTTGTTCGGTGACATCAATGTTCATTTACGGGCATATTTGAACATTGATTCCTCTATTCCTGGAAAAGAAAAAAACAAATTTTACACAGCCATGCTGAACAATTCATTCAGAGCGCTTTAGGTGTCGCTTTTGTTTCATGAGTCTTTGCATAAGGTGTTTTTGTGAAATAACATGTTTTATTTCTCATTATTTTGTATTGCATCGCTGCCACAGAACTTTGGCTGGTGGTCTGTGAGAGCTGGTTCGAGGCCCTTGCTTACGGTGGTTTCAGTGGTGGGGTGGGGCTAGAACCGTGTTGTTCAGAGCTTTAGAGAGACAAGGACTAAACAAGAAACATCAGCATCGACACTCTTCTCATTCCCGATGCCACTCCAGTCTCATTCGCACTTGTTCATTTTTACTGAATCGCGTGGCGCTTTCAGATGCGCTTCTGCGACCGTCTGGAACGCTCTTCCTTCCGATATTCGGAAGCCACTGGAGCTTTGCACTTTTAAATCATCTCGATTGAAAACTAATTTCTATAAAACTGCTTTTTGTGTTCGTTTGTTGTCCTACCCCCGCACTTCCGATTAGCTCGGTTGGCGACGCACGGTGCAAAAAAAGTTAAGAATACATACATATTCCTTGCTCGCATGTATGTCCATCCACGTATTTATCACTCAACTTATCCATCAGACGAGCTTCTGGGAGTGCGTAATATCAGCAGCATTGGTGCAACACGAACAAACTGTGGCCCGTCTTTGACATGCAGTGTCTTATCAACAGATTCTGGTTTGCTTGAGCACATTTCTGGTGAACTGCCAGGTGTACTCGGTAACGACCCTCTCTGTTAGATTTGGGTCCTAGTTCGACGAACAATTATATAATAGATCCCACATAATAACCATGAGCGCCATTGTGGAGCATATAAGTAAGACGTTTGGGGGAAGAAAGTCACCTGCCTTTTTATTACTTGTTTACTAGTATATATTTGTTGGTGTTTTTTATTCTCCACAATGCGAATTATTACTTTGTCCTCCTGAATGGTAATACTTTGATTGACCCTGGAGCGATGGAGGGCAGAGTCCTCTCCCATCGGGATTTTGACTTGCAGCCTTTAGATTGCAAGTCAAAGCACCTCCGAGACCAGATACATTTCATTTCACAACCCAGGATGAAATAGAAAATATTAAATCTGCTGTTGTACCTACGTGGGGCATACATATCACAGCATGATGTTATTGATCAAATTGACTCAGGGTCAGTGGATATGACCCCAATTTATTGGTTCGCAGGGGGCCCTAAAATGGCTTCAGCTAGCCCTGATGTCTGCATTATCTCCCGCTGTTTCTGAGCCAAAGTTTTGCTTGCGAAGCGCAGCACACCGTCGCTGACAGCTGATGCACGTGGAACGCCAATGAAGGCTGCCGTTGAAAGATACGTGGACAGCATTTGTACTCTCCCAGGCGATCTCAGGAACGATGTCACTGCAGGACTTTTTTTAAATACGCGGTCAAGATCTGCTGTACGTCACCGATTGAAATTTTAAATGTCTCGCTGTTTGCACCAATACAAGGTCGTTTGATTTCCTCAACAAAATATATATACCTTCGTAATGGCTCAATGGTCAGACACATTTGACTCAACGGTTGTAGGTTTGAAGCTTGGTGGGGGTTGGCTTAGCCCCTTATGCCCTCTGGGTTCAATGAAATGAGTATTAACTTGTCTGAAGTCAACAGTGGTGATTGTAAGGACAGACTTACCCCCTCCACCGTTGCCTGTAGCACCACTAGCAGAGATGAGTGCCATACCTTGTTTGAGAGTTTTGTGATATATTTTCACAATTGTCCGTTTTTTCCTCCTCGCAACATGCATTGTTGCAGCCTGTGGTCGAAAGCGGACAACTGGTCAAGACGTTCATGTTTATTGTTTATCATTCAGAGTTTTACATTTATTTCTCTGACAGCCAAACCGATGCCCTTGCCTGCTCCTTTCAGCTCACCGTTGTTTTGTCTTTTACTTGTGTACATTTTCTAAACTTTTTTTTTCCAAAGCAGGTTCCCAGAAACCCTAAACCTCAGAAGCCACAAGTATGACTGTTGCAATGATGCTTCTGCGTGAACGGCCTCGTATGTTACATTCCACGAGTTCGGTCATGTTTTAAGTTACTAAGAACTAAAGGAGAGGAGAACAAAAAAATCTGGCTCGATAATTATCTAATCTTCATTTAACTTGGAACAGTATAATGTTGACATTTTTTTTAGTTTTCCGCTTGGTTAAAAAAACGTTAAACATAACATGTTATCGCGCCGTGCCCTTGGCTTGTGAATCCCAGAGACGAGAAGCTCGTGTATGTATGTTGAACTTCTTTCGCACCGTACGCAGCCAACCGTGCTCATCGGAGGTGCCGTGGAAGCACGGCGAACTAAACACAAAACAACAAAACAACAGTTGTGTGCTCAGGCACACAGAGACCGGCATTAGCCGGGCGTCCGGCCAATTTTGACTCGAGCAGTTGTGCACCCACATGGCATTTAGCACACAACCCACACGCTGCCCACCCACTCATCCACGTCCCCCCACCCACCCCTTGCCACGCGGCTTGGCTAAGATGTGCGCGTGCACGCCAATAGGCTGACGCAAGTCTGCGAGCGCGAGCCCGTAAATTAAAACCAGGATGCAACCCGTCTTCTAACCTCCTCTGAAACCGGGTATTATTTAATCTGGGATTGATAAGCCGGAAGGCAGTTGGTTTGCACAGGGGTTTTGTCGGAGCCGTTAGAGCGCACGGGGGATTTGAGTGCCGAGCGCGCCTCGCCAGGTTCGAGTGATTAAGTTTTAAGCGTAAAAAAAACAACAACGCGGGCATGGGGTGGGTGGTTGGGTGGTTGGTTGGGTGACTGAGTGGGTTCTGCTTGAGAGCACGCACGCGCGGCGAGTGAGTGGGCCGAGGGCGGTGCAAATTGTGCGACTTGCCAGGCCGCATCCCACACGTCTCCTCTGGCTGTTTTGGCTGGACACACGTGGTCCCGGGTCACACATGACGGTTCAATATAATCGGCGTCGGCTCGCGGCCCACGCCGATGTTTTTCGAGCAAATGCTGGACCCGCCGAGCGGGGCTCTCTCTGCTCGCGTGCTCGCTCAGCAAGTCAGAGCGCTTTCTTGCCGATCAGAATTGAAACGGTGCGCATGTGTGTGTGTGTGTGTTGAACTTCTTTCGCGCCGTACGTAGCCAACCACCCTGCTCATCTATCCTTTACAGCCCTGAGCCAGTGGTGGGAATTCTTAATTCCTATGGCAGGGATGAGTCTATCCTCAGGACAACCACTGTTGCCTTCCTCACAAAGTAGTACGCATGATGGTTTTCACTCCGGAGGGATGATGGGCAATGAACCCCCAACCAGGGTTTGAACTAGCAACCAATTCATTGCGAGCTGCGAGCTCGGCTACTGAGCTGCCTTCACTCATGTGGCACAGGCATATTGATGTTACACGTAACAACATTTCAATATTATTTTTGTAACGTCACAGACTATAAAAGCGCTAGAAAAACACATTTGTGTGCCTATAAAACTGAAAATTTGTAATTAGAACAGGCTTTGACAATTACTCATTCTGACCAAGAGTAATAAAACTCGATTCCCACAAAACTTGGCCTGTCTTCATCGCTGGAGGGCACAGCGTGTGCGCATTTATTTATTTATATTAACTGCTGTTTTATTATTATAATCTTAGCTCTTTCGGTAAAGTCACGTTGAAGGGAAACAATAAAATAATAAAATATATATTATTAATACGCAAAACAAGTTGTTTAATTTCTTCAACCAGGTTGAAATTAAATTTTGATTTAAAGCTTTCGTGACTGCAGTAATTCATATTCTTAGTTCTTTCGGTAAACGTGACTTTACCGAAAGAACTAAGAACAGGTTGAAATTAGTTTGGGGGCTCTGCACCAATGGTGGAAAATTTTCCCCATGTCTGGTGTCAGCCTGTCCATAGGACAGCCACTCTTACTTTCTCACAGAACACATCCTCACGTTATAGGTCCAGAGAAGTATGTTGGACCAATTAGGCTCTTAATCACGATTCATCAGGATTTGTATGAATGGTGGAACTCCGTAATGGGCACCAGCATAGCGCAGTGCCGAAAAAAATAATCTTCAACCAGTGAGTATCACCTTTTACGACCGTATTGATCAGAAACGTGAACTCTGAGAAGCAACTGCAGAACAAAATGTGAAAAGGATGCGAATAAGCAATGCAGGGATGCACTCTGGGGAATGCCACCGAAACGTAAAGTGGAACGCGTGGGCCGGGGAACGATTGTGAGTTGTAACGACACAACTGTTTTCTTGTCATGTTTGTGTTTTGTGTTTGTTGCGGTTGCACCCGATTCAAGAGCCGAACGGCTCACAGGGCTCTACCAAATAAATGTAAGTAAATGGAACTATGAACTTTTGACGGTTAAGAAAAGTACCCGCGCTTTGGAGGAACAGGCCATTGTTCTCGTGCATGATGGCCAATGGACGAGACTCGTGATGGAATGGCATCAAAAGGAGAGAACGTGCTCGAGAGTGTGACGTGTGTATGTTGAACTTCTTTCGCACCGGACGTAGCCAACCGTGCTAAGCGGAGGCGCGGCGGAAGGACAGCAAACTAAACACAAGAGGCGTTTCTAAACAAATGAGTTTTTCAATCTAGATGATTTCAAAGTGCAAGCTATCGGTGGCTTCCTAGTATCGGAAGGAAGAGCGTTCCAGACGGCCGCAGAAGTGCATCTGAAAGCGCGTCAGTGAGATGGTTTATGGCATCGCAGGACTGTGAGGGATGATGGTAGCATGTGGAAGCTGTTATTCAGCAGTGGACAGGCAATAGCTGAAGATGCTACGTATTTAAACAAAAACAAAGTTACACATCAGCTCTTTCAATCTCTTAACAAGATCTCAAAATATTTTTTTTGGGGGGGGGGAGGATGGTAGACCCTCATATGAACAGTGTACACAAACTCAAAGTGTACATCCACGTATGACCTGCTTTATATGTACACATGCATAGAGTGTATACAAACACAGCGTGACTTCCAGGATGGTTCCTTAGCACTCAAGAGGAAGATTCACAGCCGTGTTAACAGGCTGGCAAACACAAACACGGAATGGGGGGGGGGGGGTGATGCAAATGGCAAACATTAGGCTTCCTGTTGTCACACAGATCTGTGATGCAGGGCTGTGCAGACGCCGGTCGGAGTGTTTATGTTTACTTTGCAGAGTCCTCTCTTGCCCACAAAACTGCCAACCCTTGATTGAGCTGCCTCGTGCACACGGAAACTGGGGAACGGGTTGTCCGGAATCAAATGGTTAACAGATTTTATTTGTGCAAAAAAAAAGCCCAACAAAAACAACATCACTTCTTTGTACCGCCGCTTTCGATTTTTCGCAGTTGTGCTTTCCAGATCTCTGTTGGGTTTTAGTGTCGTCGTTCCACGTGACGTCTGACGTTTCACTCCACTTGCCGGGGATTTATGGCGCACGATTTATCCAAATTAAGTTCCCGAAGAAGCGCCCCGACACGGAGCGCGGTCAAATCCGATGACGCACGCCGTGTTTCTCCATCCTTACAGCATCCTTACACGGTGCTGCTCGAAGAGGGTGGAATCTGCGCGATGTACGAGTGTACTCTCTGGTTTGGTCGCTGATGTTTATTTAAATGTACAGAAGTACAAAAAAAAAACAACAACGTGGTTTCGAGATAATGTGAGGAACGAGCATGGGTGGAACGATTCAAATCCCGACACCAACCCCCACCCTCTTCAGCATATTGATGGATGTCATGCGCCTGGATCATGACATCATTCAATAACTTTTAGATTTATATATGTGTTGTGGTGAACGAAAGCGCCTCTTGTGGCTGGAGGGGTCATGTGAACCCCTTACACAAAATATATACAAATAAGAAAACATTGAGTCTTACACAAGCGCATCCATTTGGCGCCTATGATGTGTTTAAGAATTGGTGTTAATCGATTAACACCAATGTTGTGCCAGATTGCTGGAAAGTCAAACGGTGGTCATCGTGTGGCTCAACCCGCCCTCCCCTTGCCAAATGAATGTGGAACTTGTCACCACCAGTTCGGCGATGCCAGCGGTGATGAGCAGCACGTCGGTTTTGACCGCAATTTCCTTCGGATGGCCGATGCTGGCGTAGAGCAGCAAACCATCGTTGCACATTGAGGTGGTTGCGCCAGATGAATGCGTCAGGAGTCGTGGAGTGGTGGCTCATCGTCGTGACGATGCCTCCTTTGTATTTGTGATTCGGGCATTGAGTCTTTATCTCTTTCATTCTGCTCGGATTCTTGGCGACAACAGTCGCCGCACACTGACAGAGAGTTGTCCGTTTTGTGTGCACCAAGTGTCCGCGCCTGCTGCTTGGGTCTGTGCGGTGGCTGCGGATTTTCAACAACGGCGTAACAAAGATCCCCAGCGTAGCCTTGAATAGACTGTTGGGGCAAGTGCTGTTAGCGAGCACCTATGAAAGTCGGCACGGCACACGAGGGGGGTCGGCGGCCAGCACCACGCCCGACCGCCTTTGTCTCCCCCAGTGGCGATGTTTACACACCGCACCAGGTACTCATTTGAGGCTGAGTCGACCCAGGGGAGGCCCAGGACCGGTTCAGACATTCGTCGCTGGTGTTGTCCGTGAGCGGGAATCGAACCCTGGTCGCCGGGTTCATAGCGCGGCGCGCTAACCGCTCCACCACCGCTCCCCCCACCCGCATCGACACAACGCTCCCCCCACAACCCAGAGGCATCATCACCATCATCTGAACCATGCAAAGGGCGCTCCTCGCATCCACTTCGCCGTGGTCGGAGCCGCGCACGACCGAGACCGCTCCTCTCCGCCCGCGTGCCTCTGTCGATCAAAGGGAGCGCTGTGGGGGTGGGAGGGCGTGAACGAGGCGCCGTGGTTGTGAAGGCGCTGAACTGCGACGGCGATCGCTCTCCCTCCCTTCCTCCCTCTCCCCACGGGGGACGGAAGCCTCCATTGAGCGTTCCTTTGCCTGCCCCGAGACTTGGTGGCGTTGTCGCTCGCGGCGTTCTTGCGAAGCGCCGCGTGGAAACCCGGGCGATGTTTTCACTCATTCGCATCAAGCGAGAGAGAAACCGGGCTGCCACTGTTGGGTTTTTAAGTCCCCCCTCCCTCCCCATCCCCACCACCTCCTTGAGAAAGCGCTGATTAATTATGCGGTGAAGTGAGTGTTCTTCACTCATTTTCAGAGATGGAAGAGGTGGGGGGGGGCTCTTTCGCTGATAAGACATAATCAGTGTGCGAGGGCCGCCACATATTTGAAACCATTGTGGGGTTGACAGCACGCTGATGATGGGGCTGTTGTCACGTGCTGTTTACTGTCGGGGGCCGCACGTCAAGGGCCGCACTCAAGGCCGCCAGGGGCCTTGCAATGAAGAGCCACGTGATTAAAGGATATTTGGGAAAATCGAGGGGATTCATCTGAATTTGTATTCCACTTCTGGGCCGGATAGACGTGTGTACGTACTCAAATAGTTTGTCAAATAAATGGATTTTGGAAGCGGCGACAATGCGTTTTTTAAGTTGGGAAGAATGCTTCTCGTGACGGAGACAATTTTGGCTAAAAAAAAAAACCCAGATGCTTTTATAAATCACAGCACGCAATGCCAGTTATGTGTGTTAAACAGAAATAATCCTGTAACTTGCGCAGCTGATACGACTGCGTTTTTATTTGAGTCGGCTAAAGAGAACTGCCACAGTTGTAACGCTGAGCGCAATGAACTGGCAACACGGGTTCGGTATCCCAGTGTGGCACTTGGAATTATGGTGCAGGGTTCCATAATAGAGGGTTTTCTGTTAGATCGTGTAAATATATAAATGTGTCGTTAAAACCCACCACCACCCGACACAGCCAACTAGTAAGCGTTGTCACGTTAACAGAACGTGGCCAATTCGTCACTAGTACAGCACACCGGTGTGTTGGAGAGCCAAGCCACAACATTTACAATGTTATGGGTGAACAATGTGGGCCTATTGCAGGCTTTTGTGGTGCGCTCTTGAGTTGTGACCAACGTATTCTCAGTCAGTTTAACACGTAGGCTTTCGCGACCAATAACATCCATAATAGAGGTTGTTTGGGTTAGATCGTGTTCAGCTGGTGCAAGTTTGTTCAATCCCTCTTACCTCTGTCGACCCAGCAGCAGTAGAGATGGATACACTACAGTTGATTGATTGGCAGGTGACATGGCTAGCATGGAAGAATGGGCAAACAACCCCCTAGAGGAGGTCTCTTGAGCTTCCTTCACTGTAGACCCTTCCACCAGCAGTGGTGTAATCAAATAATTTCAGAGCTTCACCTTTATCATTTTGTAGTAAAGATGCTCCAGTCAAAAAACACAAAGCCACAATATCGAAATCATTGCGCACAATGTCGTGGCTGTTAAAGCGAGACACTTCTGTATTTTTTTTTAAACCGATACAAATCGCCATTCTGATTTGGTGTAGGAAGGGTCTCGTTGTTTGTCCGAGTTAATGTAAGTGGAGGAGCCCAGTGCGGGCGGAGTGGTTGGGGCGGCAGGGCTATTCGCGAATAGGAGGAGGAGGAAGGGTGAGCAATGTGTCGTGGTCGTGTGGCATTGCTTCGCGCCCGTCAAACCCCCCCACCCCCTACACGCTCCGGCGAGCACTTCGGGCGGACACGCTTCTCACAAGCCCCCTTCTCTCTCAAAAGAATAAAACAAATGGTAAAGAATAACTCGCTGTGTGAAGGGTGTTGTTGTTGTTGTTGTGCCGGATAGCTCTCCAGTGTGTGCTTTCTGGATTGGACCGCGTGTCCTTGATGCCCGTGACATCCGACACTTTTCGCTCCACGGAGAACGGAACAGTTCTAGATTTGAAGCTTTCGTGACTGCGAGGATTCATACTACGTGACTTTACCGAATAGAACCAAAGAGTATAACGGAACAGTTGGCTATCGCGACCAAGACACAAATGCCGTTTATTGTCACCGAATGGTAGCGATCGCTGTTGCTCGTGATGTTCGTTTCACCAAGACGGATGCGACTGAACGAAGACACGTATTTACCGTTATTAACTACATTTTTTTCGTAACGAGATAACCCTGAGGAGTATCAGATGAAACCACTGATTTAGTAACGTGCCGAGGAAGGAAGACAAATGGACAACACATCCCACATCATGCCGAACAACGATTTAAAAAAAAAGACTAATCGGTCAAGTAGGATATAGAATGCAAAAAAAATAAACCCCATCTCCTTTGGATTTGGGATTGGACCCGACACACATTGCAAAGCTGTAGAGAATACCCAGATAAGCATGTTGTAGACGTGTGGGCAATTAATAAAATATATAGCCTGGAGTTTTTAGCCGCTGTTATTGCAAACACGCCTCTTGTTTATGTTCTAAAATGCTCTACATCGTTTTTTTTACGTTCGATACAACAGTGACATTTTATACAAACTGGGTTCATTTAGTGCTGAAATGGACTCACTTCATGTTTACATTTGGAAGCAAATGTTTCACTTGTGTCATTATTGCTTATAAAAAGGGAGATTCTGTGTTTGTATGCTCACAAAAAAAATTAATTAGGCCTCTTAATTACCCAGAATAAACCACACTTTTTTCAGGAACATTCCTTGCAACGGAATGTTTAGCCAATTCCACACGTGAAAAATGCCTGACAACAACTAGTGGAATGCGTTAACGATTTAATGCTTTCACACACAACTTACGTACACGAGCACATGGGCACACGTCTTCTTGGTTACTAATACACCGACTAAATCTAGTCCATGAGCTTTCAAGGCCAGTGTTATCCATCTGTAGTTGTTTAAAAAAAAAGCAAATGCCGAACTCGGTTTTACTCTATGGGTAGCACCAGCATTCAGACGTTTTACAACTCATGACTGTTAGGTATCCAGATGTTACTGGTAATAGTGCTCCTTGTAAACCACGGGGAAATGGACAACGCAAGCAATACCCCAGTACGATCATCACCCATCGTAGTCAAGCGTTGTTATGAGTAATTAAATAAATAAAATGTGTTCAGTATTGCTACATAATATGTAGGTTTAAAAAAATAACACTTTTAGTCATAATACGCCCACAACAAAGCAAGCAGGAGGATTTCTCCACAAATCTGGCTGTCGCCTGATGAAGCTAGTTGTAATTACCGGTGAAACGTCGTACTCAGATTGTAAATGTTGTGGCTTGGCTTTCCAACACACCGGTGTGCTGTACTAGTGACGAATTGTCCACGTTCTGTTTACGTGACAAACCTTACTAGTTGGCTGTGTCGGGTGCTGGGCGGGTTTAACGACGCATTGATTTTTACGCGATATAACCCAAACACCTCTATTATGGATAATATTGGTCGCGAAACCCTACGTGACTTTAGCGAAAGAACCAAAGAGTATGGATTCCTGCAGCTACGAAAGCTTCAAATCAAGATCCTACATGATAAACCAATATGAGGTTTAAAAAAAAACAACAAACTCTATTTAAACGATAAACTTGCATTAAGAAATACATTAAGGTCTGATATTGTGCAACACACAACTGAAACTTTCATTCATCATTAACACAGCCCTTTAATGAAACACAAATACAATAGGTGACACGTCAAGTGTTGGCCCGACTTCATAGCAGGGGGATCTTCATCGCGCAGATATATCCAATGAGTTTCAAAGACAACGCCGTTATTGTTAGCAGAACATGTTCGCTTGCATGCTTACCATAGGTACTAAGTGTGGTTAACGCAGACTTGATTCCTTGCAGAAGAAGGTGTTTCAACATCTTAACACCTCCTGTTGTATTGTCAGAAAGGGTAAAACCTGTTCTTATTTCTTTCACACTTTGATACTGGCAAACAAAAAGAGGTCTCACGGTAGAGATATATTATTCCCGTAACGCGTTGAGTTTTGTTTTCTTATATAGTTTTTTTTCCCATTGTGCATCACTGCCCCATCCCCCGTTCTTCCAAACTTCTCTGCGATGTCGCTGAATTCGTGCGTCCGGGCGCGGTGGGTGAGTGACTGATGGGGGCAGCCTGACGTGCCCGACTCCTCGGCGCGTCATTCTATTGTGGCGGTGCGGTGGGAGGCTTGGAGCCCTTCAGCTCCGCGGGCCGTCCATCGTCTTCCACCCAGACCTCACCCCCCCACCCCCCTGCCTGCCCCCCGTGTGTGCTGTCTGCTAGCCCCAGTGGTTCGTCTTCCTGTCTGTCTGCGGTCTTTCGAGCTCGGTTCGGGCGTGCCACGCAATTGTGCACGCGTAAGGGAAAGGTTGTTGGGGGAGATTCTTCATGACTTTAAATGTCGGCCAGTTGGAATGATTGCATAATGCGAGGTTGTCCATGAAGATACCATCCATGCCTTCAGTAAGCACATATAATTAAATGGCAGTTTGAGTTTTGGCGAATACACCTCTATAACTAAACATACACGCGCGCGCACTTGATGGCATTGCAATGTTATCGTAGGGGTTGCATCCGTCCATAAAAGATCCACGTCTCTGCCATGACAATGGCCACACGCATCGCAGTGAGATGGCGAGACAGACTTCCCAGGTGTTCGCCAACCTTGAGGCTGAGATTACTCCAAATACCTTTGCCTCTGAGCTGCTTGTTGACTCAAGCTTTTGCGGAGGGTTCATTTTTCTGGCAGTAGATGGTATCTTTTCACATCCCTCAAACGTTCACACACTGCGGTCCGAACTGCTGTATCGTTCGTGTTTGTCACTCATGGACTCTCCATGCAGTGCACGTTTCTGACGTCTATAGTAAAAATACGTTTCAAAAATATTTTTTTTTCCAAAAAAGAGCCAGAGGCTAAGTCAACGTGTCTTGCTGCTGAAATGAGCATGGGGATTGGCTCATCTCATCCCACACATTTTGCATGCTGTGTTCGGCATGCAACGGTTTGATTCCTAGTGGATGAATCATCACTATTTGGGGTTTGGCCATGCTTTGAATCATTAAAGAATCATGCAAAATCTATTGCGGCCGCAGTGTTTGCTTGACCCGACATACGAATCGAGGGCTGCAGAGGTGGTGCAAACGTCAATGCACTGTGTGCGATGAACCAAACAACCCGAGTTGGATTCCCTTCCAAAGCTAACATTAATGGTGAGCGATATCTGATCTGGTCCTGCCCTTCCCCCTCTCATCCCCACCTTCACCAACCCGCACTGACCAGCGTGGCGATGTATGGTGAAAACGATCTCCATGATTGAAATGGATAGGACAAAGGGCTGACGTTATTATACGTCGCAATTGAATCAAAATAACTGATTTTTACACGCATAATTTGATTTATAATTATTAATATATGCATTGTCACATGCCTCCTATGTTTCATAATTATTTTTATTTTATTTTGATGACAAACAGTTCGTGCCTGTTCTGGTGGTTGTTTTGCGCCGATACTTTTTATAGCGTACACATTTAAAAGTCTCTCCCACTTCTTGGTCTCTCAAAAACGACTTTTGTCCGAATGGACTCTCGTGAATATGATGGGCTAAACATATGCACGTGGATACTGGCACAGTGTAATGTTGAACACAATGGACATGCAATCCAGAGGTCGCAGTTTCATCTCCCGGTGTGGCAGCGGTTAGCATTGAGTGGTACACTGGCTAGTCGATTTAAATGTCATTTGTGGTGGGGTAAATTGTGGCTGCTTCCACCACTTCAAAGAAGTATGGCCTGAGTGGAAGAGTAGGCCGAATACCCTCTAGCTTGGTTCTCTCGAGATCGCCCCCTGTGGAAGCTCTTCTACTAACCATGGCACGAGCACACAATTGCAGGGCTGCACCTTTTCCGTTCATGCATGTGCATGTACTTCATTAAGTTGAGGATTGTAGAAGATAACCTATTTATTTCAACCACCATAATGCAACTTGAAACATTTTTTTTTCTTTTACCAGGTAGGGTACACGGATTTTAATAGCTCTTTTTCAGAAGCGACCTGGATATCACAAATGATAGCTCAACGACGTGGCTTATCACGTGGGAATTTATAACAGCCGAATACTGTAAGCGCATGTTGTTTCTAAATGGAGGGAAAACCCGGAGGACCCAGAGACAAATCCACGGTGCCACGGGGAGAGAGAACATGCACACTCCAAATGTACAGGCGTCTCAGGGTCGTGATCGAGTCACGACGTCCTGTATACCAGGCGAGGTAGTTAACATCTCCTAGCCACCGTGGCGTCCTCGCCACAGCAGCTACAAGCCCCAGCATCAGAGGGAACTGCGCGTCCTGCTCGGTTCTCAGGTATCCCAAACCAGTTCCGCCACCCTCGGTGAATTCCCAATTATCCAGTCCACCCATAAACTAACTGTACACGTGTTACCATTCACAACCCGCTTCACTCTGAAGGGAAGCGCACATGTGTTCATAGCCAGGGTCTTTCAATCAGCCCGCTAATGCAACCCTTAACCCCATTATGTATGCCGCACAGACGACCCCCGAGCCCCCATCATTACTTAATCATCTCGAATATTACATCCCGACACGTGTATGCATTTATCCTTGAGCCAGTGGTGTGATTGCCACACTTTTATGATTTCTGGTAGGCTTCAAACAACGAATGAAGCCTTCCAGAAATCATAAATAATAATAAAAAACATAGCATCTGCTAAACCAGCAGTATTTGTTTAATACACCTGGCGATGCTGAATAGCCACATCAGGGTGCAATCAGTCTAGGGTTTGCAAGTTTAAGCCAAATTTTCACCATAATATGTCTGGAAGGCTGATAGACCGGTAGATTAATATACATTTTACGTGCAGACACAGAACAGACATATATGAGTTTTATCTACAGAAAAGAGTTCTGCATTTATGGAGTCACAATAAAATAACAGTGACTTTTATGATCACCTGATTCAACATGTTTTTTATGAAACACGTTTTATTTTCATTCACTGAGAAAACAGCTAGATTGGATAACGCATCTGGAATATGAATCCCTGCAGTCACGAAAGCTTTAAATAAAAAATCTATTGATGTTGTTTACTATTCTTGCATAAGATCACAGAATTAGCTATACTTATATTCCAGAGTGAGTCTAACTAAATAAAGAACAGATTTCCGGACAAAGGTGTTCCAACATGAAGCTTGTGCTTTTTGGCCATATTTTTTAACTTAAATTTGTACATTTTAATTTCCAAACCTTGTTGTTGATATGTAAATGAATTGTTTTATGTTTTGTGCTAATGTAAGGTTTCCCTGAACTTGTTTAATATGCTGCAATTTAAAAATGTATGTAATTTTAATTTGACATCTCAATGGCACTGATTAACGCCAGGTCTACCTTACTCACGAACGAAAGTTGATGATGATGAAGCAGAGTATGTAATTTTAATTTTACATCTCCATGGCACTGATTAACGCCAGGTCTTCCTTACTCACGAACAAAAGTTGATGATGATGAAGCAGAGTAAGTAACAGAATCTTAACTCAATGGGTGTTCAAGAATTTTACGAGAACAAAAAAAAGAAGACGTGGGAGTTCTGAATCGCGCTCAATTAAAAAAAACGCTTCCACAGTAACACAAGAGAGATTAAGTGTGGTCAAGAAGTCGGGCGTTTATAGATATAGTCTTCAAATCCACTACAGACGACGAGGCAGCAGTACGTGCCTCGTGTGTTTAAACTCTTCTGTTGGGTCCTTCAAGCTGCAGGACGAGATGCTATCTTTTTCAGGCTATTGAGTGCGGCACTGAGATTCTATCTGAGAATGATGACCCCTTGGGATTGCACCTTGCCAACCAAAGCCCCCCAAGGCTTATTGGTGCTTCATTGTGATGCATCAGCAGTAAGAAAAATAAACATCCTTCTAGATGGAGCTCTTTTTGTTGCTTCTTTAACTTGTTCACCCCCCCCCCCCCGTTCTTCCGAGTCTCTATGCCCTCCTATGTTTTAAAGCCGTATTCGTAGACTGCGTCAGTGAAATTTGAGTGTTTGAATACAGTAAAAACTAAAATTTTGTTTAAAAAAAACAGGTCCCTGCAGGGTGGGCTGGTAGGAACATTGGATTTTTTCACTTCGTTAAAGTATTGAAAGTGGACGGACGGACGGACACATTAATCTATTGCAGGCTGGTACACTCAGTTTACAACTTCGTTCCTACCAGTATAAATAATTAATGCTCTATCTTTCAAAAGACATTGCTCAAGTGTAACATTTGAGTGGCCACAGTAATACGCAGCTCTAATTAGCGCACAATTAAAATATGATTTACGCAGGAAAAGGGCAATTTCATGTAACCGCAAAATAATTTGTCACTGCTAGCGAAAGACAGGCTACGATCACGCGCGGGTTGTAGTGGTAGCTTCCGCTCGATTTCGTGGCCAAACTGACGGATCGTTTACTATATTCTATGCGGCCTTGGCCATGTGCCGGCAGCAAATTGAAACTACTACCTTTAGGTGCGCACACGAATTACAACCTGCATCGCAGCGCGTGAGCAATTCACCCAGCCGCATCGAGGATTAAATAAAACAATGTGCTCAATTTACGTATCTGCGTTGAGCTGCAAAGCGATGACAACCAATAGAAACGCACCTGAGTGTAATTCCCCACGACTTTCCTGCAGCTTTAAAAATAAAACTTTACGCAGCGCTTGAGCGTTACGTTTACACGTTAGAGATAAATCAATCACAACCCTTTGTCAATCCACTGCTGGATGAAGGCCTCCCCCAGCACGTGTTGGTCACACGTGCTGTTTGACCATGCTTCACCACGCGCTGGCCATTGTACCAGCGATTCAATTATCTTGTTTAAAATGTGTTAAGTTTTGATTTAACACAAAAAACACGCGTATAAATTGTCCACCCCCCCCCACCACCACTTGACAGGCTGGCCCTGACCTCAGACGCGTGACTGACGTCTGGACAATAGTGCGATGATCCGCCCGACAAACGAATGAGAAGGCGAAACCGCATGGGGGGCAGAGACGGTACCCCCCCCCCCCCCCCCAAGGCACCAGCGGCTGCCATCAATTCTCGTGTTCCCCCCCCCCACTCACCCCTGGCTCCACCCCCGCTGTTACCGCTCTCTCTCTCGCGCGCTCTCCCCATGCCCAGCTCCGTCTCGCTCGCTCGCTCGCCCTCCCTCCCTCCCTCCCCCCGCCCGACTCAACACGACTGTCGAGGTGCCCGTTCCCCCATGCCACCCCCTCCCCACGGGCTCTCCTGGGGCTGTGACCCACGCCACCGCCGTTTGCGGGAGAGATTGATGGTGGTGGTGGTGGTGGTGGGCGGCCGCGGTGCGGTGCAGAAAAGTGGGGGCGTGGGGCAGGGGGCTGGGGGGGGGGGCTGGGGGGGGCTCTCTGGCTTGTGGCGCTGCGCTCATTTTCTGGCGAGAACATTCCAGCGGTGCCGCCCGGACACCGCCTCCCGCGCGCTCGGAGCGGCTGTGGTGGAGGGGGGGGGGGGGGTAACCCCCCTCCAGGGGGAGCCCCCCTCCATTGTCAGCGGTAACGAGTCGGGTTAAGCCGGGGCCGTGGAATCATCTCCCCGCCACGTTGAAGTCAAACACGGGGGGCGGCGGGGGGGTTCCTCTGGGTAGACGCCGAGTGTGCAACACATGCAAAGCGATAAACGCGGTCCTAAATTACACCCGTAGCCGGATTGACGGGAGACGGTGAGACAAATAAAAGAGTGCTTGTTTAAACGGGCACCGGTGCAAATCTCTGGGTTTTAGTTTATGGGTGTCTCGTCAAACACAACGGGCGTTTGTGGATGCCACAGTCATGACGAAGCGTAGGGATATGGGTGCAGGTGGCGTGAATCGCAATCCCACACGGGGATTAGCGGTCGTCGTCATCGTCATCATCATCATCAGCAGCAGCCATGGTCACTGCTGGATGAAGGCGTCCCACGCCGCCACCATCTCGCCGATTCCACGACGTTAGAATCCAACCGAGCACCTCCACGTGGGCTCAGGCCATCGTCGCCGTCGCACCATCTCCTCGGTGGGCATCGCCACGCGCTGTTGCCATTCCGTGTCCGCCACTCCGTCAGCATTCCCGGCCTGTGGCCCTTTCGAGTGATGTGTCCTGCTGAACCTCACCGGCCACTCCGAACCGTTTGGATATCGTGAACCCGTTCACAGCCACCTCCTCCTCCTCCTCCTCGTGTCCCGAGGGAGATACACACGAAGCAATGACCAGCTGGGTGAAACGGTCTTCCCTGCTCAAATCAGCAAAGGGGCTGACGTTCATCATATCCATTGCCGGCCCCAGAGCTTAGACATGGACGTATCACGGCGTTATTCAGGCGATACATTCATAGATACCCCAACAAAGTCATATACATTATAGAGGAAACAGCATTTGTTTTCAAAGCCTGCACACGTCTTCGACAAAGTCTCAGGACACATTAACTATGTTGCCTCTCTCCTCCACAAGGTACGGGACCATCGCTTTCACAATATTGAATCACCCGTTGAAAGGTAAGTCAGAGAATGGTCGTTAGCAATCAGTGGAGTATCTATCAACAGATGGCCCTGTATTTACAGTATATACACACACACACTAACACGTTGTGTGTGTGCAGGGTGAAAGAATGTGTAAGGAACGCGTTGACTCAAGGAGACATTTGCTTTGCGAGCAAATGAAAGCGAAAGTGTCCGAAGAAAGGGGCTAAAAGTTTGTCCCACCACGTGGGCACGCGGGAGCCGGGCAGGGGGAGGACAGCGTTCACGACAGCAGAGGAAGCAGGCGGGAGGGGAGGGGGGCCCATGCCGAGCGGAATGCGACGAAATAAATAGGCAGGAAATACGACGCCTCCTTCACAGTTCTGCCCCGACACACACACACAAGATACAAGTGTTTTTGTGCCATCCTAACAGCCGCACGGACTGCTTGGAGTGCGTAATTTCAGTAGCATTCATTCAAGACGGTGGCGAGATGTTAACTACCTCGCCTGGTATACACGAGGTCGTAGGGTCGAGCCCCACCCTGATGCCTGTATATTTGGAGTGTGCGTGTCTCTCTTCCTGTGCTCGCGTGGATTTTTTTTCCCGGACCTCCCGTTTTCCCTCCACATTTAGAAACATAATTTTAGAGTATTTTGCTGCAATACATTTCAACTTGACAAATCACTTCGCGACGCTTTTATTTGTGGCCAGGTCACTTCTGAACAGAATATTCTACATAGCCAAGTGGGTCTTACCTGGTAAAATAAAAAAACAGTTTAATTTCATAGTTTTAATAGGTGTGACACGGATGTGAGCAGTACTGAACCTTGGGAGATGTTGACTGGCTTAACGTCTTCATGCAGCAGTGGACAATGGCTGATGACGATGATGATGACAGGGCTTTGATGCAACTTACACTGTTCACTTTCTAGTAACGCAGCTTCATATTTTATCTTTGTATACCTTGGGAAACTGGAAACTTGAGCATGATTCCTGGCGATGTCTAAAATCCGCAGGGCGAGCGATACCGGCATCAGTCCCGGCCCCCCCTTCTCCAACAGACACTCACCAGTGTGGTGAAGTTTGACGATCAAGCGGTACATTGACAAAATGCCTGTAAATTATTAGCTCACATGAGGGTGGTATGCAAACACGATGGCAATACGTAAAATGTCTTTGACACATTTGACCAAAAATGCCCACATCTTAAAACTGAGCGTTTGTTTTCTTTACAATAATGTTGAAAGGAAACATTCGAATATTTTTCTTATTAGACTGTGTACACTGTCAAAACAAGTGGTGGAAATCAACACGGTTGTTCCTGTGTTGCTAGAAAAAGGGTCGTGTTTGTTTTGACGGTACACATGTCAGCTCATTGTGAAAATAAATGGATTATCTTTAAAGATGTTGAACCCATCCAATATGTGACCTTTTTCTCCCACATTCACTATTGCCCCTGCTTATTTCTCAGTGTAATGAAATAACTAATGAGCGTTGCGAAATACATCCATAACATCGTGTCCCTACATTTGAGGTGATTCATGCATATTGTTTACATTCTGACCGCATGTTGTTATTTTATTCTCCTATTTAAACTCAACTATTTTGTTTGTTATTTTAACAGGGAAGGCCAACTGAGCTATGTAGCTCTTTTTTCAGAAGCGACCTGGCCACAAATAATAGCTCAACGAAGTGGTTTATAATGTAGATATTTATAGCAGCCAAATACTCTAAACCTATGTTTCTAAATGTGGAGGGAGAAAAAACCGGAGGACCTGGAGAAAAATCCACAAGACCACGGGGAGAGAGACATTCAAACTCTAAATATACTGCAGTAGGCGTCAGGGTCGGGATCGAACCCACGACCTCCTGTATACCAGGCGAGGTAGTTAACATCTCCTAGCCACCGTAGCACCACAGTTGTCTTCTCATGGAGAATTTGTGCACGAGAGGTAATTTGCCTTAATCGCCTTTACCCCCATCCGAAGTACACAGTGGAGCAGTCTTGCAACAAGAGCGTCACTTCTGCGTAGGTTTTCGCAGTTGTGCCCTATTACCCTCCGATGTGTTTTTGGAGTGCACTGCGTGGAGCTTGGCATGATGTCCGACGTTTTGCTCCACGTGCTAAGAGCCTTCTTCAGGAACTGAATTCAGTCTCCGGTTTCTTGAGAAGCTTACAGCGTGAAACGTCAGATATCATGTCAGACAACACGTGATACAACCCGGAAACCACATCAGAGAGTAGCACTCTGCCTGTTGCCTATGAATTAAAATCAGACATCTCAGATGGCTTCACCACCTCTCGTAGGAAGTCTCCTATTGTGTCGAGGCTACTGGGAACTTTAATTCGAGCTTGCTATTTGCTAGATATTCTCAGCGTCTTGGGTTTGCAGTGGAGCGCTCAGCAGCAGCCTCTCCGCCTTGACTGCCACGACACGCTCGGGTTTATGATTCCTGCTGTGCAGTGTTCCATCTCACGCAGGGGTGACACGGGGGTCTCAATCCCCCTCTGTTCTGTTGTGCTCCCTTTCTGCTACCCCTCCCCTGCCCGTTAGTGCAGGCGGGCGGGCTGACGTGTGCCTGTGGGTTGCGTGTTGGGAGAAGGTGGGGGAGGGGGGGTATTATTTGTGGTAGTCACGAACGCGTGATGATGGTAGTAGGGTTGCTGGTGTTGGGGGTTGTCGACTGAGTTCACTGGCAGACTTTTGAGAGAGAGAGAAAGCGAGCGAGCGAACTTGTGGACAGCCCTGCCACGGAGCAAGAGCCTACGCCGGTGACTTGTGGCGAGAGGGTGGGGGAGGAGGCGCGTGGATGGACGGACGTGCTGGAGAATGGATAAATTGATGTGCGTATGTGCAGACGTACGTGTGTGCGTGCTGGCCCCAGCGTGATGGGAGAGACGGCTCGACCGATGACTTGCCTTCACTGGGGCTTTTGTCCTTCCCAGACACTGGGCCCCTTTCATTCCCCCGTGGAGGAAGGAGCGTGTAATTGGATTAAGGGGCACGTGGCACCTCGGGTAATCGCATCCCATGGGTATACACAGCAGCCGAGGCGGCTGAAACCTCAGCCCCTTGTTCGCCGTGGCCAGACCACTTTAGTGCCCTCCCAAAATTCAAGGCCCTTTCCTGTGGGCGCGCGCGCGCGCGCGAACGCTAACCATGACAGAGACATTCAGCCAGCACCTGTTTCGTCCGCGATTTGGTGGACTGAAATATGACGAAGTAAAGCACGGCTGTTTTTACGGCATTATTTCGATGAAAAAACTGCGGTGGGCAGTTGGCGTCAATAGTGATGAAGGTATATTATCGTATTTTTCCCCATGTAGTAATAGGAACGTTCGTTATTTTGTTCGTTCACAAAAAAAAGATTTCTGCATTCCTTGGTGTTGTAATTTCGCTAATTAAGCGACCGCAATTGGCCAAACATTATTTTCTAGGATCCTCAGAGATTGTAAATCCATTGACGCTTTTCTAGATATTAACATCGGTAAAATAGCAGCATACTTACATACATTCATGTATCATATGAGCAGCTGACAATCCGTTGAGAAAAAATGTTTATTGGAGCGAAAACAGCGGACGTTTGGTAAAATATAAGGGCTATTATTATAATTCCTTCTGTGTTGATCTCACCATATTTTGCAATCAGGCACAGATAGCAAATACATTCGCTCTTGCTTCAATGTAACTTTTCAATTTCATGTCTCATCACGTGGACCCATTAAAATGTGTATGAATCACGTGTAAACGTTACGTGTAGGAATTATGTAACGTGAGCAGTGAAACTTAAGGTACATTAGGTTAAGCAAAGGTGAAGGCAAGGTTATGAAAATGCAAAAAAAAATCAGGGGGGAAGACGCGTCGGCGTGTCGGGCGACCTGCCTTCCTCAGGAAGGTCACTTATAATGGGGACGTTAGGGGTGCCGCCCCTTCACGTGTTTATGGATGTCAAAGATTCCATCCTTACCTTGGAGTCTAACCAAATAAGCCAGGCGTAGACCCCAAACCCGAAGCCCATAAACAACCCACAAGGGACACTAAAACCAAACATTGCCGATGATTGTTCAAAAGGCGAGGGTTTACTTCCAGACTTTCTCTCTCTCGCTCTGTCTCCTCTCCCCCTCGCATGCGACAATGACAACAACAGCAACGTTCGGGCGCCAGCGTGCGTTCCGTCCCCTCGGCACTATCGTCGGCTGTCCCCCGAAGACGCCTTGTGCGAGCGTCACTCAACGCACGGAGACAATCTCACGATGCCTAATGCCCCCCCCCCCCCCGGAGACGAGTCTGGGGGCAGCCGGAGAGGGCTGCGGATGGAGCAGGAACCTCGGGGGTGGCGCTGAAAGATACGGAGTGAGCCGGCGGTTTCGATGCTTGCGTCTCGCCCTCTTAAGGCACAGACAGGACCCTGCCCTGTGAGTGGGAAAATGATGCCAAGTGTCTCGGGTGGATATGGGGGCGGAGGGGAAATGAAGACCCCCTTCTCTATCTCATTGTCTCCCTCCCTTGTCGCATCTGGCATGGAGGCATGCTAATCTTTGCGATGTAAAAATTTAGTTTTTTTTCTTTATCCACGGCTTCGGGTTTTTTTGGCCATGTGTTGGCTTTCCCGAATGAATGATGTGGTTTGTTGTACGTGCGTGCCTGTGTGTGTTTTAAATGATAAAAGCACTATTTTATATATATGTGCAATCTACAGGCTTTGTATCATTGCTTTAACAAGAAACAAACAGAAAAAAAAGATTGCTGCAAGGAAACAGAATTGTGTATGGTTCTTGGTTTATACACAGAAAGGAAACCCCTACACTCTGATTCCATGGAACAAAGAATATAAGGAGCATGATTGTTTTTTTTTTATTGCTTTGGCAAATGTATGTTACATTCCCAGTGCAGAGGCATCTTGCAGTGCGACTGTCGCCATTCTCTCTGCCGCACCTTAAGGTGTTTTTTTTCTTCTCAATTGTACGCGGGATAGTGATTAAAGGAGGAATCCCAACAGATATTACATTGTCCACACGTGCGTCTCGAGTATTTCGGAGAGCATAGTAGGAGGCTGACTTGTTGACCTTGCATTTTTATCACGTTTAATACCCCATCCCCCACCCCTGCCAAGACAAACGTGGATACAATAAAGCAAAGCGCTCGTGACACATTTGAGATTCAGAGACTACCAGGCCAGATGCTAGCTGGCAGCGAGCACCTTTGAAAGCTGAGACAGCACACACGATGTTGACTGTGCCCCTCTGTAGCAGCTACTCAGTTTAGGACGACGTCGTTTAATAAGCGTGTCAAACTATGTTGTGATTAACAATTGCTACGAATGTACAGGGTGCAGAATTTCACCTCTCTCTGGGACCATCATGCAGTAATAAGCCTACTGGACGTCTGTGAGAAAGAGCTTCGCAGCTCATCGGATTACTCCGGTCTGAAGAAAGATTCTGATTGTGTACAATAATGGATGTGGTGCCACCTCTCATGTATGGTACACAATGAACACCCTCCCGATACGGCCTCATAGAAGTTAAACGCAAGTGCTGTTTGCGAGCACCTTTTTTTTTACATCAGCCACACGAGGCGTGTGGAATGGCCAGCACCACTCCGGACCGCCTTTGTCTCCTCCAGTGCTGATGTGTACACACTGCAATCAAGTGCTGTGCTATGCCTTTAAGATTGAGTCAACCTAGTTCAGGCCCTTACTATGAACCTTAAGCATGGCGACAGCTTGAATGCAGGTCACCGCGGTGGTGAGATGTGAGCTACCTCGCCTGGTATGCAGGAGGTCGTGGGTTCGAACCCGACCCTGACGCCTGCTGTATATTTGGAGTTTGCGGTCTCTCTCCCCGTGGTCGCGTGGATTTTTCTCCGGGCCCTCCGGGTTTTCGCTCCACATTTAGAATCACGTGATGTTGAGAGTATTTGGCTGCTATACATTTCTACGTTGGGCTCTCATTTGTGATGGCCAGGACGCTTCTGAAAAAGAGCTATATCGCTCAATGGGTCTTACCTGGTAAAATAAAAAAAAGAGTTTAGTTAAGGACAACCGGTAAACTGGTAACTCGGTCAATCTTGATTTGAAGCTTTCGTGACTGCAGGAATCCATACTCTTTGGTTCTTTCGGTAAAGTCACGTTGGTAGAAAAATACAATTTTTTTATTTTATTGTTCTACCTACGTGACTTTACCGAAAGAACCAAAGAGTATGGTAACTCGGTCGTTTCCTGGGGAAAGTCAGGAGGGAAAGCACCGATGGGCGCGTGCGACTGGTTGGCCTGCAGCAACCATCGTGCAACAACAACGCGAAATGAAGAGTCCCTTGCCGGGGAACGTTAGCTCCTTAGTGAAGGGAAGGAATGTACAAAGTTTAAGGTTGCAGCCAATGCAGTTGCTTGCTCGTACCACTGATGGTGGAAGGGTCTCCGCTAAAGGAAGCTAAGGATCTAGTGGTCCTTCACCTGGGGTGCATCACGCACACCGCGGGGGTGCGTGATGCCCTTTCTGGGGGTGCGAGACGTGGCCAGATTTTTTTTAGAAGGTAAATCATCGAAACACGAATCAAGCACGGCTACGTAAGTACAACTACTTTGTTTAATCAAACCCTACGTGTTTATCAACATTATACATGTGTTTTTTTTTACGATTGAGAACCAACGGCTGCAGTGAAGGTTACGAACATCTGCTCCAGAGGGTATCTGTTTCACTCCGCCATGCTGACCAAAGATTGTTGGAAGAGGTGGTGCATACTCACAATGTATATGCAACTTGCCGATGGAGCGTTACGTTTATTGCTGGAGGCATTTCTATACGTGCGCGGCAAAACCGTTAACCAATTTATCGGGGTTTTTTTTTCCGGTTTAACGGCAATGCAAATTTGTTTTTAACAACCCTGGTTCCTAATATTGCGCCACTATCCCAGGCAGCCGGTTACACAAAGACAAGGGAACCCCAGTATAGACTTCACACTGTTGGGGCAAGTGCTGTTAGCGAGCGCCAATGAAGGCCAGAACGGTACACGAGGGGGTGGGTGGCCAGCACCACGCCCAGCCGCCTTTGTCTCGCCAGTGGCGATGTTTTTACGCACCACACTAGGTACTCATTTGAGGCTGAGTCGACCTAGGGGAGGCCCAGGACGGGTTCAGATTTTCGTCACCGGTGTTGGCCGTGAGCGGGAATCGAACTTGGGTCGCCAGGTTTCGTAGCGCAGCGTAGCGCTAACCGCTACACCACCGCTCCCCACACACGCGCGCGCAAACAGGTGCGTTCATAAAACTGCTCTCGACAACCGCAGCCAAAGTCCATGAACAGAAAAATACGAAGGAATATTCCAAACCTGGCCACGCCACAGAAAAAGCATCGTAAATACACAGACGGGGGTCCGATCCCACTCACTGCTCGCCCCCCTCCCACCGCGACTATCAGCCCTGCTTCGCTTGCCACATGTGGTGATAATGGTTACCCTGGGATTGATAAGAAGGGCAGTTTGCTGTTGGGGTGCAGGGTTCTGAGCCATGGCAAATGAACCCCCCCCCCCACATCCACCGCTCCCCCCCCTCTCTGCAAGGAGCACCATTACGCATTCTCCTTCCTAATGCACGCACGTGCTTTGCATTCGGTTGAAAAAAAAATCATCAAGCACCAAATCACAGCTCACATTTAAGCAGTAAATTCCCGTTTTAACAGTATTATTGCCGGTCTCCTCACAGCCACAAATCTGCAAGGGGACATATCAACAGTGGTGGTTACTGCCGTGATGTGATGGTTTCGCACACTGGACTTCCAATCCAGAGGTCACCAGTTCGTTCTTTCTCGCCTGGCAGTTGAAACAAGGGGGCACGTTTCTAAAATCCCTCCTGGCTCTGTCTGTCCAGCGGTATGAATGGGTGCACCACACTCAGTCAATTGGGAGAATGCGTGTGGTGGGCCAAAATGTGGGTACTACCACCACATCTTACAAAACTTCTGGCCAGTTAGGAAGAGTTTGCCAAGTACCCTCTGGGGGAGGGGGGGGGGCTTCTTGATAGTGGTGCTCCTTCCTCTCGCAGTAGCGCGATCAAACAATTGTAGGGCACCATCTTTATATATGTTTTAAGCAAAAACAGAACGGTTGTTTCGGTACAGATATTGGCCACACACTTCCGGTGACCAGTGAAACAAGGACACGGGGTTGTATTCGGAGGAATCGCTCATATCCTTAAGAAACCCATAAACCTTAACTCTGCGAGCAGCCATATATTATTACAGGTGTGCCCCCACTAGGAGCTGTGCGGCAATCACTTTAAGAGCTCCCTGTTAAGTTGTAAAGAAAATATCGCTAACTTCGGCGCTGGCTTGTTTGGAGCAGATTGTGGGAGGCTGTGACCTGCTCTGGCCAGAAGTGTCTGTAGCAGTTATTATGAATGGCCAAAAGTCCCCAGCTCTGAGGCATGGCACACCCCCACACACCACGGTAACTGAAAACCGACCCGCTTGCTTGTGCTGCTCACCAGATGTTGTGACTTGGTCGTGCATGCCTTTCGATGAGTTGACTTGACTTTTGAATGAGTAGGCAATTACCTTGCTCAATGAGTAAATGAGAAAGTTGCAAAATATAGCAAAGTCAACGGTGTGCCTGTGAAGTATATGCTGAAGGTTCGCTCCCACCCACGATTTTTCTTGGGCATGTATTAGCTGGAAGTATATCTGAGAGAATGAGCGCATGAATAACTCTTGAAGCATTTGTTTCATCAGTTGTTTTGAAAGCGGGAATTTAAACATTGTGAGGTTTACAGTGTGCATGTTCTAACAAGACAAAATAAAAAATGTAAAAGTGCTAAACTGGAAATGTATTTGTTGGTAACCCTATGCTGAAACAAGCATGGGGCACTGTTTCTAAATTGAGATTAATCAGCATTGGTTGATATTCCCAATTTCTATGGCAGGCAAATATGAAACATTTATTTTTACCTTCCACAAATTGATATACATTTTACTGACAATCTTGAGGGATGACGATGAGTTGCATTGACTTGAGTATTCATTTTTGATTTACAGCTTTCGTGACTGCAGGGATTCATATTCTTGGTTATTTCGGTAAAGTCACGTAGAAGGGAAACAATAAAATAATAAAAAAATATTAAAATATAAAAAATAAAATTGTATTGTTTTATATTTTAATTATTTTATTGTTTCCCTTCTACGTGACTTTACCGAAATAACCAAGAATTTGAGTATTCATGTCGGGGAAATGAAACAATATCTGACAAAATCACATGTCCCCTTTTCATGAAGCGTGTGGGTGAAATCAGTCTCTGTTGGAGGCACGCACTCTATTGGTTGCTCACACCATCACCATTATCATCATCATCATGTTCTATTCCCAATCCAGGAGTGCAACGTTTTAGGTCTCCGTCGCTTCATATCCATTGTAACATGGCATGGCAACTAACTGTTGTAGATGTGATTCAGTGTCAATTACCTAGGCGGGCATTGGAATGGTCTCCACGAATCTGGTTGACCAAAGGGAATACCTTAGAGCTCCATGGTGGGATACTGTTACAGCAGATCTTGGAGGTCGCGTGCAGGAAAGGGGGAGGGCCGATCGCCGAGACAGACATTGGAGTGGCCTCCCCGAGTCAGGCGACCAAAAGGCAAGACCTTAGAGCCCCATCGCTCCATGGTGGGATTCTGTTACAGCTGACCTTGGAGGTCACGTGTCTACTGTGTGGCGACCGTGGGATCTGGCGGAGGGTATACAGCATTGGCGAGGCGCGGTTGCATCAACGGCTTAGGCCATGATGACTTCTTGGTCTTGACCATGAACAAGCCGCACTTCGGCTTGTCCGTGTGGGAAAATAAAAAATAAAACTCATGGGCACGTTGTCCAGACGTTCTCTCGCGGTATTCACCCAATCCGGCCAAAAATGCCTTGAATGTGCGTGCCAAGCACAAAACGAGACCTGTTTAATATAAAAACCCCGCTGCTTGCCCACGGGACAACCAACAATCGGAGCATTTCATAACGTCGAGGTCACCGTGTTCACTTCACGCGCAGTCCTTCTGAATATTTTTTTTACAGATAAATTCGGCTCCACCCCCCGGCTGCAGTCATCGCCGCAGGAGACAAAACACAGCTTTGTTTTAACGCTCAAAGCAGCTCGAGGCCAAGAAAACATGACCATGTTTTATTACTGCCATTGTATGTATGTATGCAGTTTAATTTTCTACCTATATAATAGGTCTAAGCTACTGTTGTGCCCCTGTTTAGTTAAAGAGTAACAATCGCATTTTTGTATATTTTATATGAGCCAAGGGATGTACGTGCACTTGTACGCACGAATTGGCCAACTGTGTTGCAACTGTAACACTTTATAATGCTCCGTATTTTTGTGATGTGCTATATTTTTAAGAGACACTGCAGCGATGTAATACTTAACACACGTCACTTGTAACCCAGAGGCCACCACCAGTTCAGTCCTACTTCTCTGCTCGGTTAGTTGAAACGCCTCTGTCGACCAAACAGCATACATGGGTTCCACCACAGTAAGTCGACTGTGTGGTGGGGTAAAGTGTGGGTACTCCCACCTCTGGCCATCGTCGTATGGGAGACTAAATACCCCGTCAAGGGACTATCTAGAGCTCCCCTAGTGGCGACACTTCTACAAGCACTGGCGTTAGCAAGCAATTGTCGGTTTGCATCTTTAGCTATTTACCTTTGCCGTAAATTTTAATTCACTTTAATAAACTACACGTGGTTTCGATATTTGGTGGTGTTCACTCAAATATTACAAACCCAACATTTTTTTATATGGTGACATTCTAATGTTGAAAATTTATATGGTGCGTTTATGTTCAGCACTTCCGATTAGCGCGATTGGCTATGTACGGTGCAAAAGAAGTTCAACATACATACAATCATCGTGAGCCATGGACCAGCCACCTCTGTATGGTGGTCCATCCACGCTGTTACCACCCTGGTTATATGGCCCAGCGGATGCGCGTCTGTCGCTTGTTGACGGCGTTCACAGCTCAGATCCAGCGGCCACCCTGGTTATTGCTGCGGGTGTAACCACCATTAAATACACGCCGTCTGCTTCAAAGTGGGCATCTAAGATACCGTGACGCAATGTACAAGAATAGGCCATTGTATGTCAGCGTTATGGTCCAGGTTTGAAAATGTACCTGCAAATTACTCAATTGCGATTATACAAAGCAATTATTTATCAGGCTCCCCTACTGCGAAAACCTGGCGGGACCGTCCTGCAAAAAGAGGCGTGAGACTCGGTGAGGCTTTTCTGGGTAAACAATGGTCATAATAATAATAATCCCATGCACTCCTGTGATGCCGCAATCCACCTCGCTGCTGCATACAAGGTTGTGTTATTAAGCCACCTTTGCCCTTCTATCACCAGTCTCATCCAGGGCGCCATGGTGGCGATATGTGAACTACTTTGCCTTGTATGCAGGAGGTCATGTGTTTGATCCCGACCCTGACGCCTGTATATTTGGAGGTTACATGTCTCTCTCCCCGTTGTTGCATGAATTTACTGCGGGTCCTCTGTTTTCTCGCTCGACATTTAGCATTAACACGCGTTTAGAGTTTTAAGGTCGCACGTCGTTCAGATATCATTTGTGGCCAGGTCGCTTCTGAAAAAGAGCTACATAGCTCAGTGGGCCTTACCTGGTAAAACAAAAAATATGTTTCGTTTCGTACTTTCCATCTTCCCTTCTAGCAATGTGTTCTGCCCAAGTCCACTTTTTACATTTTTATAAATAATAATAATAATAGTTCACATCCCGATGTCAATCCAGTGCTGGATAAAAGCCTCCCAATGTCGTCGTGGTAGTCGTAGGCAGGCTTGACCATACTTCACCTCGCTGGTCAGCATGAGTGGCTGGAGGGGAAGTCGAGGGACGTTCAGATAACTGCTCTGCACAAGTTCAGATAACTGTTATATCGTCTCGTGGCATGTCAAATAAAACTGGTTGGGAGAAACCAACAAGGATGAGTGTCAGCTGTAAAGCCCCTTCTATGCAACGTGGAGGACTGGCAGCTAATACAATGAGAATAGTTTTGCAACCGAACAACACAAATAAAACCGTAAGCCAGAATTTAAGGATTGGAGTTGTACTTAAATTGCATCAGTCCGTTCACCTTCAGTCACCTATTTTCATTGGGGCTGCCCTGATATGAACAAAAAAGAACCAGTCCAATTTGTTACGTCTCTTTAAACTCGACGGTTGGCGTGGCAACAAATGAATGTTTTAATTGCTGCACACCCTCTTGCGCCTGTGGGCGATATCCACTTACAGGCACACATTAACATCTGCGTGGGTGTCCACGTTACGGGCAGGAATGCGATAATTCGACACAAATGCAGGATAACCGTTGAGTATTGGTATCAGCTGAGGAGGCTGTGTTGGGTTTTCAAAGCAGCTGCTGGGGTTCTTTGGGCGGCAGTGTTCCTTGCCTGCGTGACTCTGAGGCCGCGACACGTAGGTTTGGCGTAGTCAATATTACGATGCGTAATTCATATTGTCGTTAGGCCACGTGATAATCTCACCAAATGTTAAGGGCTTCCACTTGCCGACACGGCCAACCAAATTAAACGATCTTGCGTACACGAATTTAAACGTGCCAATCGATTTTATTATTATGATGATGATTAGTTTAACATTTATGAGCTGACACGAAAGTTTAAAAAACAGTTCTCACAGCCGTGTTCAGCAATAATCCATCGCCGTGCCGTCGTGTGGCGAGAGGGCAACGGCACGTCCTGACCACCGCGCACATCGGCGCAGGCTGAATTTCACATCGCTGCCGCGCATTCGCATCGTGAATGCTCATCGCAGAAGGTGCCCCGGTGGGGGGTGTTCGCCGTGGTAGCGTATCGGCGCCACAATGTGCCCCCCTTTTACGATCGCGCTCCAAGGGGGCTGCCCCTTCTCGCCCGCAGCAATTGACGAATCTCGCGATTTGCCCAGAGGGCCAACGTTATGACAGTTATGCTCGTAAAATGTATTCCACATTTTTGTCTTTTTTTTTTTTAGACAACAGGCTCCTCGTGAGTCCACCAAGAGCACTTATTTTTTTCCGGCACACTGCTTGACAAATGAATGTCCTGGATGTTTCCCGGTACTTAGAGGCTTGCTTCGCGTGAACGCGGTTGTTTGCTCGGTTTTTCGGTGCCGTGGCGTCGTAACTGGTTGAGTCTAACAAGAGACTGGCTTTCTAATATAGACAACAACAACAACGACGACAACAAAAAAACCTCTCGGCGAAAATCTTTGGCAGCCGCGATGGCTCTCGTGAGAGAAACGTGTGGGGGCGTGCGTGGCGTGGAGCTCACGGACCTCTCGGAGCGGGTGCCAAGCAGCAGCGAAGACAGTGCGCACTTAAACAAAAACAAAAAAAAGAAATAGCATATTTATTTAAAAAAAAAAGCGGACCTTCGAAAAGTAAATGAAAAGCTTCTGAGAAAGGGAGGCCAAGAAACATTCTCAACAGTTTCGACAAAGACCTTTTCGAGTCATGAAAACGGTCGTTACATTTTTGCTCAGCGATCCTAATTAAAATGTTAAAGATGCACACACACGGTCTGTGTCATTTCTACAATTCTTAATTACAAACTTGTCATGAAGCGACGCTCGATGGAAAAAGAAAAAATAATGTGATATGCCAAGAAGAATGGGAGAATAATTGCTGTAAAACATACGCAGCCTAACATGCTGATGCCGTTTGTTACTTTAAGATGTATTTAGGGTGTTTTTCCCAGCTTTTTTGCTGGCCGATGGCCAGGCCTGTGGTTTAGCGGTGGAGTATCTGGAAGTGGGATGGGGTGGGATGCAGGTGGAGAAGGAGGAAGTGCGGTAACTCTGGCCAGAGGAGGTACACGTGGAAGCTTGCCCTGCCGAGGCGGTCTCTCCCACAAACTTCAGGTTGCGTGCATTACGAAGCCTCCCCACACGCAGAAACATTCCCAAGAGCATCTCGCCGCATATATCCCTTCATGAGAGAGCTGAACTGTTTAACTACTCCCGCAAAACCACCGCGAGTTACTCATTTACTATGGTTGTATAGGATGGCGCTTGT
The DNA here is from genome assembly GCF_048934315.1 of Petromyzon marinus. NCBI lineage: Eukaryota > Metazoa > Chordata > Hyperoartia > Petromyzontiformes > Petromyzontidae > Petromyzon > Petromyzon marinus. Next base: position 11,149,674 of record NC_133692.1, read on the forward strand.
TCGTTTATAACCAACATAACATTATTTTACAGCTGCCTGGTGAAACGTTCCCATGAAACCAGGCCAGGGCGAGTTATCTTTATCGCCTGCCTCTTGCGATGGAATCGACACACATTCCCATATCTTTTTCCTGGCCGCAGATTTCCCCTGCCCACTAACCCCCAACCGCCCCGCGCCACCAACCCCAGCATCACTTGCGGACCATGATTGACCGCTGTTCTTTGCCTTCTACCAAACTATGTCAGAGCACGGACGAGGCATTGGCAAACAACACGTAGCAGCAGCAGCAGCAGCAGCCCGTCTGTTTTGTGCGTTGGTAGTTTGGCATTTTGTGTTGAACACAGGAGCGAAGCACGCGCGTTCAAAGGGCCAAAATGTCAAGCGGCCAGCAGCAAACAGCGTTTTCAATGGTGTAATCGATAACAGTTGACACGCTCCTTGCATTGAGAAAGGTTTGGACGGCTTGGTAATTTAAGAGTCGATGGAGGGAATCCCAAAAAAGTTGTTGCAGTGCAAGAGGAGAAGCAGAAGTGTCACACGGACGATTCCCGTTCAGCTCGTTTTCCTGGCTGTTTTACAAGGGAGATCCGTGGTGCGTGAGCACAACAACAACAACAAAGACAACAACAATCAACAATCAACACTGCAGAGAACGCGTGCTGAAAGAGGAGTGCTGTGACCTGCAGTGTGGTGGTTGAGTATCTGTGAAAAGAGATTTATAGCTCATCGGATTCCTCCCATATAAATAAATATTATGATTTTCCACACGGTGCAGAGGAGAAAATCGAGCCAGCCAGTTTGGTAGCGCGTATCCTTACTATGCGTGGAGAAAGCAACGAGTAAAGGTCACGTGGACAGCAACCACGGTGTGTGAAGGGTTGGCACACATGAGATGTGGGCCTACGTGGAGGCGTGCCAGCAGTGTCGATTTCATTCGTGCGTTTTCAACACATTTTTCCACGATTTTCCATGATTGTCAAATTATCTTCAATTACGGAACACACACAACAGGAATTTAAGGTTAAGATGTGTCTACTGTTTCTCAGGATGACGACATTGTAGTTACGTGAACGAACCTTTACATATCAAGAAAATGTTCCTGTTATGGTTTGCAATGAGTTTTAATCAAATGCATTCATGAAACGTGCACAGGAAACCTGTTAAAGTGTGAATACATGCCATCTACATATCTACACAACAGTGAACTTGGAGCATCCTGTAGGGTCTGCATTGTGTTTGTGTAATTATAATGCGTTTCCCAGCCATTAGATCATCATGTGTCAATGCTAAAGTATGGTTCAACTGAACAGTAATAAATGGACGTGTGCATTTTCACATGTAGGATAATAAACTAATTTCTTAATGCACAGATAACATTATAAGGGCCTTACGCATCTGACACATTGTGGGAGATAAGTGAGTGTATTAACACGTGCGATGCTCATTCCAGACTCAATTAACATAATACCTTCTGAAACGAGCTGGCTGGATCGTACCATCATGAGCTGGCTGGATTGTACCATCATGAGCTGGCTAGATTGTACCATCATGAGCTGGTTGGATTATACCATCATGAGCTGGCTGGATTATATCATCATGAGCTGGCTGGATTGTACCATCACGAGCTGGTTGGGTTGTACCATTATGAGCTGCCTAGATTGTACCACCATGAGCTGGCTGGATTATACCACCATGAGCAGGTTGGATTGTACCATCATGAGCTGGTTGGGTTATACTATCATGAGCTGGCTGGATGATATCATCATGAGCTGGTTGGGTTATAACATCATGAGCTGGCTGGATTATACCATCATGAGCTGGTTGGGTTGTACAATTATGAGTTGGCTGGATTGTACCATCATGAGCAGGCTGGATTATATCATCATGAGCTGGTTGGATTGTACCATCATGAGCTGGTTGGGTTATACCATCATGAGCTGGCTGGATTATATCATCATGAGCTGGCTGGATTTTACCATCACATTAGATCAATGTAGGGTCAAGCTGCATAGGATTGAATTTCACATTTTTGTGCAAATGGTTACAAACAGCAACATTGGGCTTTTTAACATCGCGGGTGACTCTCATTCCTTTACCCCTTCCTGCCCGTCATAATAAACTACTGTATATAATTTAACGCAAAAAAAACGAAGATTGTTTAAACCGTAATACTTTTAAAATGAATTTACGAAAAGTTTGGATGATGCTTGCCACCCGATGCTGTGTAAATCATGGGGTTTGTTGACTATACTTCGCGTGTCAGTAAGGGTTCGTGTAGGGTGGTGTTCCAAGGCTATTTCATATAAAGTAGCACTTGCCACTGATAATTATTGACCACGGCAGGAAATCGTACTCGGGTGATCGGATTCATAGCACAATGTACGAACCAGCGTCCGAATAACCACTGCACATTCAATTCCCCCCTATTCAGACAGGGACAGGAAAAAAGTACAAAGATCTGACACAAGCCTTAGAAACTATTGTGGAACATGTTGTTAGCAAGCAGCTTAATGAGGCTTGCACGTCACAGGAGGGGGTGTTGCGGACAGCACGATGCTCGCCTGGCTGTCTTCCAAGTACAGATGTTTACACACCCCACACCAAACGCTCTTCTCAGGTTGAGTCGATCTAGGGGAGGCCCAGGACAAGTTTCTACACCACTAATTGATGTCAGCAATGGCCGGGAATCAACCTCAGGTTGCCCAGATTAAAAGCACAACATGCGACCACTGCACTAGCGCTCCTTCCATATCTGGTACTGCATATCACAGATTTACTTTCCGCAACTTCATAATCGTATGTATATACTGATCTCACCATAGGAATATGTAATTTCTACCACTGTCTGAGAGCCTCTAATATAAATAAGCACCACATCGTTTTCAGTTTCATTTATTTGGATTAACCCTGTGAGCCATTCGGCTCTTGATTCGGGTGCAACCGCAACAAACAATAAAATTACAAGATAAATTTAATATTTTGAGTATTGATTCTCACCGATTTGAGTATATCACTGGAATATCCGGGTTAAAAAAAAAACTTCACTGAAATACATTTTTGAGGCTGCCGAAAGGTGAAAGGTCGCGGTAGGAGAAAAGTTCAGGCCACTGGTTAAGGTCATTTTGCCATCCATCAAAACCCAAAGCCACGTGGCTCTCGCTCTGTGTGCCATCATTTATTCAATCAGAAAGACTGAGTGTCACAGCAAACCCAGCAAATGAATCCGTTTGATGTTCGGCTGGTGTGACGTGCCCTTAAAAAAAACCCAGCGATAACATTTTGCAGCACACCACGGGACATCGGCGCTCATTAAATTGTTTGTATAATCTGAGTTTGCGTGGTTTGTTCTCTTGTGCATGTCGCCACACGACTGTGAGTACATTTCACAGCACGACAACAGTGATAACTGTATAGGTTCTCAATTAAAATATCACACCAGCGACCGCAACATACAGTACGGGAATGGTGTTGAAGACGATTATTCATAGTGCTTCCCACATACACAACGTATGTATGCACCCTGTTACATACATCTGCAATGGGAGCGAATATATATGGGACTCATTTGGTATTATATGTCGTGGAAAAGTTAACATAGTAGTGTGGTGCATAGGTATAGGGGATTTCGGCAATGTCTAAGCAGCAATGCACTTTCAGTAGCAACTAACCACTTTAACATACAATACTCTGAAATGGAAACTAACATCAACTTAATGTGTACGTTCGCATTTCTAAACCAAGTGGTTAACTCGTTCGTTTCAGAGCAATAGATTTGTTTGGAAATTAATCGCGAGTTAGGAGGCATGCGGCATCAATACCGTCCTGTGCCTGGTCACGACAGGTCAGTTTCTTTCCGTTGAGATGTTGATGCCTCTCGGCCAAAGGAATGAGGATTGTGGGCAGAAACAACACCCACTCGCGGAGGGCCTGGTGGGGGGAAAGGGAGTTTGTTGTTTTAATTTCTACTGCATCCTGTGGCTAGATATGTTGTGATCCTTGGCTCGGTCTGCGATGATGAATGCTCATGTGGCGAGAGCAGCTTCATTAAAATCGCCTGCGACTCCTGTCACTTTTACAGAAATGGAATGTCATTAGCTCCTTAATATCAATAGCCGTCAGGAGGCTTGTTAAATTTTGAGCATTTTATGAGTATGTTAAGCGGTGTGTATATATATATGAAACATCGATGAGAACGCTCGCAATATTGCCCATGCTCACAAATCATTGGATAATGTCCTTTGTGGTTGGGCTGCTGCAAAGGAAAACAGATCATTGCAATATTATTTTATTGTTTATAAAATGTTTTCTATTGTTTTAATCGATGTGAGCAATGCTGTGTGCGTTAACAATTGCTGGCATGGTGAATGAGCCGGGCCTATCTGGCTTTGTCTGAGTTCCCATGTCAGGCCTGCAAGCAGTGCCGGATTATCCGAGTAGCAAAAGTAGCGACACATGTAGTAGTAGTAGCTACTTGTGTGGTAGCTACACATGTAGTAGTAGTAGCTACACATGTGTGGTAGCTACTTGTGTGGTAGCTACACATGTAGCAGTAGTAGCTACGGGCTCCGCACTTTCAAGGGCCCCGCGCTAAATGCTTTGAAGCTATCAATTCCGGTTCAGTGATTCTGTACTTGCTCTATTACTATAGTACTATAACTGCCTTCAACTTTTATGAACGACTGAGTGTTTAACGTTAGCGATTTGTCGTACTATCTGGCTGTATAGCAAATGAAAAAATACAATTACTTTAATTCGCAAGTAAAAAAATGTGTGTTTGAATATTTAAGTGTTTTTTTTTGTTTGGTATTTAGGGCCCCTTTATAACATTATGCTACAGGCCCTGCACTGGCTTAATCCGGTACTGCCTGCGGGGCCGCTCTGGCACTAAGTGGGCTTGGGAAGGGGGTCCAGAAGATCGCTTTTCATATCGAGCTCTAACGCTTCCCAACTGGGCCTAATTCACAACCCACCCATGACGTCTCTCGCGTGTTTAATCTTCCGGGGTCATTTTGGAGAGGAGAAAAAAAAACCCCTAAAGATTTGAACTCAGAAAAGACGAACCTCAATCCTTAGCGTGTGGTGAACTCAGCGATCATGCTTCAAAGGCCGCGTTTCGATGTTTCCACTCGCAGCCACGTTGAGAAAGGAGGAGACATAGGCAACGTGGGATGGGGACGAGGTCACCAGATCTGCACGGCACTTCAAGCCCTGAGATAAGAAACGAGCCATGCTGGGTCATAGCCTGGGCTGTTCCTGGAACAGCTGAGATTGACATGGGCCTGCTGTTTAGTGGCCATGGATTCATAGCTATTTGGGAACAAAGCTCATGGACATGATGATGACTATTAAATGCAAAATCTTCTGTGCTTTGACTCTTGAGCTCAGTTATCATTACTTGTAGAAATCTATTATAAATGTAATTGAGGTTGAGGAATTCTGCTTTTTATTATCTTTAACATGAACAGAATATATTTTTTATCGGATTAACTATATGTTCTGCAATGGTCTACTGCCTGTTCGGTATGAAGGACAGATGACAGATAGGTAAGTTTGGTATCAATGAACAGCTCATGATGAGGAAGTTCTGCTAAAATTACTATTTTGTTAAAAACGAATAATCAACCAAAAAATAAAAACACAATTTTGGAAATTTGAAGACAAACAATATTTCCACGAAATGTTTATTTTGGAAGAGGAAGAAACAGTGGCTCAGCCCTGTGCCTTCTTCCAGAGGTGGAAGAGATTTTGGAAGTATTTATTTGTCCAAATGAGTTATTCTGGAAAAGACATTTGCTTAAACATTATTTTCCACCATAAAATCTTCCCCAAAACTATAGAACATGAGGAAGATGGCTTTTTAAGTAAGCTAAATTCTGGGAATGATCTTGCAAACGTTTAATTGATCCATCTTTTTTCTTCTACTTTTAGAAACAAATGTTGTTCTTCTCACAATTTGTTGTCCAAAAGATGGACTGTCACAAAAAAACCGCATCGTGGAGGTATAATCCACAAACACTGGAGGGCTATGCGGGCTGTCGAGCTACACACCACGACCCGGGAAGGTTACAGGACATAAATCAGTGTTTACAAAACAGTAACTTAAGAACAAAACACTCTCGATGATTTTAATCTAAGAGAAAGGAGGAGGGAGGTGGATAGATGGAGGAGGAGGAGGAGGTGGTGGGGAGAGGTGGAGGGAAGGTGGGTAGAGAGAAGGGAGAGAGGGACACAATAGGGACACAATAGGTGGCATGTGGGGGAAGCATGAGGGGGAAAGACGCTTTTTTGTTTTCGTGTGATAACGATCTTTGTGTATCCGTGAAGAGCATAGTAATGAGGATTTAGAATTTGTATGGTAAAGTCTGCCTCGGGAAGAAAATTAACAGACTTATAAAAAATATATCCTGAAGCTTTATGGAGGCCCAGCTTGTGTCTGTAAGGGACGCTTAATGATTATTCGAGATACCGCCAGTGAAATTGTGTTTACTCAATGATATAGCGGTGCTGCATAATGCATGCTTCCTCAATGTTACCTTTGACGAATGTAATGTTGAATATGAATGAACAACTTTCCCAGAAAGCCATTCAATTTTACTTCTCATGAGAGTCTTTTTTGAGTAAGAGTAAACACATTTGGGGGACACTATAATTACGTTGCCAGATTCTCTCAATTAATACTACGGCGGGGTTGCATAGCTGAGGCTTTTTTCTCAATAATGTATTTCTGCCGCCTGTCCTGCCAACTCATGTCACTCACGCAGGGCATCCCCACACTTGGATCCACGTGGCGAGCCAGGGCGCCAAAGCAACACGAATATCGCTGAACGCTGCCGTGCCGTCATAGCAACGATGTTCCTGTTGTGCACGAAGGCAATTTCACTCCACTGCAGTTAACACCGCTCCCCTCCCACACACACTTTTTTCTCTTCCAAGTGTATTTTTACTTTAACAAAACAATTCGGGTATACAACACAGAGGACATGAAAGGAGGTTGACACCAGCACAACACACACATTGCGGATTACAGTGTAATGGAATCCATACTCTTTGGTTCTTTCGGTAAAGTCACGTAGGTATAAAATAAAATAAATCACGACGTTTCGGGCGCAACACAAGCGTCCGTCATCAGGTGGGAAAGCATGGTCTGATGACGGACGCTTGTGTTGCGCCCGAAACGTCGTGATTTATTTTATTTTATACCTACGTGACTTTACCGAAAGAACCAGGGAGTGTGGATTCCTGCAGTCACGAAATCTTCAAATACATGTTCAATGGAAACTTGTCCAAACCGCACGTTTCAATAAACAATTTCAATAAATGATACAACTCCCCGTGGTGTCTTCCTCAGCTCTGATGGCTCTGGTGGAGAAGGGAAAAAAGGGAGGGGGGGGTTGATGGGGGAGAGTTCCGAAACGTCGCAATGAATGCTCTTAATAATCAATGCCTACTGGAGGAGAGGGAGTTGAAGGGTTACTCTGGGTTTGTTTGAAGAATAGCCACAGTCAATTGTAGTGAGGGTCTCCGATGTGTTATTAAGTCGTGTCGCGTCTTGTCCGACGTTTCACTCCACGTGCTGGAATCGTCTCCGGGAACTCGACTTGAGCTCCAGGCACGTGGAGAGAAACGTCGATCTTCATTCCCATCCCAACAATGCGCCACGGGACCCGTTAATCACCTCGGAGAGCTACACAGCAGCACAGCCGTGAAGACCGACACAGCGGTATTCATTCGGTGAGGGTGTTTTAATTATGCAACATTTGATATAACTGCTCATACGTGCAAAGTGATGAACGTCGCTCGCAAATGAATGCGTACGTTGCTGAGAGACGAGGGCACCGTGAATGTAACTACAATTCCCTCTTTCAGCGAGACGTGTTGAATCCCATGTATGTGTGTGTGTCTTTTGTTGTTGCGACAATATACAAGGGCTGCGCTGGACAAGGCCGGGCAGGCTGTTGTAGGCAATCTGTGCTCTCTGCTCTTTGCCGTTTGAAACCCAACGAGAAGCTCAGCGCGCCCTACATTAGTTGCAGCAAAGGGGCCGTACATAAATGACGTCACGCGATTTTGGACGATTTCTGACCCCGTCCCCGCTTCGTCACACGGCGTCACAAAAAGTCAGACCCCCCCCCCCTCAAATATGACGTCACAAAGCTCTGCCCCCCCCCCCCCATAAAAAACATGCTTCAAATCGCTTTCAACTATTATCATTGTAGTGCGTATTCAATGTGGCGCTGCACTCTGATGTTGTAGGAGAAAACATGTATTAAAAAGTCTATTTAATTAAGTAGAACGTGTTGTTTATAATAATTTAAAGTTGCGCATTTTGATGTGACGTCACATTTCTCACCCCCCCCCCTCCCCTCGTCACACATCGTCACAAATGTCTGACCCCCCCCCCCCCATAGGTGCGTGACGTCATTTATGGACGGCCCCAAACCACGTTGTCAGGCTTGCTCCCGAGTGACAGGCGACAAGGACCGTTGCATGCGCTTAGCAGACTACTGCCTGCACCAGTTTAAATATCCATGATTTGCATGATTACTTTCACATACCGATACATTAAGTTTGCTTTTTTGTATCGCTTTGAACTTCCAGTCCGCACCGAGGTTGTACAAAATAAGCACATTTAGTTCAAAGTGGGAATTGCACGAGAGATTTGTTTTCCATCAAGAATACAGTTACATCTCTTTTGGTTCTTTCGGTAAAGTCACGTAGGTATAAAATAAAACACAGCACGACGTTTCTGGCGCAAGCATCCCTCATCAGGTGGGAAAGAGCTTTACCACCTGATGATGGAGGCTTGTGTTGCGAAACGTCGTGATTTATTTTATTTTATACCCCACGTGTCTTTACCGAAAGAACCAAAGAGTTATGGATTCCTGCAGTCACGAAAGCTTCAAATCAAGATTGACACTTTCATCTGTCGACGTTTTCTCAATAAACCAATGAGCGAGAGGAGTTGTTGACTCGATTGCAGCTCGGTGATTGATTACCGTAGTCACATGACCTGTCTGCAAGACGAGGGTGCAATCAAGCATGGATCAAACAAATATGACCCTTGGCAGTACATTTACTTTTAATTTTACCACTATCTTTTTCAATGCATCATAAAACAGAGGAAAGCCATGCCATAAACTCTGAACTGGAAACATGTGCATTTTCTAGATCAGTATAAAAAACGTTGTTTTTCACCAATCTTGTCACGATATATTCTGCGCTATTTGCTATTTTATATTTATTTTTACACAAGAAAGTGAGCTGATGGACGATGCAAGTAATTCGAATTGAGTCCATGGAAGGCACGGAGCGAAATAGTTTCAACATGCATACGTACACACGTGCGAGAGAAGACACTGACGCTATGTTTTTTTTACAACCATTGTAAAGTCGACCCAATCCGTAGTCGGCAATTCCAAGCACAGCTCATCATGGCTCGTGTCCTGTCCCAGCACTACAGGAGATACTACAGGAGATACATGGCTCCCTCTACTCTGCCCCTTCCCACTCTCCATCGCCCCCACCTCTTCCCTCTCCCTTCCCTCTGTGGCCAGAGGAGAGCGATCATGACATTTTTGTTTACAAAGGTTTAACCCACCATGGCCATGACAATGTCGCCTTTAACCTCACAGTAAAGCGAGTCACTGCGGTCACAGGAAGTGCCAGGAGAAGGCAGTTGACTTGCTCCCTAATATACTCAATGGTGGCAGGAAGCCTAGGCCTTGAATCAGAGACCGCCGTACATCTCCACGACAAATGAGATAAACCGGTGGACAGGCCCCAAACGAGTTGATTGTCTTGGTTCAGGCTCGATTGTCCGGCATATGGCTACGCGTCATATTTGGCCACGCTGGTTCGGCACCGCTTTGTCAGAAGCGCCACCCCAACTACACGCGACTGTGGGGTCGCCCCTGAAAACAGCCGTGCGCATTGTGGAGGGCTGTACGCGTTATGGCAGTGGCTAGGTGCAATGAGGTTTATTGAACTTGACGATGTGGATATCCAGTGGTTGAGCGATTTGGATGTTGACCTGTGATGCCGTAGGCAAAAAAAGAAACATATATATGAAAAATAAGAATAGGTTTTACCCTTTCTGGCAATAAAACAGGTGTGAAGATGTTCAAACACCAAATATAAACCTTTGGCAAGGAATCAAGTGTTCATTGACCGCACGTACTAGTGGTGAACATGAAAACAAAACATCATCTGATAATTTATGCATTGTATTTGAAACTGATTGGTCGACACCAGAGACAACCTTCTACATGGCCTAGACTCACCAGTGTGATGTTCTCTGGTCTGACACTGGTGTTTGAACATCTTGACACCTGTTTTATTGACAAAAAGGGTAAAACGTATTCCTTGTTTTCACATTTTGATACGGGCAAAAAAGATCCCACGATAAGAACAAAGATCAACACATGCTTGGGGTTACTTTGCATTATCCAAAGCTAAAATATAAAAGTATTTTTTTCGTAATTACGTGACTTTACCGAAAGATCCCAAAAATACTAAAATATATATTTGTACTTTTCTGCCGTTTTTTGTTTTAAGTTGTTTCTGCGATGTAATGACTGCGTCCAAGGGTGAACATGTACAGCTCCTTTAGGAAAGGGAACCACGTGGCTCTTCTGGTGTCAGCTTGGCCCGGGGAGGCGAGCAGAGGAATCCAGGCTGAGCCTACTGGCCTAGTACCACTCACCGAGTCAGTTCACTTCCAAGTGCTCATAGACACGTGGCATGGGATCGAGAAGAACCATCATCGCCAGTTGCCAGCTCAGAGAGGGTGGGAAAATGTAGCCTGTTTTTTTTTGTAATGCGCCGTCTCACGTAATGATATTGGAAAATCATTAACTGTAAACGGAGCACCATTTACCCTGTTGGCGGTCGTTAAAGCGCAGTTAACGTCCGTTAATGGTTCTGCGTTCCCCGAGTTTTACCTGAACCTTGGGCGCCCGATCGTGGGAAAATTGTTTTCACGAATCTGCGGCCGCATAAAAGGGCTCCTATCGCAAAGGCAGTGACCATGTGCCATTAGAAATGGGGATTTTACAGTTCGTATAGTAATGGCAGTGAAATGCTTCAAGTGTTTCACATTTTCACTCCCATTCCCAATGACTGCACCAGGTCAGCTTAATTGAAATTCTTGAATCAAAACGGTGGTGGCAAATAGGAAAAAATAATTTTGAACTGAGAAAGCTTTTTTTTATTGTAATGCTGTTCCAGCTGTTGATTTGTATCTTTTGGAGGGCCATTCCAGCACATGGAATATTGTATTGGTTTTCACACTTCTCCGCATTATCGTGTTAGTTCAATATGCAATAAAAAACAAATTGTCTTGGGCTCAAGAATTGTTCCCCAGGTTATTAGGCGTTATGGTAAAACATTTTTTTTTTATCTTCTTTGGTTCTTTCGGTAAAGTCACGTGTTATTTTATTTTATCAATTTATTATTTTATTCTCATTCTACGTGACTTTACCGAAAGAACCAAAGAAGATGAATCATTGCAGTCACGAAAGCTTTAAATCGATTTTTTTTTATATTTTACGATGAGTTATATGACAAAAATGTTTGCACTTTACAGGAACACGTGGGGGTTTGCTTGTTTTTGCATTTGTCCGTATCTGTTTCTCTCTGTGTTTTAATGTTTACATGTGGATGTTTTTTTTCCTCTGCTCGAATATCTTCATTTCCGTTACACTCCGTAGCAGTTTCGGTGATGTAATTACGATACTCGAGTCAATGTTTTTGGAAATGTCAAGAATTTGTGCTTATATATATAAAAAAACCGCACACCTGGCAAAATATGGAGTGCAATTTGAGGATTGCAGTAGAATTGCCACGTATATATTTATTGAAATAGCAATGCCTTCTAGCTGTATTTCCATAACTTCGAAGGCCATATGGGAGAGGCGGCATCACATATTTGTGCAGGAAATGTTTGAGAACATTAATAGACAATAAATATGTGTATTATTGCAGTCTACACTTCACTTTAACGCCCACCAGCACAATTGTTAAATTATATGGCGCGATACATCTGACATTCCTCTGGCCATTTGAAGTGCAATAACTGGTGCAAATGAAGGCCGAGAAAGCGTGAGAGTGCTTATTTACAGTGGAGCTGCACCAAACGTAAAGAAAAAATACTCGAATAAATAGCAACACAACCAATGCTTAGACTCTAACAATGAGAGCAACTTATGAATATACATGCAGAACACTATCTAAAAACACTCTCTAAAGCTATAATTGAATGCTAGCTTCATCTTTATCACAAAGCGAACACTCACAACACTACCGCAGTGTATATGCCAAAGCATCTGACATGAACTCTATACCCGATGCTGTTATTGCAGACTTGTACTTCTATCTCACACTGACAGCCAGTGCAGTGACGAGGCCCAATGGTAGCGCGTTGGCCGCTTGTTTGCAGAGGTCCACGGTTCGAATCCAGTGGCTGCCCTGATCAATACAGCGTGTGCAGTAACCGTGATAATACGCGCCATCTCGTTCACCGCGAATGTTAAAGACGCCCGGATGTCGTTTGCAAGAATAGGCCATTGTGTGCAGGCGTCAGGGGTCCAAATATTTGCAAGTTCGAAAATTACACCGCGAATTACCCCAATTGAGATTAGGGAAAGCAATAATCGCCCCCTACCTATTAACAAAAAATGTTCATTGGGAAACTTTTTTTTTATTATTCCTGTCAGTTTCCCTGTTGTGTAATGCAGTCCGCAACTCTTATCCACTTTGTCTGATCTTTTTTATTTATGTTCCATTGCCTGAAACGTCGCCGAGTATATATTCGATCATTTTAAGGCCACAGCGTTATGGAAAAAAATGTGTTACGTTTTTAATTGTACATCAATACAGTGCCACGGATTGAGAACAATCATTGTATCCGTTTCCGTACCAGGTATCCGGAACAATTGCACAGTCAATTGAGTGAGTCCCGTGAGCACACGGAGTCAGACGAGGCAGCCAGCGTGACCAGTCGGGAACCATTACGGAAGTGAGCATGGCGCTGGCCTCAATGCAGCGCTGCAAATTCAATTTGAATGTTTGCGTACCAAAGGAATACCCCAATAATGGGCACGTTAAGGTAAATACAAAGTCACAGTCGTGATGGCCTGCCGCACCAATTCTCAATGCCACCGCTGCAAAATGACCCTCTGCGCCACCACGAAGCCCCGTGGGAGGATGAACAGGGCTCATGACAACACTGCTACACGGTGAAAGCCAGCGGCGGAGTTTGGGGAGGGGGGCACGGGAGGGGGCAACGCCTCCCCAAACTGGACACCTTTATAAATTAATTTGCAGTAGTTTGCAATGAAATATAAATACATTATTTATATGCACCCGCGATTCCTAATGTGAGGGACAAAGCGATCCCACTCCCCTCCCAAATACAGAAATCAAAATCTACCTAAGATCAAAACGGTGCCTTATCCGAATCCTTAACGAGCGAACAATTCTCTAAATGGTGCTTTACCGGCTGAACATTTTTCTTTGTTCCAATGCGCTTAAGTGAACAAGCGAACGTGACGAGTGTGGATGGCTTCGATCTGAGCCTGGATATCGCATTGGTGCGCGCGCGCGTGTGTTTGGTGAACGATGTTTCCCTCAGGGCACTCTCATCCCACTTCCCGTGAGTTTCCCCTCCCTTTAATCGGCACTCTTCATCTGAGCCGCTCGCCCAGGGCGCAAAAAAAAATAAAAACCCCTATCCCTGGCCAGGATCAAATGGCGCACATATCTACAACGGGGCTGGAGGGGTTATGTTTAAATACCAGTGGAGGAAAATGAAAAGGGACTACGTTGACTCCCATTACAATGAAAAATGGTATCAATAAACTCCTAGGGTAGCTTGCGTTGTAAATTTTTGCTCGTTTCTTTGTGTTGTACGGCACACTTAAAATAGAGTGAAGTGATGGTTACAAATTTACAAGAGCAATACAGGAATATTAGAACCGGTGAAGATATGGGCTCATATATTCCATCAATCTGCCACATTCGAACATTTAGAAGTTACAAACACTCAAATAGTGCTCATATAAAATGTTGTGATTGTTACATTTGATGGCCCATTCTGTCGTTGCCTTTACCACGGAATCGACTGTTGGATATTCAAACCCGTTGGCTTTGAGTTAGTCTTACGTATGGGATAAAACATTTATTGCAATTCCTCACCATCTTTGATTACAATGTAATATTTGCTACAGTGTTTTAGGAGTTAATGTTTTGTCTGATTGTCTAGAAATTGTATATGAATTATACGATTGCTATTGGAGGTATTTTTTTCTAAATGCACCTGATCTCGTTAGATTACAAGAGCTGAGCTTGGATGAGCTTGGTTGAATGCGTGACCACTCGGGCCAGGTAATGGGAGTGATGAACATCGCTCCTGGTATATGTGATGGTTCTTCTCCGGATTTAACCATTGTCTTCCATTAATGAGTATCGGCCAACCATCCCAATGTAGAACCCTCCTTCAATATTGTTTGTGGCTGAGTGAGGGTTTGCGCCTATAAATAATTGACATCATTATTATTGAACCACCCTTGTAAATGCCAATGTTCACAACTGGTTTGAAAAACAGTTTTTTTTATTGGGTCTTTACTGCCAGAGGTCACTCAAAAACAGTGGAGGCCATGTGACCTTTTTTTTTTTAAAGGTAGAAATGCATTTGTTTGAAGTTTACAAAAGTCATCACCTCTCGCCAGATGTCATCACCTCTTGTCAAAGTCATCACCCCCTAACCCTCATTCTAACCTCCAGTTGTGCAGAGTTATGGGCAAGTGTTGCTTGACGCGGTATAAGTAATGGCTGTATTCAGTTGAAGAATGTGGCAACAACTTAAATCATGTTCTACGATAAGAGATTTTGCTGCGGATAATTTCCATAGGCGTGCAATAGAGAAGGTGAAACGTTATTAGAGATGCATATTGGGACTGCTGGATCAGATGGTACTCCTGCGTAAGGTTCCTCGGTTGTGCCGCATAGGACACCGATGTGTTTTCGGGATTGGACTGAGCGCTGTTCAGAATGATGTCTGACGTATCATGTTCTGGAGCTTCTTCAGTTCAGTTCCTGAAGCAGCTACCAGCACGTGGATGGAAACTTTGGACATCACGCCGAACAACACGCGCTACGATCCAAAAACCACGTGGGAAGGGATAAAAGTTAATTGTAAAAAAAATCATTAAAATTAGCACCACCTGGAGAGACTACCATGTAGTAGAAAAACAACAGTGGCTGTCCTTTGAAGCGATTCCCTTCATAGGAATATTACATTTCCACCCTTGCCATAGGCACTCCTAAACACCTGTTTAAATATTGTAATGCTTTGAGGGTTTATTTTGCATTGGTGCATTGGTAAAGGAATATTGACAGTGCTCTCCATTTATTCAACCGGTGGTGATATGGAGGCACTGGCTTCTCCCATAATGCAGTGGTGATCCCCACTACTGGCTTCTCCCATAATGCAGTGGTGATCCCCACTACTGGCTTCTCCCATAATGCAGTGGTGACCCCCACTACTGGCTTCTCCCACAATGCAGTGGTGATCCCCACTACTGGCTTCTCCCATAATGCGGTGGTGATCCCCACTACTGGCTTCTCCCATAATGCAGTGGTGATCCCCACTACTGGCTTCTCCCATAATGCAGTGGTGATCCCCACTACTGGCTTCTCCCACAATGCAGTGGTGATCCCCACTACTGGCTTCTCCCATAATGCAGTGGTGATTCCCACTACTGGCTTCTCCCATAATGCAGTGGTGATCCCCACTACTGGCTTCTCCCATAATGCAGTGGTGATCCCCACTACTGGCTTCTCCCATAATGCAGTGGTGATCTCCACTACTGGCTTCTCCCATAATGCAGTGGTGATCCCCACTACTGGCTTCTCCCAAAATGCAGTGGTGATCCCCACTACTGGCTTCTCCCATAATGCAGTGGTGATCCCCACTACTGGCTTCTCCCATAATGCAGTGGTGATCCTCACTACTGGCTTCTCCCATAATGCAGTGGTGATCTCCACTACTGGCTTCTCCCATAATGCAGTGGTGATCCCCACTACTGGCTTCTCCCACAATGCAGTGGTGATCCCCACTACTGGCTTCTCCCATAATGCAGTGGTGGGGATCCCCACCACTGGCTTCGGGCTGCCGACGGAGGTTTGTGCCGCTGCACGCCCGTTTGAATGTGGAGACATTATGGCTTAACCTTTAAGGGTTATTAGCCTGCAAAAGGGTAATGCGCTGTGAGGTTCAAATCGTTTTATTATCCTAAACGGAACGAT
This sequence comes from Petromyzon marinus, assembly GCF_048934315.1. Lineage (NCBI taxonomy): Eukaryota > Metazoa > Chordata > Hyperoartia > Petromyzontiformes > Petromyzontidae > Petromyzon > Petromyzon marinus. The sequence continues at coordinate 11,165,979 of NC_133692.1, forward strand.
TTAATTTTTAGTTTCACATTTTAGGCCACTGAGCTAGATAGCTACTTTTCAGAAGCGACCTGGCCACACATGATAGCCCAGCAAAGTGGCTTATCATCACGTGAAAATGTATAGCAGCCAAATACTCTGAACGTATGTTTCTAAACGTGGAGGGGGGAAACAAAACAGAGCAAAAATCCACGCGACCACGTGGAAAAAATACAAACTCCAAATATACACTCACTCCAAATATACAGCAAGCGTCAGGGTCGCGATTGAATCCACGACCTCCTGCATACCCGGCGAGGCAGTCAACATCTCGCCACCGTGGCGCCCAACGTGACCTTTCACCTGGGCAGATCGTGTTGCTGCGGCGCCAGCACATCGACAATTTAGGGGTCATGATTGTGCAGAGGCGACTGCTCGGCCGAATGCCGGCTTCAAAGCACAATAGCAGCAGGCACGTCATCACGTTGATGATGATGATGATTGTCCGACTGTAAATAGCAGTGGCTGGGGCATGGGCCTTTCCCCTGACCTTTACACCATAAGTACCGATGACATCACGGAGAACATCGCACGGACGCTCACAAGGTGAAGAGGCGGGAGTCGGCAACACTCATCGAGTCTCGTGTGCTTCAGTCGGAACAATGTAACCGCTGCATGGCAGCGCACGTAACAACAAAAACACTCCCCAAGAGGAGCACAACATACGGACGCAAATACGCACGTTTTGGGCATCGGCCTTTGATTGCATTCTTCCCTGCTTCATGTCAGTGACGAAGGAGGGCCAGTGTGCCCGAAATATCACCTGTTGTGTATGTTTCTCTGCGGTAGGGCCGTGTCATTGCTCGTCTGCCGCTTCCAGCGCAGCAGCAGCGGCACGAAATGTTTCCCTCTCCGGGGAAACAAGAGTCCATCGAGTGGCTGAGCAACGTTAATTGCGGTGAAACGTCTCACGAATAACATTGATATTTTTGTTGGTTTCAAATATTTATATATATAAATCAAACAATTACGTACTGTTTTATGAATGAAAGCTAACATTGAAAACAGCCCATTTTCAAAATAGTGCCAAGATATGTGATAACAAAGGCTGGAGTGATGGCGGAGTGGTTAGCTCACTGTGGTATGAACCGGGCGAAATCGAATTCAGTCCCCGGCCATGGCTAACATCAGTGGGTGAGTGACATCAGAACTGGTCCTGCCCTCACTGCCTTCACTAACCTTCATAGACCAGCGTGGTGAAGTATGGTCAAAGAATCCCCACGATGGACATAACACGGAGGAGGCCTCCATCCATGTGTAATAAAAACAAAACTTTATTTTTCAATCAATAAATAACCCTTGTTCCCCCCATAAAGCTCTACGTAGGTAAGACTTGTACGTATTCTGTAATTCTTTGGCATTTTGTGTATGTTGCTCTGTAAAACAAACAAGTGTGATTAGAATAACAATAATGTGTTTCGATTTAAAGCTTTCGTGACTGCAAGGATTCATCTTCTTTGGTTCTTTCGGTAAAGTCACGTAGAATGAGAATAAAATAATAAAATAAAACAATAAAATTCTCACGACGTTTCGACCACAACACAAGCAGCCTTCCTCAGGTGAAGAAACAGGTCTCTGTCTCCTGGATAGACCTGTTTCTTCACCTGAGGAAGGCCGCTTGTGTTGTGGCCGATACGTCGTGAGAATTTTATAGTTTTATTTTATTATTTTATTCTCATTCTACATGACTACACCGAAAGAACCAAAGAAGAAGAATGTGTTTATGAATGTGAACGTTCCGCTTTGTTTGCTTGCATTGCTTGTGGCGTGAGATGAGACGCACGCGTGGGCAAGCATAACCACGTGGGGCGGGAGGCAGTGGTGGCGATTGCTCAGATCTCATCTCAAATGGCATCTGCGCTCATCTCAATGGAATGCGTTCATCTTTTGTTTCCGTTACTGTGCGTCCATCACTGCACCGCCACGCAGTCAAATGTCCCGTTTCTTCTCGTCATTGTATTCCCCCAAATTCGCCACCCTTCACAATAATTTGCGGTCAGTGTTAAAATCATAAGTAGCGACGATGATTTGTACTCCTTGGGTCTTTCGGTAAAGTCACGTAGATAGAAAAATAAACAAAAAATCACGACGTTTCGATCGCTTCACAAGCAATCGTCTTTCAGGTGATAAAATACAGCAGGCGAACTGCTGAGGCAGGAGAAATATAGCGAGAGAGCTGCTGCAGCAAGATGTTATAGAGGTGTGAGATGGGTACAACCCAAGGGTAAGTGGTCGGGGCTAGAGATGGAATTTACAAGTAAATATAAGATTGCAGAGCCAGGTATACCTCGACCATTGTGTTGCTAGAAATTAGCATGTCAACCTGTTAATGTAACCCCACCTTTACGGTGCTGAAGAAGCCATTGTATTGCTCGAGATTAGAGATGAGCATGTCAATGTGAGACGCTCCCACAGCAGCGGCTGTGCTAATGAGAGAGACATTCATCCGATTAAACAACGAGCGACACCGCCTCATCAAGGAAAAGGGAAGCAGCGGCTATGTTAGTGAGACATTTAGCCTGTTAATGTAAAGACATTTAACAAGGTAATGTTACTCAGAGAGTTGGAAATAACTGTTAACATCGGCAGGAGGGATGGAAGCATCACAGTCAGTTATGACTTTACCTGGTTAATAACGTTCTTCCAATGATTGCTCAGTTTGTACCCATCTTCTCAGTTTAAATTGTGTCTATGTTTAAATATCTGAATGGCTTCATGAACAAATCTTTGTTGATAGCCAGTGGGTTTGCATAGTACCTTCGTCTTGGAGAAATCAATTTAATGTGTGCCCACAGCGTTAAAAGAATGATAAGCCACGGCTGAGGTATTGCTCCTACCGTGTTTCAGATCTGCCTAATGTTCACGAACACGGTCTGAGACATGTCGCTTGGTTTCTCCAATGTAACTACTGCCGCAGTCACAACTTAGTTTGTAGACACCGGGGTATTGCATGTCAGGGATCACATCCTTCACAGATGGGATCAGATCACGAATTTTATGTACTGTGTTGAATCGAACCTGGATCTTGTGTTTGCTCATGATTTGGGAAATCTTTTTGGTGACCCCTGCTTGTATGGCAAGGTGATGGTTTTGATTGGTGATGATGGTCGGAGATACATCGAGCTCTATGGTGTAGAGTTTTCATGAGGGAATTCTTCTGGGATGGATGGTGGTGGGAGTCAGGTTTTAGATAGGCATCCGTATGGGTGGCTTTCCTGTAGACAGTGTCCCATTGAGCTATCTGGTCTCTTTTCGATTAAAACATCCAAGAAAGGTAACTTGCCATCCTTTTCCACCTCCATGGTGAATTTGATGGCTGGGTGTATGGAATTGATGTGGTTGAAGAATTGGTTCAGAGCTGGCAGGCCATGTGGCCAGATGACAAACGTGTCATCTACGTACCTCTTCCACAAGGAAGGACGTAGAGTGGATGCTTGGATGGCATCTGTCTTAAAATTTTCCATGAAAACATTGGCTACAACTGGAGAAAAGGGAGAACCCATTGGGGTACCTTCAACTTAGATTGGAAGTTTCGTGACTGCAGGGATCCATACTCTTTGGTTCTTTCGGTAAAGTCACGTAGAAGGGAAACAATAAAATAATAAAAATATAAAACAATAAAAATCTCACGACGTTTCGACTGCAACACAAGCAATCATCATCAGGTGTAAAAACCACAGCAAGAAAATTTGAAAAAAGTGGCGGTTATTTTTAACGTTAGCACCACGGAGAGAGATTTGACAGTTTGTTCAGATGGACGAGTCCATCTATGTTCGGAAAAGAGGAGGGGGGAGACAAAAAAGAATGGATGCGGTCTGAAAGCCACCGTAAGCGTGAACAATTAATTAAGACCCAAATGGTTTATCAAATCCTTCCAATGATTGCTAAGCCAGAATCTATCTTCTCGGTTGAAATTGTCTGTGTTTGTATATGTGGATAGCCTCATGAACGAATCTTTCATGGTAGCCAGATGGTTTGCAAAGAACCTCTGTCTTGGAGAAGTCAATGTCATGTGAGCCTACTGAATTATAACAGTGATCTGCCACGGCCGAGGTGTTGGTCCTACCATGTTTTAGGTCTGCTTTGTGTTCACGAATGCAGTTCGAGACATGTCGTTTGGTTTCTCCAATGTAACTACTACCACAGAGGCAACTTAGTTTGTAGCCGCCAGGGCACTGTATGAAGAATTCCCTCATCAAGACACTGCACCATAGAGCCCAATGCATATCCGGCCAGGAACACATAGCCAGTGAACTCAAGCACATACACCAAGCTCTTAAGGCTAATGGTTACTCCGACTACACAATCCGCAAAGCTATCACTCCAACCATGAAGAAGGACCCTCTTGAGGAGCCTTTCAAAACCATTACTTTACCCTACATTGCGGGGATCACAAAAAATATCTCCAAAATCTTGAATAAACACAAGATCCAGGTCCGATTCAACACATTACATAAAATCTGTGATCTGGTTCCGTCTGTAAAAGATGTGATTCCGGACATACAGTACCCTGGCGTCTACAAACTAAGTTGCCTCTGTGGTAGCAGTTACATTGGAGAAACCAAACGACATGTCTTGGACCGCATTTGTGAACACAAAGCAGACCTAAAACACGGTAGGACCAACACCTCGGCCGTGGCAGATCACTGTTATAATTCAGTAGTCTCACATGACATTGACTTCTCCAAGACAGAGGTTATTTGCAAGCCATCTGGCTACCATGAGATATTCGTTCATGAGGCTATCCACATATACAAACACAGACAATTTCAACCGAGAAGATGGATTCTGGCTTAGCAATCATTGGAAGGATTTGATAAACCATTTCGGGTCTTAATTAATTGTTCACGCTTACGGTGGCTTTCAGACCGCATCCATTATTTTTTGTCTCCCCCCTCCTCTTTTCCGAACATAGATGGACTCGTCCATCTGAACAAACTGTCAAATCGCTCGTGCTAACGTTAAAAATAACCGCCACTTTTTTCAAATTTTCTTGCTGTGGTTTTTACACCTGATGATGATTGTTTGTGTTGCAGTTGAAACGTCGTGAGAATTTTATTGTTTTATATTTTAATCATATTATTGTTTCCCTTCTACGTGACTTTACCGAAAGAACCAAAAATGTGAATCCCTGCAGTCACGAAAGCTTTAAATCAAAAAAATAAATTAATCACAATGTTTCGGGCGCAACACAAGCATCCGTCATCAAGTGGGACAACCACAGCAAGAAACAATTGCTGAGTTGTTGGCAATTGCTGCAATTTCAGCAATTTTTTCTTGTTGTGGTTGTCCCACCTGATGACGGATACTTGTGTTGCGCCCAAAACGTCGTGATTTAATTTGTTTTATTTTATACCTACGTGACTTTACCCAAAGAACCAAAGAGTACCTTCAACTTGTTTGTAGAATGTACCATTCCAGGTGAAGTAAGTGTTGGTGAGGCAGTGTCTCACCAGGGCCGGTACATCATCATTCAGTCCTTGTTGGACCAAATCTTCACTATTTGCAATGGTGTCAGGCACAGGAACTTTGGTAAGCAAAGAAACTACATCGATACTGACAAGCAAATCACCTGGAGATAGTGAGATGTCTTTAATTAGAGATTCCAAGTGTGCTGATTATTTTTCTATCTACGTGACTTTACCAAAAGACCCAAAGAGTATGAATTCTTGCGGTCACGAAAACTTTAAGTCTAGACAATGATTTGATGAGAGGGTTGTTTGAACATACTTCACCACGCTGGTCCAAGCGAGTTCGTGAAGGAGGGACCTCGTGCCAGCTTCGCTATCACCTCCTGCTGGTATTAACCCATTTCTGGGAATTAAGCTCATGATGTCAGGTTCATTGTACAGTGCACCCTCCTCATACAGTGCAGTACGTGTATTTAGTAAACGAATATAATGTTATCGATAATGCTACTTTATAATATATGTGTATAGTATGCAAGTATAATATCCCATGGGCATGGACGTGTAGTTCTGGCGCTTGCATGCACGCAATATATTGTGTTTACGCAATGTGCACATGCATATAATCACATTTGTACATGTGATTATGTGTTCACGATCACATGCATGTGATCATGTGCTCATAATCACATATGCACATGTACATTCAAGTGTTGGCTCCAGGCATTAATTCCATGAGCTGCAACTAAAATTACCCAGATTCATCCATGCTATGGAACAAACCATCACAGCTTGGCAATCGGGCACGTGGCCACATTCCACATCATACCCCATTGCTTTCAACCCCAAGGGAAGCGAATGGGGGGGATATATCAAAACAGGACAAGGCCACGGACACAGAACAGTTTTCTTTCTGATTGAATGCATCAGGGAGGTGTAGGTGATTCACTCAGGCATATTCCGTTGCATAGTTACATACTTAACATCAAAGGCTTCGAGGCAACACATTGGGGTGTGTGTTATTACTGCATGAACATCGAGGCATGGTGGTTAATACAAAATAGCAGTTGGGTTAGTTTTTTTTTTGTACAAAAGTCTTCAGTATGATCTCCTATCATCAACATCATCAGTCAGCTATTGCCTATCCACTGCTGAATGAAGGCCTTAGCACGTCCGTTCGCTTCACTCGTGCTGTCACGAAGCCATCGTCCATCCCACTCCTGCACGTTAGCTGATGTCACTGCTCCATCTCCGCGGCGATCGTCCTCCTGGGCATGTCCTCTACTTGGCTGACATTCTTTCACCTGTTGTCTTCATCGACAATCAACCCTTCGATGCATTTTGCACCCTGCGCAAAGCCGCTTGCCCTTCATAGTCAACATGGGTGTCTTTAGATCTGCACGTATTCCCCGATCCTTGTGCTCCTCTTGCCACCTGCTAGGATATGTCAGAGCATCAATCTCCTCCCATGCCCCCCTTTTGAAACCTATCAGCCCTTCGGTTTTCTTCGTCGGTGTCAAGATTTCTCTTCGTTTTCTTCACGTGCCGGCTGGCTTCAAGCCCTCGTAGACATTCTCTTCTCTCGTTCCCCACTCCAATGCAACATTCACCAATCATCGTCTCATCTCTGCTCCTCTTCCCTCCCGTCGCATTGCAGTCTCCCATGATGACCGTGTAATATTGTGTCTTGCCTTCATTTATCAGTGAATGAACCTGCTCATGTACCCGACTTTTTTTTTTAATTACATTTTCACGGCTTATTATCGGGAAATATATTTTAAATCACTTGTAACGCGTCGATATTTAAGCCTTAATTTTAGCCTGGGAACTGAAGAATTATTTTAATCCTAAACGCTCCGATTCACTTGCGCATTCTGCACACACTTTTGTTTTCGTTATGCTGTGGAAGGCGACATTTATTACGCTCAGACAGATGCCCTGCTTGAACAAATAATTCAAGCTTGTAAAACAAGCAAGGGACAATGCGTTTCCACATGAGGCCCGCCCGCCATTCGCCAAGTTATTTTTTTTCAACACAGCCTCCTGTGCGTCTCAGCAAGCGAACCATTTCATTAGACCAGTTGCAGCATCGGAGGCTTCAAGGCCCTCCGCATTCCAGCGATGCACTTTTAACGCACAGCCCGAGTGGCCTTTAAAAATTCCCCGAACCAGGTGTGGCTAATGGGATGATTGCAACGGAGGTGGGCAGGGGGCGGTGTTGGCAGTCAGCAAATTCACTCCCTGCTGAAATGGGTCTACTTCATAGCACGTGGAATTGAGGCGGAGTGCCATTGCTGGCTTCTGGGGACTTCCCATCAGCTCAAGACTTTCCAACCTGCCTCTTTAAGATCCGAGAGTTGTTGTGCTCACAACAACTCTATTTGTCACATGTGGTGGAGAATATGAAAATAAAATACTTGCAAATCGTTCCCACCGGGTGTACATAGAATCAAACATCAAACGATGGCAATCAAATATTGTTATCATTTTTTTTTCCCCATAGCTGCAAATATGCGACATTGTGATTTTTTTTTGGACGACGATTGCTAAAAGTAAACAAGCTAAACGGTGGAGTCATATATTGCAGCGTATCAGCAGAAAACAAACTCATCTGGATTGTAAACTTTACACATGATGAACGTTAGTCTCCGATGTGTTAAGCAACATGCAGATAACGACAAAGTCCTGGGTTATTGGAAATAAAAAATGCTAATTAAGTGACGAACTATGGCTTCTTTTATGGCTGCTGCCATGGTGGCATGGTTCGACTTGAAATCCAGAGGGGGCCGGTTCAGTTCGATTTCCCGGCATGGCAGCTGCAACCATTGTGCAAGTCTCTTAAATCCCGACTCTTGCCTCTGTGCAGAGGGGATCTCTAGTGGAGACCCTTCCACCAGCATTAGCAAGCTCCACTCTTACATTTTATGCGGCTTTTGTATGTATGGATGTTAAACTTCGTTCGCACCATACGTAGCCAACCATGCTAATTGGCAGTGCAGTTGGGGTAGTGATAACGGTTGGGGTAGTGGTAGAGGTTGTGATAGTGATAGGGGTAGTTAAAGGGGTAGTGATAGTGGTTGGGGTGGTAATAGGGGTTGCGGTAGTGATAGGGGTTGGGGTAGTGATGGGGGTTGGGGTAGTGATGGGGGTTGGTGTAGTGATAGGGGTTGGGGTAGTGATAGGGGCTGGGGTAGTGATAGGGGTTGGGGTAGTGATAGGGGTAGTGATAGGGGTTGGGGTAGTGATAAGAGATGGGTAGTGATAGGGGTAGTGATAAGGGTAGTGATAGGGGTTGGGGTAGTGATAGGGGTAGTGATAGGGGTTGGGGTAGTGATGGGGGTTGGGGTAGTGATGGGGGTTGGTGTAGTGATAGGGGTTGGGGTAGTGATAGGGGCTGGGGTAGTGATAGGGGTTGGGGTAGTGATAGGGGTAGTGATAATGGTAGTGATAGGGGTTGGGGTAGTGATAGGGGTAGTGATAGGGGTTGGGGTAGTGATAAGGGATGGGTAGTGATAGGGGCTGGGGTAGTGATAGGGGTTGGGGTAGTGATAGGGGTAGTGATAAGGGTAGTGATAGGGGTTGGGGTAGTGATAGGGGTAGTGATAGGGGTTGGGGTAGTGATAGGGGTAGTGATAGGGGTAGTGATAAGGGTTGGGGTAGTGATAGGGGTTGGGGTAATGATAGGGATAGTGATAGAGGTTGGGGTAGTGATAGGGGTTGGGGTAATGATAGGGGTCGTGATAGGGGTTGGGGTAGTGATAGGGGTTGGGGTAGTGATAGGGGTAGTGATAGAGGTTGGGGTAGGCCTGCTGGTAGATGGGTGACCTCAAGGGGTGACTCCCACCTGGTAATCAACACAGCTGGTGTGTGCGTATTTCACAAAAAACACAAATTTCACCGACACGCTGGTGACGTGACCGTGCCATTTCTTTTACACTTAGCGCACGCTCTTTCCAAGCTTCAGATCGCATACACACACATACACACGTGACGTGCATAGAAAGAATAACATTGTTGAGTAGCCATCTGAGATTGTATTTTTTTAACATTCTGACAGCTTGTGGCTCAGCTTATTTGTACATTTGTACTGCAGTTTTGCCAACTTGCCAATAACAGTGTGCGATGGATATCCCAGGCGGTTTTCATAGGAAGTGCCCAATCTGACTGCAGATCCGTCATGAACCCACCAACTAGCATTTGCAAAATGCAGGATTAAAACAATCCATATTTGCAACATGAGATCGCTTGTGTGTTTCAAATTATGGCAATACATGTGCTTTTTAAATATATATCTGTTTTCCTAATTTCCCAAACCCAAGCACCAACAGAAAAATGCTGAAAGCCAAAAATGGGCATTGCTCGAGTTAAGCTGGGCAGAAAGAAAGGCAGCTTCCGCCCCCCTCCCAATGAAGTGCTCCTTGTAATAACTGAATGGAACCAAATCCTCTTGTAGTGGCTGCTCAGTGGTGGGATCAGCAAGGAATGTGGCCTTGCTGTACCGCAGGTGTCCATATCATGGGCGGGCAGAATTCAATTGCCATGGTTCATGGGCGCAATTCCCGACGGAGACGGAACCTTGGATGGGTTCTGATGGGGCGGGGGGTTGTGTTACTCTGCTGATCGGATAACTTGGTGGGGTGAAACGCGTAATTTCTCCCCCCCTTCATTTTCTCGACTTTTGTGACACGTGTTATGACGTGCGTTGCTGGCTTACGTCGTAGTGAATCCATTTGCCTTTGCTGAGGGTTTTGCGCTGGTTGATGAGATCACATGCTGTATATATATATTTTTCTAGCTATTGTTGAAGTGCCAGAACACTGGGCAGTCGCCACAGCTGAGTGTTCCAACTTGAGATTATGTGGTGTCGCAGCCTCGTGTGCTCACATCTGGCGTGGCCAATGCACTTAAACGTATAATGATATTTCTCCCATACCCTTTGCATTAACTGATCGGACACACTCGGCCCGAATATTGTAGGAAAACTGTTCTGCCTCTATATTTTTTTGTAACATGTGTGCCTACACCCCTGCAACTGCTGTTTGGAATTTAAGATCGCACGCCTTTCTTTTACTCGCACAAACGCCTCTGTATCCACGAGTGGGTTGAAAGGAGCAGGGTGGGGGGAGGGGAAGGGGGGTGGGGTGTTCATATGGAGTTCATTTTGTCATTGTGCCCCACGCAGGTGACCCCCATTTGAGATAGCAGGGAAAAACATGAGCAGCACATGCGCTTTGCCCAGTGGTGTCTTTCATCCCTCTGGGGTCGATCAAATGAGCTCCACTTTGTAGGACATCACTAGCGATCACCATATGCCGATACCGACCGCACAATAATAGTAAAAATATATACACCCCTTTGTCAAACCATTGCTGGATAAAGGCCTTCTCATGCAGTGTCAGTCATGGTTTTTATATATATTTAAAAATATGTGTTTCATATCTCACCACGATGACATGTGCTGGTGAGAAGGTGTCCAGGTTTAGATTCTGATGCCACTTGACACACCTACCTTAGCCATCGCCGGGAATCAAACTCAGGTTGCTGGATCCCGAGTGTAGTATGCTAACTTCAGCGCCACTGTTCCATTGCTCCATCCCTGTTATTAAAATATGGATCTGTATTGAATGCAGTAACATAATTAGTTCAATACATGCCATGTCTTGATATTTTGTTCGGGGACATTACCACCAATTCCCATTATCGCTCTGTACTGCATTCGTCAAAAACCAAGTCGTTTTTTGTTATTTTCTTTCAACCAATCTGCGTGACTTTACTGAACGACCCACATAATATGAATTCCTGCAGTCACGAAAGCTTTAAGTCAAGATTTACATTCGTCGTTTGTTGAGTTAACCGGTGCACGAACACTACCTGACCCCTTCATGGGAATGTGGAATTTCCTACACGCGTTCAGGGCTGCCAACACAGATGGACACGGCGCCCCATACTCATTTGGGCATGGAACACTGGATTATTTTTATTTCTAAAAATTAAGGGGAATTAAAATTCCTGGAATTTAATGGATCTTCGTGATGCTGGATACTGCCCCCCTAGAATACTTTTAGGCTGAGTTTCAAAGGAATAGAGGGCGTAGTTTACAAGAGCTGGAAATAAACCCCACAAACGTTGACAACTTCTGATGACTCCTGGAACAAATACGACTTTTCTTTGGAATGTATTTTTGTATTACAGTTGCCTATCTATGTTACTGTATTCTGCGGATTATGTGGTTGCACTTTTTCCAACGCATTTTCAAGTAAGAATTTGGGGATGCATCTTATACATGTAATCAAGTAGCAGTGCATGTGATGTGACCAGATTTTTATAACTTCATTAACGCTGGAGTGCGTCTTACTCTCCAGTGCATCTTACAATCCCGAGAATATGGTACATCTTTAAAAATAAATATAATTTTAGAAAATAAGGGGTAAAACTATAAGACTCCCCCCTCTCCTTCACCACCACCACCATCCACAATAAGCTGCCATTTGATTACACAATAGTAGGCGCATAGCTGTTTTTTATATATCGTGCAAGTTAGCACGTGTGTGCCTACCCGTCCGTGATAGAACTCTCTCCCACGTGCTTGTCAATGCCCTGCTCTTGTCCGGCCGTCCTCATGCATGCGCTGGCCTGTCTGGACACGTGCCATTTAAAACCTGCACCCCCCACACACTTCAATCCCATAAATTATCTTCCATGATTGGCCACGGGGCCTTGGGCCTCTTCTGCATGGCGCATTCCTTATCTGTTGCACAAGTGAACGTGATATATAATCTGTGACATCGTTCACAAGAGGGGAGATCGCTTGTCGTTGCAAAAACGTCATCGATTACTTGCGAGTGACCAACAACTAAATTGCTCAGGGGTAACAAACTGGCCCAATATGACTATGAGTCCGAAGTCTCTTTAAAAAAAAAAGTATCCTTTCATTTACATTTGTTAGGTGACATTTGTTGTATTTATCAAAACCTAGTGCCACAGAGGATTGGGGCTCCTGCAATTATAATCTGTTGAAAATAAACCTCCTTTAAGAGTAATAATTCAAGCAACATGTCACTTGTAGGCAGTCAAAGGTTTGATTGTGATCATTGGATCGGTCCTCATACCATTCCTTGCATGACACTTGACACCCCAACACTGTATGATGCACACAGCCTTGATTTAAACCACGAGCTCAAAAAGAGTAATCTAAATACATCATTTGATGGATTGAACCACATTCTTACCTATGTTTTCCAGCGTTGTCACTTGGCCCACTATAGGATTCAATGTAATTTGTGACAATATGTACGTTGAACTTTTTTGCACCGTACATAGCCAACCGTGCTTATCGGAGGTGCACGGTGGAAGATAAAACATTTTACTGACTTGCATTGGGAATTAAGCTGGGACAGGTAAGCAAGTACACCTCTTGTTTGTTAGATGATCGTACGGTCTCAAATTGAATGCAGTCTTAAATATGGGTCCGTCCATAAATGATGTCACGCGATTTTGGACGATTTTTTTACCCCTCCCCCCCTTTCGTCACACGGCGTCACAAAAATTCAGACCCCCCCTCAAATATGACGTCACAAAGCTCTGCCCCCCCCCCCAAAAAAAAATTGCTTCAAATCGCTTTAAACTATTGTCATTGTAGTGCGTATTTAATGTGGCGCTGCACTCTGATGTTGTATGAGAAAACATTTATTAAACAGTCTATTTAATAAAGTAGAACGTGTTGTCTATATTTATTTAAAGTTGCGCATTTTGATGTGACGTCACATTTCTCAAACACCCTCCCCCATCGTCACACATCGTCACAAATGTCTGACCCCCCCCCCCACATCATAGGTGCGTGACGTCACTTATGGACGGCCCCTATAACTTCCATCCTCAATTGCGGCCCTTTTCTTACTTTTGGGGAAATTGTTTGAGGGCACAGCGTCGATAGCGCCATCTTAAAGGACGACCACCACCTATTCACGTGACCAAACATCTCGTGTCCCTGGTGTGGTCTCATACGAGCGCTGACAAAGCCCAGCTCCTTGGAACTGAGAAACTCTCGAGGCGGCACAAGCAGCCCGCTGAAACTCCCCAGTCAAGCCCCGCCACTCCACAGATTGCGAACACCTGAGAGAATATCCGCGCAGGCGTTTGAACTCCGCGACCTGAAATTCAACCGCTTCAATCTCCACTATAACGTGTTCTTAATTATAACAACAAAAAAGCCCTCTCCCCCCCCTCCACCCGAAGCAGAAAAAAAAACAGTCTTTCATTGTAAAGGTAGGGCTGTGGCCAATTATGAGGTCACTTCTTTGACACAATGCGGGCCAGTAGCTTTTTCATTTTTCGCTAAAAATGAAGGATCGCGCTGTCGCTTTCAACCGCCCCTGCCCCCCCGACGTAAGAAATGAAAGCCGCGTTGTGCTGAGCGTTGTGCTGAGCGAAGGTGCCGCCCCCGCTCTGCCTCCGACACGCCGGCACGCACCGTCATTCGGACGTTCATTCGGCAAAAGGAAATGGTTGGCGTGTGGACGGCGGATGTGGCCGTATTGACACAAGTGTGAACCGTAATCAGTTGCAGGCCGGGTCCTGCCGTGCCCGTGGCCCATGGGGGCAACCGTGCCGTTCCGCACCAGGGAGGAAAGCCCGCGTGGCTGTGCCCGTCACGTGTGAGCTAATCGACTCACGCCGGCACAATGCATTGGGCTGCGTTAGCAGCAGCAGCAGCAGTAACATATGGGGCAGCAGCTTAATGCTACTTCGACAGCACAGTGTCTACAACATGCTTTGATTTAGCGTTGTGACGGTGCTCGACTCCTTGTTAACCTCTTGAACTTGAAGAATAAAGTCTACGTTCTCATGCCAGGGATGAATCTTCTCATAAGAGGTGAATTATACATATATAAATTATATACGTAAAAAAGGTATACGTACAGCAAATGAACATGTATTAACTCTTCAATGCAGGACAAGGTTATAGCCAAGTGCCACATACAATATAAACGTATGTTTACATCTGGAAGTTCACCAGCATTGATTGAAGCAAGCCTCACTCCGTTGATGAGATACTGAATGTCAAAACTGGTCCAGAGGTTAATATATTGAATCAGTGCTGCTGAAATTACATACTCCCAGAGGGCCGTGGGGTCAATGGGTTGTGTAAGATATGCCTCTATTTATCTAGGGAGAAATATATGAAGGAGACTTATCAGTTGCTTATCTAATTTTGTTTATTCTTCATAATAACATTCATGCTTATTTTGTTTTATCCGACTCCACTGTGCTTGCTTGCGCTGTCTCATTGACGTTCAGCAAGACGGGCCAACTATGCCACTGACTCCACACTGAGTGCCCGTCCAGACAAACTGGCGACAAAACCGCAATTTGACCTAAAATTAGCATGGTGACCTTGCCACCTTTCGTCTTGGCACTGGACGTGGCCGTGAGGAGCCTTCTGTTTGAACAGCGTAGTGACACATCAATGTGATGATGTACATTCCAAGTGCAGTATTCCAATGGGGGTTGGGTTATACGTTACTTTGTAGGACTAGCCGTGTTGCCAATGTTCAACCTCTGTTATGCATGGTGTGCAGACCTAAACATTTCAGGTTTGATTCTCAGGCCTCAAAGGCCACTTTGTTAAGTTGCGTTCAATCTCAGTGTGGGTGCTTTATATTTTTTACTTCAGTGCAGCCCGAAAGCACAGCTGTCACGATACGCATCGGTGCCAGAGAAGACAAAGGCTAGCCAGGTGCAGATATGATCACCAATAGGTACCCCGTAGCGCACCCTAACATTCAAGAGGGCCATATGAGACATTTTAGCCTCGCCTTACACTCACCCCCCCAAAACAACGTTTGTTTTCACCCGATTAATATCTTTCCATGAAATAGCTGTCAGCCATTGGCCGCTCCTGAGCATGTGGTAGCATTTGTAAAACTGCCAAGCCAGTATATACAATGCATTGTTCTAAAAGTATAAAATATTTTTCGTTTTATTTATTCTCATGTGCACCTTACTTTTCATTCCTGTGGTGACTGTTTTCATGGATCTACTTTTGGCAAAACTTAACCGGTTCATTGTAACATTGCACTTGAGGGCGTAGGTGCAGAAATGTTTCCTCTTTGCATGTCTGCATTTAGGATGTAGTATGTCTAAGTTGGAATCCGCTCCACCTGATGGATTTGCATCCAATTACAGCACAGCTATAATCAAACACATGCTGTAATAAAAACACAGTAGAAGATGCCAGGAGTGTCTTGCAGGAGTACAAATCTTTGATGCTAGGTTTCCAATAGTGAAAATATAGGCCACTTATTTGCCGCAATAAAAAAAGGACATTCGGGTGAGTCATCGTGCATCCCAAAATGCAATTGTGAGCTGCTACATAAATGTCCTACCTGAATATCAGTCACGTGGTGTGCCAGTGGAGTAATATTTCGTTTGGGGGGGGCAATATTGCCCATTAACGATGGCAAAATGGGTGCCGGTAATGAGGCAGGAAACTGTGTTCGCTCCTGCGTTAAAATTAGCACATTTACTGGATTGGAACAGCCCTCTGCAGACAAGGCCCTAATTTGCCGCCCGATTGCCCTTCCAGACACCCAGCCGCCAGCTGCCAAAGGCCTCGTTATTACAATTTGTGCAACCTGTCACAAGCAAGTAGCATCATCGTCTGGGTCTTCTCTGGCACTCACCAGGCTTGCCTGCTCTATTAATGAGTTCTTACGCACAAGCTATGAAGTTACCGCAGCATGTTGCATTATTTGCTCATTTGGGGAGCAATGTGTAATTTTCACTCCTTTACAGATTTCCCTTTCCTGTCACAATGATACAGAATATACTCTTCTCTTATCGCTAAATTTGGACGTCAATGTAAAAAAGCACGTGAATGTTTGGAGCCCCACACATCCTTGCTTACATATTAGAAAGGAGGGTTTTGTGCCTTATTTTATTGGTTTAATACGTGGTGGCATGGCATAGGTTCTGGTGGGGTTGACCAGAGCTCTCTCTTTAATGGCCTCAGTGTGACCGGTGCAGCACGACTGCCGTATATCTTTTCCATTGCACAACAGAGACATTCCGGGGCTATGCTTGAACTAGCCCGGAATGGCTCAGGATGTGCCAGGGTTGTTTTTTTCCAGTGCAGAACCCAAGCCATGCTGGCTGACGTCGCGCGCAACGATCGTGTCGAGACGCGTGGAATTGATTTGGCGATGCCGTGTCCTCACAGTGTTCTGACTGGCATCGTATACAATGAATACATTATTAACCCAGCCCCCTGGCCCTGCTTGGCCTCGTGCCAGATCCAGATGTCTTGTGAGGCCAGCGTGACACATTGTAGGTCCGGCTCAGCACCGAAATAGCCAGTTAGGGGGAAAAAAAAGCACCTGCACTCTGAGGGACCCATGCTGACTCAGCTTAAATGCGCCAGTGTGAAAGGGGTAAACCTGTCCGCTATGAAGTAGATTCGACGGCTGTTACGCTCGTGCTCACAATGCAGACTCTGACATTATTGGGCACCAGTTGGACATTCTAGTCAGTTTATCTCACACGTTCAAGTGCAGTGCAAATGAGAGTACAAGCAGCGGGGAGACCGTTTATCTGCAGCACGGTAAACAAATCTATGCCGAGTATAAACACGCGAAGCTTTTAAGACTAACAACCAAAATTAGCTTGTCACACTAATGCACTGTTACGCTTCATTCAAAGGGCAATGTTGGCCCGCATAAGAAGTACACTACTCTTGCGAAAATAATCTTCTCCTAATTGTCAATCCTTCACTTGACAGCACCCAGCAACACTGTCCATGTAGGGACGGGTCTGCACAAGCCTCTAATCCGTACCTGGCCAGACATTCTGCAGATCGGCAGGCAGGCAGGCAGGCCAAGACAAACGCAAGCTGTGGGTAGTGGCACCGCAAGCTGTGGGTAGTGGCACCGCAAGCTGTGGGTAGTGGCACCACAAGTTGTGGGTAGTGGCACCGCAAGCTGTGGATAGTGGCACCACAAGCTGTGGGTGATGGCACCACAAGCTGTGGGTGATGGCACCGCAAGCTGTAGGTGATGGCACCACAAGTTGTGGGTGATGGCACCACAAGTTGTGGGTAGTGGCACCACAAGCTGTGGATGATGGCACCGCAAGCTGTGGGTGATGGCACCACAAGTTGTGGGTAGTGGCACCACAAGCTGTGGATGATGGCACCGCAAGCTGTGGGTGATGGCACCACAAGTTGTGGGTAGTGGCACCGCAAGCTGTGGGTAGTGGCACCACAAGCTGTGGGTGATGGCACCGCAAGCTGTGGGTAGTGGCACCGCAAGCTGTGGGTGATGGCACCGCAAGCTGTGGGTGATGGCACCACAAGCTGTGGGTGATGGCACCACAAGCTGTGGGTAGTGGCACCGCAAGCTGTGGGTGATGGCACCGCAAGCTGTGGGCGATGGCACCGCAGGCTGTGGGTGATGTCACCACAAGCTGTGGGTAGTGGCACCGCAAGCTGTGGGTGATGGCACCACAAGTTGTGGGTAGTGGCACCACAAGCTGTGGGTGATGGCACCGCAAGCTGTGGGTGATGGCACCGCAAGCTGTGGGTAGTGGCACCACAAGTTGTGGGTGATGGCACCACAAGTTGTGGGTAGTGGCACCACAAGCTGTGGGTGATGGCACCGCAACCTGTGGGTGATGGCACCACAAGTTGTGGGTAGTGGCACCACAAGCTGTGGGTGATGGCACCACAAGCTGTGGGTAATGGCACCGCAAGCTGTGGGTGATGGCACCACAAGTTGTGGGTGATGGCACCACAAGCTGTGGGTAGTGGCACCACAAGCTGTGGGTAGTGGCACCGTAAGCTGTGGGTAGTGGCACCGCAAGCTGTGGGTGATGGCACCGCAAGTTGTGGGTAATGGCACCGCAAGCTGTGGGTAATGGCACCACAAGCTGTGGGTGATGGCACCGCAAGCTGTGGGTAATGGCACCGCAAGCTGTGGGTGATGGCACCACAAGCTGTGGGTAATGGCACCGCAAGCTGTGGGTGATGGCACCGCAACCTGTGGGTGATGTCACCGCAAGCTGTGGGTAATGGCACCACAAGCTGTGGGTAGTGGCACCGCAAGCTGTGGGTGATGGCACCGCAAGCTGTGGGTGATGGCACCGCAAGCTGTGGGTAGTGGCACCGCAAGCTGGCCCAACACTTTCCGCTCTTAAGCAGCGGGTGTACAGCCATCACTTATTGGTGGAACGTAGTTTCTTGATCATTCTTGCACTTATGCATTAGCAACTTTACATCAGAGTCTAGCAAAGGCAAATCGTTAATCTGAATGACCAGTGGATGTTTTCACGTTTCTCGTGGGTTATGTACTGATCATGAGTGTAATCGACAAATCGCACCACACCAAGACTGGATATTCTAGGCAGTGCTTGCACAAACTGAGCTTGTACAGACTTTCTGTCCAGACACATCTGTAAGGGGAAGGCACAACACACACTTTGATTCTAATTATTAGTTTTTTTTAGCAGCTAACAATAGCACTCAACAGCCTCCTCGTGCGCTGCGGTTTCAGCTACAACAAGGCTCACGGGCAATTCGTTTGTTTTTAATAACAGCGGAACATCTGCAGCGCGTGTGCAAGGGTGGATTCCATTGAACGGATGTGGAGGAAAGGAGTCGTCTTGAAGGTGAAAAGGAAAGGAAATTGAGTAATAAAGCTGGTGGCTGGGTTGCCAGCGCAGTCCTGCAACACGTCTCCCAAGCAGGACCTTGAACACGTGTGAACAGATTTGACTGCAATGCATGAAAGCACTAAAATAAATGCATGAACGATCACAAAAACAAAGAAGATAGATTTTAAACCAGCCTACACTAATTGTTGCACTGTACATGATATGTTGTAAAGAGTATGCTGTATACATAAACACATCTTTAAATATATATACCGTCTATGTAAGACAAAATGATGCTGGCAGACATTTGAAATGTTTTAAAATATAGATCCTTGTTAAATATCTTTACATAGTTACACAGTATTCCCCCAACGCTGCACTTTGGACATACAGTCACACGTGTGTGCTGTCAATTAATTACGCGTCATAACCACGTGGCAGCTTTCTGCTCGGCGTCTTGGTCTTTTTTATACAAATAAGTTGAGGAAAAAAAAGCATCAGTCTCTGCCAAGGTTAATGGATTCTTATACATAGACTGTTTAACTGTTAGCTGACAGTGGGCATGTGCATTGCTTGCTTTATGCTAGAATAAAATGCTAAATAACGCTTTAGCAGTGGTAAAACGTTTAATTAACATCAGTCCTTAAACGCACAATAGGTGCATCGAAATGCATGTAAAAAAAATCGATGTTTTTCAAAATGCACATAGGTACTCTGTAATGGATGTCAACCCTGCAGCCATTAGAGGCGCTACCATGCACCACGACGTAAACAAATACATCAATTGTCGAATAGAATCGAGACCCTGACTCGATTAAATGCATCGGGTCGCCGAGGCGTTGAATGGTTCCACCTCTCTGAGACCAGCGATCTTCACTCGATTTCAGAGGGGGCCCACTTTCGCCGATGAGACATCATCAGTGTGAGGGGCCGCCACACATTTGGAACCATTTGGGGGGTTGACAGCAGCAAGATTATGATGATGACGATGGGGCGTGTTGCCACTATTTACGTATCGTCGGGGGCCACGCTAAAGGCCAACGGGGGCCACACGGTTCCCGTGGGCCCTGCAATGAAGAACACTGGCTTATGCGGTTGTTTCAGTGGTTGGCCACTGTAGATCCTATTTAGATATTGTCGTGAAGTCACGCCGACGCTGGGTTTTACAGCAAATGCTGGGCATTCCGAATGTCTCCACCCCAGGATTGTGCATTGCTGCTGCATTATAGCGCGCGTAAGAATAAGTGTGAGCATGTGCAGGGAGTGCAGAGTTATTTATTTACAACACACATTGGATTGTTGTCTCCTTACATTGCATCGATGAGAGAAACATCTTATGTTACTGAAGCCTTTGAGGACAACCTTGTATACCCTCACACTGCGTACAGCTATCATGTACTTATATTGGATTTTGAACATTCCATAACCATTAACGTCAGGAAGGGAGAATGTTTTTGTACCTTATCAACATGGAATACAGTAATGAAGAATTTCTGCAAAGGCCTGGCAGTTTGAATCCATTAATATATATTTTTTTCAGGTATGGCCCACTGAGCTAAAAAGCTCTTTTGCAGAAGCGAGCTGGCGTTATGATATTCTCGCGTGTAAATGTGTAGCAGCCAAATACTCTACACGCATGCTGATTCTAAATATGGAGGGAAAACCCGCAGGACCCGGAGAAAAGTCCACGGGGAAGAACACTCCAAACATACAGGCGGCGGCGTCAGGGTCGGGATCAAACCCACGACCTCCTGCATACCAGAGGAGGTAGTTAACGTTTCGCCACCACTTTCTCAATCGCCCCCGCAAGGTGAAAAACCTTGCATGCACAAAAGCGTAATCTACAATTATCTGCACCTTCGCAATCTCACCTGAACGTCACAGCATTCGTGCTGGGGGCTATTTACGCGTCTGAGGCACTGTGAAGTGAGAGCCTACGTTACGATATCAACAAGGTGGGGTCTGCAATTCCTGCAGAGGCTGATTCCGCAGTCAATGCGACTTATATAATTAATGCATGTTTTATTTAAATCTTGATTTAAAACTTTAATGACTGCAGGAATCAATACGCTTTGGTTCTTTCGGTAAAGTCACGTAAGGTATATGCTGAAAGCACGCTTTCCCACCTGATGACGGACGCTTGTATTGCGCCCGAAACGTCGTGATTTATTTTATTATATACCTACGTGACTTTACCGAAAGAACCAAAGAGCGTGTTTTATTTATTCAGATTTAATGACCGGCTTACCCTTTTCTCTATTTTGCACTCCTATCGCGTGTGTGTTTGTGTTGTTTGTTGTTGTAACTTGCTGACCCGCCCAATACTGGACATCTGTGGAAAAAAAAAGTCTCGAGTTTCGTAGGATTCCTGCCTGCAGTCTCAAAAAAGATTCTGATTCTGACTGCTGAATTAACGACGCGACAAACTGTAACTTGCGGCCATAATATTTTGGCGAAATTGTTGTTGAGTAAATATCGCATTTTAAATCTTGTTATGGTGGAACATCTCCAGTGGAAAATGAAGAAAACTAGCCAATTTTTATTTTTGTTCAAGAGGCATGCTTGGCATTGCTGGTGGAATTAAAAAAACACTTTTGACAGATTTAGACCCACATAACTATTGAGAATATCCAGAAATGTTCCAACAGCCATTACATTACGTTGCTTTTTTAAAAAGCACTGACCTTCTTAAGTATTTTTTTCTTCATAATTGTCCCAAAAGTATTTCTGAAACCTGACCACATTTTTTTTCCCTTCGTGCTGATTTCAGAAATATGCTCCTAATGTAATTTGCGTGCATTTTTCAGGCTGTGTGGTAGTTACAGACTCCACTGACTCTAGTTACCCAATGCAATTACTTTAAAAAAACTATGCTGATAGTCCATTTATATTTATTATTTTTCAAGTAAAGACTTGCCAGTGAACAGTTGCATGAGAATTACAAAAATAAAATATTAAGTTTTTAAGATAGTAGTAACACACCACCACGGGGAGAGAGACACGCAAACTTCAAATCTACAGGCGTCGTTAGGGTCTGGATCGAAGCCACGACCACCTGCACAGCAGGCGAGGGAGTTAATATTTCTCTACCGTGGCGCCATATCTTAAAACATGGCTCATACAAGGAGTTATGTTTGCATTGACCACAATACCTGCGGTCGGAATGCAAACAAAAACATAACTCTGATAATGTACGCATACATTATCAGAGTTATGTTATGTTTTTTGTTTGCATTCCGACCGCAAGTATTGTGGTCAATGCAAACGTGACTCCTTGTTAAACAGGTGTCAGTTTTGTTGCCAGATAAAAGGGTAAAAAAAAAACAATTATTATTTTTTTCTACTGGCAAAGAAGGTTCCAATGATGGCTCATACACATACATAAAAAAAACATAAATACAAACCAAATATTTTACGTAATATTGTTGGCTATTTGCAGGTGTTATATTTTATATATTACATAACCCCACAATATCCCACTCTTGTGTGTTATTTCATGGGGTCTTTAACTTCCATTCTATAACAGGTTGTGTACTTTGGCAATATCTCCATGGAAAATCCCAGGCAGGCAGGAGTGGAAATGAAAGTGCAGACTCAATGAAAATTGATCCATCGGTACTCACGCAGCCTGCAATGAATTATATGCAAGCACCCAGTACCTGGACCACCAGGCAGCTCATACATTGCAAATGCGTCGTTATTTTCATTGCGCGAGTAACAAACGGTTAATTTAGTTTTTCATTGTCACATAAACTCGTTACGTTTTATCCGTGCGTCATGGATAATGTGATTTAAGTCTTGATCGAGAAGGATGGTTAACTCCAATTAGCTAAACGAAGATATAATGGCTCCAGTGCTGGTAGCTGAACAAGTCACCTTGGACAGCCAATTGGATCATTGTCTCTTGCAACGTACAAGAGTGGTCCGAGTTCTGTCCCCGTGTCCACTGCGTGTTCGGCCACGAAGTAAGCGTTGGCAGAATTTGCCCCTCCATAGCCCCTGAGATGGCTGTGCGATGGCCCGTGATACAATTACAATTATAGGCGCGCAATCGTTACCAAATAGTTTTTATTCTTTAGGTAAGCACAGAGTGTGGAATTTGAACCTGACTTTGGCCAGGGCCTCACGGTAATTGCCGTAACACACGACGACATTGGCACGCACGCAGAGGAGAGTTGCCTGATAATGTTTGTGTTGTTGAGCGCAGTAACATTTCGTAGTGGCACACTACACACAATAGCACATCTGTCTTAAACTCAGGGTCGGACAGCAGTTAATGTTTGAACTTCACGCTAGTGTGGAACATCTTCACTTGGCGCCGCACCAACATTATAGCCATGACATCATTTTTTTTTTTAATTCTCAGCTTGTAGCCCCCCTAAAAGTAAAAAAACCGTTTGGCGCGGTGTTGGCATTGGTGCACGGGCACAGCCTGAAAAACACCTCGGCACCATAGTGAACAAGACTGCCTTACAACAACAACAACAAAACGGCAAGCTAACATGTCTATCTCTTTAACTTGCTGTGGTGAAAAAGAGTCATTGGCAACATCGTCGTTCCCCTGTCAATCACGCGCATACGGGCGCAGCCCTGCCAATTGGTTGCTCACGCCAAGGGCTGGCAAAAAGGGCCTGGGCTAAAAGTAGGTCAAGAGAGACAACCCCCCACCCCCCCCCCCCAACTAGTGAGTATTTGGCCTACTCTTCCATGCTGGGCAGATGTCTTTGAAGCAGTGGGAGTACCCACACTTAACCCCACCACACGCGACCTGCAGAGAGGCGAACTGCAGTGTGTCCAATTATACTGCTAGGTGGACAGGTGGGCAGATTTTAAAGAAAAGTGTGTAATCGGTGACATCTCAGACCGTGGCCCTTCTTCACAGCACAGTCGGCCAGAGAGGTCGAGTGGCATCAACTGTGATAACATATGCGCTGGGGGATGCTTTGGTCAGAACCACACCCGGCCGCTTTTGTCTCCCCAGTGGTGATGTTTACTCCACACCGCACCAGGTCCTCATTTGAGGCTGAGTCGACCTAGGGAAGGCCCAAGACCGGTTCAGATAATCGTCACCGGCGTTGGCCGTGAGCGGGAATCGAACTCGGGTTGCCGAATTCATTGCGCAGCGTGCTAACTGCTACACTACCGCTCCCCAATAAGACAAAGATCCCCCGTATAGCCTTACCAGACTGTTGGGACAAGTGCTGTTAGCAACCACCTATGAAGGCCGGAACGGTACACGATGGGGTGGATGGCCAGCACCACGCACGACCGCCTTTGTCTCCCCAGCGGCGATGTTTACACACCGCACCAGGTACTCATTTTTCGGCTGAGTCGACCTAGGGAAGGCCCAGGACCTGTTCAGATCATCTTCACTGGTGTTGGCCGACTGCTCCCCACACACACGTACACACACACGTATACACAGACGTATACACACACACGTACACACATACATACACACGTACACACACACACGGACCTACACACACACACACACATGTACACACAGACGTATACACAGACGTATACACACACACACGTACACACACACGTACACACACACGTATACACAGACATACACACACGTACACACAGACGTATACCCACACACATACACACAGACATACACACGTACACACACACACACGTACACACACACGCCACACGCCAAACTGTCGGCACAACGAATGTGGTCTTGCTGGCACCAACTCCCCTGTGCCAGGCACAGAGCAGCCCTCCTCACACAGCCCCCAGTGCGTTTGGCCACTCCTCACCCCCCCTGATTGATGAGACCTCGAGCAGTGTGGGCTCCTGGGAAACTGGGGTCATACGCTGACCCCTTGCCTGTGGCACAGAGACACAGAGAGAGAGAGAGTTGACGGGCTCCACCCTTTGTTAGCGAGCATCCAGGGGCGTTAAGTGTTTACACAATGCCAACGTGTAAGCGTGTACTCCCCACCACGCAACGCAAATGAAACTAATTGTTGATTAATTCATTATGTTCACCTACAAATGTACATGCTGTACGAATGTACCTAGAGTAGATATTGTGTGCGGTGTCGGGCTTTGCCCACGACCGTAAACCTCAGTGGCAAAGTCCAGTGGAGAGCAATGACTATGTTTACTTACGATCGGGATCTTATGAGAGTTTAGCTTGAGACTTACAGCAATTTGGAACTTCAAGCGGACTCTCAGTCGTAATTTTAGGGCAAAATGCAGACAATTCTAGATTTGAAGCTTTCGTGACTGCAAGAATTCATGCTCTTTGGTTCTATTCGGTAAAGTCACGTAGGTAAAAAAAACAAATTAAAATCACTTGGTGCAGTGATTTGACTGTGACTGGTCCCACCTGAAGACGGAGCTTGCGTTGCCTCCGAAACGTCGTGTTTTAATTGTTTCTTTTATTTTTTAATTAGTTTTTTTTACCTACGTGACTTTACCGAATAGAACCAAAGAATACAAAATGCAGACATTTTGGCATTAGGGTAGTTACGGTTGCTTTGGAGAAACAGGACAGCACACACAGAGAAGCACACGAACTATAATGCAACTCATTATTTGGTCATAGTACGTTGGCAGTGGTGCACACACGTAACAAAACAACTTTCACTCATGAACAACGTTATTTTAAGAAATACATAATAGGTGACGTTTTGGGCAAGGGGCCTGCTTCATATTGCTCAAAACGTTTATTTTGTATTGGGTTGCAATTGTAAGTAACAGCTATAATTATCAGACGAGTACATCGAACCGTTCATAATCATTGGTTCACTGCAGCTCAAAGATTCGGTCCTACAAGGCGTGTGGTGAAGTCTGGTAGATGTCCTATGTGCATGCTCGGCGTTTGAAAGCCTGAAGATCGGGATCGGTGATCTCACCGACATTCAGCCGTATCCGGACAGCAGAGTTACCGGTCATACACCGTGTGCGCGTTTTCCCTTGAAGGCGGCGTTACGAACGAATGCATTCAGCTTCAACTGTAATGCAGCTCACCTTCAAGACAATGTTACGGCAAAGTGTTGTTGCAAACTTGCCAAAGTACTCGAGTGATAAACGAATGCCAGTGCAGGTTGTATTATTCACTTCCCGTCTGTAAATGCGTGTTGATGTGTAAAACAGTTTTGCAGATAAACCACTCATGGCACACCAGGACCTGAGAACTCAATCTGCTAAAGGTAATGAATAACTTTTATGGATTTCGCTACATTTGATAGGCGGTTCTACATCGTCAGCACACGAACAAAGACAGTCTGCTGCTGCTGCTGCGTGAACTATGTAGAGGTGAGTATGGCGCATAAAAGGGACTGGTGTGGCTACACACCATGCCCTGCCACCTTTGTCTCCCCAATACCGATGGTTACACACGAAATCCGATACTCGTTCAAGACGACCTTGGGGAGATCCGAGACAAATACTGACACCGCTCACCACTGGCATTAGCCGTGGCTGGGACTCGAACTCAGGTCACCAATTTACTCGTGCAGTCTGTAAAACAAACCACTACACCATCACTTCCTACACACACACACAGCAAAAACACTCAGTTGACATGAAAGAAAAGTGTCTTTAATTGAAAATCTGGAAGCAGAGAGCACCGCGTTTGCTAATTGCTATTCTGCTAGTGAACCACACGATTCCCACCAGCTTGTATTGACAGGCATCACTTGTATCTGCATGTACACGCTAAGCCCACACACTATGTACAACATTCACACTCTCAATGCCATCGGTCAAAAACGCCAACAATATAAAAGCTCCAAATTTGTAAAAATGAAGCAAAAAAAATGTCACTTTCAACAATTTACTTGCGATTTATGTTTAATTTTGGCAGTACCACGAGTAACTGTTACACCGAGCTGGTTGTTGGGAGGGTTTATGAATCTCTTCACTCTGAAATGGCAGTAGGGCGACGTAGCTGCGTTGTTGTTGTTGTGTGTTATTCGAGAAGAGCCGTTGCAGCAAATACATTGGAGTATATAAAAGTGCTGACAAAGATCTGCAATTACATACAAGCCCGGTCTTTACTGCATCGACCAATGCAGCCAATTAAGTTGAAACTCTACTACAAAGAATAAAATGAGCAGATGTAGTAAGTACCAAACACTGGCAGTGGTTTTAACAAAGTGTATTGGGTTGTGTTCTGCACTTTAATTTGTATTTTAAAAAATCATTGTTTTTCACGTGACACGTTTAATGCAATTATATATGTTATTTTAACTTTTCCCCCCCATCATCACATTTTTAAATATAAATACTTTCTTTTGAATGCTTCGTTGAGCACAACAGTAAAATTCGCGAGTGATTTGCCAAAATGTAGAAACGATATCAGGTGAACGTATGTTTTTAATACCAAAAAGGCGTTCAATGCTTTATTTGCAGCTGAATTGTTTTTCAAAAAGACATTCTTTATTCAGGAGGAATGGTTAGTTTTTGTCATTGTGGAAAAACAGAAGCTAATACAAATGTGCAATTAAAATGATTCAAGAGCACAGGACCTCATTAGATCTTAAACTTCCTGAAGCAATGAATGACTCAGCTTCTCACCTATCCTCATTTGTTAAGAAATAATTTAAGTGTTGCAGGCAAAAGCTACGGTTGTACCATTTCTCGACAATTCCGCTGATGAACAGGACCTAAAACATTTGTAAATTAGATCTTGCACAAAATATTCATCTATACTCTCTTGTCCTTTAATTATTCTTTAAAAAAGCTTCCCACTTAAAACAAAGTCATTGCACAGCAGTTCTTTCCATGGTAAATGATCGCACCAACGATGCAGAGTTGTGTTTTCTTAGCTGATAACTTTTGGCAGTAAAACAGGCAGCGGAAACGGTAGCTGTGATTAGTCTGAAGTCAGCGGAAGAACGGAAACGGGGAACAAAACGACTACGTAGGTTTTTGCGGTTGTGTGGTACCATCTCCCACCCCCCCCCCCTCCCCAATGCATTTTCGGGTTTGCACTGCGGGGCGCATTTGTTAGGCACGACGTCCGGCATTTCCCTCCACGTGCTGGGAGCACGCCACGCCTGCCGGGAAAAAAACCCGCATCAGTCCTCTCGAAGCTCCCGGGGCACGTGCAGTGAAACGTGAGGAATCGTGCTGAACAACAAAAACAACACGTGCCCAGTACGACCCCACAACAGGTCGGAGAGAAGCACGTTTCTGTTCATCGTGGTGGCGGGCAAGCGCGTCACAGTCCTCCATTCTCCAACCGGAACGACCCAGAGTCTCTTCCGCCGAACGGCCACCTTCAGTCGAGCTGCAGCTCGCAGGGATTGTCTCCGGTGGATCGTGCCTGCTCGTATGCCCTCCTGAACCCTTCGTACCAGGGCGCGCAGCCAAGCCACGCCTGGCCAAAGTGCAGGCCTCCGGTGAACAGGAACGTGCCTTCGCCGTGCTTCACACCGCACCAAAGCGGCGTCCGCACCTCTCCCAGCATCCTCGGCTCGTCTCCCAGCGTCCTCTGCTGCTCTTCCAGAGTCCTCGCCCCATCCCCCGCAGTCCTTTGCTGCTGAAAAATCTTCTCTTTTTGCTGGAATACTTTGGCGATGGAGACTCTGACGATGGATTGGCCTTCTCCCTTGTCGTGTGACACAGACGTGATTTCACCCTTTGCCACTGCGAGCGAAAAAGGAGAAAATTAACAGTTAGAATAAATACAAGCAACCGCGACTGGAATTATATGTAAAAAAACTGCCCTATACAGCTTTGCATGCAGACCCATAGGTAAATGGCAAAAACATTATCCAAAAAATAGAGGTTTGTTGCATGGAGTCCTCCAATGTATCGTCGTCACTGGTTTTATGGATGAAATAAATCGGTTTCTCAGCAGTGTGTAGAAATAAGCTCTGTATGTTTTGGTGTAACTCTGCTCTTGCCTTTCAGAATGCAGCAATTACTTTAATTAGGGGGGGGGTCATGATTACCAGTGAATGCCCAAACAAATTGAACTTTTTTCCACCATAAAATGAAAGAGCGACCTGTTCCCTACATAAAACAAAGCAAGTACTGGAAGGCAATGTTACGTGCAGAATAACATGTCAAGGTATGAGCTCTACGTTCTGGGCAGTCAACATTGATGGACCTAAAGAGCGAATGGACTTTCCATCGGAGCACGCAATTTCCACCAATGGCTCAATCCCGAAAAAACAAAGTGAGCACTGTGCTCACGGATGCAGCTCCGCTTCTTTGACACCTGTGACATGGATTACCGAAAGCCACATGCACGCGGCACCAAGCGTGATCCTGGGCAATGCGAGCAGACAGCGAACGCGCCTGTGGTGAAGCGTACGCAAGCTGAAACGAGGGTTTGGACGCGAGCTGGCATGTCGCCACGCGCCCGCCCGCCCGCCCACTCGATCGCTTGCAGGTGGCGCTGGATGCACACACAGCCGCAGCTGCGGTGGAGCCTGCAGCCAAGGGAGAGGGCACGGCCGCTAATTCAGACTGCTGAGGTCTGCTTAAGTGTAGGAAACGATGACCCTACCTCGTGACTCTGCGGGCGTGCGGCCAGTCAGCTTGCCCATATCCATCCTCCCCCCCCCCCGGCCCATCTCCATCTCTCCCCCTCCATCCTACTCATTCTCCTCCACCCCCTCCCTCTGCCCCCCGCCCCCTACACACAGCATATCTATCATTCCACCAGCCTCAGCGGGTTCGGGAGTAGTGTTACGCTAACTAGTGGAAAGTCCACGCGGCTCTCCGATGGCTCAAGTACAAGGCCCCCCTGACCTCTCTCTGCCACCAGAGACCTCAGAAGGGCAACGCAGGAGCATCGATCACTGAGCACGGCGGTTCGCTGCGGGCCGAAGGGGCTTGGCTGTTGTTGTTTACCGGCCACGTCTCTGCTGCGTGTTGGGCTGCAGCAGGCAGTAGTGCACGCCTTGTGCATTCTAAGAGGCAGCAGGGGCATAGGACTGTGGTGACGGACAGGGTGAAACTCTGCCAAGTTCTCTGCTCGCTCACGCTGCCGGAAAAGGTCGTAATTGCTGCTTCTTAACGTCCAAGATGTGGCACTAATTTCATCTGTGTTTATGGGCTTTGAGGAATCTGATATTGCTGCAGAAACCTCAAGCCATCATCCCCCCCCCCCCACCGCATATAATTGTGAAAGCATTGTTTGTTTAAATATGATGAAAGTAACAAATAATAGTGATAGATGTTAATCAAAAGTTATATTCACAGTATGAAGTTTAATTTTTAAAAAATCTAAATTATGCGATTTAAACACTCATTTGTGTGACTGTTATACACTGTACACCTTACATTGTAGCATTTACTTCGTGTAGATGTAACTTTGGACAACCAAAAAGTTTATATTTTAGACTTTGATTATAATATTTCGAGTTTACCAGCGTCCTGTATACAATAAAGTTCTGGAGTACACATTACCATATCAGAGAAGTTAAAATGTAAACTTTCCTAAAGCAACATTTCAGAGTGAAACACCAGGCGTTGCATCATCAGTGCAGTGTCTTTGGCATCTGGGAGGAGGGGCACTGGAGTGGATGATCAAAGAGGCCACTCGTTACACCAGGCCAGACCACACCAACATCCATCCCCACACCCCTCCTCGTAAATCTGCACCACAGCAGGTGGCCCGCCGAGAGTCCGTTGCTGAAGAAATAAAAGCGTCGATACTCCCCGATGGGTTCAGATCTTTATTTGTCCTGCCCCGTGTCTTCCCGTGGCGTTTAGTAAACAGCCATTTGCCCCAGTATGTCTTGACTATGTGGTGACAGGGCTGGCAGTGTGGTGTGAAAAGTGGCTCCCAATCAACAGTGGTCAGCGTGGGGTCCCTTTTAAACAAATGCAGCAGGGATTGAGCGGTTTTCCAAAAAGCGCAACTTTCATATTTGTGTCAGCGTACTTAAAAAAAATAATGGAGAGTGGGACGTTTATCGCCTCAACTATTGCCTGTTTCACGCACCAACCATTTTAATATATCATGCACGATTATAAAATGTTCACGCACCTTCTTTAAAACCGAATTCTGCTTGTTTACAACGAGGCCCTCTGTTCTTCAGGGTCAATTTTGACTTAAACCACCACAAGTGCACACAGTAGCCAAACTATTCAGCTACTTTTCTCTGTTTAGGCTAGGGGGCCGTCTTAAATACAAACTTTACTTATCCCCTTCTAACTGTATGACTACTAAATAATAATGTTCATAATGTGTCACCCTTTATGCTGGATGAACGCCTCCCCATGCCACATTGGTCACGGAGGTTTTTGACCATAATTCACCATGCTGGCGAGTGCGGGTTGGGGAAGGGGGAGACGCAGGACGCCTTCAGATATCACGAGCGTCGAACTCGGGCCGTTACGTCCATCGCGCAGTGCGCCAACCACTAGGCCACCGCTACTTGACGAGCACAAAAGGCGCGCACAGCGTCACGAGACCTTCGACCGCCGGGCAGTGCACGTCATTCAGTCTGCCCACCGTAAGCTTCCTCGCTGGCGTGTCCCCATCCACCCAGCGGCCACACAACCTTGGACTTTGCGCGTTGACTGATAACAGCAGGTGAGCGCGCCGCTGTGCCCCGGACGCACCGACAGGGCGAGACCCGAATGGGACGGTGGATTTGCATGCGAGTGGGATTTGGAGGCGACGGGGTTTGTTTGACTCACCAAAGTCACTGACGCAGGCAGCCATCAGCATTTCCGCATCGCTGCAGGGTCTGCAGGCATCTACGGACAAAGACATTGTATCATTTGAGCTCCCAATCGATTGCTTGCGTGTGCAACTCACGGACGCCGGCACGCAATGTTTGCGCTGCTTTGGGGCGAAAAGTCGCATTTGCAAGACATTCACGGCAGGATAGAAAGAAGCCTTTAGCAAATTAACAAATGCAGCCACAAATGCAGATATTTATCAGCAGAATAACTTGCTGCTGCGCTTGAAGTTCAAACTTTCTGCAGCTTGCTTTTGAATGGACTGTACTCGTGACACGCCAGAATGGCCAGATGGTTGTGTGTTCCAGCAGAACTTGTAGGTATTGCATGTTAAAAACGTATTATTTCGCACCGTACGTAACCTACCGTGCTAATCGGAGGTGTTGAGGGAAGGACAACAAACCAAACGCATGAAAAAACTTGGTGTATATGATCGACTAGACCGCCCAACTAAAAGGGGCAACAATCAACAGCAATGATGAATTCCTTGGTCCAATACCTTGCGGCAGCTTTAGTTTGTTTTCTATTTTATTTTGGCGGACAGCAAAAACGTGACCTTACGACAGCGCGCAGACAAAGCCGGCGACCTTCTCCACCGCGCAAATGAAGTCGGACAAAGACAGTCCGAAGACGGCTTAAACATTAAACCCGAGACATTAACCCATTTAACAGCATGTTCGACTCATGCCTCCGACTGCGAACTGGGCCGCACCGCCACAGTTTAGATTAACATCTTAAAAGCTTTCCTGCAGTCGCCGTGTCGCCGTGTCGAGCAGATACGGGACTGGGCGGGTGGGGGTGGAAGACAATGGTTCATCCTCGGGAGGATCCAAGCTTTTGAAAGGACCGATTCTATGGCGGCGGTGTTGCTGCCCGCCACCTCACCCCCCCCGCCCCACCCCACCCACAGCTGTGGCGTGAATGGCAGAGCTGGTCACACATCGGGCGACCGGGGGTGCCAGGCAGATTGATGGGCTCTGACTTGTTTGCAGAGGAGCATCCCAGCGGGGTGGTAAACATCGGCTCAAACTCCCAGATATAAATTTGGGAAGGCGGACAGCCCCCCCCCCCTTGCCCGCGCCCTGAGAAAGCGTTACTCTTTCTCGCAGCAGAGAGCTTGGAAAAGGGCCCCCCCCCCCCAACTTACCATTGCTCACACCGAGAGCACACAAGGGCAGCACAAAGTAATTTAAAACGTGCGTCGCTGCGGCTGTAATTAAAATGCAGTGAGTGTACAATAAAGTTTTTTTTTTTTAAGCCACGCGTGCAAAGAAAATACCGCTTCGCTTATTGGTCTCCATGATCTGTTTTCAATTTAGGAAATCGTAATTTGCAGTGCATCCTGCCAAAAGGGACCTTAAAAGGTGGAGGGGGTGGGAGGAGAGGGGTGTAACCGCAATACTCTGCATTGTTCGGGGAAAAAAGCAAATAGGGGTGTTCAGACGAGATCCTTGCTTGATCCAAAGACAATGGGGGTAGATGGCATCCCGACTCTTATTGCTCGTGTAGCATGTGGCTTTAGTTGCAAAGGTATCCACGAGCAGTAAATGATCAACCCCTCCCTTTTTGTCATCCACCGCTGTTAGGATAAAAAGTCAAACGCTGCCCACTGCAAGGGAGCAAGTAGCAACACGTGCCTGTGGCACGGTAGAAGGCGAGAGACCTGGTCCCTGGAGAGTGGCAAGGTGCAGTGGGCACCGCTGCATCCAGAGACGCAAGCGTACGTCTCTGCTCGCACAGTGGCCTCGTGCAGAAATGTTGCGGGGGATGCCTTGTGCACAGCCCGATTGGAAACACCTGCCGGAGGCACATGCCATTACCTGCGTCATGATTTGAGGAATGGTATAGCGGTGTACGGTAATAGAGATTGAATGAAAATATAATTCAACCCAAGGCAAATCTGTGGAGAGGAAATATACAGGAAACTGCTTTGACCTGCAGTAATCCAAAAGGCCGGCCGATATTTAGCCAGGAGCACTGTATTTTGAATTGCTTCTCCGCGTGCATTCAACTCATCTCGCTACCACGGAAGAGGGAGTCCGCCAAAGACGTCCCTCTCTCGCCCACCCCTTCAGCACCCCCCCCCCCCCCCATCAGAGCCCCGAGCTGAAGAGACCGCTCACAAAGGCCTTCATTATTGGCGCTCATGTCCGCGCTTTCACGCGCCCGTGCAGACCGCGCTCCTTCTCTCTCTCCCCCTCCCGTGCACTCGCTATGCGTGCACGAGAATGCACATGAAGTATCGGGGCACAGTGATTAGAGCTTAGTGCGCTGGGATTACGGATTAGCAGGCGATTCACGCGGGACGAGGCGTGCGGGCAAGGGGGAGACCCTCCGAATTGGAGAGAGAGGTGGAGGAAGGGAGTCACATGATCACGGACTCGAATCGTAGGAGTCACGCCTCTTCTCATGTGACCACGGACTTGTGTCTCGCTACATTGAAGCGGGTGGATTATTATTAAACCACCCTCCTTCCAACCACCACCACCACCACCACCACCACCTCCACGAGCGATAATTATAAGGTCGTCCAAACATTCGTCTGCAGAATAGGACTGTGGGTGAGCCCAACCCACGAATTGCAAAGGGAGCAAAAGAAGGCCCTCGATTCTAACTGCAGTTGGCAATTGCCTGCCAACTCCATAAAACTTACCGCTACAGTTGGAGAGGTGGGGGCAAAAAAAGATGCACTGCTTAGTTTGGGTGGTTATTCAACTTTGTATGCAAAACTAACTTTACAACACCCTGCATTGTGCCAGTGGGCCTGGGGCACTTAATAAAGTCTTTTTTTGTTCCAAACTCAGTGAGCTCAGCATTTCCTTAACCATTAAGAATGTTAATTAATACCTGGGCTAAACCCTTAGCAAAAGAGCAAGCGTGTTCCACCTCCTCAATAAATTACCCCCTTCCAGCCCACAGGCAGAGACGGCTCCCTTGAGATAAGCGAAAACATTAAGAAAAGCCCACTCCATCTTGTGGATGAGGGGGCTGGGAGTGAATCAGCAGGGGAGTGGTTGTATGCTGCTTGGGCGAGGGTGGTGGTGAAGGGAGAATTGTCAGGAAGGGGGGAGAAGGATACGGGGGGGGGGGGGGGGGGAGTGCAGAAGAAATGAAAGGTGGACTTAAATTAAACCCAACCCCAGCTGTGTGTACATAGCAAGCAACAAGCCAAACATAGCCCCCAGCAAAAATGGCTGTCACCAATAATGAAGAATGTTTTTTTGCTGGGGATTGCGATGGAAGCCAGATTATCAGTTTCAGCAGCGCAGACGATTTCACATACCACGGTGTCTTTTGTGCCTCTGTTGCCATCGTGCAATTTCGAGGCCCTTGTGTGCGTCCTGCACGTGTGCGAATACTAACTAGGCGAGAGTGCAACGGGAGATTGTACCCCCCCCACCACCCCCCGCAGCCGAAAAGCCACCGGCACATTCACAAAATCCCCCGCACTAGATTGGAAGAGAAGCTCCTTGGAATGAGCGTCTGCCACTATGCGCACTTATTGATCTCAAATTAATGGTGCGCTCCTCCGAATGCATCCACTTACACAGCTGGTCTTAATACACACACACACTGCAATGGAAAGAAAATCCTCGGAGATGCCAAAGGATTGCAGTTTCACTCGCCGATAGGAACATCTGGGTACACGCACTTACACATTTTGCTATATCTGACCTCTTATGGCCTCCAGCGTTTAACACGAACAGGGCCTTGCACAACGTCGGTGAGCAGTGCAACATCAACTATGCGGATGGCCTCCACAACAAGCCTATTACTGCGAGAAGAGAAAATGCACGTTTATTTTTAGCGGGCGGTGGGGGGGGGGGGGAGCTTTAGATTTCTCCTCCGTTCAAAAGGGCGCAAAGTTCCGTGTGGTGTTCACACATAAAGTGGCACTTGGCTCCTTTTTCCGCGGCCGCTATGTTTACGTTTGGCACACACAACGGCGGCGCGGGCGCTTCCATTTGTGTGCACGCGCTTCTCAGCCGTCTCAGGGCCATAAACTTACGACTGTAAATAAGAGCGTGTTATCCCCCAAAGCTGGCGCGAGTGAATTTAAAATCAAAGCCCAATGAAGAACAAGGCAAGGGTCCGGAGTTTATATTATCGCGCTGTCTTTATGAACTTTCCAGGAAAGCATTCCAGCGGCCGAAGAAAACACTGCAGAGAGAGCAACAAAAATGATTTTGTTCCAAGCTAGCAACTGGAATTAAGACAGTGTTTTGACATGTAATAACAGAGTACTCCAAATTAGATTTGGTTCGTGGCCATATAAATAAGAAGCAAGATTGGTTGGACTTGTGCACTTGTTGATTAAATTCTTACCTCGGACACAAAAACCCCGAAACAAAACGTCTTCACACTGGGAAAGGGCCTGAAATATTACTGGCAGAAAAGTACGGTATTGAACTGCTCAATTGCTGCTGCTGCTGCGAATAGACATCTTACGGATGTTAAACGATGTGCCACCCAAACAGTTGAACACACCACACGAAAAGCTTGACTCATAGCTGTGCATAATCCTTAAGAGTAACATATATGATCAATTGGCCAATTGGTGGTTCTATTACAGACCTGTGGCAGGGTGTTATAGCAGTCAGCCCCCTCACAATTGAGCCAGTTGAATGAATGTATCTGCACAGCAGTGTTACGGGGCATTGCCAAAGGATTTGTGAGATGGTTTTGATCGACCTTTTAAAAAAGTTGCAACATGTTTGCTATGCTAGTTTTTAAGCAAAAATGCAATTTAAAAACAAAGATAACTCTGATCACATGCGCAGTGGAGCAACATTCATCTTTGCTGACAGACTTTGTTGAAATTACACATTCCTATGACCCGGGCCAATCTTTTCATGTAGGAACCACTATAGACTTACTGTAAAGTGGCACTAAAATCATCGACCCAGTGATACTTAATTTAACGGCCCAAAGTGGGATAATATAAATGTTATGTTCCAAAATATTTCATTTTTATATATACTGTATATGTGAATATGACATAGTCGCGTTAGCAGGTAGGTTGCTTTGTGGCCCAAGTCAGAATTACAAGGTTGCAACTTCAAATGCCGGTTCGACAATGCCCATCATCCCTCGTGGATTGAAATTTGAGTACCGCGTTGTGTGCAGTCCACGGTTCTCAACCCATCGGGGAAAACAAAACCTTTTCCCTGACATGGGAATGTCGAACTTTTAGCACTCAGGTTTGATCATGGAGAATTCCGACCGCTCTATTGCTGGCTTGTATTCAACACACTTGAATGTATTTCTCACAATACAACCGAGTGGAAAAGGAGATGCCAGGTTTTTCCCACTCCATAACCCGCTCCGTGTCCGTCGATGTCACACGCAAATGAAAGGAGCGGCTGCCAAAACAGCCCTGACCGTGAAGATCCCACACGCTGACACCGCTTGCATGTCTGTGCCAGTGGAAAAGGAGGCATTCAACCCCAACGGGCACACAGAGCGCCAAGGCGGCACCTGCAGTGCAGCAACACAGCAGCAGCGCGGCAGTGCCAGGTTGTGTGGGCCCTTACCGTCGGGGTCGCCCGCGTCCCTGCCCGGCACGACCACCTGGGCCCCCTCGGGCCGCAGCTCGTAGCGCAGCGCCGTCACCTTGCGGCTGATGTCGGTCTGCGGCACCGCCTGGATGAAGAGCGCCGTGGCGGCCCCTCCGTCGTCGCGCTCGCCGTGGCCCGCGGGCACGCAGTGCACGCGGCCCGAGCCGCCCGACGCCTCGTCCACCGCCAGCTGCAGCTCGCCGGGCCGCTCCACGTACACGTTGGCGCCGTGCGAGCCCGGCAGGGGCTTGAGGCACACGACGAGGCGCCCGCCCCGCGCCATCGCCGCCGGCGCGTGCAGCAGCACCCGCAGGGCACCGCTCGGGTAGAGCCACTCGAGCGAGCCCTGCGCGCAGTGCAGCGATAGCTGCACGATGCTCGCCGTGCCCGGAGCGATGAGGGTGTCGGTGAGGCCGCTGCACGACAAAAAAAGGGGGGGGGGGCGGCACATTTGGAATCGCAACGTTGTAAGAGACTGGAGGAATCCGATGAGCTGTAAAGTTACGTTTCACAGATGCACACCCAGAAGGGGCACGAGGTCAGAAAGTTACAACAACAAACAAAGTATAGTCAAGGGGAATAATTCACGAAAAATATATTTATTTTTCCCAGCTAAGACCCAGCGAGCTGTTAGCTTCTTTTCCAAAAGCTACCTGGCCACAAACGATATCTCAACAAAGTGGCTTATCACGTGGAACTATATAGTAGCCAAATAATCAAAATCATCGAAACACTAATAACTTAGGTTTCCCCTTCAGAATAAACTCATTTGATGGACTCCGTTGCCACCCACCACCCAGGTTTAAAATGAGAAAATAATTATACAACGTACAATTCTCTGTCAATCACTTTCTGGATGAAGTCCTCTCCATACTGCGTTGACCATGATGGTTGTTTGACCATACTTCACCATGCTGGTCAGAGTAGGTTGGAGACCAAGGACTGGCTCGGATATCATTCGCCACTTTTGTTAGATTCGACTGCAAATGGAAAATAGATCGCTGGATTCATAGCACAGTGTGCAAACCACTGTGCCACATTGCTGCCAATGTTATTAAAATAGCTGGGTGGTGCTGTCGTTTGCGCATGCGACCCAATCGGAAGTTCACATTCGGATCAGGAGCTGACTCACAGCCCAGTCCCAGCTCTGAGGATGATGAGCAAAATCTTTTGGAGGATGTGAGCAATTGTTGTCAGACGGAATAGCCATTACCATAGGAGCATGGAATTCACACCAACGGCTCAAAGCTGCAAATGGAGATTAGATCCATCACAATGTTCTTAATATTGAATACTTTGGCGTTTTTATCATCAATGTTACCGATAAGTGCGTACATTTCGTCACACATACCCCATTTAATTTTCCACGGTGTATCGTGAGGGATCAGTGGCAACATAGCACACTGTGTTATGAACCCGAGGACCTCGGTTTAATTCCCAACACCAGTTCAGCGAGTTCTGAACTGGTTTACCCTCCCAACCGCTTCAACATCCCAGCGTAATGAAGAAGGATGGTCAAGACAAACTCCGTGAGGGGAGGCCGTTCATCCGGCAGTAAATTTACTGCCGGATGAGCCGTACTTTACATTTGTTTTGGTCGTGTGGGGTGGACATGCTTTTAAAACAGAGCTGAACGCAGCTCACTGATTAGGTGAGACAGGTCCTGTGAAGCAGAACTCTACATCTGCCTACGCATTGTGCTTAACTGGGAATTTGAATGGAATTTGAATATTTAAATGTTTACATTCAAATGAGTTTCGCTTCTGTACGTGTACATATCTAATTGCACCACATATCTATGGTGGGGTATTGTGGGCGATGGCAATGAGATGCGATAGATTTTTTAAAACAAATCATTATTCACTCAATGACTCACTCCGTGCAAGTAATGCCACGTGTTATAGGGAAAGAAAGCAAACAGAACGCACCTACATAGCCAGGTAAGCAATTGGGTGAGAACATCCGCAAACAGCATGGGTGTGCAGCTATGCATGTATAGCCTCCTCGCGGTAAGCATGCATGCCTGAGCTACTGAGCCCAGGAGCAAAGTTGTCTAACAACCTCAGAGAGCGTTCGTGTATCAGAAGAAATTATTCGATTCCATCTAAACTAAACAGTTTTTTTTTTAATTTACCAGGTAAGACTCACTGAGCTACATGGCTGTCTTTCAGAAGCGACCTGGTTATCACAAATGATAGCCCAATGAAGTGGCTTATCACATGGAAATGCATAGCAGCCAAATACTCTGAACACAAGTTTCTAAACGTGGAGGGAAAAACCGGAGAACCCGGAGAAAAATCCACACGATCACGGGGAGAACATGCAAACTCCAAATATACAGGTGTCAGGGTTGGGATTGCACCCATAACCACCTGTATACCGAGCAAAGGATTTAGCACATCGCCACTGCGGCGCCCCTGTTCATTTATTGCTTCAAGGACATTGCCAAAGGAGGCCTTCAGTTGTTCGGTGGACGTAAAAGACTGAACGTTATTTGCATGACCGATAAAAGGAGCTGTGCTTTTTCCACTTTTATTACTCAACGTAGCATTTAAATAGACTGAGATAATTCAACAATGAGAAACTACTTAAAAGCTCACAACAATATTATGTTACGTCAGTTTAACACGTAGGTCTTTCGCGACCAATATCATCCGATTATGTGATGTATTTATGCTAGAGTCAACAATATGGTCTACAAACACCAACGAACTCATGAATACATGGATCCCCACGGACGCTTCATCTGCTTAAATAAAGGAACTTAATGGAGCAGGGAACGTCATTGCCTCGCACCTGATTAAACACAATTAACACACGCGAAACGCGAATATCAATGGGGCACTCACGTGGCTGGAAAAGAGAATTAAATCCCTAACTCCTTATGCACCGTTGCTCTATTTGCTCTCCGTGCAAAACAATGGGCAAAATTACCCCTTCCCCCCCGGCTGTAGGTAACTTTTGTTCGTCAGTGAATGGAATTCCCAATGAATTGCCGAACGTAGGGCCACCCATTCCATTCGCCCCTCCCCCCGAGGTTACGTGCTTTCCCCGTTCGTCTCATAACGGGAGTCAAAGACTGAAGGAGCAGTTGCTGCTGTAGCGTCGCGATTGCATAGTGCATGCCCCGCAGGCCTTCCCCGCGGCCGTATCCCGGCCAGAGTCACTGGGCGAAGGGTTAAAGAAGCCGACCGGTGGTGGCCATTCACGGATCAATTTGCTTCAATCAAGCTGGGCTGCCCTTGGCTGGGCATCTTCGAAGGACCTAGGGCAGTGTTTTTCACTCATTTTCAGAGGTGGGGTGGGAGGGGGGGGGGCACTTTCGCCGATAAGACATCGACAGTGCGAAGAGAGTCGCCACGCATTTGAAAAAAATTGGGGTTTGACAGCCACGATGACGGAGGCGTTTTCACTCTTTGTGTACTGTTGGGGGGCCCACACACGTCACGGGCCGCACTGAAGGGCACCAGGCGCCCCGTTGGCCCGCGGGCCTTGCAATGAAGACCATCGGGCTCGGTGGACGGCCTCTTTGGAATTCAAAATGACGATGGCAAGCCCCTTTAAATGTCCGTGAGCCTCTACGGCGATATAAATCCGCGCAGAAGCAACGCTAACGCACAGCTCGACAGACTTGCAACCACGCGCGCTTTAATCTCGTCTCATCTCAGCAGGGTTAAGGCAAGTTCTTGGGATGTGCGAGGCCACCTTGTGTCAAACACACGCGTCGTAGGCCCCGTGGGCAGTAGAGGGCAGTGCAGCAAATCCTTCTGGACACCCCCCCCCCCCCCCATCTTCACTCACCACTGCCTCAACAGCACGGGGAGGCTCTCATCCAACAGTGGATGGACACCGACACGTACAATGCTATCTTGAACACGCCTCCGGCCCTTTGCAGGGCGGGGGGTTGGTTGATCACATTGATATTCGTGAAACTCTTAAATACGCTAGGCTGCAGAGTGCTCACAAGATGGCAGTGCAACAAGTGGGCCGCCAACCAAATCTGTGCGGACCTTTGAGCATCATCCCCCTCGTCTGCGTGGGGTTGCCAAACACTCATAAATGGAATTGGCCAAACATGTACCAAGCATGATCGTCCATGGGGGTGGGGTGGGGGGGGGGTATAGGTGTCCCGGGGCAAATCCCACCGTGTGGGCCCCCCGACGCCTTCAAACTTAAACGGGAAGTATAAATCTGACACAGCGAGGTTGAAGCGCGACCACACCCCCAAAGCACGGGGCCCAGGGCGGTCGCCCCGATTCGCCGTCCCCTCTAGGGAGGGCTCTGGTAGCAAGCGCTGCACTGAAACACAGTTGCGAGACTCATTGAGACTTTTATGGATAAGATAAGGCCATTGCATTGGTATTACCAATGCTACCCTAAAGTTTTAATACAATTCTAGATTTAATACAATCCTCAGTGCACGATGGGCCAGCGAATGTATATGCGAGTCTGTGTGCACTTAATCTCTTTCTCCAACAAATATCTAATGGGCGATGACTCTAACGGATAATCTGGGGGGTACAACGGCTGTACTATTCTCCACGATCGTTTTAAAACCAAACCGTGTCTCAATCTTCTTCCAGACAGGGACTGGTGATTGAATGAAGGACGTCAACCGATCAATGCAGCATCACGGTCCTCATGCCGCCTTGCACATTCATTACGATCCCTGCAATAATGTCAGACAATCGTCTTACTATGTCTCCTCGAATGCGTGGGGTTTCTCCCGCACGCAACAAAACCACCGTTAGGCCTACTTCAGTATTGTGGACAAGCGATCCCAAGCAGAACTGTTCATAAAACGCAAAAAAAGCATTGCAAGTGGCGGTTATGTATGGCAGTGGCGCTGCTGCTATGTACCACAGGTTAAATAATATCTAAAGAGGACGGGACGCAGTTAACCACAGAGTGGATACCGAGAAAGCGAGATGAACTCGAAGAGCTAAGGAGGCCACTGCAGGATAAGAACAACGGAGGAAAGAAGCGGAATTGAAATAGGGGGGGGGGGGCGAAAGAGCCATTTGTTCACTACCAGTTGGAAGTTACACTACCACACATAAACTAAAGCTATTTTAAAACGAAAACCATTTTTTTATTTTACTAGGTAAGGCTCATGTGGGAATTTATAGCAGCCTTAAACGCATGTTTCTAAATGTGGAGGGGAAAACCGGAGGACCCGCAAAAAAATCCACGCGACCACGGAGAGAGAGAAAAACATGCAAAGTCCAAACGTGACAACAAGCGTCAGAGTGCTCGGGATCGAACCCACGTCCTCGCCTGTCAATCAGCAGGCGAGGTCCTGA
This sequence comes from Petromyzon marinus, assembly GCF_048934315.1. NCBI lineage: Eukaryota > Metazoa > Chordata > Hyperoartia > Petromyzontiformes > Petromyzontidae > Petromyzon > Petromyzon marinus. The sequence goes on from NC_133692.1 coordinate 11,208,594, forward strand.
ACGTCTCAGCGCCACGCCATGAGCGACGAGTGAACGCATTTAAGTCGTCCCGTGTCGCTTTTCATCAACCCAACAACAAATAACAATCACGCTGCGCCAGTACAACAAAAACCACACACACACACAGAGAGAAAGGTGATGTCACGCTGCGTTCATTCGTCCTCCAAGCGAGTCCGAGCAGCTCCAACCACCACCATCCCCGTACACACAATTACATGATCACTCGATACGGTTCGCGTCCTGTTGTTATTATTGTTGTTGTTGCTGTTGTTCAAGTTCCGCAACACGTACCTGCCCTTCCAGTTGCAGTTGTCGACATGGGCCTGCGCCCTGTGCGGGCACAGCAGCAGCATCATCATCATCAGCATCATCACCAGGTAGCCCAGGGCAGCCCAGGCAGGCAGCCTGCTGCACGGCCGTCTCCTCCAGCACGGCATGTCCGTGCGCCTGCGGCGAGACGCGAGCCGCTGATGTTGGTGCGAGGGAGCGGGATCCCTTGGTGGAGCGGGACCCCTTGGTGGAGCGGGACCCCTTGGTGGAGCGGGATCCCTTGGTGGAGCGGGACACCTTGATGGAGCGGGATCCCTTGATGGAGCGGGACCCAGTGATGGAGCGGGATCCCTTGATGGAGCGGGACCCCTTGGTGGAGCGGGATCCCTTGATGGAGCGGGACCCCTTGATGGAGCGGGATCCCTTGATGGAGCGGGACCCCTTGATGGAGCGGGATCCCTTGATGGAGCACACGGGAGCGGGGAGGGAGATCCCAGAGGGCTCCAAGCAGATCGTCTTGTCCTCGAGCGGCACCGGGCGCGCTCGCCGTTGACGCTGGTGATGGTTGTTGGTCTGTAGAAGCAGAACTTTTTTGTTTTGTGTGTGTAAAAGTCGGCTACATTACTCGCAAACTTCGCACGACCGTCGTGTGCTCCACAAAGCTGGCTAGCTGCTCCTTGACGCGCATTCAAATCTAAGGTCGACGCAAACCGAGTTTATACCACATAACAAGAAGAGGAACAAAAAGCGCTTCTCAAAATCCTATCTCTCTCTCCTCCTCCTACGCGCGGAGTTTGTGCTCGCTGCGCTGCCGCATGCTAGAGTCTGTGGCGACGCGTGTGAGTGAGTGAGTGTGGTGCCCTGCGCCTGCACCCCTTGCATGTTATAGCAGGAGTTGAAACGCAGCGGAGTGGGGAGATGGAGGGGCGTGGGGAGGCCGTGCCGGGGTAGGGAGGGTGAGCAGAGTGGGCGGGTGGTCTGGCAAAAGATTTCGCGCCCAAAGGCTCTCAGCAAACTTCAGACAAAACTTCTCTCCTCCTCCTCCTCCCTCCCTCCACCCTTCTTCCCCTCTCGCTCTGGATTCGCTGCCGGCCCCGGGCTGCCACGCAGCGCCGCCTCGGTGCAGCAGCAACAACAAAAACACAAAAAAGGAGCGCAAAAGTTTTCGCGTCTTGGGTGAGCCCCCCCTAGCGGGAAGACACGAGCGTGATGGATCAACGACTTGCTGCCAGTGCTGCGTGTGTGTGTCTGTGTGTGTGTGTATCTGTGTGTGTGTGTCTGTGTGTGTGTACCTGTGTGTGTAGCGGTTAGCGCGCTGCGCTATGAACCTGGCGACCCGGGTTCGATTCCCGCTCACGGCCAACACCAGTGACGATTATCTGAACCGGTCCCAGCCCTCCCCTAGGTCGACTCAGCCTCAAATGAGTACCTGGTGTGGTGTGTAAACATTGCCACTAGGGAGACAAAGGCGGTCGGGCGTGGTGCTGGCCACCCACCCCCTCGTGTACCGTTCCGGCCTTCATAGGTGCTCGCTAACAGCACTTGCCCCTACAGTCTGTTAAAGGCTATATGGGGGATCTTTGTTGTCTGTGTGTGTGTGTCTGTGTGTGTGTCTGTGTGTGTGTGTCTGTGTGTGTGTCTGTGTGTGTGTCTGTGTGTGTGTCTGTGTGTATCTGTGTGTGTCTGTGTGTATCTGTGTGTGTCTGTGTGTATCTGTGTGTGTCTGTGTGTATCTGTGTGTGTCTGTGTGTATCTGTGTGTGTCTGTGTGTATCTGTGTGTGTCTGTGTGTATCTGTGTGTGTCTGTGTGTATCTGTGTCTGTGTGTGTGTCTGTGTGTGTGTCTGCGTGTGTCTGCGTGTGTCTGTCTGTGTGTCTGTCTGTGTGTCTGTCTGTGTCTGCGTGTGTATCTGTGTGTGTGTCTGCGTGTGTGTCTGCGTGTGTATCTGTGTGTGTGTCTGTGTGTGTCTGTGTGTGTCTTTGTGTGTGTGTCTGTGTGTGTGTACCTGTGTGTGTAGCGGTTAGCGCGCTGCGCTATGAACCTGGCGACCCGGGTTCGATTCCCGCTCACGGCCAACACCAGTGACGATTATCTGAACCGGTCCCAGCCCTCCCCTAGGTCGACTCAGCCTCAAATGAGTACCTGGTGTGGTGTGTAAACATTGCCACTAGGGAGACAAAGGCGGTCGGGCGTGGTGCTGGCCACCCACCCCCTCGTGTACCGTTCCGGCCTTCATAGGTGCTCGCTAACAGCACTTGCCCCTACAGTCTGTTAAAGGCTATATGGGGGATCTTTGTTGTCTGTGTGTGTGTGTCTGTGTGTGTGTCTGTGTGTGTGTGTCTGTGTGTGTGTCTGTGTGTGTGTCTGTGTGTATCTGTGTGTGTCTGTGTGTATCTGTGTGTGTCTGTGTGTATCTGTGTGTGTCTGTGTGTATCTGTGTGTGTCTGTGTGTATCTGTGTGTGTCTGTGTGTATCTGTGTGTGTCTGTGTGTATCTGTGTGTGTCTGTGTGTATCTGTGTCTGTGTGTGTGTCTGTGTGTGTGTCTGCGTGTGTCTGCGTGTGTCTGTCTGTGTGTCTGTCTGTGTGTCTGTCTGTGTCTGCGTGTGTATCTGTGTGTGTGTCTGCGTGTGTGTCTGCGTGTGTATCTGTGTGTGTGTCTGTGTGTGTCTGTGTGTGTCTTTGTGTGTGTCTGTGTGTGTGTAGTGTAGCGGTTAGCGCGCTGCGCTACGAACCTGGCAAACCGGGTTCCATTCCCGCTCACGGCCAACACCAGTGACGATTATCTGGGCCTCCCCTAAGTCCACTCAGCCTAAAACGAGTACCTGATATGGTGTGTAAACATCGCCACTATGGAGATAAAGGCGGCCTGGAGTGGTGTTGGCCACCCACCCCCTCGTGTGCCGTGCCAGCCTTCACAGGTGCTCGCTAACAGCACTTGCCCCTACAGTCTGTTACAGGCTATACGGGGGATCTTTGTGTGCTTATATATACCATCATAATATCATCGTGATGATAAACCCATGCCAATGTTGAGCGGACCTTCGACATTGGCATTTGGCTCCTTGAAACTATCGCCTCGTGCGAGCGAAGTAGACGTGGAGCCTGAGAATCGCTGTTCAGCGACGCACCGTCCACCACATTGCAACACAGTGGTCTACAGCACCTGCTGTGCTTCCTCGTCGCCCATCCAAGCGCTATCCAGGCTCGTTTCCCCGCTTGGCATTTTAAAAATTGGTTGAGCGTCGCCGCAATGAGGGTGATTTTGGTCATACTGGCTTACATACGTTTACCAGTTTAAAGAAATTATATTTACCTAACAGAAGACATGTGCTTTTGAAAAGGCTAATTTTAAACGTCCCATTTTTTTGTGTAATATTTTTGAATGCAAAGTACACTTAGAAGTTCGGAAATAAATGCACATTGTGTACCGAATGTGCACGATATATGCAGCCATTAATACTCACTGATTTTAATTTCAAAACCTCTAGCGCATATCAAAATGTGTATTTTGCATGACCTGAAAAAAAGTGTCACGGGAATGGTTGATAAGAAGAAAAGCTTTAAATATTTTAGGTCATGTCTATAGGAGACGAAAGTGCTTATAAGTTAGACATTTCCAAAATGAAATTGCTGTGCAGTTGGCTTTTTCAAATAACAGCCCGATGGTTATGAAAACATTTTAAAGTAATGTTGGCTATGGACATAGATTAGATTACATTGAAGAAAAACCACGGAGCTGCCAAAAGCAACACAATCTGCGTATATACACGCACGCGTATATACATGCACACAGCAACGGAGGGTACAAAGTATGACATATGCTATCTTGGTAAAAGCTCCCAGCATCAATTGCATTTCGTGTTATTGTTTCTTCACATTGTATTTACCCTGCTCATCCATTGTTGCCAACTCTTAAAAAAAACAAAAAGCGTAAAACATTTGCTCGCCTTTAAATGGCAAATGTCTTACTTTCTTCACGGATTTCTTTTCCTAGCCTAGAGAAGAAAGTGGAAGGGGTACGGTGGAGGGGGGGGGGAGGCGATGTTGCTAGGCCCGTAACAGTCAAGCATTGTACAATAATGGGACGCGAGGGCGGGCAAAGAATTGGGAGAGAGGATTGTGCATTGGGGCGTGCCTTTGGGGTATTGGAGTAGAACGCAGCCTTCCCATGGGAACCAAGGTCATCGGGGCCAAAGCAGAGCATCCTCCGGGGGGGGCTGACATTAATTTGATGTGATTGATCACCAATTTCTGTATTTTGTTGTTGTCAAGTTTTGGGCTCCCCCCCCCCTGCACCAATTAGGAGAACTGGCACGAGACACTAATTCGGACGCATCTGGGTGCCGAGAGCGGTGAGCTCAGTGTGCAGGAATGCCCGTCGGCTTATTGTGGGAGCATCACCGCTGCAAAGCAACTGGAACCAGTGCGGCAATTAGCTCATTAGGCATTATCGAAGATCCTAACAGCACATTTACCGAACTAATGAAATGTTCCCGCGCCGGAGACACAATGGACAACAGCTGTATCCACACACGTCCCCCCTTCACGGGGTGGTGGCGGCTAAATCCGCTCCGATGATGGCCCTTCTTAAAAGCTTAACCACGACCCTTCCGCAGTCTCGTTTGCTTTGAGGCAAGTCGATCTGAAAAGCACACGGTAACAAACTCTTGAAGCGGTCCTGCCTTATTGCAGTCGCGTCTGCGGGAACCGTGGGTGCTGAAGCGCTGCTCTATATCGACGCCTCTAGATTCATTATTCACGTGGACTACTAAGTGTGAAATGTTTTTGATATATGAGTTCCAACCTCCAATTTGCCCAAGTTGGCAATGCCCCTGGCCGTGACCCTGTTTGGCTGTGTCTCGTCACCGGTGAACCTCTTACGAGCCTGTAACGAGTCCCATCTGTCGTAAACCCACCGGGTCACACTGCGTATGACCCACACTTGCAATCAGGGCCTTCGAGTATAGGGCAAAATATTATAAACTACTTGCACATGTTGTTTTGTGTTCATTGTACAGTGAGCGAGAATGTTAGTGCACATCTTCTCGAGCGTGTATGCAGAGTAGCCCGAAAGTGAGTTCGCTGACATGAAGTCAGACGTGAGCTACATCTTGGGCCAGAAGAGTCGGATGGTCACAATGGCTTGCTTATTTCTTTGACACATTCCATTGGTAGATGTCTGAGTATTAATCGGAAACAGTATTGTGACTAAACTTACTGAAAAATAATACGTCCTCAACTTAAGCCAGTGTGTTAATTAAATATCACTTTCTTAAAGTTATGACTGACCTTTATATACAGCACACGTATTAAAATATATAAGCAGACAATATGGTCTGTCCCTAAATGTAAAACATTAAAGCTTTTTTTTTACATTCCTCAATCCACACTGCTACCTTTTCGCCGTTTTACTTAATTACACTGATGAGTGTTGATTAGTGAGGGGGGGGGGAGGTCCGGATCATTCAAGGTATCACTACGAACAATAGCCCTGGTTTTGAATTGAACTGGGCTGACCGGGTTTATCGCACAGTGCACTCACAAAATGCAGCACCGCGCCACTGTATGCACGGTAATAATAATTGGGAATTTATCCGCCAAGTGACACATATTACACGTACACTGGTCCACACTTTTGAATATAGTTACAGGACATTTTATTGGCATTGAAGCAGAAAAAACAAAGTCAGTGCCTTGCCTTCCAGAAACTTCCGTAATAATTACAATCGTGGTACAGTTACAATTTTCAGCTTCCTCAAAAAATAAAAAAATGCTGGTGATTTTAAAACGTAATTCCATTTTTTTCTTCCAGAGAAGGACTTGTGGAAAGGCTCAAAGGCCGAGAAGCATCGGCAACACCGCCAGCGCACCGCCAACACACCTGTGGAGGAGCGCGGCTTACCGCGGCGATTGCCTCGCACGCTGTGGCCCGCTGTGGCCCCTGCATTGCCCGCAGTCACAAGCATTACAAGCCGAAGGGACTCTGGACGGTTTGTTACACGTCATTTAATTCACGAGCGATTTGGGCGTCACGAGCGGGTGCGGTTGACTCATGTCTTCCGATCCCGAGGCTCGCAGAAGTACACAGCGGACAAAAAAAAAACATCCGTTCATGTAACGGCGCATATTTAGCATCCAAATGGAACCGAGTCACCGGACGCCTTAAGGGTTTTGAAACAAATGCCACAGAAATTGAGAAGGAAACTGGCCATTGCAATCATGGGTGTAGGCTTGATTTTGTTTGGAGGGGAAATGACCAGTCTATTACATGGGGGAAGTTGCATGACCAAGACCTGTCAGTGCATGCGTGTGCCCCTGTAGTGGCTTGGTGGTTAAACGCACACTGCACGATGGACCCACTCGCTTTTTCAGTTCAGTTCAGTTTATTTTGGTATAGCCCTGTGAGCCATTCGGCTCTTGAATCGGGTGCAACCACAACAAACAAAAAAAAACACGAACAAGAAAAACATCTTAAATTCCATTTCCCGTCCAAGGCTAACATCCAGCGGCAATTGGTATCAAAACTTCTCCTGGGCCTCACCTTGAACCACTAAGACTTAAATGAGTGGCTGGTGATGTGTGTAAACATTAGTACTGGAGAGACGAAGGTGGTCAGGTGTGGCACTAACCACATCACACCCTCGCGTGATATACTGGCCTTGATAGGCGCGAAAGTGGGAATTTGTGTCCTTTGGAGAGCTGCGGAAATTAGACAATTATGTTGATTAATTTATTTAATATTATAATCGACGACAGTACTTTTTACTAGATCAATTACTCAGGCCCCTGCAAAATGGCAGCAGCCCACAATTTCCACCCACCGAAGGTAGGAAACCCCATGCAAGCCACGCCCAGCTTTCCGTGGATGACGATGTCACCAAGCCACGCCCATCAGCTCCCATTCAGCAGCACACGTCAAAAATATTTGTTCCAACTATTTTCGTGTCATCCCATAAATCGAGTAATCAAACCAATGCAATAATTGGGACTCTATCCTTTGAATAATCGGAGAGGCCAGCTCGAGTGTTTTGTCATCCTTAAATCATCCACCACCGATTGTGGTGAGAGTTCTGCGCTAGTCTGGTCTAGAACGTGCTGAAAATGTCCACGGCTGAAAGCCACGTCCGCCCAACAGTGCAGGGCGTTGTGACACAGCATTGCGTGGCGTTGCACCAGCAGACGCTCTTGGGTTAAGGGTTGCTTTTAAATGCCTGCTGCACGTTGCAACCCACGTGCATTCCATGAGCAATTTTCCCAAGGGTGAGTTGTTTTAGCCAAGGATTGTGGTGGAATTAATCACATCCATTGACTCCGTGCAATTGAGTTGCTAAACATTTGCCGCTGTGTAAACTGATTTTGGGGGAGGGATTGTCTTTTTCAGAAGGTATACTTTGGTACATTTCAACAATAAATTACAAAACAATCCAACTGCCTTTAGAAATAAGTGTTCATGAAATCAAATATACTAAACGGTGCCGACCGCTTGGCCTGTTCTGTTAGACTTTGGGAAAGGGTGTCACTGCTGACTGCATTTCTTAAAAGTCCGGTTGTGAAACTTTAATGAGGATGTTAGATGATGTAGCTGAACCATAGCAATGTAGGATTACCACACATAATCCCCCAAAGCATGCCACCATGTTCACGTATGACAAGGGTCCAGTGTCACACACATCTGTTTATTTGTTTTCCGCTTACGACAAACCAAACATTACCTCTAGTGAGTTTAATTGTGGGCGATACTATGTTTTTTTTTACTTTATTACATTTTAGGATCACTTTATCTACATTGTTTGCGGAACAAAGGGATGGGGCCTCGATCCTAAGTGGGCAGGTGGTGGTGTAACAATTATATATTTACGTATTTGCTTCAAATGCTTCCTTACAAAATATGAGTCTCTTTATTTAATGATCATATTCATTCAGATTTGGCTTAAAAATAAGCTCAGCATTAGATCAGTGTAACGTGTTGCCGTTTAGTTTCAAATGTTAGACTTCTCTTCATAGGTACAGTGAGGGAAAAAAGTATTTGATCCCCTGCTGATTTTGTACGTTTGCCCACTGACAAATAAATGATCAGTCTATAATTTTAATGGTAGGTTTATTTGAACAGTGAGAGACAGAATAACACAAAAATCCAGAAAAACGCATGTCAAAAATATTATAAATTGATTTGCATTTTAATGAGGGAAATAAGTATTTGACCCCCTCTCAATCAGAAAGATTTCTGGCTCCCAGGTGTCTTTTATACAAGTAACGAGCTGAGATTAGGAGCACACTCTTAAAGGGAGTGCTCCTAATCTCAGCTTGTTACCTGTATTAAAGACACCTGTCCACAGAAGCAATCAATCAATCAGATTCCAAACTCTCCACCATGGCCAAGACCAAAGAGCTCTCCAAGGATGTCAGGACAAGATTGTAGACCTTCACAAGGCTGGAAGGGGCTACAAGACCATTGCCAAGCAGCTTGGTGAGAAGGTGACAACAGTTGGTGCGATTATTCGCAAATGGAAGAAACACAAAAGAATTGTCAATCTCCCTCGGCCTGGGCTCCATGCAAGATATCACCTCGTGGAGTTACAATTATCATGAGAGCGGTGAGGAATCAGCCCAGAACTACACGGGAGGATCTTGTCAATGATCTCAAGGCAGCTGGGACCATAGTCACCAAGAAAATAATTGGTAACATACTACGCCGTGAAGGACTAAAATCCTGCAGCGCCCGCAAGGTCCCCCTGTTCAAGAAAGCACATATACATGCCCGTCTGAAGTTAGCCAGTGAACATCTGAATGATTCAGAGGACAACTGGGTGAAAGTGTTGTGGTCAGATGAGACCAAAATGGAGCTCTTTGGCATCAACTCAACTCACCGTGTTTGGAGGAGGAGGAATGCTGCCTATGACCCCAATAACACCATCCTCACCGTCAAACATGGAGGTGGAAACATTATGCTTTGGGGATGTTTTTCTGCTAAGGGGACTGGACAACTTCACCGCATCAAAGGGACGATGGACGGGGCCATGCACCGTCAAATCTTGGGTGAGCTTCCTTCCCTCAGCCAGGGCATTGAAAATACGTCGTGGATGGGTATTCCAGCATGACAATGACCCAAAACACACGGCCAAGGCAACAAAGGAGTGGCTCAAGAAGAAGCACATTAAGGTCCTGGAGTGGCCTAGCCAGTCTCCAGACCTTAATCCCATAGAAAATCTGTGGAGGGAGCTGAAGGTTCGAGTTGCCAAACGTCAGCCTCGAAACCTTAATGACTTGGAGAAGATCTGCAAAGGGGAGTGGGACAAAATCCCTCCTGAGATGTGTGCAAACCTGGTGGCTAACTACAAGAAACGTCTGACCTCTGTAATTGCCAACAAGGGTTTTGCCACCAAGTACTAAGTCATGTTTTGCAGAGGGGTCAAATACTTATTTCCCTCATTAAAATGCAAATCAATTTATAACATTTTTGAGATGCGTTTTTCTGGATTTTGTTGTTATTCTGTCTCTCACTGTTCAAATAAACCTACCATTAAAATTATAGACTGATCATTTCTTTGTCAGTGGACAAACGTACAAAATCTTCAGGGGATCAAATACTTTTTTTTCTCTCACTGTATACACGTATGAATCTGAGAGATGTGTAAGACTTGAGGAAAGTTCCTCTAAATATCTCTTTTTTATTTAATTGTTTTGAGAGCATCGATGTGCGTGCTGGCGTGTGTACAGTGCACATATATGAACGCATGTGATGTGCAGTGGAATGGGAAGGCTACACAACTTCACGCCATTCAGTTTCTAAACATTTGCTGCTGTGTTCACTGACGTTGCATCGGATTTTTGCTCTTGTATATTGTGTACATTTTCACTACGATTTACAACGTCACATTCCGGTTGCCTCTATAATGCACGGGGTTTTTACGTTCAAAATTCACGTGGCGTGCTGATCGCTTTTTTGCCATGTTACAGTACATTTATCGATGACGTCTCATCTGTCCGGTTGCAAAACTTGAACGAGCATGTAAAATGCTGAACCACAGCGCGCGCAGGAATAGCTCTGCTCGAGTTCTGAAGGTGGTGAACCAGGGCTGGTTCAGATATCATTTTGCCACTTTATGTCTAATGTGACTGCTAATGAAGATGAGGTCACATGGTCCACAGTTCCATGCGCTCAACAGTGTTGGCGTTGTTCCACTCCAACACGCGCAAGCTTACGACACCGACTTTTGATTCTGCTCACCAAATACCCCGAGTTTGACTTCAGTCACGTGCTTTGAGCACTTGTTGTAGTCCGGTGTGTTGATACTTGAGCAACTAAAAAAAAGGAAACGTTCATCATTGTAATATCATATTGTGTGAAACGCGTGGGGTTAACGGCAGGAAAAGCATGATTGCAATTCGTCACTAGTACAGATCAAAGGGCTCGCATAATGCGCATGCATAATTTACGTTGACTCGTTAATCCCCTCCCTCCACTTTGCGCGAGAGCGCAGAAGCGTGGTCACCACATCTACGCCTCTATATATAAGGAACAAAACAGGTGGACTTCTCCACAAATCTGGCTGTCGCCTGATGAAGCTAGTTGTAATTACTGGCGAAACGTCGTACTCGGATTGTAAATGTTGTGGCTTTGCTCTCCAACACACCGGTGTGCTGTGCTAGTGACGAATTGGCCACGTTCTGTTTTTACGTGACAACCCTTACTAGTTGGCTGTGTCGGGTGGTGGCGGGTTTTAACAGACACATTTATATATATATACGCGATCTATCCCAAAAAAAAGGAGTGCAATTGTTTACATGTCCCTTCAACGTGACTTTACCGAAAGAACGAAGACTATAAAGACACGTGTTTAGTGGCTGCCGATTGGCAGGTCATGCGTCTGGGATTTGGGTGTGGTTGTTCTCGCCTCTTCCAGCACGTCTGGCCAGCATGGAAGAGTAGGCCAAAAACCCCCTGGGCGGGTTGTCTGCTAGCAGTGGCGTGAGCAAGCACCGGCACATTTACCTTCACCATATTTCAATGGTTATAAATAATATAAATGTCGCTTTGAAATCGGCTGAGCGTTAGGTTCGTGTAATTTTGGTTGGGCGGCAGCGGGGGGGTCCAAATATGTATCATGCATACACCATAAGTATCTGAGTGATGCGTAAGATTGTGGGGTCCACGCTCATGCGAATATCTCTTTTTCATTTCATTTTGTTTGTGTGAGGGTAGAGCATAGGAGACGAAAGTGTGCGTGTCGGTGCACACAGCGCAATAAGTGCCGCGCAAGGAGGTCTGCATGAGGTCAGGCTGACACATGTGGTGCGTAGGAGGGCTTCATTGAAACCGCCTGCCATCAAATCTCCGCTCGGAATGATTAAATACTTTATTTTATTAAAGAATGATACTGTAACATAACTTTTCATCGTTGCAAAGGGGGGGGGGGGGGGGGGGCGAGTTGTCATTGGAAACAGACGGCCGTGTGCCAGATACTGTTTTGAAAAGAAGGACAAAAAAATAAAATATCTTGATGGTGCGCGCAGTAACATCCAGCGCATCTGAATTTACTAAAAAAAACACAAAGGCACACGATGCAGTGGATTGGTACCCCCCGGAATAATGCTCATTTGGACAAACGGTGTCGTTTCACGCACAGTCGAGACGCAGCGTGTGATTGTACTCGCGTGTACAGGGTCGTCCATATGTCTTGTGACCCCCCCCCCCCACCTAATTAATCATCTACAACTTTGCATATATTTTAATGAAGGTTTATTTCAAACAGAAATGAATATGCAGAAGGAAAAACAAATGTTAGGGATCAATTATTTGGAGGGGGCGGGGGGGGGGCGTCACAAGACATCGGGACCACCCTGCAGTCAGTGCGAGTTTTTAAAGCGACCTCTTGGTCACTGTGTTGCATGCTGTGCGTGTTGCTGCCGATGCTGCCAGGATAATGATCACAGTGACATTGTCACACGAGCGCCTTGGTTGAGCAGACGCCCCCTATTGTGGGCACAGCCCCAGTTGGAACTCCGAGCTCTCAAGCCCCGCAGCTCCCCCGGACCTGTGGGGGGTGGGGGACACACGAGGCACACGTAACCGAAGTGAACACGTCAGGTAACAAGTAGCTCAAAGGGGCCCTGGATTCATGGGGGGTGGGGGGGTGGGGAGAATAGCGGTGAACCAAATATCCGCTCAATTAAAAAAAATAAACTACGGTAATTCATCAAACTCATCCATATCGTGCTACTGACTATCTCTATCTCTTCTCTCCCATGTAACTCAATCTTTGTCTCGCGGGTACAGGGTGGTCCACATGTCTTGCGACCCCCATTTAATTCTAAAAATGTTTTTCTTTGTTTTACTAAGGTTGAATGAACAAATAAATGAATATTGGAGGGGGGGGGGGGGGGTCGCAACACATCTGGACCACCCTGCACATCTCTCAAATCTCTGTTCCATCTGTATCTATTTTCTTTCTTGGTACCACCTCTTACCTGTCGTCTAGATATTTTCTTTCAATTCACTGGGATTTTACGTGGAAATGCAGCAGCACCCAAAGATAGTTTCTGCTCCGGACCCACAATGGGCGAACCGCCACCACCACTGCTTACAAAACATTCCTGTTACAAATACGCTCTCAACAAATGACGCTTTCTTGAGCTGTCCACTCGCACAGCGATCACAGCATCGGTGGAGCTTACGCAAAAACGCGCGCTTCACTGATGTGACACAGCTGTATAAGACCTATGGTAATGCTTGATGTAAAATTGCACTGAGCCTTTTATTATTTCAATTAGACACGCCTGACAATTGCGCTCGCCAATGTGAACTGCGGTGTGTGTGGGAACGTAAGTGGCTGACTTCAAGGCCCCGGTTACCAATGTCATTGCCAATGGTGGCCTCGGGCTGAAGAGCTTTTGCCAATGTGACGGGACACACGCTGATTGAACAGTAATGCGAGGTAATGCTTGCGTGAAATTACTTCACGTTAATTCTGATTTATCACACTCGGGGATGTCGTGCCCGCTCATGGTTTTGACATTACCCAATGTAAATGAACAAGGGTCGTGTTTATTTAATAAATCACGAAACGAAAACTAACATTCATGGCCCTTTTTCTATCCACTGTTAGATGAAGGGCTCCCCATATTAGCTTTGGCCAGCAATCAAACTTAGATTTCTGGGTGCACCAAACCACTGAACCACCACTGCCCTTGTTTGTTATATCACTAACCAAAATAAACTAACACTGACATGTCTATTGATTGATTACATTTATATTTCCATTATACCTCGACCAAAATAATATCCATCGTCTATTAAAACAAGCTGGTACAATCTATAAATAAGTTTACAACAAACCGGATTGATTGTATGTGCACAGCTTATAGACATGTTACTTCAATATTTCTCCATTTAAAGTTAGCCACGACTGTAATAGTCATGCTCTGGGGTCTCCTCCCTGCAGCATGCGGCTCGATAAAGACCGCCTCGTGACGTTACTTACCGAGGATAGTTTCGTATTCACAGTGCATTGCGGCTCTTCAAATATTACGTTCTTTTTTTCTGTTACCGAATTCGACGAAGAAAAGCCTCTTCTTGTTACTTTAATTGTCGACCTCCTGGCCATGGTGCTGTGGTGGAGCGGTCAGCACACTGCAGTTGTAATCCAGAGGTCGCCGCTTCGCGTCGTCCCAGCGTGGCAGCTGAAACGATAGGGCAAGCTGTTGAAATCCACCACCTTTTCCCACCCAGCAGTTTTCAATGGGTAACACCACAACTCAGTCAATCGGCAGGTTTGTGTGTGGTGGGGTAAAGTGTTGATAGTCCGACCTCTTTCAAAAATTCTGGACAGCGTTCAAGGGTGGGCCAAAATATATTCTAGAGAGGCTCTTGAGACCTACCTCCCGTGGAAGCCCTTCTGCTAGCAGGGGTGGGAGCAAGCAATTGCAGGGCTGCACCTTTCCCTTTCACCTTGTAACAGCCAAATCCACTCAGTCATGTTACCATACACTTTTCATCCTGCAACTCTTATACTCAAACACGTTAAACACACAAAGGCATCCTCCATTTTTGCACGAGCTTGTTTATGTTTTGTTCCCACGTTGGCAAAGTCATTTCACCACCAAGGCACGGACACATTTTCTCTGCGGCTTAAGTTTGCACACAAATCATTTTCACTTGAAACAAGTACGGGTTTGCTGGGGGGCCCGCGCAGTGTCATTTGCACGCCGTGCTGTGCAGAGTGAGTTGGAAAAGGGGCTGGTGCTGTTAGTGGGGGAGCTGGGTTTGCATCCCTGGGGAGGGGGGGGGGCTGTGTTACCGGAGATGGCGCCTCGCACGTGGACGGCTTAGCCCGCACGCGCCAGCGTCCACGTGTCGCTGCAGCCCGGCACCGGCGCGTTATTACACTGGCGGGCCGCATCCTCTGGGTCAGGTCACTCGGCAGCTGTCTAAGCCCCCAGTGCCTGGAGGTTTTGGGATTTCCTCTGCATGCTCTCTCCCTCTCCAGATACCGAAACATCTGTAAGAACTCCAGGGTGATGAAAATAATAATCAACAACCATTCCCGTTGTTTGAGTCCAGAGTTGAGTGTAGTGAGGATGAAGCGGTGTTGGTTTAATGCACCTCTTTAATCATCTTCTTATTCGTCAGCTGTTGTCTGTCCACTGCTGGATGAAGGCCACGCCATGCAGTCACCATTCCCCACTTTCTTTCTCAATATTAAACATACACTCGGCTCGTTGCTCTCTATGCACAGTGGTCATCCTATCAGATGCATTCCCTCCTTTGGCTGCCATTCCATCACCAACTTTGCCCATCGACCTTCGTCCCCACTCGTGAAGTACACCTTACCGAAGTCCACTTCCTTTTCTTCAAAGTTAAAATGACTTTTCGGATTTGATTTCTGATTCATGCGTCCTTCTATTCGTCTCTCAGTAAAATTCCCAGAGTGCAATTCTCCATGCTTCTTTACACACTTGTTCCATTTTACCTTGCCAGCATCCGTACAGTATCTATGATCAATACATCACAGCTGGCAACAAATATTTACTTGTGCATTGGCTTTTGTTTAAAATACTTGAAGACAGTCATAATAACATAATGCAGTATTATGTTTTTTTTATATTCTAACCACTGCTATTATGATTGTCAGTTTGTGTGAGGGAGGTACAGAGGTAAAATTTTAATTTCAACTCCCCACTGCCTCCTATACACATTCTGAATTACAAGACCTCTCACACCTGATTAATGTGTTTGGCTCAGCTTCGTTTTAAAGGCATTTCCATCCCCCGCGAGGGAGGATTTTGGATTTGTTTAAGCAGTGGTCATGGAGCAGGAATTTTTGTTCAGGCCCTCGATCCTCTTGAGCTGCAGTGGGATTTCATGTGGAATGTCAAGGTCGCCACGGGGATTTCATTGTCCAAAGGGTAGATGGAATTGGGATCTAACGTCTCATATGGCACTATTTACAGCAGGATACCACCTGGCACTTTTCCTTCTGGTAGGGGGTGATACATTAGCTTCAAAACACCTGGGCTAAGACGAGGGTCCCTACTGATGAATAATTATCCAATATCGCTTGCATAGAGAGAATGATCTGATATTTATCTGGATACTCTGCTTTGTACGTATGCATGTTGAACTTCTTTCTTACTGTACATCGCCAACTGTGCTAATCGGAGGTGCTTGCCTCCCACGTGCCAAATACTCATTCATGATATTGGCCAAACACCTCAATGTGGGACTTTCCTGAAAAAACGAGCCTTGAGAGACTCAGGGAAACTCTTCTCGCTCGCTCAGAATTATTTTGTTAATCGTACCAGCACAATTACTGATTTGTACTTATCTTCACCTCAGATATCTAACAGGTTCCGGATGCATTTAATGAGTGCTTCCAAGACATTTTGGAGGTATGTTAAAGGAAAGGTAACTGGTTGGCTCAGATATCAGAGTCCTGAGCCATCACTGCTGAGATCCTGAGATCCTGAGTTTGATTTGGGTTTCAGCCATCAGTGATTGAACCATTTTCTCAAGTGTAGTGAGATCATGGTTTCTATCCGGTTGTCTTTATGGTTTCTGACCAATGACTGTTAAAAAAGTCACTTCCCATTAAATTTTGATTTATACTTAATTTGGCTCATTTTCAGCCTGAGAATTGAAAAAATTTGGCTTGACTTCCATGCAACAATCTCACGGGGCAATGTATGGGAAAGTGTGTCCCCCCCGGCTGGGTAAAGGATAAAAAGGGCTGCTTCAAGTGATTTTTCAGAAGTCTTGTAAACAATTTCTTCTTCAGCCATTTTTGGACATATGGGGTGCAATACTCTCAGGGATTTCTGAATGGGCTCTTGGTTTCATGACAAGATCCCGACAGTACCTTTTAAATAAATTGGTGGAAAGGATTTCTAAAGAAGCGACTAAGTGGAGCTGTGTGCTATGCCAAGACTGACAGCAAGTGTTCTTGAGCCAAATGTGGCTTCAACTGTGGCTAAAGTCACGCAGACAACTGATACATGTTGCAATGGAATAGACACACGTTTGGGAAGGCTTTCTTTCATTAATGTCATTTCATGTTTCCTAGCGTCACTGGATGAAGGATATATTGCTTGCCTAATGAAATGAAGATTCCCAGCAGAAGTGGAGTATGTTGATAAGACCAAAGAGCGGGGTCGATGGATCCCAGATGGTGCGTAATCAATTCTGTTTCAGCCTGCGATCCCATAATGAAATGTGAGGTGTGCACTGCACAGACACAGTCTCGTGCTCACTAATGAATTCCTGCAAATACCCATAACCCACGAGGAACAACTGGAGCGAGAGGTACAGATGCAATTTTGGCACCTTGTATAATAACAAGGCAGGACTTACATGCAATTCAATGCAGTACGTGCCTGGGCCAAAACCTTTGCCCCGATTCCGCCGCCGAGTTCACTTTAAGAACCTCATAGGAGCATGCAGATGATAGTAGGTGGAACGGTTAACATTGAGACACCGCACCAGGAGCTAATTTGAGGCTGAGTCGACCTAGGGGGAGCCCAGGACCGGTTCAGATAACCGCCACTGGTATTGGCCGTGAAGCGGGAGTCGAACTCTCGTCACCATGCTCCAGGCGCAGCAGCTCGCTAACCGCTGTACGACCGCGCCATGCGCACACTCACAAGAACGGCAGCGGAAGACTCAAAATGCATTCACCCATCAAGGTTTCCAGTGAGCTGCCCCCCCACCCCCGAGGGTCCTCGGCTGTCTCTGGCTCCCGGCAATGGCCCGCGGCCTCGGTGTACGTAACGGTGCAGGGGGTGTACGGTTACACTCTGGCTGCAGATCCTTCCAAGCCCACGCCGTTTGTAGACGTATGTTTCCAATAAGAGTTCCTCCGCCTTGCCAGGGGGCAATGGCGCGACGTTGATTGAACGCGCTTTAGGAGCGTGATGCGTCCTTTCCCTCTGGTGCGTCGCACATTTCACTGTCTCTAACAATTTCTGCAACAACAAAAAAAAAGGAATAATATAAAGCTGCCCTCAGGACGAGGTGTCTAGTATGCTTGGCCCGCATATGCACGTGGAGATTCTCGTAAATGTCAGCGACAGCAACAGCGGGGGGTTGGGGGGGGGTGGGAGTCAGTTGCGTGGGTTGTGATGTCGGAGGCAAGAGACTCACCGAGAAAAGTGGTGGCAAAAATTTGAGTTCTCATAGAAAAGTAATTAGAACAGTTTTGTTCTTTAAGGTTCACTTCGTAGATTATTATTATAATCACCGATGATCAACTTTGTACACGTATTTTGTTGTGCTTTTATTATGAACAAATGAAAAATGTTGCAATAAACTCTAGATCGCTTCCTTGTACAACTGGAGGGAACCATCGCTGGTTGTAATGAAGGACGTTTAACGATCATCTCTCTGAACTTGCCAACTGCCGTGCCTTTTGCCAGGCCCATTTTAACACGTTGAAACCTGATTTTTGCTGGAGTACTTTGGATATGCTCGTAGATTTCCATCAACATAAAAAGGCTGCACTCAAATAAATAACATTGCATGGTTGTTGTTTTACGATGTCGTATTTCAGTACGAGATGTCACCCCAGCTTCCACAAGCTGCACCTTGTTAAGGAACCGAAAGCCCTGTAGACTGAGTCTGAAATGAGCACTCGACACTGCTGCAGTGGAAAAACACTAATGCTTATTTTCCACTGGTTAACTGAGCCGAGTGGAACCGTGCCGAGCCAGCCTAGCGCGGCTCAGGAGCCGCCAAGTTATTTTTTTCCACTGCATAACCCAAGCTGTGCCACTTACGTAACACGCTCATTATTTTTGTACGATAAAAAAAATGGTTAACTCTCTTCCTACTGGCGCTGTTTGGCCCAGCGCAAGTCAGATGTTTTGTGAGGCCAGAGTTTCACGGTCTGGTTATGACAAATACGCCAGAGGAAAAAACCCACCCGTACCGTCCCATGCTGGCACTGTTTGGATGCGCCAGTTATAGAAGGGAGTTCTGTGAGTAGACATGCCACGATATACTCCACCTTACAGTGATTTGATGAATGTCCATGGTTTAAGGTTATCCATTTATTCTCAAAAACATATATATTGGCTTATGTTTAACTTTTCATTTGTATTTTCATGTTGTTATCTCGCTCACACAATTTTGTTCGCTTCATTAGACTAAATGTAACAATAGCACATGGAATACGTTCGTTTTGCACATACATTGTAGATTTTCACACGCAGGATAAGAGTGAACTTGAGTCGAAGAATCAATGCATCATTCCGACCCGAATGCAGAACGCCGACGGCCTCGCTGCAATCCAGCGACATTCGTCTGTGCCCCCCACCTGCCTCGCAGGTTTTCATCACAGCCTCTGTTATTACTTACCTTGGCGTACGGAACGTGCCCATACCGCAGTGTTCAAGCTATATAAATAAATAGTCATTAATAATGCCTGCCTCCCCCATGCTAGGTGCCGGGGGTGAAGAGAGACGTGGTTGGGGGGTGAGCGGGTTTTGAATAGAGACGGGGGTGGTGGTGGTGGTGGGGGGGGGGGGGTAGACTGGGTTATAAACTACCGACTTTGGGGGGGACCTTTCACTGACCTGGGTTGTCCGGAATTCCTGCCCTTGTGGCCGCAGCTGTCTGCCGTCGCTTAATTGCGGGGTAATTTTTGGTCGACGCAGGTAGGTAATTTTGCTCACCTGTGTCAACTTCTGAGATGCACTGTTTTCATACCGGGCACTCGGCATTTGAGCTAAATTAACGACGTTCAAGGATTGTTTTGCTGGCTTAAAAGGTGCATTGGGAATTTGCAACATTGTGCAATTGCTGGTGGCTTGCTTGAAGCCGTGCATCTGGATTTCAGGTATTGAGCTGTCACGAAACAATTCACACTCACTGTGAATTTTGAGTGACCTGCATGAATTGGCAAAAAAGTTATCTTAGAAAACTGTGCCAGCGTTATTGAAGGCAGTTTTTTTGTGGAGCTTTTAAATTCCATGTGTCTGACATCGCCTTGATGTAATTCCAACCTTTGCCCTTCATCTCCCGTGAACCTTTCTACCCATCCCTCACCTACCCATATCCTCCCTTCCCCACACTTCTAAACATCTCCTGTGATGTTTTTTTTGCAAATTCATGGAAACATGTAGCATATATTCCAGCTTGGATTTCCAAGAGAAAAGATTTACAGTCCCAGAGAAGTACAACAGCATTTGGCTTGATTTTAGGTGGCATGTGGTACAACCTAGGTCTTGAATTTCATCGAAAAATAAAGCGTGAAAACTTTTAACATAAATCATTGTGAAGGGCACATAAAAAATATATTTATGCAGGGATGAATTTTTTAAGCGGATGTTTAACACGGAATGTTCAAGCTATTACGTCGCTCGCGTTGCATTGCAAGCATCTGTTGAATTTATAATATTATTACATATTTGAATAAATCGCATTCAGCGGCAGGGAAAGCTTTTACATTTTTGTAAGCTTCAAAAGGTGTTTACGTTATAGCCAAGATGAACTTCAGAAGTTTTCCATTGTATAAAAATGCCAGGCCACATGGTGAGCATGAAAACATTCGCATTGAATAGGCATTACCATGTTGGGATATATTTAAAATCTTATTTTTAATTCCGTTTTTTTAATCCTCTGGCTTTGGACGGTTAGGAAGGGGTGGAGCTGCATTACAGGCAGGGGCCGAGCCGGTGGAGACGCTTTCGGGCTCACGAAGTGCGAGGACTGGACCAGGGCAGGACCTGGGCTGCATTGTAATGGCCCAGGGCCATTTAATGGCCCACCAAATGGTTGTGGAATTGTAGCACAAATGTCTGTTGCATACTGAAGGAAGTTGGCCTATATTCTGGATGTCGTGAATGTACATTGGCAATATGACTTTTTATTTCATTGTGACAATACTGTAGCCTGCTGGCAATGGATATATTAATTTTTGGTTCCAGAATTATGCAAACAAATATTTCCACCATCGTGAAAGTGAGTCCGAATGTCATCATTCTTTAGCTTCTACATTCTTGTATACGGATGTACGATATCGAATAGACTTGAATCCGCGTCCAGACTTATTGCTGTCTCAAATTGAGTCCAACGGGGTTAAATTGTTCAAACGCTATCAGCATAACAAATTTGCAATTCTTGGCACGCACACAAACGGACACTCAACAAAAATATGTAAGCGGCATCATGTTACGGACAATGGCCTATTAAGAAAAAAGGTACTGCGATGCTAACATTGCGGTATTTCGTCTTTCGTTAAATGTGTCTCGAATGCAGAGCGGTGTGATACGTACCGCGTCAAGAATTGAGTCGTGTCTCTCAAAAAAAAAGTGGAGACGATGGGGATGCATTTTCCCATGTGAAAAGTGGGCACATGGGGTGGGGGAGAGAGGGGTGCTTGATGGGAGAGTGGGAGGGGGGGGGGCGCTTATACAATAGGGGGCACCTGCAAGGGATGTCCACGCTAGCAAATGCCTCGTAGGGAGCCACAGTTCATGTCCACTAATTATCCGCTTAATAATAATAGGAGAGAGAGAGAGGGAGAGAGGGTGGGTGGGTGGGAAGCAGTAAGGGGGAGGGGGGGGGGCTGTTGTGCCAAAGTGGGATCACTGAAGCGGGTATTTATAACGACTGAAGGTTCCCACCAACTGCACTCTGCCTATTCCGCCCCGACTGAGGACACCTTTATTATTGCACACGAAGGATTATGCTGGATATTATTATGTCTTCACGAGAACCTTCGACAGTCAATGTTGAAGGATCCATACTCTTTGGTTCTATTCGGTAAAGTCACGTAGGTAAAAAAAAAAATAACAAAAATCCCGACGTTTCGGCCACAACACAAGTGGCCTTCATCAGGTGAAGGGACCGTGCTGTCATGAAGACAGCGTTGGAGTGAAAACAGCCAAGCCCAGGTCGCGTCCTTTACGCTGTGTGGGAGGAAGCAAAACGCTTTGACAAAGGAATTAGCATAAAAATGAGCATGATGTACGTAGTAGGTGCATGGGCCATGATGGACCAGGAGCGGGTAGGGACCATGACGGACCAGCAGCGGGGGGGGGGGAGTAGAGTGAGTGAGTGGAGTGAGTGAGTGGAGTGAGTGAGTGGGGTGAGTGGAGTGAGTGAGTGGAGTGAGTGGAGTGAGTGGAGTGAGTGAGTGAGTGGAGTGAGTGAGTGGAGTGAGTGGAGTGAGTGGAGTGAGTGAGTGGAGTGAGTGGAGTGAGTGGAGTGAGTGAGTGGAGGGAGTGAGTGGAGTGAGTGAGTGAGTGGAGTGAGTGGAGTGAGTGAGTGAGTGGAGTGAGTGAGTGGAGGGAGAGAGTGAGTGAGTGGAGTGAGTGGAGTGAGTGAATGGAGAGAAATAAGCAGCTGTGAAAGTTTGGGATACCACTACTTGAAAAAAATACTGTGCCATTGAAAATTAGGTTAATGTTTGGTTTGATTTAGAACATCTTTCCAATGATTGCTTAATTGGAAACCATCCTCTCGGTTGAAATTGTGTCTGTGTTTGTAAATCTGAATTGCCTAGTGGACAAATCTCTGATAAAGGCCACTTGCGTTGTGGCCGAAACGTCGTGATTTTTGTTATTTTATTTTTTACCTACGTGACTTTACCGAATAGAACCAAAGAGTATAGTCAATGTTGTCTTTAATTAACAACACAAATGAATAAATTGCACTGCATTGTGAATTCACCGCTGGATAGGTGTCGAGCTTCTTTGGCACCGTACGTAGCCCACCGTGCTACTCGGAGGTGTGTTGCTCGTCGGAATTGGATGACCATACCTCCTCACCATGCTGACCAGTGCAGGTTGGTGAAAGTGAGTGGGGGGGGATGCTCAGGTAGAGGGGATAAAGGTGCGGCACTGCAATAGCCTGCTCACATCGCTGCATGCGGATGGGCCACCCAACTAGAGAGGGCTCTAGAAAGCCCCTCTACACGGTTTTTTGGCCTACTCGCCCTTGCTGTCCAGACATCTTTGAAAGAAATGGAGTGAGATACCCACAGCTCTACCCCACCACATGCAACCTTTACACCACCAATTGTGGTGGACGCCTTTACACTGCTGGGTAGACAGAGGTGGGGGGCAGAAATGTAAGAAACTTTGACGCATTGTTGGAACCTCCGTGCAGGGAGGTCGAACCGGTGACCTCTGTGCTAACTGTGGCACAACGGCAGCATGGACGTGCTCAGGACCTGTTCAGAGATCACTCGCCACTGATCGTTAGCTGTGGCTGGGAAGCAAAGCCAAGTAACAGGGTTCACACATATATATATACATTGTTTTAGTATTGCGTTTGGTCTGTAAATAATGTCGGTACGTTTACATTGAAATGGTTATTTTTGCCAAATATAATACGGCCCCATGACGAATGTGCAGACACACAGTGATAAAATGCACCAGTTTGGTACAGATAACGTTGACCGAATGCTAATTAACACTTAATATTATAGCTCACTTTTCAACTCGTTTTGTACATCTTATCGAGATACATCTGTAGTTACATGCCATATATGTGGGTAATTATGGAACTCACAGCATTAGTTAATCACAATATCAAGAAGTAAAAAAAGACTTTCGTTTGCATACAAAGACAAAGATCTCCCATATAGTCTTAAATAGACTGTTTGGGGCAAGTGCCATTAGCGAGCACCTACGAAGTCTGGATCATCGCATGTGAGGGTGGTGTGGCCAGAACCACGCCTGGTTGCTTTTATCTCCCCAGTGCTGATGTTTATGCACTTCACAAGTTACTTGTTTGAGGCTGAGTCGACCTAGGGGAGGCCCACTACTGTTATTGATCATGAGCGGGAATCAAACTCCCAAAGCCGAACACACAAACACACACACGCACTTCACTGTGTTCCATTCCCTGTTTTCACAGATTGACCACCACAAAAGCAAGGGCTCATTGGAACCGTGTTTTGGTGTGACCTTTGTGTGGGTGCAGATCGAAGGAATCCTGCCCTCCTTTGTCCACGAACAACCCCGGCCCCTTTGGAAATCCAAGTCTGCCTACAGCCCACACATTCGTCTTCTCGGTGGTAAATCGAGCGTGCTCTCAGCTGAAAGCTCCCCCCAAAGCTGATGTCCATTGCTGGCACAACAGTTCACACACACACACGTGCACACAGCATTGCCCATGTGACCCATTACAAGAAAAGTATTCCAATTAGCCTCATGTGCTCATAAACAAGCACCACTTCCCCCTACACGCCACCCACCCGCCAACAATGCAACGTTTGTTGAATGTTTTGAAAACAGATACACTGTTCTTCTTCTCTGAGAAGTCACATTAAGTTAAAAGCAAAAAAAAAACAAGCTCAATGACTATTATGTTCACCTCTTGTGATAACAAAAGTTATGTTTTTGGAATCTTATGGATTTGTTCCACTGTTTTTTTTTTTTTTAGCACAGGTGATTGTATGACCGGAGCAATCGTGCCTATCCTGTAAAGCAAGATTTTAATATCAACGGATTATCCGTATAACATATTTTAAATAAACAAAAAGGTATGGATGCTTTTATGCCTCATCTACACATTCTATTCTTGCGTGTGGCAATACGTTCAGTAGCTAAATGAAAATGTCCGGGTCTGCTGGCCACGAGAGGGCTTTACGGGAGCGAGTTTGTGTCGTTTTGCTGTCCCCCCCGTTGAATGAGCACAGACCACGGTGGTTTACTGGATGGCCCATAGTGTGGGTTGCATCGCCACACTCATTCTGCGGCTTGGTGTCTTTAATTTCCCATTCATGGAAGAGATATGCACATTGGCTTGTTGATGTTCTGATGCAGCTTATGGGAGCACCAGTATTCTTCGAGGAATGTCAAAGTCAGGAGGTGTGCGATGATGTTTGGATCTCGAATGAGGTGTTTAATCTGGACGTCCGCGTTGTTCCACCTCTGTTCGCACAACAGCGGCGTTCTTCTGGATCTTGGTGAGATTCTAGGATGGTGACAGCAGCAGCAGCAGCACGATCCCAAAATGGGAATCGGGACTCGAGTCAATGGCGAGGAATATTGTTGAGGTCTTTGGTTGATGGATACGTTGTTGTTGGCAGGAAAACGTGTAAAATGTACATATCGATTGATGGGAGAAGGATAATTCCTATCACTTGTTCAATTGTACAACTGGCACTAGGAAACCTAGCAATGGACTCATAACCTCAATCATTCAATGACAGTCATTATCCTTAATCATTTGTACTTTTGACTTTTTTGTAATTTAGCATTTTGCAATGCAATTTTGGGATTGTGGGGTGATGTCTTTGGTAGGCTGTCATCCAGCAGTGGGTTGATCATGGCCGCCGATGGAGATGCATGTAATTATGGGTATTGTTCACAACCGTATAGCCTATAAGACGTTTTAAAAAGTGAGAATATAACAACATTTACTCAGTGCTATTGTGGATACTCTTGCCAAAAAGAGGTCCCACTCCTAAACGGGAGTCTTGTCACACCTCTCTTGTGTTCATATGCTTTATAACATTATGGGGGTATCTTCTTTGGTTCTTTCAGTAAAGTCACGTAGAATGAGAATAAAATAATAAATTGAACCGTGGTGTGAGAGGTATTAAGAGTCAATGCTGGCGAAAGAACACAATAATATTCTCACGACGTTTCGGCCACAACACAAGCGGCCTTCATCAGGTGAAGGGACGAGACTGTCTGGTAGGACAGCGCTGGGGGTAGTCGTGTTCTCGTGGTCAGCGCAATGCACAACTAACTCAGCGACTGGGAGTTGAATTCTTGGCAAAGGTTAACAACAGTGGAGAGTGATATCTAAGCCAGTCCTGCACACATCTCACTGCATGGACCCTTAATAAGCAGCATGGTGAAGTATGGTCAAACAACAGACGTGACTGACAACAGCATGGCGCTTTGAGACAATTGTGAAATGTGCCTTTAAGTGAAAATTCTTCTTCTTATTACACTGTGTAAAAATTATTATTTTTTGTTCTTGGATAGTAAGTGTTATTTCCTAATTGAATATGCCTCTAAAGTACAGAAAATGGCTATTATTCCCCACAAACTTTGCTTTTGTGACCAGAACATTGATATTTTGAAATGTACCTATTTTTCAGAACATTCCAGATGGATTCAGTGCTGAGTAAACTTGGAGTAACTTCTAGAACATTCTAGAACTTTCCAGTAATATAAATAGTAGTATCAATACAGGGGCCTTAAGCCCACAAGTTCAGTTTAGTTCCAGCTGCCTAAGTGAATACATATCTGCATTTTTCCGAGATGGTATTAAGATGCTGCAAGCATCCGGCAGACGCATTTTGCTTTTTCTGTGGCCAATTTATCAAGACAAGAGCGAAAAAGTGCTCTGTGGAAGCATCTGCTAAGATGTGTGAGGCCTAACAAGGCATATTTGGGCATGCCTGCCGGGGATCAAGACAAACCCTGGGCACCTCATTTCACCTGCGAGCAATGCAAAAAAAACTCTGGAAGGTAAGATGTACAATTGTTGCTCGGAATTTTATATTATCAAATGTGTTACTTTTTTTTATCAAGATTGG
This sequence comes from Petromyzon marinus, assembly GCF_048934315.1. Lineage (NCBI taxonomy): Eukaryota > Metazoa > Chordata > Hyperoartia > Petromyzontiformes > Petromyzontidae > Petromyzon > Petromyzon marinus. The sequence continues at coordinate 11,234,862 of NC_133692.1, forward strand.
ACATTGTAAAAGTTTTTAATTTTCAGATGTCAACAATTTTCAATGTTACGTGAAAATTGTTGCGAGAATCTCTTACACATTTGTCATGGGTGAAATAAATGTATTTTGTAGGATGGTGCAGAAGGAAAAAGAGAGCCATGAAGTTCGCTATCCCAAGAATTTGGCTGGAACTCACTGACCACTCTGCATGGTGGACACTTCCAAACGTCGGACTGGCAAGAATGCACTTGCTATCACGTATCCTGACCTTCCTTCATCCATCGCCCCAGTGCCACACTGCCATGATATCTCTGTATCCACTCCTCCGGAGAGAGAGCAGCCATCTTTAGAAGAGAGCTGCAAGTTAGAGAGCGGGGAAGACGTTGTAGATTTAGATGACAATTTCAGCGGTGGAGCTCAGGAGAAGAAACCCATACTACCCCAACCAAAAAGACCTCAAAGACTTGATCAGAGATCTTGGTCTCACCAAGTCCAATGCCGAGCTTTTGACGTCTAGGCTCAAGCAGTGGGAAGCTTCAAATCTAGAATTCAAGCAGTGGAACTTGTTGGATAAAATTGTGCAAGTCGCAGATCAGACGAAGCGTCACCAACCTTTTTGCAGCTTCTTCACCCATCAAGATGGGCTCTGCTTCTGCCACAATGTGACCAGTCTGTTCGAGGCAATCGGAATCGCCTGCAACCAGAATGAGTGGCGCCTCTTCATTGACAGCTCATCCAGGAGCCTCAAAGCCGTGCTGCTCCATAATGGTAACAAGTACCCGTCTCTTCCCCTGGCTCACTCAGTGCACCTCAAAGAGGATTACAACAGCATCAAGACCTTGCTGGACGCCTTGAAGTATGATGAGTATGGCTGGGAGGTCATCGGGTCTCCAAGGCGGTTTTACCAAGTTTCCCTGCTATCTTTGCCTTTGAGACAGCAATGACACCAAGGCGCACTACCACAGGTGGGACTGGCCACAGCGGACCAAGTTCTCTGTGGGGAGGAACAGCGTCAAGTGGGAGCCACTGGTGGACCCCCGGAATGTGCTGATGCCACCACTGCACATCAAATTGGGCCTCGTGAAACAATTTGTCAGAGCTGTAGATAAGAAGTCGGCATCCTTCAAGTACCTTCAAGAATTCTTCCCTAAGCTGTCTGAGGCAAAGGTCAAAGCTGGTGTCTTCGTCGGACCACAGATAAAGAAGATCCTGGAGTGCAATGAAATCCCCAAGACGCTCACGAGTAAAAAGAAAGCGGCTTGGAGCAGCTTTGTCGCAGTGATTCGTGGCTTCCTGGGCAATCACAAAGTCGAAAACTACGTGGAGCTGCATCATGGGACATCCTTTGCCAGTGTCAAAATATAATAATCGGTTTTCCCCTTTTTTCTGGCAACAAAACAGTTTGTGTTAAGATGTTAAAGCACCAAACTGAAACCTTTTGCAAGGAATCATGTCTGCATTAACCACAGATACTTGTGGTGAAAATACAAACAAAAAACTTGCTCTGACAGTATATGCGTTGTCATGCATATACAGTACTGTCAGAGCATGTGGAGCTGGTTGAGTCTCTGGTGAAGAACTACGGCACAATGGGCTGTAGGATGTCCCTCAAAGTACAGTGAGGGAAAAAAAGTATTTGATCCCCTGCTGATTTTGTACGTTTGCCCACTGACAAAGAAATGATCAGTCTATAATTTTAATGGTAGGTTTATTTGAACAGTGAGAGACAGAATGACAACAAAAAAATCCAGAAAAACGCATGTCAAAAATGTTATAAACTGATTTGCATTTTAATGAGGGAAATAAGTATTTGACCCCCTCTCAATCAGAAAGATGTCTGGCTCCCAGGTGTCTTTTATACAGGTAACGAGCTGAGATTAGGAGCACACTCTTAAAGGGAGTGCTCCTAATCTCAGCTTGTTACCTGTAATAAAGACACCTGTCCACAGAAGCAATCAATCAATCAATCAAATTCCAAACTTTCCACCATGGCCAAGACCAAAGAGCTCTCCAAGGATGTCAGGGACAAGATTGTAGACCTACACAAGGCTGGAATGGGCTACAGTACCATTGCCAAGCAGCTTGATGAGAAGGTGACAACAGTTGGTGCGATTATTCGTAAATGGAAGAAACACAAAAGAACTGTCAATCTCCCTCGGCCTGGGGCTCCATGCAAGATCTCACCTCGTGGAGTTACAATGATCATGAGAGCGGTGAGGAATCAGCCCAGAACTACACGGGAGGATATTGTCAATGATCTCAAGGCAGCTGGGACCATAGTCACCAAGAAAACAATTGGTAACACACTACGCCGTGAAGGACTGAAATCCTGCAGCACCCGCAAGGCCCCCCTGCTCAAGAAAGCACATATACATGCCCGTCTGAAGTTTGCCAATGAACATCTGAATGATTCAGAGGAGAACTGGGTGAAAGTGTTGTGGTCAGATGAGACCAAAATGGAGCTCTTTGGCATCAACGCAACTCGCCGTGTTTGGAGGAGGATGAATGCTGTCTATGACCCCAAGAACACCATCCCCACCATCAAACATGGAGGTGGAAACATTATTCTTTGGGGGTGATTTTCTGCTAAGGGGACAGGACACCTTCACCGCATCAAAGGGACGATGGACGGGGCCATGTACCGTCAAATCTTGGGTGAGAACCTCCTTCTCTCAGTCAGGGCATTGAAAATGGGTCGTGGATGGGTTTTCCAGCATGACAATGACCCAAAACACATGGCCAAGGCAACAAAGGAGTGGCTCAATAAGAAGCACATTAAGTTCCTGGAGTGGCCTAGCCAGTCTCCAGACCTTAATCCTATAGAAAATCTTTGGAGGGAACTGAAGGTTCGAGTTGCCAAACGTCAGCTTCGAAACGTTAATGACTTGGAGAAGATCTGCAAAGAGGAGTGGGACAAAATCGCTCCTGAGATGTGTGAAAACCTGGTGGCCAACTACAAGAAACGTCTGACCTCTGTGATTGCCGACAAGGGTTTTGCCACCAAGTACTAAGTAATGTTTTGCAGAGGGGTCAAATACTTATTTCCCTCATTAAAATGCAAATCAATTTATACAATTTTTGACATGTTTTTTCTTGATTTTTCTGTTGTTATTGTGTCTCTCACTGTTCAAATAAACCTACCATTAAAATTCTAGACTGATCATTTCTTTGTCAGTGGGCAAACGTACAAAATCAGCAGGGGATCAAATACTTTTTTCCCTCACTGTACATATCCTTGATGCTCATCTTGATAAATTCAAGGAGAACATAGGAGCGTACTCGGAGGAGCAAGGCGAGCGCTTCCACCAAGATATACTGGACTTTGAACGCCACTACCAAGGACAGTATAACGATAACATGATGGGAGACTACATTTGGGGGCTGATTCGTACATTTGGGGGCTGATTTGTGAAAGTGGTTTACAGTATAATCGAAAATCTCGAAAAACTACTGCTTTCTAAATCTTTTGTAGTAATTTTGTATTACTTTAGTATAAATACATGTTAATTTTGATTCATATGCTGTGTTTTTCTGACTTTATATGAACGAAAAGACACAATTAATCACTGTCCTGGTCACAAAAGCAAAATTTGTGGGGAATAATAGCCATTTTCCATACTTCTTAGGCATAACAATTACAAAATAACACTTACCGCCCAGTAACAAAAATTGTGTTACATAGTGTTATTACGGGAAAGCTTTGATCGATCAGTGGGTTATAAAATTATTCATACATATTGCTTGTATATATTTTAAACATATTAAATGCAAGTGTATTGTTAAAGTCATATGCACATATAATTAACCTGCAACAGATTATGTGGAAGGATACGTTTTTACAAACTTTAATTTTATCATTATTAATAATTTCCCGGAATGTATTCATATCGGTTGCTATATTTACTATATCATCATCATCATCATCAGACATGATCGATCAACTGCTGGATAAAGGCCTCCCGAAGCTGTCATCATCTCTCAAGATCTCATGGTGTAACAATCCATCCAGCTTCATGCACAAGAGGCGATTTCATCGCTTCATCTATGCAGTGGATTCACCCTTGGGCATGTTCGCTCCGAATTTAGTTACATTACTTAAACATTTTTAATTGCATCTAACTATTACGTATATGCTGAAGGGGATAAAATGAATCAAGAGATAACACGTAGACTATGCAGACTATAAATTAGGGTTTAGAAGAGAGCAAGTAAATGAGAGTGATGGTTTCACAGACACATTGTACAAAACGAATTGAGTGTAAGTCTACAACAGCCTGAAGGGACCCACTAAATAAGATGATATGGACTATTTTTTAATAGGTCAAATAAATAAATAACACATTCCAGCTCTAAATTCCACACGAGAAGAGTCGAGTGCAGAAACCCATCACCACTTGTATTTGTGGAGCCTTCATAGAAAAGCATGCCCCATGAATGTATTCAGGAACTGAAGAAGCTCCCAGCACATGCAGTGAAACGTCGGACATCATGCTAAACAACGCGCGATACAACACAAAAACACACTGGAGAACCGCATGGAACAATGCCATAACCTACGTAGCAGTGTGTAAGGTCTGAATACATGTACAATGTGGGTAATTTCACTTCACGGACACCGTTCGCTATCATTTGCGGCTGCACATCCAACGTTGCACGCACCCAGAGGACACTGCGGCATTGTAAGGAAATGTCAATTGCCCAATTTGACACAATTGCCTACATTTATAAAGAACAGCAGGAATGGCTGAGATGTTAATAATCCACCGCAACCAGGAGCCCAGGGCGGGGCATTCCCATGCTGCCATCACCGCCACTGCTGCCGTGCGTGGCGCACGGCGCCTACACTCGCGGATATCTCGGCTGGCACCGGTTCATTCCCACCGTCCGCTCCAAGCACTCGGCATGGCTCCACTCAGTTAATTGCCAGTCACCACCCCCCCCTGCCCCCCACCCACCCATACGGCTGATGACACATGATGAGGGGCACAACGGGCTCCATCGTTCTTCTCTGCGGTTAAATTAATGTCGTTGGCTGTGACTGTTTTCAAACAATGTCTTGTTGTTCTATCTTGCAGTTCTTCACTTTAACTAAAAATATTTGTAATTTTAACAGGTAAGGCCCACTGAGCTGTATAACTCTTTTTCAGAAGCGACCTGGTCACAAATGATAGCTCAATGAAGTGGCCTATCGTGTGGAAATTTATAGGAGCCAAATACTCTAAACGCGTGTTTCTAAATGTTGGGGAAAAACCGGAGGAACCGGAGAAAAAATCCACACGACCACGGGGAGAACGTGCAAACTCCAAACATACATGTCAGGGTCGAGATCGAACCCACGACCCCCTGTATACCAGATGAGATAGTTAACATTTGGCCTCTGCAAGATGTTAACTACCTCGCCTTCTAAATGAGAGGTCCCATTTATAGAAGCCATAGGCAAGAGCCCACTTAGCCCATGGGCTAAACCCGGCTCTCTTACCGTGTAACGGTTTAGGGCCACCGCCTGTAAGTGAAAGGGTAGATATTTAAGGAGCCTGCTGGCACGAGGGCATCGGCGTGTATAGCCCCAGTGATGCCGCAATCTTAATCCAGCGATGGCCATAATTCTGGTGACACGTCCTTCTCACTTTCACACGCACCCAGCATTCCAAGGCTACCGAATGCGTGGAACCCTCTCAACGCCACAGCCATGCCACTGATGCCAGGTGTCAGTGGCAAAATGTGTGGGCCCTGTTTTTTTTTAAAGCGACCCTTGCTGGGAATCTGTCAATGTCAGGCCAGAGGCCTTATCAGCAGAGCCTGATAATGGATGGCTGATAACGTTATTGTTTTTCCATTTCAGAGAAGGGTTGAAGAGAAGGCCTCTTCATGCAAAGTGTGTCTTGGGAAAACAGATGCTCTTTTTGAAATCTACAAGCATTAGTGTCAGGCTCACTTGAATAATAAATTGGTAGTTTGGCATGCAACGTTCTGGTGATCTGTAGTGTCCTTAATTGTAGAACAAGTCTGGGATTAGTTTTCTCTTAGATCTTTCATGGTGCAGACATTCAACTGATAGAGGCTTAGAGTAAAGCAATGTAGGCTCTGCATTTAAGCATGTATTGTTGTATGAGTTATTTTGTCGCGGTGCTTTCAATAATTGCAGTTGCACAAACTTTATACGAAATAAAGTTTAACAAATTGCAGGTGCTAATACATAAAATAGAGATTTTACTAAATTTTACTTGTGTAATTCATCATGCGATTCAATATTATTACTATAATCATGTGAATGTTTGTTTATGTCATGGACCATGCATGGTAAATTAATTAATCCGATTAAATTATTTTGAGAAAAAACAATTCTACATGGATCTCAGTATATGCAAACACTGTTCATATGCACTAATATAGTTTAGTATATACTTTATGTATTAATAACTTAGAAAGTCCAGAATAATTTTGTTTCGAACAAAGACTCAACTCTTGGTCATCCTGCTTCCACGAGTTTCATACTTTTCTATGTATTAAACCTACATATAATTGCCATATATGAGTCATGCTTGCATTTCAGTGTATATTTTATATCTTTATAAAAAGCACACATCAAAGACAAATATTCCCCGTGTAGCCTTGAATTGACTGTTGGGGCAAGTGCTGTTAGCGAGCGCCGATAAAGGCCGGCACGGCACACGAGGGGGTGGGTGGCCAACACCACGCCCGGCCGCCTTTATCTCCCGAGTGGTGATGCTTTACACGCCGTACCAGGTACTCATTTGAGGCTGAGTGGACCTAGGGGAGGCAAAGGACCGGTTCAGATAATCGTCGCCGGTGTTGGCCGTGAGCGGGATTCAAACTCGGATCGCCGGGTTCGTAGCTCAGTGCACAAACCGCTACACGACCGCTCCGCACAAATTTCTGTGTATATTTTATTTTATATCTGTATAAAAAAGCGCACATTACCCACACACACACATATACATTTACACAGAGCATACCAATGTTTAGTCTACAAAATGTGTGCAGGCAGACCACTTAGCACCGGATTGTTATGCCTTGCATTCTGCGAGATACACAGATTCCAAGCCCCAGAAGGGTAAGGCATGGGGGCTGGGCAGTGGATTCAACTCTACCTGCCAGCCCACACAGCACGGGAAGCACATCCACCCACGAGGTGCATCACCGTCCATAGGGGCTGTCCCCGTGGAAGCAAGTGTGCAACGTTTCCATCAGCACCCCACGATTTGATGAGGCGCCTTGCTCCTGCACTCTCGTTCGTGAGTGCCCTCTTTACAGCAGTGAGCAAAACAATCTCTTGCCGCGATGGTGAACCCACTGGCTATCGTTGATAGCGACGCAAAGCTTAAGATTGAAATATCTGTCTCTTAAGTGCAGTGGTATACATTAGAGGTTTCCCGACCTGTGGTTCGTGGATAACTGTTGGTCTGCAAGACCGTGCCAAATGGTCTGCCAAACTGTTGTCGATGCTACAATTTAGAGGAGTTATAATTTTTAATGATACGTTATTGATGAATGGGGGTCTGCAAAAAAACATATTTTGACGGTGGTGCACCGGTCCAGAAGGGTTGGGAACCACTGCTCTACGTTATGGAGTCAAAATCAGCATGAGGTGCGTGCTCATTACGGGTGTAATAATGCATCGAGTCTCCAATATTGATAATTAAGCTCGTTATACTTCCCCGACAATGGCCGAATGGTTAAACACTAGACGATGAGCCCAGTCACGCGAGGTTAATTCCCAGGCATGGCTAATATCAGTGATGAACGATATCTGATCCAGTCCTCCCGCCTTGCCTTCATCAACCCGCATTGACCAGTGTGGTAACGTATGGTCACACAACCACCTACAACGACGTGAGGGTTACTTTATTCTTGACAAAGGGCTGTCATTTTACGATTATGGGCCCGGGGAGGACACGTCACAAGAAAGGATGATCACTGATAGGAATATAATAGCAGCCAAGAGATGGATCACATCTGAAAGGATGTCGACATAGGTTTCTTATATCTTTTTTTTCTAGTCAGGAGATTAAATAAACCCATGAGACACGTGAAAAAAGAGTTCCGCTTTTGAAAGGACGACCTGGGGGTTACATCAAAATCAACTTAAGGACACAAAATATTTTTTTCTAATTTCAAATTGCACAAAATGTGATCAAAGTAGTTGAAACAATGGTGCACGTTTCTTAAAACCTCCAACCCAGCTGTATGCATGGACACGCATTGGAAAACGGTGTGAGCACTCTCGTCTCTTCTAAGACGTTTGCCCAGTGTGAAGGAGTAGGCCACATACCCTCGACTGCTCTCTTTAAAGGGGCTCTCGATCACTCTCTGTAGTGGGATGCCCTTCCACCGCAGTGGTGTGAGCAAGAAATTGCAGGGCTGCCCCTTTACATTTTACTGTATATATTCAATCAAACGGTTATACCAAATTCCTGTTTCATGATTTACATATCAGTGTGTTTTTTCTGTGTGCTGTTTTAAAAGGTGATTTAGTCTAAGCCTCAGCGCCTGAGCTCTTAACACAGAATTCTGAGAATCATAACACTCCCCAGCGTTCCACTCACAAGGCTTTCACTGTGATGTGAAATCCATATTGTTTATAAATCTGGCAAAGGTTCTTTGCTCGGTCTCAAATCTGCCAAAACACACGTGAATAATGACGACCTGAAGCAATCACTAGGATTAAACAAAGGAAGAAAACCTTGTTACACAACTGGACAACAAGAGTTACATTTTCACTGTGGAATCTGGAGAAGTGCGCGATTCATTTGCTTAAAATAAACCACATGCCTATAAAATGGTACAAAAGTAGAGATTTCCTAAATCGGCAGTGAACCCTTTCATTTTCAGAATTTGTGGGTAGCTTTCGTCATTTAAGGGTTTTAGGTCAAAATTAAATAATCCAACATCTATAGGGACGAGACTTATGTAATAAAGATCGACCCAGGTGGCTACTGCCAATATCAATGAAGGCAACGATGCAGCCCCCTGCCAATGCGTTGTCACATCACCGCTGGCGGAAAGGGATTCCACTCGATTGAGCACTATAGAGCCCCTCCAGAGGATATCTGGTCTCCTCCTCCTCCTCCTCTCTACGCTCGCCAGACAACTTGGAAACATTGGAAGTAACCACGCCTGACCCCACCGTACACAGCCTGTCGATCAACTCACTGTGGTGTCACCATTTGTAATGCTGGGGAAAACAGAGGACGGTGGGGGGGGGCATTTCATGAATCTTGCCTATTAGTTGAACCGCCATGGCAGGAGTGCGAATCAACCTGTGGATTTACAATACAGCAATGTGTGGACCAGTGGTCATCGCACTGCACTGTGCACCCTGAAGTCGCTTCTTAACCACAGCTACCATCAGTAGTGGTTGCCAATGGAACCAGTCCTGGGTGTCCTCGCTCCACAAACCTGCACTGGCCAGAATAGTGAAGTATGGTCAAAGCAACCCCCTTGACCAACAAGGCGTGGGGGGGGCCTTTACCTGCAATTGTATTTACAAAGGGTTTTTCTCAACCAGTATTCATCATTTATGAGCCATAATGACAAGTAAATTAAATTCATAATTTGCTGTAGAATCCTTAACAATGGCCCTTTGAATGTTTTAAATTAGCACACTTTATTAACTTACTTACAGCTTTGTTTACAAGGAAAGCGTCATTAAGCTGGACAGTTTTTTTTAAATAAGAAAGAGGAATCCTGCTTCACTTTTTACCCTGCACTGCAGATCTTCATTACTGGCGGTTAATTTGCCAGCAAGCGACATGTTTACGGTTCACGCAATGGGTGTATGTGTTGGTGAATGTAAGCCATGAACCCCGGCGACCCGAGTTCGATTCACGCTCACGGCCAACACCAGTGACGATTATCTAAACCGGTCCTGGGGCCTCCCCTAGCTCGACTCAGCCTCAAATGGGTTATTGGTGTGGTGTGTAAATATCGCCACTAGGGAGACAAAGGCGTGGTGCTGACCACCCACTCGCTCGGGTGCCGTGTTATCCTACATAGGTGCTCGTGAAAAGCACTTGCCCCAACAGTCTGTTAAGGCTATTCGGGTGATATTTGTTTTGTGCGTGTGTGTTCGTTATTTTGCTAACGCTTCATATCCATATCACTTATATATGCACTGAAGTGTATGCATGTGTGTGTGCGGTCCTTTGGGATGCTTCCCGTGATGAAAAACCTACTCTTCGTGTGCACACATGCCCATCGGTGTGGGTCTCCTGGCCTTTGCAAAGCATAAACAAACGGTGGGATGTTGATGCTTTTGCCATAGCCAGAGAGGGCCTTTTGGCAAAAAGCATTAGGTCTGCAGGGAAGCGAGGTTACCAGGCAACATGACCTCGGCGCAGACAGAAAGAACTTGCTTCAGGCAACATTTCTGCGGTCCCTTGCTGGGGCTTCTACAGTGCATTGTTAATCAATGGAATGCACAAGTAGTGTAGACATAATCATGAATATATTCCAATATGCATGAACATCTGCATATCACCAATGATAGGTAAAGGATTGAGAGTGTTGTTGGCTAATAATGTGTTGATTCATAATGGACCTATACAGGTGAATACCTCTAAAACTTTAAATTATATATGTTATGCCTGGCAGCACCATGTAAGATAATTTGACTATTTTGGAATGTTTTAGGTTCATTATGCAATCTCACTGTCTTGGAATAGCGGCTTCTTTCTTGATCCATGGGCTCACTTTTTATTATATCCGGCGACTCAGATAACAGAATTAAAATAAATTCACAAAAAAATGTGAAAAGATGTGAAACAGTGTTTTATAGCTGTCATTGTTAATAATTTGACAACAGGCTGAGGGTAGTAGTACTTGAGAAGGCACTAGCTTGTTTTGAGAATCAGGACCCAAACAGTGAAAGGTTTACTAAGGTGTCGGCAACTGTTCACGTTGCTATTGCCTGTTACAAGTTGATTTCACGAAGAGAAGAAGAAGAGAGCAACTGTGCAGACATCTCTTGGTAAGTTTTTCAAGAGGGGAAACACGAGGACCAAAGGGAATTAGCATCTATATCTAAAGAACCAGTGGCACATCTACATCTGCAGAACATGGATTAACAAGTGGCATCTATATTTGCAGAAAGTGAAAAACCAGTGGCATATGTATACAGGAGATTATACAACTTTTACAGCCATTCCACGTGTTTAGTGTCCACGCCGTACAACATGTTTGAAATCGACAGGAGTAAAGTTGTACTTACGAACAAATCGACATACGAACAGGCCTCTGGAACCTAAATCGTTGGTCATTATAGGAGTCCCTGTATAAACTATTACATACGCACCATATGTGGCATATATCCAATCTCTCCAAATGGGCACAATTTTGTGCCTGGATAATGCTTTTGTGTGTGACCAACATGTACAAAAGAGAAGTCAATTTAAATCGGTTTTATGGGCAGCGCAACAAGTTACACTGTTGTTCTGCATTCCCCCCACCTCTATCAGTTTGCACTGACCAGCGTGGTGAGCGGTATGGTCAAATGTCGCTCTTGGCTCACAAACAGTAGGTATTTTGATTTAAAGCTTTCGTGACTACAGGGATTCATATCCTTGGTTCTTTCGGTAAAGTCACGTAGAAGGGAAACAATAAAACAATAAAAAACAATGTGAAACAATAAAATTATCAAGACGTTTCGACTGCAACACAAGCAATCATCATCAGGTGTGTAAACCACAGCAAGAAAAATTGAAAAAAGTGGCGTTTTTTTAACGTTAGCACCACGCCACTTTTTCAAATTTTCTTGCTGTGGTTTTCACACCTGATGATGATTGCTTGTGTTGCAGTCAAAACGTCGTGAGAATTTTATTGTTTTATATTGTTTTTTTAATTGTATTATTGTTTCCCTTCTACGTGACTTTACCGAAAGAACCAAGAATATGAAACAGTAGGGAGTTCCTCATCCAGCAGCGGATTAACACACTGGCTGTACATGTACTGTACATATGTTGTGTGTGGCCTCTGTCCGTATTGTTACGAGGCCTGCCATTCAGAGAGGTTATATTGCACGGTTTGGAATTGTTGTGTACAATTCTGCAGCTTGGGTGTCTTTAAGGCTGTGCCATACTGTCTTTTGAACTCATCTTGTTATATCTGACGACAGTACGGGTTTTATGTCATTGTGAATGTGATATAATTATGCTAAGCTGGGTATAGAAAAGGAGTGCTTCAAGTAATCCCTTGCTCAGTTACATTCGAATGAGAAAAAGATGGGTGGATGGAAAGATGTATGTGCTAAGGGTCACATGGATAGTTCGACAGGGGGGGGGGGGTGGATTTGTTTAATGATTAAATGACGATACAGTATAAATAAATGTACTGCATATTAATAACAATATAGGCACCAACAACATTTCCTCATGCTGATATCATAATTCCCATGCAGCCCTCGACATCAGTACTGTAACCGTCTGATTCATTTTTATTGCGCTCTTTTAGTGATGTATTTGCATTGCTCATTTTATTTTTAGCTACCTACTATATATATTTTCTCAGTGCATGAAAACCCCGGATTTCTTTTTTACTGTCGGACATTGTCCATAATAAACTTTTGTAATAATTGTGAACAAAATAATTCGTGTGCTCTATGAAAAGGTCATTTATTTGTGACAGTCCACGATGCACAGTGTCAGCCAGCTGTTCATGCAGAATGGAATTTGATGATTTTTTGTTCGATTTTGTTTCATGGCTGAGGCAGTATCCTCTAACTTGGTGAAAGTGCAATGGCCCCACGTTTATTTGGCAGCTGGGTCAGGGTTAGAGGTGGTGACTTTGGCTACGCGCTTTAGGCTCGTCTTTAATGGCTTGGTGTCGAGTTTGCATTGGTTATGTACGGCCAACAGCAAGCAGTAAGATCCGGCCACCCGCAATTATAATTAACATCAGAGCAGCTGGAGAGAATACCAGCAGTGTGTCCCGGTCAGCAACTCTAGCTCCTCGTGTGTAGGATTCACAGCATAGCAACACATTCTAGTTGCAGGAATGTTGTATTACAACCTAGAGGCACGTCAGCTGGTTCCCTATACTGTATACTTAAATTACGATGATTATTTCGTGTTAAAGATTATACTTAAGGGCACAATTATGCACCCCTCCACCACCAAGGCAATTCGATTATCACCATTCAGAGTTGTGATCTGATTGATAACTGTAGCGGCCTCTGGTGTCTGTAAGGATCACATAAATCCGCTACAATATATACCAAGACAATGTGATTCTTGCTTTTTCATATCCGTATCATAAGCTTAATAATACAGTAGATGAATCGACGCATTGTTTCACCCCCAGTGATAATCGTGAAAAGTAAACCCTTCATGATATATTTTCCTAGTTTATTAATGGCATTGGCTAAACAGCTTTATGCAGGATCCTCATGAAACAGTCTCCGGCACTCATAAACAAAATATGCGCAACCTGAAATGCCTCTTCATGTGTGCAATGTGAATAAATTCGTTTACATTTTTGGTTAAAACACAGCAAGGGAGACAAAGGTGAATAATATGCGACATGTCATTGGGGATCTTATTGGCAATCAGCAACTGATAACGCAAAATAGTTCTGCACAAATAGTGATACATTTCCCGGACAATTGTAGGCATATGATGATAATTTATTTTGTCACGTGTTGTAATTACCACACTTTCTGCCTAACGTTAACTTGGACTACTAGCCACTGTGCAAGGAGCTGGGAGACCTAGGGGGCTTCTGATTGGCTCGTTGGGCCTTCTGTGACCCATGACCCTTTGAGGAAGTTGCGTGTGGCCCTCCCTCCGCTTTCTCAGCAGAAGGCCCCTCAAGTCGTTTATTCAAATACTTTATTTTTAAATCATACACTGTGTGTATATAAAAAAATATACATGCATTGCTGTAAAAGTGGTTGCCTCTTTATGGTAATACAGGCTCGTATTTGACTGAAGACAACCAAGCAAAGGTTTGTAATGAAAACTCCACTGTGTACATTTTTGCATATACACAAATAATTTCACTACGTTGTTATTTTTTTATTTAAAGCTTTCGTGACTGCAAGGATTCATATTCTTGGTTCTTTCGGTACAGTCACGTAGAAGGGAAACAATAAAATAATATGTTATTAAGGACAGTATTTTGTCTAAAGATTTTGCATACTAGTTTAAAGGCGATTTTTGCATGTCCAGTTTAGACTTGCCTATACATACTGTAATGATACTAATGGTAATGCACAGCCCGTTGTCAATCCACTGCTGGATGATTTTCCTCCCCACGTATCAGTCACGAGGATTGTTTGACCATACTTCACCACGCTGGTCAGTGCGGGTTGGTGATGCAGGTGGTTGGGGGGGAGATGTCTGGTGTGGATATCACTTGCCACTGATGTTTGCCGTGACCCGAAATTGTATTCCGGTTCCCGTTGGTTAAAGCGCAGTGTGTACACCACTCTGTCACCCACCACTAATAGCTCGTAATTATCCCTAATTGTGTGTGTGTGTGTGTTGCAGACGTTATATGACATTGCGTGCAAACGCAATCGGCGTTCAAGCACTGTGTGTGTGTTGCGTACAACTATGAGCGAGGCTTGCGAATCGAGCAGAACCGCCGAGGAACCAGGAGCCCCTGCACAGATGCCTGACGATCCTGGGGGAGCAAAGGGCCGCCCTGTGGATGTGGTGGGTGATGGCCAGTCCACTCTGCTGGCACATTCGCCGTGTGTAAGGCTCATCGAAGCGAAGCCTCGGGAGCAGCCCTGCATAGTGTTTGATTAAACAAAGTAGTTGTAATTACGTGGCCGTGCATCATTTGTTTTTCGATTATTTACCTTCTAAAAAAAAAAGTCTGGCCATGTCTCGGACCCCCCTGGCATCTTGCACCCCAGGTGTGTGTTAGTTTGCTTGTCCTTCCCCCCCCCCGCACGTCGCCAATTCGCACGCTTGGCTACGTACGGTGCGAAAGAAGTTGAACATACAATAGTATGTTTGATTCACCGTGTGCACGCACCCACATTACGCGTGTGTAATCCATCACCAGAAGTACCCCGAGTGTCCTTTCTTCCAGCGAATTCTGAACCACACAGGAGAAGGAGGCTGTCGCCACAACCGCTCCGCATATGAGAGTAATGTTCATCGCAGGACAGTAAAACCGATATTTATTTCTCAGAGTCTATAATTGCATCTAGCAGTCTTTGCTTAATTTGTTTAGAGTGCGGGCATGTGAGCAATCGCATTAATTTACAGTGAGGTAAAAAAGTATTTGATCCCCTGCTGATTTTGTACGTTTGCCCACTAACAAAGAAATGATCAGTCTATAATTTTAATGGTAGGTTTATTTGAACAGTGAGAGACACAATAACAACAGAAAAATCCAGAAAAACGTATATCAAAAATGTTATAAATTGATTTGCATTTTAATGAGGGAAATAAGTATTTGACCCCTCTGCAAAACATGACTTAGTACTTGGTGGCAAAACACTTGTTGGCAATCACAGAGGTCAGACGTTTCTTGTAGTTGGCCACCAGGTTTGCACACATCTCAGGAGGGATTTTGTCCCACTCCTCTTTGCAGATCTTCTCCAAGTCATTAAGGTTTCGAGGCTGATGTTTGGCAACTCGAACCTTCAGCTCCCTCCACAGATTTTCTATGGGATTAAGGGGGATTAAGGTCTGGAGACTGGCTAGGCCACTCCAGGACCTTCATGTGCTTCTTCTTGAGCCACTCCTTTGTTGCCTTGGCCGTATGTTTTGAGTCATTGTCATGCTGGAATACCCATCCACGACCCATTTTCAATGCCCTGGCTGAGGGAAGGAGGTTCTCACCCAAGATTTGACGGTACATGGCCCCGTCCATCGTCCCTTTGATGCGGTGAAGTTGTCCTGTCCCCTTAGAAACACACCCCCAAAGCATAATGTTTCCACCTCCACGTTTGACGGTGGGGATGGTGTTCTTGGGGTCATAGACAGCATTCCTCCTCCTCCAAACACGGCGAGTTGAGTTGATGCCAAAGAGCTCCATTTTGGTCTCATCTGACCACAACACTTTCACCCAGTTCTCCTCTGAATCATTCAGATGTTCATTGACAAACTTCAGACGGGCATGTATATGTGCTTTCTTGAGCAGGGGGACCTTGCGGGCACTGCAGGATTTCAGTCCTTCACGGCGTAGTGTGTTACCAATTATTTTCTTGGCGACTATGGTCCCAGCTGTCTTGAGATCATTGACAAGATCCTCCCGTGTAGTTCTGGGCTGATTCCTCACCGTTCTCATGATCATTGCAACTCCACGAGGTGAGATCTTGAATGGAGCTTCAGGCCGCGGGAGATTGACAGTTTTTTTGTGTTTCTTCCATTTGCGAATAATCGCACCAACTGTTGTCATTCCAGCCTTGTGTAGGTCTAGAATCTTGTCTCTGACATCCTTGGAGAGCTCTTTGATGTTTGCCATGGTGGAGAGTTTGGAATCTGATTGATTGATTGCTTCTGTGGACAGGTGTCTTTTATACAGGTAACAAGCTGGGATTAGGAGCACTCCCTTTAAGAGTGTGCTCCTAATCTCAGCTTGTTACCTGTATAAAAGACACCTGGGAGCCAGAAATCTTTCTGATTGAGAGGGGGTCAAATACTTATATCCCTCATTCAAATGCAAATCAATTTATAACATTTTTGACATGCGTTTTTCTGGATTTTGTTGTTGTTATTCTGTCTCTCACTGTTCAAATAAACCTACCATTAAAATTATAGACTGATCATTTCTTTGTCAGTGGGCAAACGTACAAAATCAGCAGGGGATCAAATACATTTTTCCCTCACTGTAGGATACTTTCATCAAGCTTTTTTCCTATTATCCACGACCACAAAGCTTACGGTCTATTTGAGAAACCGCATGCATCTCTCCGTGTTTCACTGCTCTTCATAAGTGTCCATGATGCTGATCCATATGTCATAGCTGGTAATACACATTAACATCTCTCTGCTGTTGACAAATTATTGACTTCAGCGTCCCAAAAGCGATCCAGTGCACTATAATGTGAGCTATTTTGCCCTCGCTGCCTTTTCAAGTTTTATCCTTCCGGAAAGTTATCTCCAATCGTTTGCCTAACTTGTTTTACACAAATATCGTTTTACCTATACATCAATGAATTCGAACGATTTCTGTAGTGAATTCCCTTTGGACGTTATAATGACTGTTTTCAGAAAATCTGAGCTGGTTAAGGTTTTTTCCCCATTTGTATTTATACCATTGTTTCTCCAATCCACTTTCTCAAACGTCTTCCATTGTTACTCTAAATAACTTTGGTCAAAGCGTGCCATCTTATCTAATTCCCAGTTTAAAATGCATTTTGGTACTTCTTTATAATTGACTTATTTATAAGTAATGAAAATACACAGTATTACGATGTAGATTAATTAATTGACAATGGTAGTAACAAACGGATAAAAATGATTGTGGTTACAACAGCAGCAGGATTTTTGGCTTGTGTCACTGGTGTGTTTGTGTTTGCAGTCGGTGATATTACCAGTGCATAATGCAGCTTGCTGGCTCGATGATTGTCTGCAAGGACTAATGGCCCAGGACTTTGAAGGAAGCATGGAGCTCTCCGCATTTGATGATGCCAGCACGGTGAAGTGTTTTAATCCTTGGTTAAAACTCGGATCCCACATTTTTCTTGTAATGTACAGCAAATCCTTCCCTCTCGCAGGTTTAGCTATCACGTTTTTTGCGGTTTCGCGCCAAGTTTATTGAGGTACAGTTTGCCAATCTCGATCCTGTTGCTAGACCATTTGCAGTTGACTGCGAGGTTCCTGTACGCATTGTAACTGTACTGCATGCGATGATGCGGGCGTTGAAGAACACACGCCATCTTGCCCCGATCTGATCGCAATTTTGTCTCCCAAGCGGGCCATCTCGGGTCCCAGGTTACCCGGTGTTCCCAGCCTCCAGTGAGGAGGCTGGGAGGTTTAGCCACACGATTTTTCTTCCTGTAGTGTACCATACCGTACACATATCCATGTACAATGCCAAGCAATATTTATTATTCAATGCATTTACCCCACAAGTTATATTTAACGCTGCAAAATAAGAAAATATATTAAATATTTTGCATTCAAAATAATTCCTGTTTAATGTTTGGGTTGATGTAGGGTAACTTAAAACAAAAGGAGGGGGTG
Source organism: Petromyzon marinus (assembly GCF_048934315.1). Lineage (NCBI taxonomy): Eukaryota > Metazoa > Chordata > Hyperoartia > Petromyzontiformes > Petromyzontidae > Petromyzon > Petromyzon marinus. The sequence goes on from NC_133692.1 coordinate 11,253,005, forward strand.
TCATATTATGAACCGTGAACCAACCCTCGAGTTTTCCCATGTACCTTGAGTTGCGGATCGTGGATTTGCCTATCATGGATGTGCCAATTGCGGTGATTTTCAAGAATGTAACTTCCGCGATGGGCATGGGCTTGCTGTATATTCAATTGCACGTTATGTTGGCAAGGTCTTATTTGGTCCAGCAAGTAAATAAATGTAACAGTTTATTTGAAAAATGTTTTTGCGTTATTCATAACAATCATGATTTGTATTTATATTATCAATTTCGTTCATATATATTAATACAAATCAGAGTGCTTTTCTTTTGATGAAATTTGTAACATTGGTAGATTGAGTAATGAGGTGACTTGATGTGTATGAAGAGGATCATGGTGGCAATTGTTTTCATATTGATTGTATTGACATTTAGTTTTGGCAAAAATGCCTTTGTTATTGCAAGCAACTGTCATTTCAGTTTAACAAATTTAACTCACTAAAAAAAATCCTTCATTCTTTTGCTCTCTCCTGTTAAACGAATCCGCAATGGAATACTGCTCACATGAATAGACATTGAAATTGATTTTTCTATTATATAGAATGTATACATTTGATTTTTTTTTTATATATACTGTTTTGGTCAGACATATGCAATAAACAAAATAAAAATTTACACGATCAAACGGTCAGTAAATCCATTTGTTGACTTTCCATCTTTCCATGAACGCTTACATTTTGCTGCAACTAATTTTCCTGTATATGCCAAGCAGTATTAAGTGGAAATATTGCAATGTGTACTGTATTATTATTTGAGACCGGCTGGTAATAATATCTTTCTTTTTTTTTGGCTAAAATTTAGGACAGCTCTCTGTGTATTTTGGAAAGCTGGCGTGAAAAGCTAAAAAAGAGAGGCATATTGGTGCTGGTCAGAGGCCATAAATCTTCCCAACCAAAGGGCGGTAAGTGCTGTGCTTTGGCAAGAATCTTAGACTTTTCTGGAAAAAAATAAACTCATTTATGTTACATGGTGGTAACCGGCAGCCTAGAGTGAGGATAACAAAACCAATCTGAACAAATATTGAGAAGCAAATGCAAGAAATACTGTCAAGGCCAAACTTTCTTGGATACACCACCTAGCCTAGATTTGCCAAAGCACCCTTGCATATTATCCTTGGCAGGTATATTTCAATATTGTCATCTTGAATGGTAGATAGACTCATGCTACATGTTATTTATGTGGCTGTCTTGCCACCACATTTTGCATTATCTGCTTGTGTGATGCTTTGGCCTTGGTAAAAATGTGGCATAACAAATCGCAAACATCTTCTTTGGTTCTTTCGGTAAAGTCACGTAGAATGAGAATAAAATAATAAATTGATAAAATAAAATAACACTAATATTCTCACGACGTTTCGGCCACAACACAAGCGGCCTTCATCAGGTGAAGGGACGAGACTGTCTGGTAGGACAGCGCTGTCCTACCAGACAGTCTCGGCCCTTCACCTGATGAAGGCCGCTTGTGTTGTGGCCGAAACGTCGTGAGAATATTATTGTGTTATTTTATTTTATCAATTTATTATTTTATTCTCATTCTACGTGACTTTACCGAAAGAACCAAAGAAGATGAATCATTGCAGTCACGAAAGCTTTAAATCGAAATTAAATCACAAACACCTTATCCAACACTCTAAAAAACATTCCAAAGGATATTTGACGGTGTTGTTAGGACACTGAAAGTAACTTTTCAAGCCGCAGCTTTGAAAATGTAATTATGAATATATATTTAAAGTATCATGAATGTATCAGCAGTGTTCTGTCCCATTGTGCCAAACTAATGTGTAGCACAATTCCACACTGATGTGCATCGTTATAACATTGTGTGGCAACTGATCAATAGGCATGAATTCCATTTTTTTATATTCCAGGCCTTTTAAAATCAATGTTTTCATCTTTACTCATACAAAGTCACGCAATTTACTGTCATCAGCCATGATTAATCTACTTCTAAATGAAGGTCTACCTAAGTCCTTGCAATCTCTAATGGTTCTGTAATGTAATAATCCACCAAGCTCCTGCACATGATTTCATTGCTCCTAATTTCACGTGGTTTTGTGAATCACTTTAAAATTACATTTAAACTTTTTTTGGTTAATTTATTTTCAATTACTCTTTGGTTCTTTCGGTAAAGTGACGTAGAAAGAAAATAAATTAAATAATAGAGTACGACGTTTCGATTGCAGCACAAGCAACCGTCATCAGGTATAACTAAATTTGAGAGAGAGACAATACACAGACACGGAGACACACAGATAGACACACAAGCAGAGAGACAATACAGAGAGACAGAGAGACCCAATGCCTCTGTGTCGAGGCCTTAAATAGAGAGAGGGGGAGGGGGCAGAGAGAGAGGTGTGTCTGCTGGGGCAGCTACTAGAGCAGATAAATTAGCATGTCAATGAAAGACCCAACAAGACTGGTACGTTTTTGAGAGAGTTGTGTGGAAATCCACCCTATGAGAGCCTGGTAAATTTTAGAGAGAGAAATAGGCAGTTTGAGAAAACAAAATGTAGCAATTTTTTTGGGAAATGTAATGCAATGCAACACAGAGAGTCGGCTAACACAGTTAACGCAACAACAAAAAGGCATTTTATTTTCAATTGTTGTTTCTCACATTCTTCAGTGGGATTTTCCAAGAACCAGGCCATTGCACAGAGTTCGGGCTGTCATCTGTGCTTTCAGGATGCAGTAAGTTTTGCAATGACACCATTGCACACACGGAGCAATAGAATGCAAATGTTCAGTAGATATGTATGGGTGCGACAGAAAGATATAGTTGTGGATTGTTTGTGCAGTCTCAGGTCATGCTTAGAATGTGGAGTTTTAATTTAGACTCCGAGCTTTGGCGCAGGCTGAAGAGACTGCCCTGAGTGCTCTTCAGCTTGACTGTGTTACATGAGCAACCAACTGATGATTTTGAAGTCTCATTGTGGTGATGGGAAACAACCACCCAATGTGTATCTTTATGGATCACCACAGAGGCCCTTTATTCATTTTTCCTTACTCAACCAAAACTGTAAACTGTAAAAATGAATGGATCACATGTGCACATCTTTATTTGAATTACCTTGGAGAACACATGAAATGCAATAACAAAAGGCATTTTTATTATTGCATGCTTTTTATTAACTCACTCTGTTGTATCCTCAAATTTTACCCACTTGCCAAAGTGGCATCCACTGCAAACTTGGTATGCTTATGTCATACTGATGACAATACTATATTCTACATTAACAATAAAAAAATATATTTTTTTAAGCATTATTTTTTATGTTATGTTTCGGCTTGGGTCTAATTGTCCATGCTCACCTGGCATTGCATGTAAATCACCACGGTCCTTTACGTTATGGCAAGCTTTGGGGCCACTTCCTGGAGTCGTGGAGTTCTTCCATTACTAGTACGGTACATTTCAATAAAGCGTGTTTTTAAAAAAAGTTTTTAAATATTACTTATTATTTTTGCCTAATTTTTAAAATCGTATTTATCTGAAAATGTTACCATCTTCTTGTATGATAGTTCATTGTCATCAGCCATGGTCTGTCCACTGCTGGATAAAGGTCTCCCCAAACTCGTGATCCTGTGATATAAGAATCCGCCTGGCACCTGCACACCAGCTGATTTGGTGGTTATTTGGTTATGTGGCTAAAAGCTGCATGCTTATCTGTATATGTGGCTCACCTTGAAGCAAATTCAATGTATTTGTCAGGCAAAACAATGATATTGATATAAATTTACAGGAAAGTGTATATATTGTTCAAGTAAGAAAGATATTTCCAACTTCTGTAATACTCTCTTAAGTTTTAGACTTGACCAACAGTGCCTGGGGGCAGTAATTGTAAGAGGTTGAATATTACATACTGTAGAGTTATATATTACATATCCATTTAATTAATGGTCAAATAAAACAGGTAATATACTGTTTTGCTTTTTCGATTTACATCCATATTAGGTTCATTATGCGTGTAAGCAAGCATCGGAATTTAAGGGGACTCATAATTATTTTGTCCTCTGACTCACCCCGCAGTAAATTATTAGCAAGAGTTCAAGAGTGGCAATTTTCACACACCTTACATGCATGCTGCGCCCTTAATTGTTCATATTTCCAGAAAGAGCCAGCCAGTTAGCAATCGTGTTCGCGCAACATCCTTGCCCTGTTTAACCGGTGCGTTTCATTTGGAAAGTCTCGAGTTAATGCTATAAAAGTCGTGCTTTGGCAAATTATTTTACAACACAAATGATTCATCTTTTCCACAACACGGGTACAAATGGAGCTTAGTGCGGTGACGATGGCCAGTAGGAATAGAACTGGATCCTTGGATTTGAGGGTTTGGCGGAATTGAGAAAGTACAGGCTCAGGGAGTGATTAAGTGTAGCACATTAGGAGAGAACAAGGAGCTCTTGTCAGTATTGTATACAGAAGCAGTGCAGAACATAGGTGCAAAGCAGTAATTATAGCATTTGCGCTTACATAATACATGGCGTGGGGTGGGGCAGTGGCGTATTGGTTAGCGCACTGTGGCATTAACCCAGCATCAATGGTCAGTGATATTGAACTGGTTATTGAGCCCCATAACATCAACCCACACTGACCAGTTTGGTGCGGTATGGTCAAGTGACCCCGTGACCGAATTGGTGTGGGAAAGCTTTCATCCAGCAGTGGATTGTAAAAGTCCTTTAAATATACTTGTCTTATTATTATTATTGCTTACACGAACGTTATTATAACCAAATGAGAGTCCATTGAGACTAAACTATTTTTTGTAATGAAGACATGGGGTACAGAGTAAGATTTATATATTTTTTAATATGTGTTTATAAACACATCATAACGGTGTCAAAATTAAACCGTGTACATTTTTTGAAGTGCGTAAAATCTGTTGTTTTTTGGCGTAATGTTCTACTTTACTGCTGTGCTTCAACTGTCTATTTTAAAATGCGTGCATTTTTTTTACTTTAGGATGACGTCATGATGCCAGAAAGGATAAGACTCCAGTACGAGGCTGCTCAAAATCACCCCGGGGCAGTGAGTGTTCTGTGTGTGCACCCAGCTTCCATAGCTTTGTATATCCGTTAGCTAAATATTTAAAGCAAAGCACTAATGCACTCTTGCAGAAGGTCAGCATTTAAGTTAAAATGCCTGACTCACATTTAGAAAGTTGCGAGTTCAGCTGCCTGAGTCGACTCGACCATCATCTCTACATGGTTGACAAAAATTACAACTATTTTTACATTAAATTAATAATGATTATCACGTGACTAAATATATCCCTGAATTGGCAATGTGGAATGTTAACAGCTGGCTAAGGCCAGCACTGAATGTGATTGGCATACCAGTAACCGCTGGGAGATGCTATGACTGGATTTTTCACGATGAAATTTGTACGAGCTTGGGTTGGAGTAATGATTTTATTATCGTCTGTTTTCTAAATGATTGTTATGATAATTATTGTTGCTCGTTTTATATATATAAATGTTATCTCATGACAAAATATTAATAAAGTTAAATTAAAAGGTATAAATCAGTGTTGTAGCTATTGCCACTTCAATTAGTGCTTTACAAAACGTGTTTCAGAGTAGTTGAAGTCTTGGCGTTTATACTATTCCATAATAATCTTTGAACATTTTATGAATTAAATCTTGACTTAAAGCTTTCCTGACTGCAGGAATTCATACTCTTTGAGTCTTTCGGTAAAGTCACGTAGATAGAAGAAGAAAAGTAATAAAAAAATAATCTTCAGGTGAAAAGATTCAGCAGTCCGCTTGCTGTTGTGATTTTTTTTTATAATTTTTCTATCTACGTGACTTTACCGAAAGACCCAAAGAGTATTTTATGAATTAATTACATAGCGTGTGACTAAATTTGCTTTGATCAGAAAATGCATGGCAGGTTTATATTGAGTGAACTGCAGTTGGAGGATCTTTCAACAAGCAGGTGGGAAGGAGGACGTCCGCTTGCGTGGCGATCGAAACGCCGTGCTCTATTATTATTTTATACCCACGTGACTTTACCAAAAAAACCAAAGAGTATGGATTCCTGCAGTCACGAAAGCTTCAAATCAAGAATGCAAAATACAATTACAGAGTTATGGGACAGTGATAACGCGATAAATTGTCGCGTCGTAAAAAAAATAACACGAAATCAGTATCGCACCGTATCATGAAAAATGCTGTTGTGGCAACCCAAACGTGAGCATACGGTTTATTTGAAGGTTGTTTTATGCCCAGGTGATAGGCTGCCAAGTAAGGAGGGAGCCAGAAGACTCGACAGAGCGGTACACGCGGTGGATTAATGGCCTCTCTCAAGAACAGCTGCTCACTCAGGTAAGGGCACGGTCCACTGCGTGGTGACACCACCCACCCATTGTCCTACCTACAGGCCTTGGGAGAAATGTTCATTATTTTCCAATCATAAAATATTACATATTTTGCACGTGCACGTTTATGGCTGTGCTTTATTTTGGCCTGAGCACAATAAAATTAAGGCAGGTGCCGCCGGAGGCAGGGATATAAAATTGCGGTCGCATGTGCACACACGTGCATGCCTTGATAAGTGACTCAATAAACTTACACAACTTTGCTTACTCTCTTAATGTACATGCAAATATACACACATAATTATCCAGGGCAATGGTGCTGTGGTGTAATGGTTGAAGTCTAAACATTTGTCAAGGTACTTAAATCCTACCAACTATGTTCACCTAGCAGTATAAATGCATAAACCGCAGTCGAATGGTAGCTTGCGGTAAAATGTGGGTAGTCCGACCTCTCCAGTGTGGAAGAGTAGGCCAAAATATAATCTAGAGGCGCTTTCTAGGGCCCACTCTAATTGAGACACTTCCGCCAGTACTACCGTGTGCAAGCACACACACTAATGTTTGCGGGGTGGTAGCTTCAGTGGGAAGTTCTACTCAGCCACAATTTGAGGGAAACATGATATACATGTACCACTCCAATGTCCGCTGTGTTTAACACTGTATACCGAACTGCAGAAGGAATTCATTTTGAATGTGCTGCCAGCACCGCGTTTCCCCCCTTTCCTTTCACAATTGCAGTGTATACATACAAAGGGCGCTGTGCTCTTAATGTGTTTGCATTCAAGAGTTAAAAAATAACTCTTTTGAATTACGGTGATAAATAGGCACTTTGAGGTGTGTTAGTGAAGCATTGAAAACAGGATCCAAACAGTGCCTGGAGTGTGTGTTTTGAAGAGGTCATGGGGCAGTGATTTTCCCTGCTTTCCTCAGTCAATGGAAGCAGTTCTCGGGAATTTCTACAAACCGTCATGACGAGCCGGTTGTTCTTGATTATATGTTTATTGAAAATTATATTTCCAAATATGGCTTGCTTAAAAAGCCATCCTTGTTTTTTTGGTGCTTGTGCTGTGCATAGGTTATTCATAGAACACGTAACTATATGCTTGTGAATGCAATTTAGTACCACTACATTTTAGAGGTGGATATACGATGCAGTGGTTAGTGCACTGTGCTGTGATCTTGGTGACCTGACTTCGATTCCCGGCCACAGCTAACATCAGTAGTGACTGTTATCTAATCCGGTCCTGGGCCCCTCTCCGTCCAGCAGCCAGCACTGACCAGCATGGTCAAATAGGGTTTAACCAACCCCGGGAGTGACGTGATGAAATGGCAATGCATTTATCCAGCAGTGAATTCACAGCAGGTTGTAAATTATGAATACTTTTAATGTCCACGTAAAAAGGTCAATACAGTCATTATAGATCAGCATTTTTCCTTTAAAATGTTTTGCTATTGTCATTCGAATCCGCAAACTGCATAAACAAAGTACTTGTTTACAAATTGTAGCAGTGACTGCATTATATATTCTTGAACCAAGATGACCTGCTTTGGCACAGTGAAACCAATTTGGTGTGTGACGCAGCTGCCCTGTGGTTTGTTTCGGGAAACTGAACTCAGTACCTGCCGTAATGTATTTATTGTATCTGTGTGGTAACACATTACATTTTTGCAATACATACACCCGTGTGCGATTTGCAGGCATTCACCTCACATGGCCCAACCGTTATCATGCCCACTTGGTTCTGTCACAGAGACCTCTTCAATGCCATCGGAAATTTTGACGAAGGGGGGAAGGTAAGGTTTTATTGCTCGCCGGTTATCTATTTAATGTTTAGAAAAAAGGATCCACTGTTAAAATGTTAGTTTCCAAAACGGTGATGTTGGAACCTTTCGTTGCGATACATATAAAAAAAATTAATGGACGGCTCACTCCGTGTCGGTTGTGTTTAATGCAAACAAGCCAGATAATGTGGTGCGCTGTTTATTCAGGAGAATTCATCTACCCCCCGCAGTGTGATTTTAGCCGTGAATTGGAACCGTTGCATTGCCTGGCAGAAGAGGATGTGGCCCACCGATTTGTAATGGCATTGTCGGCTTATGGACTGCCAGACTGAAGCGAGTGGGCTGAAACATTTAGCGTAGCGAGGCCTCAAAGGGAGTTTGGGCGCTTGAGCGTGGCTACTTGTTTGCGTCTAGGGCGTTCCCGAGGACCTGCTGTTTTTCTACCAGCTCCTCCGCCTCGGGAGCCGACCCCTTCGCGTGGACCAGTGCCTGCTCACGTACCGTTACCACCGGACGGCCGCCACCCACTCGGTCCTCGAGTGAGTTGGGGCAACCAAACAACACCCTGCTCGAGCGAAATGACGGATCGCTGTCATCATCACGAGCAACGGCGGGGGCATTGCCATCATAGTCGTCATCATAATTACTGTCCAGAAACACGATTACAATTACACGTCACAAGCCAGTGATGTTCCACTTTACAAGACAAAGTCGTAAAACAATTGAAAGAAAGTAAATACTGTAAAACTATGAAAAGAGAGAGTATAAAAGTGATATATTTATATAAGAATATTTCCATCTTCAGTCGCTCCAGAAACAGCAGCAGCAACACAATTATCACCATCATGGAACCTCCTTTGCCAGTACCAAAATATGAAAATAGGGTTTTCCCCTTTTATCTGGCAACACAACAGGTGTTAAGTTCGCGTTGAAGGGAAACAACTAAATAATAAAATATATATAAAACAATAAAAAATTCTCACGACGTTTCGACCATAACTCAAACGGTCGAAACGTCGTGAGAATTTTTTATTGTTTTATATATATTTTATTATTTTGTTGTTTCCCTTCAACGTGACTTTACCGAAAAAAACTAAGAATATGAATTACTGCAGTCACGAAAGCTTTAAATCAAAATGTAGGTGTTAAGTTGTTAAAACACCAAACTGAAACCTTTTTCAAGGAATCATGTCTGCATTAACCACGGTGGCGAGATGTTAACTACCTCGCCTCGTATGCAGGTCGTGGGTTCGAACCCAACCTTGACGCCTGTTGTATTTTTGCCGTTTTCATGCTCTCCCCGTGGTCATGTGGAATTTTCTCCGAGTCTCTGGTTTTTCCCTCCACATTTAGAAACATGCATTTCGAGTATTTGGATGCTATACATTTCCACACGATAAGCCACTTTGTTGAGCTTTCATTTCTGAAAAAAAAAAGCTATGTAGCTCAGTGAGCCTTACCTGGTTAAATATAATGAATAGTTTAGTTTAAAGTATTACACATTGCTGCTGGTGTAATGTATAGAGGTGCATTCTGCGTTGTGATGATGCAGTATGCCGTACTCCCAGGGGCACCATATGGGATCTGCGTGTGCGCTTCCTGGAGGAGCGTGTGCTGGCGCAGTGGCAACGTTTCACCATTTGGAATGCGGGCAAGCAGGGCAGGAAGCTGTACAGGAGCCTCGGCGTCCACAGCCGGCACAAGGTGCTGTGAGGCATCGCGCACAGCTTACCAGTGCTAATACGTAGGGGTGGAACGACGATGCACCTAGCGATCCATGAAACTCATCACCCATCATCAGCCATGAGCAATCCAATGCTGGAGGAAGGTCTGCTACAGCCGTAGCCATCTTTCAAGGGCTTGCGATGCGATAAGGGATCAAGACAGTCGGCTTGAGGAGGCCTTCATGCTGCGGGTTGATTCATTCTGCCTGAAGATGATTTGTTGTACATAACACCTTCACGTCACACTTGTAGCCGCGACAAGGGTGAGACTGAAAGCAATGTTTAAAAAATAAGAATAGATTATCTCTATGCCGTGCGGATCATGGGTGTTGCTTTGAGCGTACTTCACTACGCTGGTCTGTGCGTGTTGGTGAAGCATATACATGGGAGCATGGCATGAGATGGCCAAACATCTAAACATATGACCATAGAGCTTGGGCAATTGTTGGCACAGGTTCTGGCCACCTTCCTGTTTGCCTGTGCATGCCTCTGAATAATTATCCGAGTGGACAACAACTGCGAGTTACAGATTTTTAACTACGCCGCTATTACATTACAACAGATATTTCTGGACTGCTCGCTGTCAATCGCAATGTAGCCCCAAGCACTATCTAGGTTCACATCGTTGAGATTCTGAGTTCTGATAGCACTGAGCAAATTTTGGGTGGGTGAGGTGGCCATTGGCACACTGATGTATGGTTCATTCTACAGACTGTAACTACATTATACTTTAAGAAAGCATGTAATATGTGATTGATGTTAGCAACCGGCTCCAGGCTTTGCCCACTGTCTGATCAATGTTAGTGTCACGTGGCATGGGAGGCAAATTACTCGGTTCACTAATTATTAGGATTCTATATTTTACATTACTTTAAATATCATGTCTCACAATAAACAACGTATAATTTTAGGATGACCCTGCCTATGACTAAAGCCAATCAATTTATTCGGGGAAGATACATTAAAAGTATATATTTATTTGGTTATAAGAACAGACTAAAAGCATATTTGTGGAAAATTGCAGCTTTCTGGTGCTTTTATAGAATCATTAAAATATACTTCAGTTTGTTATAATCGTCTGAATATATGATAAGTGTGTGTGTGTGTTTTATTAGTGTATTATTTATATATGCATATGAATGCTCTCACATAAAGTCCAAAGTAGTAGCTCAGGGAATGCAATTGAATAATTACCACGTCCTAGCTTTTACGTTCCTAACCCTGATATTATGTTTTTATACCATATTTAGCTCTGCTTAAATATGTACATATGTAAATGAAGTTGCTAAACTACTTTTTTTATTGCATAATGTCTTATTATTTGCAGGTGGAGGCATTTTGTGATGTGGACATTAAGAAAATAAAGAAAGGGTTTTATACATATGAAGAATCACAGGTAAAAATAACTAATTTTGGAATGTTCTTGTGGAAACTATTAAAATAACATTTCTATCCACGCCCAAAGTGCGGAGTGCAGTCTCCATCGATTACCCACTCAATCTGTCTGGCCTCTTTTCTCTGCTGTTAAGAAGGGCCATTGCTCAAATTGTTGCATATATATTTATTTTTCTTTCTTTTAGGGCACTGCTATTGACAGATGTATGGAGTTTTCGTTATTAGTGGAATGCCGTCTTTTCCTGTGCTCAGCACTTGCCCAATGCATGTGGAATCTGACCAAGTCCCTTGTAATACCTGCATTCCTTCCTGTGCAGCTAAGCTATCTATGATCTCCAATAAATCCTCTTTCTAATGTGTATAATCATCCAGAGGGGTAGGGGGCTGGGGAGCAGTGGTGCAGTCATGAGCGCACTGTGCTTAGAACCCACCAATTTCTGTTGGATTAATGTCCATGGCTAGCATGGGGCGGTTATGTGGCTGTTAACATGGGGTGGTGATGTGGCTGTTAACATGGGGTGGTGATGTGGCTGTTAACATGGGGTGGTGATGTGGCTGTTAACATGGGGCGGTTATGTGGCTGTTAACATGGGGTGGTGATGTGGCTGTGAACATGGGGTGGTGATGTGGCTGTGAACATGGGGTGGTGATGTGGCTGTTAACATGGGGTGGTGATGTGGCTGTGAACATGGGGTGGTGATGTGGCTGTTAACATGGGGTGGTGATGTGGCTGTTAACATGGGGTGGTGATGTGGCTGTTAACATGGGGTGGTTATGTGGCTGTTAACATGGGGTGGTGATGTGGCTGTGAACATGGGGTGGTGATGTGGCTGTGAACATGGGGTGGTGATGTGGCTGTTAACATGGGGTGGTGATGTGGCTGTGAACATGGGGTGGTGATGTGGCTGTTAACATGGGGCGGTTATGTGGCTGTTAACATGGGGTGGTGATGTGGCTGTGAACATGGGGTGGTGATGTGGCTGTTAACATGGGGTGGTGATGTGGCTGTGAACATGGGGTGGTGATGTGGCTGTTAACATGGGGTGGTGATGTGGCTGTTAACATGGGGTGGTGATGTGGCTGTTAACATGGGGTGGTGATGTGGCTGTTAACATGGGGTGGTGATGTGGCTGTTAACATGGGGTGGTGATGTGGCTGTGAACATGGGGTAGTGATGTGGCTGTGAACATGGGGTGGTGATGTGGCTGTGAACATGGGGTGGTGATGTGGCTGTTAACTTGGGGTGGTGATGTGGCTGTGAACATGGGGTGGTGATGTGGCTGTGAACATGGGGTGGTGATGTGGCTGTTAACATGGGGCGGTTATGTGGCTGTTAACATGGGGTGGTTATGTGGCTGTGAACATGGGGTGGTGATGTGGCTGTGAACATGGGGTGGTGATGTGGCTGTGAACATGGGGTGGTGATGTGGCTGTTAACTTGGGGTGGTGATGTGGCTGTTAACATGGGGTGGTGATGTGGCTGTTAACATGGGGTGGTGATGTGGCTGTGAACATGGGGTGGTGATGTGGCTGTGAACATGGGGTGGTGATGTGGCTGTGAACATGGGGTGGTGATGTGCCCTGCGCGGTAGTGTGTTTTCCCGCTCGTTCGTGGAGGCCCATGGTTTGATTCTGGTTACGTATGCATGTTGAACTTATTTTGCACCGTACGTAGCTAACCGTGCTAATCGGAGGTACACATGGTGGGGGGGGGGGGGGTAATCCTTGCACGACCCCGGTCTCTCGTTACAAACGGATAGACAGACAAAGGATCATTTTTCACTCATATGATGACAAAAACAAGGATCTCCAAATCCATGAATGGTAGTATGATTATTTTAAAGTGCAGTACTCTATAGCGTTTCAGCAATCCATCAGGAGCAAATGATCATAACCAATCAGTCATACAATTTACATTTGTTTTTCCCACTCCATGTCAGGTTTCTCCCAATCTGTTGTCCCGAGTCGAGAGGTATTCACTATTGTGAGGTCGACATTAATGTTTTTAATACTCGCAATAAGTCACATCAAATATAGGTACAGACAGCTATCTTTTCTGATCATGTGACCATCTTAATAAGATAATGCACACGTATGCATGGCAATACACCTTGTACTACTTTTGGTTGATGAAATATCATAGTAGTATGATGTATGAACAGATGAAGCTGGACGTTGCAGAGTTAAAATATTAATGAAGGTACTCTTTTTTTTTAGGAACTCAAGAAACCAATTATTCCAATAAAGCATTTTTCATCAGCAACTCCACCATTCATAATCTGCGTGAAAATGGTAAGCTTATTGCTGTATTGAGTGTCAGCAACCTCACGAATATGCTTCTGTATCGATCTTGCTTCATTCTTTTAGATTACCGGACAACTTACCAGTCGGGATTCGTTTAACGCTGCAAGGTCGATCTCTATGACTGTGCCTCTTTGGGCTCTCCCGTTGTGTAGCTTTGAATGGTTTGTATATGCAATTCCAAGTTTAAAAAAAAAACACAAGAGTCCTTTGAAGTAGTTCAAATAAATGCTGGTGTTGTGTGTGTGTGTGTTTTTACGAGGGCTTGTGCTGACCATTTAATTTTTTCAGCTCGCAAAGAAAGTATTTTGGAATGCAAATTATTTAGTGCAGAGAGTGTGGCCTCTGGGGCATTGTTGCCCATTGCAGGTGGCCAGGAGTGAGGTCTGGTGGAGGAGCCAGTGTCAGGGCAGATTGCTATCGCTTTAACAAACAGCCCAGAGCTGGCAGTGGGGTCGTGTGTTTATTCTTTGAATCTCTGACTTCACGAAGCCATAGCCGAGGTTTTTTTTTAATTATAGAGATGGACGTAATTATTTTAGGTTCAGCATTTGTAAAAAGTCAGACTTACAACTGCATGCACAATGGCGTTTTGGTTACCATTTAATCGTCGTACACGGGATAACTAGTGAATTCCAAATAATCGCAGGTTTATTTTTTTTAACTAGTCATGGGTTCGAAAACATCTGTAGTTTTATTTATTAACTTGTCATTTTACGTGTAGATTAACTGAATCAGCAGCTTGATAACTTGTCATAATGCATCTGTTTCTACAACAGCAAACCTAAACAAAATGTTTGATCTTGGTGAAAATATCGAGCCTCTTAAGGTTTTTGCTGCAGGTAAAGTTCCATGTAAAACGTTATAATGAGTTGTTCGTAATGCTGCAGTAAGTCGTTGTACAAATTTACTTTATGCAACACTGACTACTGGGCAGTTGCCAAAAGGCTTTAATTAAAGAAGATATTTTAGCCTAACTTCCTCAGTATGAATGTATACAATCAAAGCAATTGTCATGACCCCATTGTTAAATCATGTAGCCATGCCGGTCTGTAGAATTAATAATGATTGTGTTTTTTTAAATTTAGTAAATATATTTTTTTACTTTTTACAGGATCTCACAAGTGGGTTGTTTGAGAAAAACTTGGAGTCATTACATTTGACCGAAGGAGTCCATTTCTACCACTTCAATTGAATTAAAATGGAACCTCATCAAGATCTTTATAGCGAGTATACATCATGTCGAACACAAAATCACGCTGCTCTGATTATTTGTGACTTTTCTCTCTTTGTATACCAAGAGAATGTTTGCCATTACCACTTGCATGTTAGATGCTATTTAATCACCACAGTACAACATTTGTTATACTTCGATTATTTGTTACAGTCCATTTTTGCTTGACAATCAATTATCCATTGTTTAGTCTATTTGGTGAGCGCTTAGTAACATGTGAGCAATGCTTTGCTTTCTCGTGGGTGCAAGCCACGACTTGACATGGATGCTAATGCACACGTGACATGTTTGAATTAAAAATGTTGACCACTACAAAAAGCCGTGGAATACCCCATGGACTTTGTAAGGCGAGCAAATGTTTCTCATTTCTGAATTTTCATCCTGCCTAATCCTTGTGCAAAATACTGGAGTAAGGTTTCGAGATCTTGGCATGAAGACCTCAATCCCTGAGCAATGGCAGGATTCTAATAAAGAAGGATTTTCTTAACTTCAATGAATGCTAAGCTTCTTAACGCGATGATACAATTTCTGCCCCGCGACCTCTCTTTCATGACAGATTGTGCAGCCCAAATGAGATCCGTCAGGTGGAAACCGGAACGTCACCCAACATGAGGTGCGGTCAGCACAATTGGTGCCAGTGTCTTGGTAATGTTCAGGCCTCGGGAAGCGGTCTTCCGTCCTTGTTTTCCTGAAGCGACGTCCTTTGTGTAGCTTTAAGGAAGTTCCCCCTGCCCCGTGGGTCACTCATTCACACCAGCGGACATCACGGTTGCCCACTGAGCCGCCCCCAAACCAAGCCCAACGAAACCCGTCTTGTTAAACAGGCTTTTAATGCTCCACGTGCGTGTGTCCACTCAGTGGCCTGTAACGTTATCCCTTTTAAGGAACAAAGCGCAACGTGAGTGTTGATGAACCATGAAACGGTGACTTTAAAGGCAATATTATACTCATATCAATGTCTTTCTGTCCTCGCAAAACGTGAGAACAGTGGCGCATGCATGTGGTCCTGCACTTTGGAGGTAGGGTTGGTGGATCATACCGGTGTTTATTATGTTTGCGGAACACCCACCAGCAGGACTGGAGATGCCTGTTTGAAGGCAGTCCAGAAAACGGATTGTTGACTTATTTATCAACGATACTTTTTCGAGTGTACATTTTTCTTCAGTGAATTTTGTACCTTTTTATTTTACTCACATGTACTCACATATTTGCCACATGCAACATTGTTTTAAAGAATGACAAGTTTACAATAAAAAAGTCACCATTCACCCGACTAAAAGTGTTTTTATACTCATTGAAGCTTTCCTGGACAAATTCAATGTAAGGATTTTTTTTGTTTAACAATCCACTGTTGGATGAAGGCCTCATCCCATGTTTGTAGTGATTGACCATACTTCACCATGCAAGTCAGCGCAGGTTGGTGATTATTAACAATCATTGCATAGCTGAAATGGGCATGTCGAATAGTAACATTATTTATTTAAGTTATTTTTACTTTCGTAAAAATGTATTGAGAACTATGAACAGCATCTTGCATCGTGATTATATTTGTTTAACGCAGTAAAAATATCAGATTCCAAAGATTCTACAAAAGTGTGACTGAACCGCCATATTTTAAAGCATATTTTTTCTATCAACATGCTACCCTTAGCTTTGTTGTCAAGCGAATGATCAGGCATTCATTATTATTTCAAGCACAGCCGGGTTTTAGTGAAGCAGTGTGGCACCGCGTTGCATGCATTCGACAGCAAATCCTTGCTCGTGCACGGGTGCCATTAACCCCATCCAGCCCATTTGCCACGGACCTCCCCTGTGGAGCCCTGTGATGGATGTGCATTCATTCAGGGAGGACACCTGTGGTTCCAAATGAGTGTATAGGCAGATTGATTTGGATACAATAACCTCCGCCCGCCTCCTTTGTTCAGAGGGAATAAACGAAGGCGAGGCTCGTCGGGTTTGTAACCCGTGTCAAATAAGTAAGGTGTAACGATTCATTATTCATCATCGTTATCAACAACAACAACAACGCCGCCATCGCCTACTGTGAGGACAGTTAACTATTGCCATACAAAAGCTTTGGTCGAAATGAATTGTGCACTACTTGACACAGGTATTCTGCTTTTCCGCAACTGGCATTCAACAACGGTGAACCTAGAAATGCAGTGTGTAGTGAGTGATTGTTTATAGATATGTATTTGGTCCCGGTGCCTGTAAAATGACCGTCCCTTGTGATCAAGGTTTTGCAGTTTAATGACTGCTGATTATCAGGCAGTGTGCACGCTTGATAATATTTACACTGCGTTTCAGAGGGTTCGATTACATCTCGCGCCTCCTGGTCTTGGCCAATTTAATTATCTAAAATACGAGGTAATTCAAGCACCGCAATATCATAAATCTATCGGAAACATGTACAGTACAAATCAAATAATCACTGCATTTAGAAGGTGCGCCACTCTTATCGGGCGATGCTGTCAAAAAGTCGCGCTCCCTAAATGAGTGTATCGGGTAATTTGCAAATAAATTTTAAACGACAAGTTTGAACCATGATGCCACTAACGCCTGGCTTGCTCTCAAATAAGTCGTGTCACGGAACCTTTAATGTCCGCTGTGAAGCAGACTGCGCATTCGTCGTTGGTCCACCCGCAGCATTAACCAGGGCAGCCGCTGAGTTCCAATCGCGAACCCACTGCAACAAGCGGCAAACGCGTGACCGCAATCAGAGTGCGTTGCTTGGAGATCACACATCTGGGACATTAAAACAGGGGGTAGACGTGATATGGAGTGGAGTTATCACACATCAGGTACATTAAAACAGAGGGGAGACGTGATATGGAGTGGAGTTATCACAAGTACATTAAAACAGAGGGTAGACGTGATATGGAGTGGAGTTATCACACATAAGGTACATTTAAACAGAGGGTAGACGTGATATGGAGTGGAGTTATCACACAACAGGGACATTCAAACAGAGGGTAGACGTGATATGGAGTGGAGTTATCACACAACAGGGACATTAAAACAGAGGGTAGACGTGATATGGAGTGGAGTTATCACACAACAGGGACATTAAAACAGAGGGTAGACGTGATATGGAGTGGAGTTATCACACAACAGGGACATTAAAACAGAGGGTAGACGTGATATGGAGTGGAGTTATCACACAACAGGGACATTAAAACAGGGGGTAGACGTGATATGGAGTGGAGTTATCACACAACAGGTACATTAAAACAGGGGGTAGACGTGATATGGAGTGGAGTTATCACAAGTACATTAAAACAGAGGGTAGACGTGATATGGAGTGGAGTTATCACAACAGGATCATTAAAACAGGGGGTAGACGTGATATGGAGTGGAGTTATCACACATCAGGTACATTAAAACAGGGGGTAGACGTGATATGGAGTGGAGTTATCACAAGTACATTAAAACAGGGTAGACGTGATATGGAGTGGAGTTATCACACAACAGGATCATTAAAACAGAGGGTAGACGTGATATGGAGTGGAGTTATCACACAACAGGGACATTAAAACAGAGGGAAGACGTGATATGGAGTGGAGTTATCACACAACAGGTACATTAAAACAGAGGGTAGATGTGATATGGAGTGGAGTTATCACACAACAGGTACATTAAAACAGAGGGTAGACGTGATATGGAGTGGAGTTAGTCTCTCAAACTTCATATCTTGTAACGATCAATCTTGTGCACAACTTATAAATGCTCGCATTTTGTATATAGTGCCATCTGCTGGCCCTTCGGAGTTTTCGCGTAATTCATGATTATGTGTTAAGAGCGAAAACTCACTCTAATACATTATTGGAAATCGTAATACTTTAAGTGCGGATATTGTGAGCGAGTCTTATTTGGGTGTCACTTGAATCTCCTAATAAAATCCTCTACCCCTTTGCATTTTGAATTATGTGTCAATGTAGGATTGTGGAGATTGTCTCCATCCATATGTATAAGTTGAATGGCAATATCTGTTTATGATTCAGTTTCTGCCAGAGTGATCAGATTGCTAGCAATAAGCATCAGGCCAATTTGCTTTAAATAAATGTCTCAGTTGCCATTGTTTTTTTTTTTCATCCAGACCTTTAATTGTCAGTAATTGTTTCTAGCAGATACACAATAATGCCCCGCGTTCTTGATTGCCGGTTCACACGTCACTCACCCACAAGTCAGCTGTGACGTTTTAGACAGCGCATGTCAGAGATGCGTCCAGCACAGTTACCGATGGGCTCGTGCGGGAAACTTTGATTTAATTAACTGTATTGCCTGCCTCTGATATGGAACATATAAGCCGGGCAGGCTTTCCTATTTGGTTTCACAGTAATGGAAACCTTCATATTGAACACCGTGCCGTGGCCAGCTGGATATCGAACTGGATGTTCTTTGTGGGTGTAAGGTGAAACCAAAATCACCGCCGTCATATTTTGAATTACACTCAAGAGGTCGAGTCCGTTCATAACATAGCGCCTCGCGGTCAGGTAAGTAAATATTGTATTTTTTTTCAGCGATACATTGCCAATGTTTTGTTGATGCTACACTGTATTGGTTGCGATGCTGCCACGGGGTAATGATTATCACACTGGACTTGAAATCAATCCACAGGTCACCGGTTCGCGAATTTATCTCCCGTGCCGCGCAGCAGGTGAAACAATGGTGAAAGTTTTATGAAGTCTCCCCCCTCCCCATCTCTGTCCATCCAGCAGTAAACATGCGTACATTGCAGTCGATTGATTGGCAGGTCGTATGTGGTGGTGGTGGTGGGTAAAGTCTGGGTACCCCCACCTAATTGTAAGATCGCCACAGTAGGTGGCCAGCACTGGCATCAGAAAGTTATTTCAGGGCTGCATCGTCACCTCATTTACTTTATTTGTTGTCTTGTTTTTGGTCTGATCTATTGGCGATGGAGGAAAACTTGGTCAGATCTCGCACGGGAGAAGGTTTGAAGAAGAACATCAAGTAACATAGTTGATAGTTAGTTCATAGTTCATTTATTTGGTATAGCCCTGTGAGCCATTCGGCTCTTGAATCGGGTGCAACGGCAACAAACAAAAAACATGAACAAGAAAACATCTTAAAGTGATTATGTGACTGTGCAAACAGAAAATACAGGAAAAAAATATCAAATATTAACAAAAACAAGTCTTCGCCTACATATATTTTAGTAGCGTGTGTCATTACTCCTGCTGCGTTTTGCGAATGTATTTCCTCTTCAGATGTGTTTGGATACAATTAAAAAAGCAAGCTTCCTTCTCTAAGCTAAGGCAAGCGTCATTACATAGCTTGTATCATTGCCTCATTGCACTGGGCGATCAGTCTCCCATTAAACAAAACGAATCATCTCTGTGGGATCTTTGAACTTGTTTAAGCAGACATTTCATTGGAAGCGTGACGTTGAGACGAATGCGTTGACGACGTTTAAAAGCTGGCAAGTCGGCTTAGAAAGTGATATTACTCACTCCCCTCGCGCAAATCTCTTTAAGCTTAGGATACCCCCCAACTCGCACGGGAACCTTTCACTTGAGAATGGCCACAACCCAACTCACATAAAGCTGTGAAGGGCAAATGAGAGGCAAGCTCAATTTCAGACTGCTATATCAATGTTTGGAAACTGGCGATGTCGAGACAACATGTTGGGCCTTCAGCCGGAAAATTATCTGTGTTCCCTCTTTTTCGTGTGCTATGGCCTGAGCACTCGACTCGCAACCAGAAGGGTACTAGTTGTAATCCTGGCCAGCGGTCAACTCGCCCGATTTTACCTTCTGGTGTCGATAGGGTGAGAGCCACTTTGTGGGCAGTCACATTAGAATCTACTGACCCCTCTCATGGGAATGTGGAATTTCCACAGTTGGCTCAGTGCTTCCAGTGGAGTAGAGTGTTGCCACTGTACTCCAGGCACGGATACCTTTTTTCATTATCTCCTGAGAGGGGTGGCCCTTCGTAACGCGAAAACTCGCCTGCAGGCTCGGGAAGACGGGAAGTCTCCATATCCATGCTAATGCGTTATCATGCCGTTTGTGCAAATTCATTCTCAAGAGCTTTGGTCAGACTTGATCACAATATATTTCGGGAAACTGTTGCTTAATGCATGAAATATTTTTAGCCTGAAAGAGCATTCGGGTCCACAATGTAAATTATTTGATCGGTGAACATCATTTAGGTGGGAATTTGTACTTTTGGCTTAAGGAAATCCTCACGGTGTTACTGGTCATATGCTACTGCAGGAACTGCTGCAGACTCTCTTACAGGGTTGTTATTAAATAATTCAGCGATGCATTATGTTTTCTTTTCATTTGCTCATATATTTCCCTGGACGACAGAGCTAAATTTGGTGAATTGTAAGTACTTATTAGATGGCAACTGGCACGGCGTTGTTTTATTCCAGTGTGTTAATGCAGTACTCCTAATCCTCGTGTGTGTACATACATTGTTTAACATCTATTTTTGTATTGCTTTTCGCATAAAAAGAAAATATCCCAGCTTGGCAGTTGAAACAGTGGTGCAAGTCTGTTTAAATCCCCCCCCCCCACGCCTCCGTCCACCCTTAAGGATAAATGTGTACACCAGTTAGTCGTTCAAACAGGTCGCGTGCGGCAGGATAAAGTCCGGCTACTCCGACCTCTTGAGTAGCCCAAATAACCTTCAGAGCTTGCTCTCTAATGGAGGCCCTTCTACGAGGAGTGGCGTGAGCGAATAATTGCACAGGCTGCACCTTTAAGTTTTAAGTGAGACGCGAGGGCAAATGTACCCTGGTACACTTACGCCTTCTCGCTGGTCCCTTACGATGGCTCCCGCTGACCGATTAAGAGTTGCACGTGCCATGCGGAGCAGAAAGAGATCATTAGGAATCAGAGGGGCTTCTATATTAATCATAGGCTTGTTTACCCAGGACATCCTCACTGAGTCAATAAGAGTCTTACCAAGTTTATGCAATTAAGGGCAATGTTGCTGTAATCCCAATTGAGTAGTTATGCGGGTGATAGAATTTGTATCATTGGAATGTTTGGCCCGCGCCAGTTGCACTGTGTGTGTGTGGTTTTAGCTGTGGCGTCAAGGTGCACATGGCCTGGCACATGCGTCGTGGTGACGTCACCGCCACTTAGTGGCGAATTGCGGTTGTTGTTGTTAGCGATGGGAAGCACGTGGAGAACCTCGAGGAAATCCATGCAGAGCAGGGAGAGAACGTGCAAAGGCACGCACAGAAAGGCACCCGAGTCATGAATCGGACCCGTGTCATGAATCGGACCCGTGTCCTTCCTCTCTGTGAGGCACACGCGTTACCAATGCCACACCGTATAGTATAGTCATGCTGCTTTACACAAATACCTATTCATTTAATTTACTTGGAATGCTCTTTTTGATTAGTTAATCTTTCTCTGCTCTTAAACTGTACAGTAGAAGCTGCACATTGAAGCAGGAACTTGGCAGTAAAACATATAAATGTAAAACATGTGAACTGTACAAAATTCCGTGTTACCAGACACGCACACGCGCTGAGCCTTACACAACAAATTACATTTGTGGTGTGCGCCTGTTGTCCTTGGGGTCTGGTCGTTGGGCTGCTGCAACGACACGGGATGGTTCCTGCAGAGACCAAACTGTCCTCTTAAATATTTGAGCACCTGCAAGCTGTACATATCCAGCTTATGAAATGTTAACATTTCCATGACTTATTTTTTGGACGTAGCAGATGCAACTCCCAGATGATTTATCTGCTTGGCCAGATTGATTTTTTCTTTCAAATGCATAAAACCCACAATATACTGAACCGTTTTGTTGTTGTGTTCTTTTGAAGAGTGTTGACAAATGCTGTCATTGAAAGATAAAGTTCGTATGAACGTTGCATGCGGAATGGTTAGCTGTGAAACGTCTGAGTTATGTGAGGCTTTTACAAGTAAATTAATCGATAATTTAATTATGCGCCTTTACAAGACTTTGCTCACTTTCAGGTTTAATCTGTGCCTCTGGTACTGCCTGTGGTGTAATGTAATGAGTAACGGCACTTTGGCAACATTGGTTTCTATATCTGTACGTTGCTGCATTCCAATCAATGCATATCCACACTACTTCCCTAATTCACAAAGATTCATCATTCATTAGAATGTTGCCATTTAAATAACAGACACCATCACAAGACAACATGGTGATGAAACTCATTTTCTCATATGCTCCGTGATTTAGGATCATTTTCGCAGTGTTCTTTAGTAATTTTGATACGTATACAGTATTGTGCGCTGCTCTTGTGTGTGGATCCGTGACTACGCATGCTTGGCTTAAATTAACCATAATGACTGCTGTTTTGCTGTGGTGACGGTCTCGCAATCCTGATAAGTGACCAGTTAAGTTAATACGAGGGCCTTGTTTGAACTCTGGGAGCTAAAAAAAAATGTAATCGGCGTTTATACATGCGACGATGCCGTGGTGTGTCGGTGAGCACACTGGACTTGCAATTCAGAGGTCGTCGGTGGAGAGATGTTCACTACCTCGCTTGGTATGCAGGAGGCCGTGGGTTCGATCCCGATCCCGACTCCTGTATATTTTGAGTTTGCATGTTCTCCCCGTGGTCACGTGGGTTTTTCTCCAGGTCCTCCGGTTGCTCCCCTCCACATTTAGAAACATGTCTTTTAGAGTATTTGGCTTCTGATATAAATGCCCACGTGATGAGCCATTGAGTGGAGCTATCATTTGTGGCCAGGTCGCTTCTAAAACAAATTTCTGTATAGCTCAGTGGGCCTTACCTAGTAAAGTAAAAAATAGTGTAGTTTAGTCTCCTCGTGCGGCAGTTGAAATAATGGACAAGCTTAGCAGTGTATCTATGGATACAGGTTGTGCGTGGTGAGATAAAGTGTGGGTACTTCCAATGCTGCCAATGTAGAATTTTAAATTGTCTCCATAACATTCATAGTATAAATACACGTTTCATAATACAGTACAATGTAGTCATTACAAATTTGCACGTATAATGAAAAGTAATGCATTGTATTGTCTATGTTGAAGTGTTGCAATTTTTTTTTAAGAATTACGATTTGTTACATTTTGTTTGAGCCTTCAGATTGAGGTCTGGTGATTTTGGACAGCCCGGGCGATTTCCGCTCTCGGCACAGCAGAAGTTACACAGATGGCTCATTGTCTTTGGCATGGATTCACTTCCGACCTGTGAATGTAATCACGCTCACTTACTTGGAGGTGACTTGAGGAACAAATATTTGCCTTGAGCAAACTCAACCCAAAACAGCATACAATCTGGTAATGCAAGTGTGAGTTTTGTGGCAGGGGCTTTTGGAGATGCCCAATGGGGCAACTCTGCCTGGTGTGCTGTTGGGTCTGGTCGGCTGAATGTGCGATGTGTGAAATTAGTAAGTGTCTTTATCCAACGTTAATCAATGTGCACTCATCTTTATGATAATGAAACACCCCTTACCGCACTCCCACAAACTATTCCGCTCACAAAATCAAGTAATATTTCACGTAAATAACTTAATGGTGGAATTACTTCATAGTTTCGGGTTCAGCAATGCGATATTCGAGGTGACAAGTCGTTTGCAAGTGATTACATAGGACATGGCGTCTATGTCGAGGTTCTGATCCAAATGGTGCAGTTTTTTATCGTATGGAATTTAGAGGTCATATGTGTAGTTGTTCTTACGACTGAGCTATTAAAGCACGTCAATGTCATCTTGTCTAGTCAATGCCATATTGTCTAGTCAATGTCTTCTTGACTAGCGGCTCCTTGCAGGCCGTTGTAATATTTCCACCCAATTAGTTGTATACAATGCGTACGTCAACCTACCACTCCCATATGCTTGCTGTATCCTACAACCAAATTTAAATGTGTATTGTCGACTGTGTTATCTAATTATTGGTCTTCCAGTACATAATCGAGTTATGTGCAATTTTTATAAAAACATCCACCACGCAGGTCGAGTGAGGAAATCAGCTCTTGTGCACAAGCCAGATCGATTGTTGCAGCGTTTAGCCCTTGAGAGATAGGTGTCAGTTCAGAGACAGGCCTTCCTCCAGCCGTGTATTAACCATGGCTGTTAAACTATATTCACAACAATCTGCTTCACACGTGCACCTCTGCGAGAGGAGTGAGAGAGAGAGAGAGCGCGCATCGAATTAAAAACTAGCTTTCCGTGTTTCAGACACGTTCTCCCCCTCCCACCCCTCCCGCTGCATGCGTGCCCAAATAAAAATTAAATAAGCGCGAACGAAAAAAAATCAATTAAGGATGAAATCAAAGCGATCCGTCTCGTAACGGCGGGCGCTGCACGCACGCGTCTCCCGTCCGGTGCGCCGTTCACTGGGCCCCCTCTTGGCAGTAAACGAACCCACCCCACCCCACGTGTGCGCTTTGGCCGCTTCGTCTCGCCTCTAAGTCGGTCCCGTCCATTCTGCTACCGACTTCGTCACGTATCCCTCCCTCCCTGGACTGCGAGCGCCTACAATGCCAACCTGTGAGTAAGTGCCACGACTGTATTTTGCAGTCTCTCCGCACGTGAGCGTACACACGGGGCAAAGAAGCTGCCGTGATCGAGTGAAGGGACAGAATGTGTTTGCTTGTTCCCATTTGCGATGCTGTATTGAAACAAGCAAAAAAAAAACCGCACGTTTCGTTTAAAGAAAACAACTATGTGCTGTGTTGAATAGTATTCGATTTTGTGCCAAATATATCGATTGTTATATATTTATAAATCGGCGAAAATGAGATTTTACTAAAAAAAATATTTAATTCTCTGTTGGTTTTTCGGTGTACTGCTGTGCGAATTAAGAACAGACTGAGCTGTACGTCCGTGCTCAAATATTGCTTCATTCACTCTATACGCATCAGTAACGTTGAGGAAAAAAATAATGTGCTTATCTTCATAGTGCCATATAAGGTAGTCGGGTTACATTGCCCAGGGATAAACATGATGATTTAAATAATGCACTGCATACAAAATACACACTGTTGTATAGGGATGCCCAAATATTCGCCCTGGTAGACTTCTTTCTAACCACTGATTAATTTAATGACACGTTAGATTCCATTCTATATAGAACACTTAATGGTATGCTCTCATGAATCTCAAACATTATCACAGTTCTGCGGTTTGGCCCTTTTTGTAAATGTAAAAAAAAATACCAATCACCAGTGGGAAAACCCACATACACATCCCACGACAGTCGGCTCCCACCCACCGATGTTAATATTGGGAGGATTACTGCATGTGTGGACGCACGCGGTACACAGTGTGCGCCATGAAAAATGCTAAATGCGTGGTCGGCCAGCTCGTGCAGTGGTGTGCCGGCCTTCCGGATGAGGTCAGAATGCAATCGTGACTTGGAGGGCTTTGACTTCCAACACAGGCTGCAGATGCGTGCTTGTGAGGAATCCTTTGCGCGCTGCCGGCCAGAGGCAAGTGCTGTCCACCTGGTTGCTATCCACGGTGCCGATTGTTTCCACGCTGATTGTTTCATTGGGGGTAAGCTTGACACGTTGATTTTCGCCTCGATCGCATGCTATTTATTTTTGCTTGCACACATGGGTTATCGTAGGATATTGTTACGAGACGCTGTGCGGAGAGAGAGTTTTAACAACTCAATTGTATTGTGGAGCCTATGCAATGTTATTGTGGTGTGTGTGTATAGTTTCACTGCATTTGGTAAATGTTCAACTGTGAAATACCACTCGAATTTAATTGTTCATTAGCCACTCATTTGTAGTTTAGTAGTTTAGTTTTTCACGTGCAAATTGAAGTTATAATGGATGTATGCATTTTTTGAAAGACAAATGTATGCAGCTTCACTTAACTAATGAGGCTGCTTTTCAAGGAATGGCCATATCCATGATTGTAGTATGACTCTCTTGATGCAGTTTCCGACAATTCAGTCGCCCCCTGCACCCATCTCCAAGCAAGCATGTCGTTAGTGCTCTGAAATGCCACACTTATTGAACAACAGATGCACGCACATTTATGCAATTATGAGTCGCAGTACATCACTAAGATAAGCTGTGCCTTCAAGTGGCCATTTCCTAAATCTGTTTTTAAATACGGTGCACGCTCCAGTGGTTAGCCTTCAGATTTTACATTTATACGCTCGGAAAAAGATCTTAATTTAAAATGCAACGAATGCAATTCACTTTTTTTGCTTATTAATGCTAAATGGGAGTTTCCGTTAATTGTGTAAGCATGCGTATGGAAATTGTAGCCTACCTGTATCCCACTAATTGCATAATTAGACGTTCATTATTGGGTTATTTTTTGGTGTGAAATATAATGCACATTTTCCCGCACTACAATAGAACTCTTTTCCGTGGCGATGTGGCGAACAAACATTGCTTATCCTAGAATGTAATCTGCAATTTTACTTCCACATCCTCTAAAATAATGCGAGGATGGTACGGACAGACAGGAAGAATAGGGCCGCGGATAATAGTACATTGAATGGACCCTACAGCTGGTGAAGGTTTAATCGGAGTCCTGAGTAATAGGGTCACAGATGAGAGGAGTTCTCCTGTAATCCGAGTTCCGTGTGTTTGAAGATGTTGTGTTGTGCACTCAGGACAGAACTGCCCATCTTAAGTACATTTGACCACACATGCGTCATCAGCTTTAATTGACGCTGGTACAATTAAACGTGATTTGGGGGTCCTGGTGCAAAGACCTGGTGGCTGGCTCTCATGTTCATCACAGAAACTGCCCCTTTCTCTCAATGGCTCTTCAGGCGGGCACAGCAATGTATTAAACTCACAAGAGGTAGGTCTCTACTGTTGTTGTTGCTACTCTATATGAAGAGCTGACATTTACTTGTAACGACTGAGATATGACATACAAACACATTGGCATGACTGTTAATGATACAGAATATGGATACCCAGGGTGGCTTTTTGTAAATCGACTGGAATCAAAATGATGGAATAAGAAAGGCTTCGACGCGCAACGTTGGAGTGCTTTTGGGAAACTGAACTTGATCTAATCAAAAGCAACATGCCAAGAACACAAGCTGAAGGGTGCACGTAGATGCGTGGAGAGATGCTTGCTTGCAATGACATCGAGAGGTCATGATGGGGAGCACGTTGATTAAGGAACATCGGCAGGTTAAAAGCATCACGAGAGTGTAAATAACCGATGGTCAGGAATCATGACGGAGTGGCGGCGAAGTGGTGGAACATTCGAGCGTGTCCACCGAGGAGAAGGAGAGAGGACATCAGCCCGTGTGCGGGTGCCACGTGGTTTGTTGCAGGGCAAAAATCTTGAGAGATGGCGAAAGCTTAGAGAGGCCTGATCCAGCAGTGGACCCATGATGGCTGATAATGTACAACTACGTATGTTTAACTTATTTCGCACCGTACGCAGCCAACCGTGCTAATGATGACGATGGTGACATAGTCATTATATCAACCGATGGTAATGAAGTACGGAAAATTAATAAATAACTTGACAAACAAAACTGCCAAGTGGGAGCTAAAGATAAATACGGGGAAAAAACGAAATGTATGTATTCTGAACAACAGGAAATCATTGTTTGAAGGACATACGTGGAAAACACAACAGTGTATTATATACCTAACCCAGTTACTAAAGGCGTATCACGATCAACATTATAAAATAGAGGCGATATAGAGCAGGATGAAGTCTATTTAAAATAATAATTTGATCATTAAAAATCTAACTATCACTATCCAGAGAAGAAATTGTTTTAAATCAGTGCATATGAATGAAAACATCGACTCTGACAATGAACATTGAACAAAAGCTGAAAAGTGCACAGAGAAGCGTGGAGAGGTACAGTGAGGAAAAAGTATTTGATCCCCTGCTGATTTTGTACGTTTGACAACTGACAAAGAAATGATCACTCTATAATTGTAATGGTAGGGTTATTTGAACAGTGAGAGACAGAATAACAACAACAAAAATCCAGAAAAACGCATGTCAAAAATGTTATAAATTGATTTGCATTTTAATGAGGGAAATAAGTATTTGACCCCCTCTCAATCAGAAAGATTTCTGGCTCCCAGGTGTCTTTTATACAGGTAAAGAGCTGAGATTAGGAGCACACTCTTAAAGGGAGTGCTCCTAATCTCAGCTTGTTACCTGTATAAAAGACACCTGTCCACAGAAGTAATCAATCAATCAGATTCCAAACTCTCCACCATGGCCAAGACCAAAGAGCTCTCCAAGGATGTCAGGGACAAGATTGTAGACCTACACAAGGCTGGAATGGGCTACAAGACCATTGCCAAGCAGCTTGGTGAGAAGGTGACAACAGTTGGTGCGATTATTCGCAAATGGAAGAAACACAAAAGAACTGTCAATCTCCCTCGGCCTGAGGCTCCATGCAAGATTTCACCTCGTGGAGTTGCAATGATCATGAGAACGGTGAGGAATCAGCCCAGAACTACACGGGAGGATCTTGTCAATGAGCTCAAGGCAGCTGGGACCATAGTCACCAAGAAAACAATTGGTAACACACTACGCCATGAAGGACTGAAATCCTGCAGTGCCCGCAAGGTCCCCCTGCTCAAGAAAGCACATATACATGCCCGTCTGAAGTTTGCCAATGAACATCTGAATGATTCAGAGGACAACTGGGTGAAAGTGTTGTGGTCAGATGAGACCAAACTGGAGCTCTTTGGCATCAACTCAACTCGCCGTGTTTGGAGGAGGAGGAATGCTGCCTATGATCCCAAGAACACCATCCCCACCGTCAAACATGGAGGTGGAAACATGCTTTGGGGGTGTTTTTCTGCTAAGGGGACAGGACAACTTCACCGCATCAAAGGGACGATGGACGGGGCCATGTACTGTCAAATCTTGGGTGAGAACCTCCTTCCCTCAGCCAGGGCATTGAAAATGGGTCGTGGATGGGTATTCCAGCATGACAATGACCCAAAACACACGGCCAAGGCAACAAAGGAGTGGCTCAAGAAGAAGCACATTAAGGTCCTGGAGTGGCCTAGCCAGTCTCCAGACCTTAATCCCATAGAAAATCTGTGGAGGGAGCTGAAGGTTCGAGTTGCCAAACGTCAGCCTCGAAACCTTAATGACTTGGAGAAGATCTGCAAAGAGGAGTGGGACAAAATCCCTCCTGAGATGTGTGCAAACCTGGTGGCCAACTACAAGAAACGTCTGACCTCTGATTGCCAACAAGGGTGTTGCCACCAAGTACTAAGTCATGTTTTGCAGAGGGGTCAAATACTTATTTCCCTCATTAAAATTCAAATCAATTTATAACATTTTTGACATGCGTTTTTCTGGATGTTCTTGTTGTTATTCTGTCTCTCACTGTTCAAATAAACCTACCATTAAAATTATAGACTCATCATTTCTTCGTCAGTGGGCAAACGTACAAAATCAGCAGGGGATCAAATACTTTTTTCCCTCACTGTACATGCTCGGAATTGAACTTGGAGACAGGCAGAGGAACACGTGCATCAGATAATTAAACTGAGAGACAGGAACACGTGGATCAGAGACTACATGAACGCGAGATGCCTCACCTTGACTGTTCAAAAAGTAGGTGGGCTTGTGCAAGACGCACCGCGCGAAGGCATAATGTCCGACGGAAGAGATTGGTGACAGAATGAAGCCAGAGGGGAAAACACGCACAGGAGGATGACCACCACGGAGATGGATCAATGAGATCAGCTCGCGCACAGGGGTGAGATGGATTGTGACATCACAGGACTATAATGGATGGTGATGGAGTGGGGAGACCTTAATCCAGCAAGTGAATAGAACATGCTATTGATGAATAACATTAAACTTTTGCAGTTGTTGTGGTATTAATATGGGCCACAGCGTTTTTTTTTATTTCACAATTTATAAGTAATCGGGAGGGTGTAATATTTCAATGAGCGTTTTTTTTTTCTTTGGAGTGCTGCTCGGGAAAGTAATAATGTTTTGGCAGTGCAAGTGCAATTCTGGGAGGTTCAAATGTCGGGGTTAGTGGGTGACTTATGGATGGACACTCTGGGACAGCTCGATTGAATGTGTCACGAGGCAGAGCCCGACGTTGCCTTATGCGTGGGCTGGCTAGCGTTGGTGTGAAACCAGATGCTCGCCATGCACCCGTTAGCACACGTGTGTGCATAACATGCGCGCGTTATTATTGATGTGCCTTGAATGCGTTTACAATTCCATATGTTTTACCTTGTTCTATAAGGGATCAACACCGTAAATTAGAGGCATTATTCAAATTAAACGCTGGTTGTATATTGCCGCATGAATTAGGTTGCATACTTTTGCGTATGCTTGTTGGTTGGTAAATGCTGGAAGCTGTAGCCTTGACTCCTGGGCTGGCCATTGGGAACCACGAATCTATACGGAGCGAGCACAACACCTCTCGATGCTGAAAGCAGATGCTCTGGGAGGTCATTCTGCTGGCTGGCAGAGCAATTAACACCACATTAAACCATAAACCTGACACAACTGTGGAGAATTGCATAAAGCATTGCATGGTGGAAATGTGGTTTAAAAGCAAGCGTTTAAAAATACAAGTGCTAGTTAGCATCTCTGCTTACAACCACTGATGATTACAAATGACTGACTCTACGTGTGCTTTCATATATAATATATAGTACGTGTTGCATTTATTTCTAATACGGAAAAATGTATTATTTCTAAAGCTCAATATAACACTTTTCTGAGAAGCTATCTTGCCATCTGCAAAACAGAGGTAATTATCTCCCTGCTCGCGCAAGAATAGGGCAATGCTTACAGCGATACCTTGACTTTCGTCCACTTGACTTTCGTCGCTTCGCTCTTTCGGCCGTTTTTAATTATCACCACATTTCAAATTCCGTCCACGCGTTTTTCCTCTCTCGTCCGATTTCATCGCAAACCTTCCACGACGTTCGCGCCACGCGCCATCTTTTTCGTTCAGTCTTTGAATAGAAGTCGTTCGGTGAGCATTGCTACTCTAATGAGCCAAGAATGTCTGTGTGTAACGCTCGTGACGTCACTCCACATGCCACACCCCCTCCCCCCCCACGTCATTAATATTCATGAGCGGGTGGATTTTTACACTCGCTCAGAAGACGGTCGAGCGGAAATAAAAAAAAAATGTCCCGCAAATACGCTTTAAGTTTGACGTTTCTTTATTGAAAGTTAATCTAATGAATAATTATACGCAGCAACAAAGTGGATTTGGTGTCTTTATTTCTTCACCACTTGAGGCAAAAGGTACATTATGGTAAAATAGAACATTTCTCGGTGATTTTCCAGATATTGTATCGAATTCCAATTTATTTCAACCCCAACGACCGAAAGTAGAATAGAATATTGTATCAGAGCACTGAATTTGAACAAATTCAAGGTCAGTTATATACAGTGCTACAGTGACGTAAAGTGAGGTGTTTTATGACAGTTTCGTGCAAGATTCACTGCCAATTAAATTTACACAAGATACAATTATACTCTGCTTAAAAATTTGGTAAATATTACAGCTTCCGTCCTAGGATGGGCAAATAAGCTAGTCTCTTATATTTGTGTTTATTCCTCTGAATACTGTACTCATTTCTGTGATTATACTGTAAACAATTTATAGTTATTTTGTGATAACAGTATAATACTAGGGTGTTCATAGTTATTTTCGTGATTTTATAAAACACGTGTACAATATTCACACTGCTTATTTTTGCGATTACTGTAAAATACTTATTTTTGTGCTTTAATATTCACAATCGGTCCAAAAGGGGGATGATGGTAAAGCTAAAAGAATCTATGAGGTTCTCAATTCGCAAGATAAGCTTGACATAGTCAAACTGAATCAGAATGGCTAAATGAAGGCTCTGCTTTGACATTCGTCCATTTTTGACATCCGTCCATGCTCTGGGCCACTAACCAGACGAACGAGCGAGGTGTCCCTGTGTCTGTCTGCATTGGAGGCTCTGACGCAGTGTTGAAAATTTCCACTTTCCAATAAGACGGGTCGGTACATCCGTAGAATGACCACTGTAGGTTTCCAACAAAGTGCGACAGATTTTACTGACCTTGGATCTCGGCTGAAGTGGAGTTTCTGGTTGTCCTGGTTTGCCCAGGATTGTCCTTTTGTGCGTGTTTATTTTTGAGGCAGCTGCCCTGGCAAACCTGTAAGTTTTCCCAGGACACTTAGAACTGCAGTTTTTGCCAGTTGAGTAATAATACATTGGTGAAGACAATGCAGCTACATGTAGTTCTCTCCTGATATTGTGAGATATTCTTCTTCCCATTATATATAATTTTTCATTTAGCCACAGAGGTGGCAACCGTAGGCTGAACGGACCCTTGAACAGGAAATACACTTGCAACCCTCCAATTGTGAGCTGAGAACTGTAACCACATCACGATCTATCCATATTTATTATACTGTTACTGACTTCATTTTCATCGTGTATTTTATTAAACCGTTTCTGTAAGTTGCTTCTGATTTTTTTGACGTAACCTTTGCAAATACTTAGCTGTTAGTGCCCTCTTGTGGCTCAGATACGTTATCAGGCCATGTAATTAGAGGAAATTTAATTTAAATAACGTACATTTAATATACCCTCATTTGCATGAAGTGCTGTGTATTCCAGTCTAAACAGCAATGCATAATTTTCTCTTCCAAAATGTTTTAATTATTTCTAAGAAAACAGTTTTAGCTTTTATTAATGTTTAATAAATCAGGCTTATTTTGGTAATGAATGTTATATATTTGCTGTTTGGTTTAGGGTTTAAGAATTTGGAATAGGCATCAATATGAATATGTGTCAGTGTTAGCCTACCTTCCATAATGGAGGTTTTTTTTTTTGTTGGGTTAGATCGCGTAAATATATAAATGTGTCGTTAAAACCCGCCACCACCCGACACAGCCAACTAGTAAGGGTTGTCACGTGAACAGAACGTGCCATTTCGTCACTAGTACAGCACACCGGTGTGTTGGCGAGCAAATCCACAACATTTACAACCTGAGTACGACGTTTCGTCAGTAATTGCAACTAGCTTCATCGCCTGATGAAGCTGTCGCCTGATGAAGCTAGTTGTAATTACTGGCGAAACGTCGTTCTCAGATTGTAAATGTTGTGGCTTGGCTCTCCAACACACCGGTGTGCTGTACTAGTGACGAATTGGCATGTTCTGTTTACGTGACAACCCTTAGTTGGCTGTGTCGGGTGGTGGCGGGGTTTAATGACACATATATTTACGTGATCTAACCCCAAAAAAAACTCTCATGGATGATATTGGTCGCGAAAGGCCTACGTGTTAAGCCTTAATTGTGGGTTCTCCAGCTCGAGCATGTGTATAACCAATGGAACATTTTATAGTGTACGTTTATAGCATCAGTGATTCAAATAGAGCACTGTGGCTAAATTGTTGTTTTAGAAATTCTGCATGAATTAAAAAAAACGAACCAATTACATTTGATCTCATCAATTAAATAATGTCCATAAAAGACCAGGAACAGGCCTTTTCTAAGGAATCTTTCCCATGAATAAATAATGCAAACTTAAGAATGCCCCTTCACCCGAGGGTATTGAGCAGTGATATTACTTTGCTCAGCGTGGAACAGAGGAAACCTATCAGAAAGCATACATACATTCATTTCATCACCAGAGGACGCGTTCCTGCTCTACATCAGATCATCAGGTCAAGGGTAGCGCTTGTTATTGGGAGACACATTTACACCGTTCCAACCAGAATGTGAAGATTGGCGTGAGGGTCAAAATTATCGTGTCACTACTATATATATACTTGTATATGAATCGCATCACTTCATCACCGCACGTCATGTCTAATAGAGAAACAAGACGATGTGTCAGACGTAGGTGTTAAGGGTTAGAGTGCGTGACGAAAGCTTTGTCATTGTTTCATTATGGACATCAGGTTCCTCAACATCCACGCTTCATGCGACTGTGGGATGGTTTCCGTCTGTTTGTGAAATTGTGCGCATTGCGAACAGTCTTATTATTCATAATTTAAGTATTTATGTGCTGCTGTTGTTAGATATACATAAATATACGTCAAATAATTTGATGGCATGCGTAGATAATATGAAACACTGCAGTTGAAACATTATGCACATAGTAAACACACATAGATATTTTTTTAGGATAATGATACCACATTTGAAGCCTTATCTTTATACGTGGGATGCTGCCGTGGTATAATGATTATCACATTGTGTCAATGCACACTCTTTAATCAGTTATTGTTCTGGAATATAAAGTGGATGTTTTCAGTCAACATTTTTGCATACATTGTATACAGCATATACATGCTTATTAGGTTTACACGGAAAAAAAAAGCTCACGGGACCTTTCTACATGGAGCAGATGGATGGAAAGATATGACAGTGCGGTTTGT
This sequence comes from Petromyzon marinus, assembly GCF_048934315.1. Lineage (NCBI taxonomy): Eukaryota > Metazoa > Chordata > Hyperoartia > Petromyzontiformes > Petromyzontidae > Petromyzon > Petromyzon marinus. Next base: position 11,288,109 of record NC_133692.1, read on the forward strand.
CTAATCTCAACAGATAAAGCAACAATAAAACAAAGTCCCAGTTATATTCTTGGTTCTTTCGGTAAAGTCACGTAGAAGGGAAACAATAAAGTAATAAAAATATAAAAAATGTTTTTATTTATTACTTTATTGTTTCCCTTCTACGTGACTTTACCGAAAGAACCAAGAATATTAATCTCTGCAGTCACGAAAGCTTTAAATAAAAACAAAGTCCCAGTTGTTTACGTTGCTACAAGCTACATCAACAGGGGCTGTCATCTGCCAGGGGTGCGTGCAGAAGAGGGTGGCTTAATGACATTTAAAAACCACAGGAGGTTTGAACCTTTATCTAATTGTACCATGATAAGTAAAGGTAAAAGCGCTGCCCTACAATTGCTTGCTCACGCCACTGCTGACGAAAGTGCCCCCCACTAGAGGGAGCACCCTCTAAAAAGTGGTAATTGGCCTACTCTTCCACGCTGACCAGATGCCTTTGGTTGAGGTGGGAATTACAACACATTACCCCACAACAAGTCCCCTGGACGATAGACTAACTGGCGAACTCATTTTTACTGCTGAGTGGACAGAGGTGACGGGGTGGGGTGAACACAACATGCATATTGAATGGAACATTCTGGAAGGCAAGTCCTGTGTGCTAACCATCACACGCCGTAGCAGCGTCTGTGCAATAAAGCTCTATTCTATAGTATATGCAAACAGCGTATGCATTTGTGTTCATGTATTATGTGTAATTATTATACGTCGCACCTCCGATTAGCGCGGCCGGCTACGTACGGTAAAAACGTACGTGTTTTTCGCATGTGGTTTTGTACACAATACACAAACACACATATAGATACATGTAAGTTCAGACTGTATGTGTGTCTATGTGTGGATTGCATACGGTGCGACACAGGTGTTGTATTTGTGGTGCAGCAGGCTGTGTATGCGTGTGTGTGTGTAGTCCGGCAAAAACAACCTTCTACCTCCCTCGTGATGCCGGATGGCAACGCTGTGGTGGGCAGTGCCATTGGGGGAGGGCCAATTTAGATTGACCATTCTCCTCATGGCGTTTGTAACCACCACAGCGGTGAAATGTGGGGGCTCTGGACGGGTGCGAAGGACTGGTAACCCCTCCACCTTCAATTAATTACCACAAAACCACGTATAAAATATCTAATTAATAAGCTTGTCCCGGAGGCCCCAGGGGGACAGGTGTCTATGACGACTTCTGGCTAAACCCCATTTGGCAGAGCCAGGAGATTGAATCATTACCCTCGGCTACTCCCGAAACAACAAAAAAAACACTACTGATGGCCACGTGGAATATTCGAATGCTCACTGCGGAGTAGAGGCTGCCATTCCTCTGTCGGGAGCTGGACTGGTACCGCCTGGATCTCTGTGGTATTCAGGAGGGTCCGGTGGACCGGCTCTGGCTCCTGCCAACATGAGGATTGGATAGTCCTCTACTCGGGGCAGGAGACTACCAAACAACAGGGAGTGGCTTTTCTTCTGAACAAAATAAGCCTTCCCATCAACCGGAGGCGAGGAGTGGTGGTCGTGGTTAATTATACCCCCACCAAAGATGAACATCCGTGGAGGGATGCAGGCAAGGCCAATGAGTCCAATGGCTTCTATGACCTCCTGTCACAGGTGCTAGCTAAAATGGCCCCTCGGGATAGAGTCATCCTGTTGGGCTACTTCAATGCCCGAGTTGGTAAATGATGCTGGCACCTGGTCTGGAGTGATTGGAAGGCATTGGCCAGATCAGCTCAATAACGAAGGTAGGAGGCTGCTAGATTTTTGTGCAGCCCATAGGCTTGTAATTACCAACACGCTGTTCCGACATCGGCGCATCAACACAACATCATGGATGCATGCCGGGTCCAAGCAAGAACATATGCTGAACTACGTAGTGACGGAACAGCGGATGCGGGCCCATGTCCTTGACACCAGGACCTACCGTGGAGCTGATCTGCCCACTGACCATCACCTTGTCATCTGTAAGATGTGCCTGCCATTCTTCCACTCCGGTGGTGGGTGTACAACCAGGACCCCATTCAAACCCAATGTGGCCTGGTCTCAGCTAGCTGATGAAAGTTGCAAGCGAGAATTTAATCATCGCTTGCGGCTGGGGTTGGCATCGTCCCTCACTCCTCCAGATGTCGAGGGGAAATGGGCAAGGTTTAGGACTGTGGCTCAAGCAGCTGCCATGGCTGCTTTGGGTACACGGTCCAGACCTCCCTAGATACCCTGGCTGACAGAGGAGGTGTTCAGGCTGGCTGAAAAAGCGACAGGCCCACTCTCATCGTCTAAAGCATCCCACATCAGAGAATGAGGAGGCTTACCGCAGCCTTCGCTCGGAGGTTCGGAGAGCCGTGAAGTGCTGCAAGAATGGGTGGTGGTCGTGGGTTGCTGAGGAGATGGAGTCTGCCTCAATGGCCCGCGATCACAAATCACTATTTAACTCCATCAAAAAAGTAACCTGCAATACCACACCTATTACCATCATTAGGGGAAAAAACGGTGATCCATTCTCCGACCCCCAGGAACAGATTTGCAGATTTGTTGAGTATTTCTGTGAAGTCCTGGGGGAGGAGAAATCCCTAGGCATAAAAAACATTGAGACAAAGTGTGGATGACCCTGATGAGGCTACGGTGTCTCAAATATTGGAAGAAGCCACTCCCTGTGAGTAGCTGGCTGAGGTGCCATCTGGTCGAGGAAGTACAAAAGAGGAAATCTAGAGTCTGAGACCAGGAAAGGCATCAGGCAGAGATGATCTCCCAAGCGAAATGCTGAGGGAGGGTGGCATTTGTGCACAGACTGCCCTACATGACATCATAACAACAGTCTGGACCACTGGACGGGTTCCACAGGATTGGTAGGATGCCCTAGTGGGCCCCCTCTTTAAGAAGGGGGACCACACAAACTGTAACAACCACAGGGGCATCTCACTCTTCAGTGTGCCGGGAAAGGTCCTGGCAAGGATTATTCAACATCGCCTGGCCAGGCACGCTGAGGAGAGGTTTGCGGAGCCCCAATATGGTTTCAGACCTGCACAGATGCCATATTCTCTGTCCGTCTGCTATAGCAGAGGTGTAGGGAATCCCAATACGACCTACATCTCTGCTTTATTGACCTGGTCAAGGCCTATTGTACCATCAACAGGCCAGGGCTCTGGGAAGTTCTAAGTGCTTTCAGAGTCCCTGACTGCTCATTATCATTAAGGGCCTTCATGATGGTGGGCAGGCCCGGGTAAATCTACGTAGCCGGGAGTCGGAGCCATTCCCTGTTCACCTTGGGGTGCAACAAGTATGTCCTCTGGCTCCAACATTATTTCACATCTTTTTCGACCACGTAGTATGTGAAGCCTTTTATGGCTGTACCGGAGGAATTTCCATCTGGTACAGATACAACGGGAGGCTGATCGATGCCCAGGTGCTGTCGAGGGATGGTTCCCTATTGGTCAAGCATGTTATGTATGCTGATGATCTGGTGATTTCTGCTCACTCGGAGGATGAGTTGGAGGCACTGCTGCTGAACCTGGAGTGTACCGCGTGGGGTCTTACCATCAGCCCCACCAAAAGCAAGCACCTACCTGGGTGTTTTGTACCACCAAACACTCCACCCCCTCAGCTACACATTAGTGATGAAGCAGTTGTGACAGCAGAGGTCTCGCTCCGAATCAGTCAGGTGGCATTATATTTTCATCGGCTGCGCAATGCTGTATGTCACTCCGCACGAAGCTTTGGGTCTTCTCAGCCACAGTCATGCCCTCCCTTCTCTGTGCTTGTGAAACGTGGACCCCTCTGATGGAACATCTGTGCCGGTTAGAAACATTCAGGCTGGCATGTCTACGATCCATCCTGGGTTTAACCAGGCTGGATTGTGTGAGCAGCTTACAAATCCCTGAACGATCTGGAGACATTCCCATCAGTGAGCTGCTCTGGCAGGCAAGGCTGCGTTGGCTGGGTCATGTAGCCCTTAATGCCCAGCCACCGTATGCCAAAACAGCTTTTGTTTGGTTCCATAAAGGGGGCTAAACGGCCACGATATGGGTTGGAGAAGAGATGGAGTGATGCGGTACGGGAGGATGTGGAGCTGAGTGGATTTTCCCACGACTGGTACTAGCGGTGTCAATATAGGCCTCTGTGGAGGAGGCTCGTGAAGGATGCTACTGGGCAGTTGGAAGCAGTCGCCCTCCAACAACAATGGAGGGCGGATGAGCTACCCTCACAACATCGAGTGAGCGCCGGGCGGCTAAAATGCAAAAGTTGGCACAGTAGGGGGCACAGGTGGTGCATCTATCAGTCATCTCAGTCAGCCAACCCATGGCATCTGGGTCTGTCCCGAGACCTCCTGTTAGCAAGCCTTCAACACTTCACGTGGCCTCAAAGTGCACCTGGTCTGGCACAGGTGCCGTGGTGACGTCACCATCACTAAGTGGCGAATGGCGGGTTTTGGTATTGCATATATGTGTTTATTCTACACATACTATATATAAACCCATAAATGCAGACGTGTGTGTTTTGCCTACGAATAATTGTGAGGCTGTTTTTGGATAACGTGCCTTCTTTGCCGTGCTGGGAACCCAGTTAAACCATGTTAGGCTGCCCAGATTCAATCCCGGGATATCAATGGTGGTGGTGCCGCTGGCTCGATGCGCCTGACCGCTGAGCCAACTGGCCACCTCCAACTCAAAACTGTTGTAACATGAATAATAATTATACTAATACTGATGATACATCAAGAAGAATCCAACACTAACATTTGCAAATCGTAATATTTTGGTCTGGAGAGCCAGGAGGCCGATGACTGACTGAATGTACGCGATGACACGTAATGTTAATCAAATTATGGAAAAGACCAATGAATTGCAGCTACCATTGTGCTTCGACCTCGATAGACTGTGAAAGGGAATTTGACTTGGAAATAGATCCAGTCATTCAGGATCTCAAAAAGGCGCAAGTAAGAAATATTTAGAAACGGCAAAATGTTTACGAAAATTGACCAGCCGTACTACCACGAACAAAGTATCAATATGCATATTGGAATGGGAGTCGGACAAGGTGACATTCTGTCGTCAAGCTGGATTTGAGAAACAAAGTTTACATTAATAGGAGCAACACGAACTTTGGTGATATACGGAGACAAGAGGGGAGTTTGGATGATATATGCTGACTGTGTATCTCTCTCTCTTTGCTGTGCATCTCTTTCATCTCTTTAGAACTGCTTTTTGTGTTTAGTTTGTCTTGACCCCCGCACCTACAGTTACCACGGTTGGCCTACCTACGGTGCGAAAGAAGTTCGACACCCGTACATCACTCTTTTGTCATTTTTTTTTATCAAACGCCCCTTGTTGCAGACGTTTGTGATTCAAACCCGGCCGGACACCTTGGTTAATACTGAAGGCGTATTAACCATGAAATATTATTCTGCTTCACAGTGGACAATAAAGATCCCATTATGTCGTTCGAAAAGAGTCGGCTAATGTGTGCCGGGCGTCATTGTCCAAATACATATGTTTAAAAAAAATACCTTCAAATTACTCAATTTGGAGTACACGTCTGACTATGACTATATCGCAGACTTTGTCGGTGACACATACTGTAGGCGCCTTCGTGATAGGCTTGCACTATACGAATGACGCAAATACCAAATGTACTAAATTATTAGCTGTTGTGATTAAAACTCATTGCCAATGGTGTAGAAGTGCAAAAGTATTTTTAAAAAACTGCTTTAGAAAAAAAAAATTGGGCTAACGTGTTTGGTTGTTTTCCTCATTCTGTCATTGCATGAAGTGGTAGCCTTCTTGATATAGGAGGGGCTTATTTTTTATCAGGCATTGTTAAACAAAAGGTGGTGAGGTGTTTTTATCATTCATTTATGAAGGAAATATTAATGACATGGACATCTGCTGCCAGGAAACATTAAGAACAGGGACACTCAACACAGCGTACAATTGTTGGCTATCAGTTCATACATTATTTACCGTATCAGAAGCTTTTTGCCATGGACTGGAAAAATTGTGTTGTGGTCAGAGCGCACAAAAACAGCGGAGCAGATGCTGGTCATTCCTCCGGTTAATGAGATGCATGATTCTTTCCAGTGGTGAGGAGGTGCCTAGTTGCATATGAATCGTAAATCATGGAAATGTGTGTCCATTAAACACTACAGAGAGCCTCATCACGAAGGTAAAGAAGGGGGATGCTGTGCTATTATGCTCATTGGCTGCCATAGGCAATTGTATATTCACCCATGTATTATTACGTGCACCTAGAACCAATGTGGACTCTGTGTTATAGCCAACTTTGATTGAATTATATTTCTTTTTCAGGTCCGTTTTTGCTAATAGACTACGCATCTGATGGGGAATTGCTTGAGTTGCCAACGATGCTGTCCCGGGTAAGTGTTCTGATTGTGATTTTTTTTTTAAATATTGTTTCATTATTATTGTGGCAAAGATGATTTATAAAGTACATAACTGGCTAGTGACTCCCTCATACGGAAGGGATTTGTTAAACTCGAGGAACTGTTAAAATCTGAAATTAACCTATTTATATGTACATTGTATTACATTCAAATGAAATATGTTATGCAAACTAATGTTAATGTGTATTCAATTAAAACATCTACATTTAAGTGTACTGACTATTTTACTATTAAAGCGACATATTTTCTTCGTTTAATATTAAATAATAAAAAATTATGCAGTAATATGCTACATCCATCATCGTACAGTGCAAAGTAAGTTCAACATGCACACACCCATCCATCTGTGAAACGTTCATGTGCAATATTCCATTGACAGAAAGTGAACGTGAGGGGTTAATATCAGCTGGGTCTCTTTGGGGATTAGCGACCCAGAAAATATTTCTGCACCCGGCACACCGCATCAGCATAGCTCCTTTCTATGGATGTGCTGACTGCTCACATGCCACCCCTTGGCATACCCAGCCACCTGGAAAATGTTTAAGGAGTGCTTAAGCCTGGCACATTATGCATTTCAACAAGTGAACAATGTTGTATGACTTTTATTTTTACTCGTAATTATCTGGAGCCAAACTTTGCAGCTTTTTTTTAAGTTGTTAAGCTCTTCAATCACGACCTGTACACACACATCTGCTACCTTGTTGTCTGCGGCACGAAAATAATTGGTGGCAAATCGATGTATTTGTGCCCTTATTAATCCTAGTATATGTGATTTACTCCAACAAAAATCCCATAATTCATTGGCGATAGACGTCCTATTATACGTGCTGTTTGTCATGGCCAAGTGGAGTATAAACAGGCATAACGCATGGTTCATATCATCCACAAAGGTACCCCCCCCCCCCCCCATATCTGCGTGAATAAGAGGAGTTCTGTAGTAAATTTTCTATCGGTTGCTATAATAGCATTGTCATTAGCAAATATGAGAAATTTAGGATTTTCTATATTTATCTATACGCATTTATTTCTCGAATCTAATTTTTGGGAGACATTCTTCACGTGAACTGCGAATAACTTTATTTTTTTACTTTCCTCGAGCAACCTCTGTGTACTTCTTTCATTTAACGGAGAGAGCAAAAGTCATAAATAAATTATCAACTATTTAAGATATATCGGAGGGACACAGAGCTGTAAAACACATCAAAGAATAAGTACATGGGGAAAGTTACTGAAGGTGGACCGACATCAAATTGATGACAAGCAGGATGGGGTTCTTTTGGAAAGTTGAACTTAACAATGAATGCGGCGTACAAATGTGCATAATGCAGAACGTGTTTGTATGTACATATGTATGAACTTATTTCGCACCATACGTAGCCAACAAATACTAATGGTACATTACCTCCTGCGATAGATGCGTGGGAAACATGGACGTGGAAAATAATATAACAAAAAGTTAAAAGTGTGCACAGAAACGTGGAGAAGGCGCGTCCGTTTTGTGTGCAATTACCCCGGGATGCCAAAGCAGGGGACACCTGGGGTGAGATACAATCGGCAGGGTAGAGATTTCTTGTTGGCTTAAACAGTCAGTGGGCGGTTAGTAGTAGGACGTGTCACTTTCAAAGTGACGGCCGAAGGTCAAGACTAGCAATGGAGTGGCAGCCAAAGGAGGGTACGCGTCCGAGAGGGTCGTCTGGTGCGGAGATGGAGCACTGCGGTCATCTTGTGTGCTGCAGCTCTGTGGATCGATAACATTGAGAGACTGTGATAGCTGGCGATGGATTTGAGTGGCCTTGAATGGAATCAAGCGGTGGATAAACGGTGGCTGATTCGTATGATTAAGATAACAAGTCTTACAGCAAATGGTGACTTCGTATAAATGGACACTGTAGTCATAAACGGATACCTTGGTTTAAATTAATTTAAGATATATTGCCAAAGTATAATGTTCCAGTGACTTCATGTTCTTATTCCCAGGTGAATGAGCAATGTTGAGCCTGTCTGTCAATAATAACTTTGACACGACTGCTCTGTCGAGGAATTGAAAAGATGTTTGCCATTCTGATTTTAACTTGAGCACCAAAAGCAGAAACTGGACATTGATGAGCAAGAACGCTAACATCAACACAAATATCCTTTAAAAATACTTGTTTGTGTTTGGGAGGGTATCTGACCTGCCTTGGAACGCAAATATGTTGAGCAGTGTTTTTGTTGTTGTCGTGTCTGGCTCACAAGAGACGTCTATTGATGGGTGACCGAATAATATTTTATAAGAAAAAAAAACACCTCCTCATGCTAGTATTGCATTAATATATTGAAAGATGGCGTGATTTCATCATCAATACTTTTTTTTCAGATAGGTTGCTGGCCATGGTAGAATGGTCAGCATACTGAACTTAAAATCTAGAAGTCTCCAGTTCGATATCCCAGCGCTGCAGTTGAAACTTCGTTGCAAGTTAATTCAATACACTCTGCGTCTGTCCGCCCAGAAGTATAAATGGGTCCACCAGAGTTAGTCGGTCGTCAGGTCACGTGTGGTGGAGTAAAGTGTGGGTACTCCCACCTTTGACAAAACATCTGGCTAGCATGGACAAGGAGACTGACTGCTCTCTAGAGGGGCTCTCCAGAACGTCCTCACGTGGAGGCCCTTCTGCCAGCAGTGGCACAAGCGAGTGATGGCCCTTGTGTACACAGTGTCTCCGTGTGTACGTGGCTGGGGAGAGGGCGACGAGGTACAAAAGGCATCACCAAAGCTGGTCGTTACATAGTGTATGTGTACTTCGACAATTTATGCACATATAAATTAAACGCTGTGAAATTTGAACACCTTAATACCCATATGCATATTTTCCAACCCTACTGCTTTCAGTGACAGGCTGCGAATTTTAAAACTCTTTTACCACATAATGCTGTTCGAACTTAATCGCACCATACTATTTGAATTTTTAAACATATTTTTTGCTTTTGAAGGGTCAAAGTGGTTTCCTGCTCCAATGAGCATTGAGGCATTGGTGTTCATCCCTGAGCCAAGTGGTGAAAATTCCATTCTGATGGTGGGGGTGAGTTCATCCATATGACGACCACTGTTGACTTCCCTACAATGTGTTATATATTTTATCGGTTCCAGAAGGATTATGGGCAGAATCAAACCCCAACTAGGATTTGAACCTATAACCTTCCGGTTGTAGGCCACTCACTCTACCGCTGAGCCACCAGTTAAAACATTGGCAGCCGACTGCTTGAATCGTCAGGCGTGCCAAGTGCACAATTGCCTTTACACATTTTCTGCATTTTACAAGTTCCTGTTCCAATTAATTTGCGTTTTCAGTGAAACTCTTCCATGGATTATTACAGCACTTTGTGTGGCTGAATTGTTGAACGTATTACATTCGAGGGTGGTTGGCACTGATACCAAATATAAAAAACAATTTACGTTGGCATCGTAGTTTGCCAGGATTTCGCACATGCAGAGGATGTGATGGTCTCGTTCCAGCCAATAAAAGCCTTAAAACAAAAATATGGTGTACGCGGTGCACACTTGGGCGTTTTCTTTTGAATATAAAAACGTTGTGCGGCGAGATGTTTTGTGGGTGAGTTAGCGGTGGGAGCACTTTAGAACGGCACAAATAATTGACGCGGGAATCGATGTGATATTCCTCCGAATCGCTCTCAAACACTGCGAGTGAAAATAGAGCGGAGTGGCTCTGCCGTATTCGTGGTGCTGCTATCGCGTGGACAGACAGAGAGGTGCCCCGGCTCAATTCCCAGCAACGGCAAACGAGGAGTGAACTCTCTCCTATGGGTCTTGGGCACTCCACCTTTGTCAGACGTCACTAATTTTTGCAAGGAATCATGGTTAAACAGCCTCCCCTCATGCAGCAGGGGATTGACAAGAGTCTGGACAAATGTATTATTATTGGGTACTCGAGGCTCTCGCTCGTTTGATGCCATATTGATTTTTTTGTGTGCGTCGGTAAACAATATTCATCACTGGACACTGCAAATACGTGACGGTCAATTTATAGATACCCCGCGAAAACAATTGGAAGATGTTATTGTTTAACGAGAAAATTTGACTTAATTGCAAAGCCTCTACATTTTCTGCAACAAATTTCAATGCACTCGTTAAATATAATTTAACACTATCCTCTGTAAGACACAGATCAATTTCGTTCACAATATAATATGAACTCGCCTGTTGAGATGAAAGTAGGTCTATTATAACTCAGTGAGGCATCTATTAATAGATCACCCTGTATGCAGTACAGCACTGATAGTGGCTGTAGTTGTTGCTCTGGAAACCAGGCGATTGTTGATCCATGTTCGGTCAACGGGTTGATGATGATGACATTGGTCGTGATTTCTCACTTAACAGAGTGGGCCCGCTTGAAGGCTGCCATCTTCAATGCCCTACTCACAGATGTGGAGGAGGCATTGTCGCAGTGATACACTCTGCTACTGGAAATGCATTGATCTGGCTCAACCACCAAATTGCTAAATTATAGTTGTTTCTCGACATCAACATCTGCGATACGAAGAACTGGCTGTAGGAAATTGCATTGCAGCTCATTTCCACTGCGTTGGATAGAGCCGATTTTTTTTTAAGCCGAGGTCCGCTGCACTTTATTACTCCAAACCAATTCAGCTGGGGATGATTTATACATTCGATAGATGAATAATACATTTACTTATTAAGGGCAGTAAATATACAACGTACGTAAATATCAACGCAATATCTGCACCATTTTTTATTGCATGCGCTTTAAAAAAAGAATAAAATCCCATGTGGAATTGATCACACTTGAATGCCGTACAGCGACAACATTTGTCACGAGAATAATAGTTCACAGCCATTTTGTTACTCCACTGCTGGATGAAGACGCTGCCTGACATGGCGAGTCATTCATCTGGGTTTGTTTGACCATACTTTACCATGCTGGTTAGGTGCAGGCTGGTAAAAGAAGCTCTAAATACAGGTTCAGATATCACTGCCCATTTGTGTAGCCGTGACCGGGAATTATATCGGCTCACGATGTGAAATTCATGATTGACGCTATTCTATATTGGTAGTTACAATGACTATGACATATTTGTCACACCTGAATAATTAAATTATGCCCTTCGCAGTGTGAAAAGGGGAAAGCTCCTGGTCCAGATGGTATAACTGACATTTTTATTATTTTATTGTTTCCCTTTTACGTAACTTTACCAAAAGAACCAAGAATATGAATCCCTGCAGTCACGAAAGCTTTAAATCAAAATATAACTAAAGAAGTTTAACCAATTTTTGGAACAAAGTTAGCTGACCAATTACTAAACCTTTACAAAAAATGTAATACCTCAAGCATGGCATGGTGCCTCCATTTTTATTTTCAGAAATGGTGATAATACCGAGTGGAATAATTATAGCAAAGATTAATTACAGCGATGATTATTACACCCGGCCAGGTGGTTTGGTGTAAGAGACAGCGACTCCAAATCGGAGGGTCGGGCTCACTTATACCATCATCACTTCGGGGTCAATAAAATAGGAACACGTTGTGGGAAAGTCACCACTGGTTGTTTCATGGATATTTCCCCCACCATAAGAATGTGGAATTTCCGCCACCGGCTCAGTGCTGTAAACAGTCGACGGGCACAATTTCATTGCTCATTTGAGCAATAAATAACTTTGACTTTGCATTGAAATCGGCAGCAGTGCAGCAATCATTTGTGATCTTTATCGCAGCCACACTGCGTTACCAGTGGGACATATTACCTAGGCCAAGGACTTGCCGCTTCCCATTAACTTGAACACATTCACCCGACTCCACACGCCGAACGGCTGAGCCGCACATCCTCATTACGCCGCCCGCAAATGTCCAATTGGCGACACGGTCTCCTGGCCGCGGCTCGCTGCGGAGTTCCCGCTGGGGAGCAATCGTCCCTCTCTCGAACTTCCGTTTCCACTGGCTTCAACATCGAGCGCTGACCTCGCCGGGGGCGAGTCGCCTGCCTATTGGCTGCGCGCACGGCCTTCCGTGTCGAGGAAAAAAAAAGAGAAATCCGACGCTTGTGAGAAGCAATAAACGGAGATGTTTTACGGCTCTTCTTGGTAGGGAGGTAAAGATGCAGCCGCAGAACTGTTTCCGCTCCGCCACCGCGGGCGGTGGGACCTCCACGAGAGGTAACTCTCTCGCGAGGGTGTTTGGTTTACCTTTCCACGTTGGCCAGATGCGTGGGCATCGGTGGGCATAACCAAGCGTCACCCCCGCCGTGTACACTGCTGGGTGGGCAGCGGTGGCGACGGGGATTTGAGAAACTTGCACCCCATCGACTTCTGGATTACAAGCCCAGTGGGCTAACCACTACACCATGTCGGCTCCCGTCTCCTTGATGTACAAGGAAAATTAAATAATGAAACATGATTTACAGCATTTTCTCAATCCACTGCTGGATGAAGGCCTCCCACGCCATGTTTGGTCATTGGGGTTGTTTGAATAAAATTGGCCAGGTTGGTTGGTGCAGGTTGGCGAACTAGGGGGCTGATGTTAGCCATGGCTCGGAATCAAACTCGGGTTGCGGGATTCCTAGCGCAGCGTGCCGACACTACACCACTGCTCCATCCATGGTGGACGGATAAGTGCACGACAATTACTCCAATGTTGGTCGTGCAGCAAGCCTCCATTTTTATTGCATTGTCCGTTGGGTAAACATTGTTGCGCACTCGATATCGTTGGTAGAAATGTCTCCTGTCACGAACCGAGGGACGAAACCCCCACAAAGGGCAATGTCCATATCCTGTCCTCGCTTACAATAAAAAAATACAATCGTATACGGTTCAAACGATGCCAGGGACTAATTTGCGTCCAATCCCCATATTAAATGACTAATTGTGACAAATGACAGCGATTTTGCGAATGACGTAAATCGGGTTGAAAAAAATCTATTCCAATCGCAACAGCAGGGGGTGACTACGACAGCACTCGTTGATCAGATGTCAGAAGTTAGGAGCTGCCATGGATAACGGTTCTCATGAAGCATTAACCATGTTACTAACCATGCCCGCTCTGACGAAGGCAAAAAAGTGACGTTTTGAATTGTTGACGCTTCATTTTTATTGCCATTTCATAACGCCTTGGCTCTGTAAAGCGTCCAAAAACTTTCCACCAACGAAGCAATATCCTGCGAACGCGGGACGTGCATCGACATTCTGGTCACGTAGACAATGCCCGTGCATGATCGTACAGTAGGCTGCACTGACTGGAACACATTGCCATCGGAGAAAGGGTTAAAGGATGATGCATTTATGATTCACCTCTGATAAAGTGCCCTTGTTAACAGCACCGCGGGTGACCTCGAGTCATCTGGCTCTTGTGCACATTTAGTAATTGCTTGCCACTTCCGCACCACTCCCTCTGCGTGTCCTGTCATGCATTCGAATATAAAATGAATTGGAAATTGATGCCCATAGCTGCTTGTCTGCAGTGGCCATTTCGTTGCACTCCCTTCAAGGATTGTGCTTGTGTAAGTGTTTATATAATTCAGAGACTTTAACATTAATGTTGTTAGGTGACTGCAAGTCTCCTCTATTTGTGATTTATGCAATGCTACAATGACTCTGTAACAATGTCATATATTGGATGTCATAAGCCTATGATTAAATCAACCAGAATGTGCGCGATATCACCGGATCTCGGACGCGATGCGAAGCTGAGCTTTATGAAGGCAACAATGGCTGACCACCGTGCTCAAGGAGAGGTGAATGCTTGGGATTATGCCGAGAGACAGGAAGAGGAAGACGTGGATTAGGGAACACATGCAAAGTTATAAACATCATATAGGACTGTTGAGAGAAGTAAGTGGGAGTTGGTGGATCACATCGTTCAGACTCATGGCAGAGTGGCAGGCAAATAAAAGACGCAAACAGCACTGAGCGGATGTTTGCTGTGGAGCGAGATGAATGAATTCGGCCCATGTACAGGAGCAAGATGGGATCTTTGCACCGTGAGAGATTGGCACTGCTTGGAGATGGCTTCATCCAACAGTGGTTAGATCTTGGGCGGTCTTTTTTAATTAATCCAAAGGGGGGCAAAAATAATGGCCATTTTTCATTGATTTGCACACAACGTGGATTGTGAGGAGAAACATTGTGGAGGTTAATTCTGTGAGCCTTGCACCAGTGACTTTATTAGTAATGGCTGTGTCGGCACAAAGCCTTGTGAGTAAATGTGGGACTTTATCACAGATGTTGCATTTACAAGGTTCTTTCGGTAAAGTCACGTGGGTATAAGATAAATCACGACGTTTCGGGTGCAACACAAGCGTCCCGTCATCAGGTGGGAAAGCTGGCCATGTTTAACAAAAAAAAATACCGGCATCCACAAAGCCAGTGATGTTCACCTCCTGCATGTCCACCCAATGCAATGCAGGACATAATAGCAAGTGCAAAATCACTCGGCCTTCTTGTCAACTCATCCCCACATTCAGGAGATCGTGGATGGAGAGGTTAAGCGGACGAACAGATTAAAGCTTTCGCTGTTGCTTATTCCAGAACGTGCGTGTTTTCACGTTGCCCACTGCCTTACCAGCCATTCCGATTTCTCCCAGATGTGCAATCCAACCCGGTGCTCTCTTCCTCTCTCTCTCTCTCTCCCACTCCCCATGACGCTAACACCCTTGCTCCCTGCCTTGGTGACTTGTCCGACGCACAACCAACCCGGCAGCAGCGTGGAAGTGCTCGCCGAGGTGTTAACCTCTGGGGACCGGGGCGGCGAGCGCATTCGCAAGGCGCGCACTGTCCGTGGCGGGGCGCAGCGGCGCAGCGGCAGGGACGCGAGGTGAGTGTCGAGGCCAGCCGCCTTGGGGCTCGGCAGCGAGCCGTACGGCTGCGGCACGGGGGTTGCCGCGGTGGTCGAGGAGATGCTAGGGCCCTCGCCTGCTACGCTTTCAGACGTGCTTCTGCGGCCGGTCTGGGATGCTCAACGCCCTCCCGATTGGAAACTCACTTCTTCAGAACTTTTTTTTCGTGTTTAGTTTGTTTGTCCGTTCCTCCGTGCCTCCGATTAGCACGGTTGGCCACATACGGTGAGAAGGAAGTTCGACATGCATACACGGGAGGTGTGGTGGGTTCTATCCCCACCCTGACTGCTGTATATTTGGAGGTCGTGTGTTCTCTCTCGCCCTGGTGGTCGCTTGAATTATTCTCCAGGTCCTCTGGTTTTGACTTGCACATTTAGAAACATGCATTTTAGTTTATTATAAAATCCCATGTGTGATGATGATGATATAAACCACTTTGATGAACTGTCACGTGCAGCCAGGTCCCCTCTGACAAAGAGCTAATAGCTGACTGGGCTTCACTTAGTAAATAAAATAGTTTAGTTTAAGCGTAGCTAGATTCGGTGAATCACTGTCAGCATGTGTGAACTGCGTCTGACCTGGCCCTTTATGATCCATGGCTGGAGCTACTGCAATGAGGTTGTCAAGGTGTGCCTCCCTCAGTTGTCAATGTTGCTACAGCCACAGTTGCTTCCAAGGTATCGTCCCAAAACTACCAATGGTTTTACTGAGTTCGTGATGTCCGATGTGTTTTTGCTGAACAGTGAAGTTTGGAAGCATCAGCATTACTGTGACCTCTAACCTTGACGTACCTCGCTTGGATTGGCACTGACCTCGGGATAATTGGCAGTGGTTTTAAATGTAGAATATTACCTAGCACAAAATGTGTGTCTTTAAAAAAAAAATCGGAGTTAGCTGCAGCGTTATATTTACGTTGTTGCTTTTGCATGTCATTGCAATGTACAATGCCTCAAATTCACATTGCTGTTTTATCTTGAAAATTGTATTCCATTGATGCTACTGCAGTGTCTTAGGCGCTCGCTAGATCACATAGAGGGTGCATTAAAACAATGTGAATTATAGCATGAACAACCACACGTGCATGTACACTTATTCGATAGCGTTGCATGTATACGATGAAGATGCTGCGAAGAGTCCAATTATATTCCCTCTTCCAGAGGGTTGGGAAGATGCGATGGTAAAACAAAATCATACCTGGATAAAATGTGACAGTATTTAATCGGCGTAAGATCTCCTGAAGCAGTAAGTTAATTTCATACAGAATATATACTTCATCTTTGCCAGATGGGACTAACAGTTGCCAAAACACCCATATATATATTTTTTTTATCTAATAATGAACCAGGCCTTCTATATTGAGACTTAACCCACGCACCCATTTCTGTTTGCTTCCATTAATTAAAAAGCAAGCACTGGTTGTTGTGTAGCACAAATCTCTGGTGAGGTGTGTTTTATTAGTCTAAAAATACACACCCATGCACTGTGCTTTCATCTGGCGGATAGGACACGTTCGGCATTGAATGTGCAAAGGCAAAACATATATACATTTAACGAGATATGACGGCGAATACATGATTTCAACAGCTGTACATGAATCAATTGTGTTTATATTTGCATGCATGTGAACGCGTATACAAATGCATCTTGAAGTGTGGTTAGGATGGTTGACTACGTACGGCGAGGGAAGAAGTCCTACATGCGTTGTGTTCGGTCAAAATATACGTCCAAAATGATATTTGTGTGATCACAACAACTACGCAAGTTTTTTATCGGTTCACATTGAACTATGGAAAGCGTGCATGCCACGTGCAGACGCGTGAAGGTGCATGTAGCAGTGCAGTTTAGAACAGTAATAATAATAGAACCTATAAAAAGCGCATTTAATCGAGTCTCTCAAATCACTGCACGAGACACGGCATCAAGCACTCAGCGTAATAATAACAACAAACCAAAATCCTGAGAGCCATTTTCTGAATAAATAATAATAGTTGAATAAACAGTAGTGTGTAAATAAGTTTTAGGACCCGTTTTAAAGAAAATGTCCACAGACTCAGGGATACTCTGAGATATCGTGGACAAGTTGTTCCAAAGTCTGGGGCCCACTCGGGAAGAAGGTCGGTCGCCCATTGACCTAAGCCTCTATGACCTGGGAACGCAGAGGAGATCTGCATCCCGAGATCTTAGAAACCTTGAGGGGGACATTTGGGTGCAACGTCTCTCTGAGGGAGGCAGGAGCAAGGTGGTTGAGAGCTTGGTATGTTAGAAGTGAACGACGCACATCTCTACAGTTCTACATACTGGAACAACGTTACACAAACACGACTCGCATCACAATTAAATTATTAATCCGCACTCCACCCACATATGAAAAGTGTTTTCTCCAATAATACAGCCTTTATCGTGATGGGTTTATGTTTGATACCACCCATCCTGTGGGAAATGTCTATAAAAACAAAACTAATTCCCTGCTTAAAAACACCGCAAGTCTTCAAATGTTTCAACTCTTGAAAAAAAAAACATGAAAACAATATTACACGTAAAGAACTGCATTCACAGCGTCCAATGCATGTTAAAAAAAAACAATTACTCTAAACATGTTTGCTTTTCTCCCCTTGCTTGTTGTCGTAACTTTCATCGGTCACGGTGCACCCCGTGACAAATTATACCACGATCTCGAATACCTCTGTGCAGTCAAAGGTGAAAATAGCTACAAACAATACGCGTGTACATTGTACGCCATCGCACGCAAGTGAGCTTATTGATGTAGCAATGCATTTGTGGTCACATGATCTGTCCAATGCAATGCGATGCGAGTCTCACGCAGAGCACTGCTTGATTGTTTCTTTAATTGATTTTTTTAAAATTAACGAGCGGACATATTTATACCATCCAAAAAATAATTTGCTGTCAAAATACACCGGTTAATTTCTCGTGATTGTTATATCTTTTTTGAGTTGCAATTTGCTCAGATCAGACTTTTGATTGAGGGAATTGTACTGAAGAATGATATTAATAATGAGGTTCACTTTGTCAATCTAATGCTGCATCTTGCTGGGCATTCGCATGACTCTGGGTGATGGGGGGTATAGGGGACATGCAGCACAGGGTCATTTAGCACAGACGAATGATGTTAACATCAGTTGAACACGTAGTATGCTTTAGCGACTAATATTATCAATACATTGTTTTGGGTTAGATCGCGTAAATATAAATGCGTCGTGAAACCCGCCACCACCAGACACAGCCAATGAGTAAGGTTTGTCACGTAAACAAAACACCAAAATTAGTTACAACTTCAGCACTCCGGTGAGTTGGAAAGTAAACCCACAACATTTACTATTCGAGTATGACGTTTCGCTGGTGAGTAGCCAGAGTTTTGACAGCTTATGCCAAACATGTGACCTTTTCCTTATGAGTAAAGGTCTCTTAGATATAGAGCCAAAACAAGGCATTCTAGGCATTTCCTCTAGAGGGAGCGCTCTCTAGAGTTTACATTTATAAAACGGCGCAATATCACGAATAGTCCGCAGCTTCAATGCGCCTTATGGTTTTGCAGTATCATGTTAACATGCAAATATATACACACACGCTTCCATAATATTAAAGACATTGCTTTGACTATTCAGGAAAGTAAGTGGCCGTGGGCAGGACACATAGCCAGAAGGGATGATGACCGATGAAGGAGACCTATGTATGTATGCCGCACTTCTTTTGCACCGTGCCGTGATAATCGGAGGTGCGGGGGAAGGACAGCAAACGAACTGTCCACAAGGTAGCTGCAAGGCTACGTTGTGGACAGCCGAGGGCAAGTGCTGACATTTTTGTTGTTGTAGCACGGTTGGCTAAGTACGGTGCGAAAGAAGTTCAGCGTACATACATACTATGCTCCCACGTCTTTGCGCTCCCCAATTCACCAACCCGCACTGACCGGCATGGTGAAGTATAGTCAAATAACCCCCAAGACGTACGCAGCATGGGGAGGCCCCGATCCAGCAGTGGATTGATAAAGGTGCTGTACATGTACACGTTTTGTGTACCACACTTGGCAGACATTTCAAAACTGGGGAAATACTTTACGTTAAGAAAATAAAAGCATACATTTAATAATGCACAGCGTTTCCATTAGACTGCCAGTTAATACTCTAATTGTGTATAAATAATACAATGTGAAATTGACTCTATCCTGACCATGACATCATAGAGCCACTGGAACACTAGCATGGTTCTCTGTGGATTAACAGATAAGCCTGGTAGGTGATATTAAAACGTGCATCTTTGGAAAATAAATTGCATTATCATACAAGATATATAAGTGCTTGCAGGAGGCCACTTAAAATCTAATTATGAATTACATTAATTCTTCGCAGTGTTACATGTAAGTCTATATTTTAATGCAAAACTCTTTTTACGCGCAATGCCACAGCAAACCACGCTTGGATGTTACGAACAATATTTATTTTTCAAACGTTAACTTTTTCAAAGTATATGTTGAGTAATAGTGAATACCATAGTTCAGCATTTGGAGGATTTCTTCCCCTCCCAGTTATTGAATGAACTGTCACGATATGAGGTTGTGATTCATTTAAATTATACAATCTCTCGTATTATAGTTTTGTGTGTTGTGGCTGGGGGAAAAAATCCAACCTTTGTTTGCTCCACTTACCTACATATAAATCAGATAATGTATCTATGCTGGAGGTAAAATTAGGTAAATGTGCAGCCCTGCATTGTATTACTCCCACCATTGCTGGAGGGAGAGCCTCCTCTGCTCGAGGCTGCCCTAGAGAGCTCCATGAGAGGATGTTGGGCCTAATCTTCCACGCTGGGCAGAAATGTTAAAAGAGGTGGGTGGTACCCATATGTGAAGCCACCACATACGACCTGCTGATCGACAAATGCGGAATACCCATTTGTTGTACTCCTGGGTTGACAGATGCGGTTGGGGGTTAAGAACCTTGCCCATGCTTCAGCATTCATTTGTAATAAGTGTCAAACATGAATTGATGAATTTAGTGGCTTTAACAATTCTATTTCGTCAATAAAACCCCGTGTTGTCACACGCCTTGCCATGTAGTTATATGAATAAGTATATGCACAGGTTAGTCAAAATGTCCCTTCGTGATAATGGTGTGCTTAGGGAAACCTGATAAGATACAAGCAGCTCAACATCCGGTGTGCGATCTCCAACCTGTTTCAATCATATGGCCACCTCTGGTGACATTCTATCAGACATTAAAACACAAGAGCCTCGCACGCAAGCGTCTTTTCCGCGCTTGATCGTACAGGAGTTTTAAATGACAACAAAACAATGCCGAATGGCCTCAAGAACTTATTAGAACGCATAGGCCGCAAATGTTTTGACGTACGAAAACGATTAGCTGAATAAAAACGAAATGCCGATGCACTTCCAGTTTGAGAAATACTTATCGACGTCAGCCATTATCCATCCACTGCTGGATGACGGCCTCACGAAGTCGTCGTCATCTTCGATGAAAACCATGTCGCCATGTAGCTCCTGCACGTGAGCTGGTCTCAATCTTCACGTCTCCGCGGGAGGTTTTCCCTCCTTCGGATGTCACTTTCTCACGAGTCTAGCGTAACAACAACAGACCCAGCTAAGAACCCACGTACGTTCCCCAGTGGTCAGTAATGTGGCGTCTCTATGGCGTGCGTTCTTTCCTTGATCTGTGTGCGCTCCTCTTTCTGTCTCGGCGTCATTCACAGTACGACTTAGTGGTCTCTTCCATTCCTATACCATTGTATTCGTCGGTGTTCTTGTTTTGGATCCAAGTAAGTACGCGCTGCTTAAAGCAAAGACGACACTTTCCTCATTGTAATCTTGCTTTTCATTATTCAGTTTTATTATTTTAAATTCGGGTGACCTTTAGGAACGTTGCCCCTTTCCCCAGACCTCCAATTGGCATGGTTGGCTATGTACGGTGCGAAAGAAGTTCAACATACGTGCATATTTATGTACACATACTTTCATGTATTTTCCAGTTATGCCACTGCAAAAGATATCTCCATTTGAACCCTATGGCGATACCCCGGCTCTCGCATAATGTCCGTGATGCAGTCACTTTTAGTCTGTTGATGGTCGACGATGCGGCAATCGACTCATCTCGACGAGCTGTACACGACGCACCACTATGGTGCGTACGAGCGTTCAGGGTTTCAGCACAATCGTCCTCGCTGCGTTTCGACATCGTGGAGTGTGGCACTGATGTCGGATTGTTTGGTACCCCAGTCGCGGAGTTAAGTAACACCCCTGGAAAAAAATAGTGTCCCAGAAATAAAATATTTAATTGCCTCGGCCAGTTAGTATTATTTGGTAACCCGGGGTACCACCATGAGGATACATTGTTAAGTTAACTTGTTGTACATCACTCTTTTTTGCTCATGTTCATCCTCAGCCCAACCTTTGACATCTTCTTGAATGTTTCGTTTTAAATTTCCGTGACATTATAATGGGTGACTTTAATGTCAAAGTATGTGAGTGTCAACGATTGAGAGACAGAGTTTCTAGGAGGCACCTTCTTTATTAATAACTTCCACGGTCTCGTCCACACACTCTCCACAGTAGCTCAGCCCAGCCTGTACACAACACCAGCCGTCTAACACTGACGACGCTGACTGAGATAGCCAACTGCTCTCCTTCGCAGCGCAACATCTAGCGGAGACGTTGAGCGTCGACGGCGACGAGACGACGATGACGACGAGACGAGTCCACTCCCAGAACCGGCAGCCTCGAGCTCCCCCCCCTCTCGGCTCCTTTTATGCTCTCAGTGTGGCCTGGCTCCGCCCTGACCGCGCCTCCCTTCTCGAACCCTCTAGCAGGTTCCAGAGGCATCCAGATGAGGTCCTCCGTGACCCTTGCCTTAGTTCCTCCGCTCTGCCAACACATCCGTGCTCACGCTCACCGGCGTGTGTACTGTCTGTCCACCACAGCTGCTGCCGCTCTCCACCAGCCAGCGCTATTACCCTACATACGTAAACGGTGAGGAGATGAGAGGACGATTGGTAAGTTTAGCATTGGAGCGAGGAGGGAAAAAGGTCAATGAGAGTTGTCAGCCAACAAGGACGTAAATATAATGAACACATCTCTCACGAGGAAGGATTTTATGGAAAACGGACGTGGAGAAAGCCAAGGGAGATTGACTTGTTTATAATTGACAAACCCAAATTACAATACCGGCCTCAATGTCGCAGGAAGCAATCAGAGCGGGCAATGCAGCTTGCACTTCAGCATAGCACAAAGATAATCACAAGAGCAAAAAAAAGGCAGCTAACATCGTATATCTAGGCCAGCAGGTAGCTAATTTTAGACTATTGCAAAGCAATTGATTCGAATGTCTACTGAAGCAAAGTGATAAATTGGATGTCATCTCTTTTTACAATGTAATAACTGCACAAAAAATTGCACTTTGTTTGAAACCAGAGAGTCTGAAAAATGGATGTAAAAAAGAGATGAATATACTGAATAAAGTATTGAATACACCGGAGGCTTATGACATTATTGGGAAAATAGTGAGAACATGAATTGGAGAAAATAAAAACAATAAAGATCCATATGTTATTGCGAAAAAAGGTTTTTTGAGCAAGACAGGCATATGAACTGTCTATTATTCACCATATGTATACTCTCTATCTAGAAAAGACCAAAACATATAAAATACCATTATTTCAAGCCTTTGGTCTATGAAAAAAAAATCTAAATTGTTATTCAAGCTATCACAAACCGAGGCATAAACAACAAAGATTTGAAAATTATATATATAAAAACATTCACAAAAGTGGAACAGTCACGTGGAGACTGCACAAGTAAAGTAACTTAATGTACATATTAGAAAGTGGCAGAATGTGTTTTATTAGAAACTGGCAGAATGTGTTTATTAGAAAGTAACAGAATGTAGGTATTAGAAAGTAACAATGTGCTTATTAGACATACAAGAGGAGATGTCACCTATTCAAGGCAACGTGAGAAGATATTTTCTGACGTCTAGAATAAATGAAATACACAAGTATATATGTCATGCGGGAATGTGGTACTCATTTGCAAGATGTTGTTTTATTTGACAGTGCGTATAATTTGGCATGCCATCTCACACGTGGTTTGTTGCCTTCATGAAATCTATATTTATATTTCAGCCATTCTCAATCCAGCAATGCATGAAGCCCCTCCATACACACGCACCTTTATTCACGTGATATATCATTTGTACGTATGCAGATGTCGTTTCTAATTAATTATATATATATATATTTTTGCAGTAGGACTCCCTTGGGTTGGGCAAGAGGGCCTTATTCGTATCCACTACAATTTATATAAAAGAGCCCTCTCTTTTGAAGGCAAATTAAGCAACTGCAGCATCCCTGCACTCCGGTCTGTCAGTTTTCCTATTGATTAGTTGAATCATTATCAGGGTGAGGGATTTTATTTTTATTCAGTAAACTTGGTACCATGTGTAGAGATTATTTCCTCTCGATTTAACACGTAGGTTTTCGCGACCAATGTCATGATGCTAGTTGTAATTCCTGGCGAAACGTCGTACTCGGATTGGAAATGTTGTGGATTTGCTCTCCAACACACCGGTGTGCTGTACTAGTAATGTATTGGCATGTTCTGTTTACGTGACAAACCTTACTAATTGGCTGTGGCGGGTGGTCGCGGGCTTAACGACACAACATTTATATTTACGTGATCTAACCCCCCAAAAAACCTATATGATGGATATTATAGCTTCGTTTTCATGAATTTGTATTTTGTGCTTTCATGGATGTTCAAGCAAAACAGCCACTTTCATAATCCCCACTTTCCTTAGAAAAAAAATAAAACTGTTCAAGATGTCTAGTTCATTTTCAGTCATAATTAATAATAATTATAATATTTTACAGCATTCCATCAATTCACTGTGGTATTAAGGCGTTTCAACACTGTCAGTCGTGTGAGTTGTTGACTATACTTCACTACCCTGGCCAGAGTGGGTTGGCTCGGAGGGGGACCAGAATCGGTTCCGATATCACTTGCGCACCACACCAGGTACACTTAAAGCCGAGTCACCCTCGTGGAAGCCCAAGAGAAGTGCTGACACCACTTGCTGGTTGCCACGGCTGGGAATCAAACTCAAATCGCAGGGTTCATTGCACAGTGCACTAAACATGAGATTGTGGCTGCCTCAATCATTAATATGTACACATGACTATTAGAACCTTCAAGATGAAAAGCAATTTCCACAAAGTCCAAGCAATGATTTTACCAATGCAGTATAATAAGGAGCACTAATGACTCCTCTTGGGGAGAAACCTTGAAAATATGTTTACTGCTAGAAAAGAAACGTTAACGTTTTATAGTACTCTTTGAGAAAACGGTTTCTAAGAATTCAGCCAGTGGCTTTATGTTTCCTGGCTGGGAGTGTTATTGGCCACGAAGTTTTTTGTAAGCATTCTGTTGTGCGTAGGCTGCTTGGCGAGAATGTTGTCACAACTAATACATTAATAATTTATTGCTTTCAGTTCCTGCAGTTCAACCAAAGTCTATACCAACACATTATTATCATAAGGCTATTCCCAACGATAGCTTTATAAAACTTCTGTCTGCATACATTCTTAAATGTAACCCATTAAAGATGCTTTTGGACAACCCCAAAAAATAAATACAGGATTGATTATTAATTCATAATAGAGATTTTTTGGGGTCAGATTCCCACTTGAGATTGCCAGGTGTGTGTCATACACCCTCCTCCACCTTACACAGCCAAATAAATACAGTTTTAATGTGAACAAACATAACAATACAAAACGTACTATATAATTACAATACCCCCCCTCTCCCGCCACCTCTGATTTCTGCACCAGATTGGGTATAGTGATTGGGTTCAGTTATTAAATAATACACATTACAAATAATTACTAATCAACAACTGATTAGTAATCAGCTAATTGTTATGATTACTAATCTATTATATAATTACAATACCCCCCCCCCCTCCACCTCTGGGTTAAATGATGACGTCACCCTGCTGCTGCTCTATTTCAGATCGGGAGCCGGTGGAGGTCTTCACTATTCTGGCAAATTGCCCAATGATGCTGGATGTAATTACCAGCGAAACGTCGTACTCTAAAACTGTAAATGTTGTGGATTCACTCTTCAACACACCGGTGGGCTAAAGTAGAGAACTATTTGCCTTTTGTAAACGTGACACACTTTTTACTGATTGGCCGTGTCGGGTGGTGGAGTGTTACAACACATTTATAAATAACGCGATCTAACCCAAAAAATGTTATTATGAACATTTATAACTACCAGTTACAACCAGTATAATCAAGCTATTGCCAGAATTGATATCCTTTAGTTAAAAATATCTTCCGATCCTGGGTCTTAAATAGGTAACATACATTTGGGGCTAATGTTACGTAACTATTTTGGCCCTCATTTGCCACAATTTTTGTTGGAATGAAAATTTTGAGTTTTATTTCCTATGAAATCAGAAAAATTCTGAAATTTGCAATTCACGTGCGGTCAGTTCTGCAAAAATATGGAACGATGCCACACCGACTGATGATACTTTTGTGTTGTCTTGGTGTGGTCTGGGACTGTTGTTGTTATGCTGCTCTGCCCAAGCTTGCATTTGATATTGACAAATGGGCAGGAATTTTTGTACTTGTGAAATTAGTACTGTTATCATTCATTTGTGTTTATTTGTAAGTAACTTGCTTACCTTTTCTATATCTTGCTCTAATGTTTTTTTATTTCTTCATGTAACTTGCTGATCCAGCCCGACTGCACAAATGTGTAAAAAGAGCTTCATAGCTCATCGGATTCCTCCTCCAGCCTAAATAAATATTCTGATTCTGACATGTTGGCAAGAGGGCCCTGGCATGAATCTTATGGGAATTTCTTTGATGTCTCCTTTCACGGGGCATTCACTAGCAGTGAGCAATGCACTGCTATGCTTGGATTCCGAGTGGGATACCTCATCGCTTGGCATGATGCTCGTAGCGCAATTAGATTAACATTTTGAGAAGTATCATTTTCTCCTGATATTTTTTTTCTCTTTATGGACATTGATGACCTTGTTGCATGCCGAGTCTGGGTTTGTCCCAGGCCGATTTTATTGCAAAGCAGACTACCCCTTTTGGCATTATTATTTGATCAAAATTGGCCGCACTGCAAATCATCTTTCTGCGTGTTAACATAGAGGGTGTGTAAAATGGACATGTCATTACATATGTGTCGCATAGCTGCCGAAAAGGAAAGGCACATTTTTATGAACGCAAACGCTAGCTGGCCATTCATGTGCCACAGAATCCGTTTTAGAATTAGTGGGCAGGCTTTGGGCTGTGCTTCAGCTAGTTAAAGATGCAGTGTAAATGCAAGTTCTATTTTTAGCTCGTATTGCAGTCTGCAGCAGCTCTGTGCTGCAAGTCAATGTAAAGATTTCTTCACCGTTTTATTGGCTATAAATTACAGTTTAATAGGCATCACAAGAAAATAATCCATAAAGCAATGCTTTCAAGAAAGTAATTTTCTCCAGCTCAATATATTGTTATCCGTACTGCATACAGTTATGCAAAAAATGTTGATATATCGATGAGACAATGTGCATCCTTTAATTGGTTAAGTGCAATATTAAATAACCATGGTTTTTAATTGTACTGCCAAGCAGAGCATGCAGTTTTCTGCCCTAATTTGGATTGTGTGTGTATGGTATGCGCTATAGGACAATGAACAGTACATAGTCCATATATACAGTACAAATGCAAACATAGGGACACCAATGGTACCTCTTTATAGCTGCATATTCACATACAGCACACTGATTGCTGCAGCAAATATTGTCCGCCGGGCCAAATGGCAAGAAATGCATGTTGATTTTAAAATGGAAAGGAAACCTGCTGAAAATTAGATGTTAACTACCTCGCCTGGTATGCAGGAGATTGTGCTCAATCTCGACCCTAATGCCTGCTGCATATTTGGAGTTTGCATGTTCTCCGAGTGGTCGTGTGGATTTTTCTCCAGGTCCTCCGATTTTCCCTCCACATTTAGAAACATACGTTTAGAGTACCGTATTTGGCTGCTATACATTTCCACGTGATGAGCCACTTCTTTGAGCGATCATTTGTGGCCAGGTTACTTCTGAAAAAGGGTTATGTAGCTCAGTGGGCCTTACCTGGAAAAATAAAAACAGTTTCGTTTTAGTTTAGTTTCTGCAATTCATAACAACTATATCTTACACTCAATAATATGCTGGATGTTGGTCTTCTCATACCGTATGAGTCATGGGGATCTCTTTAACCATACTTCACTACCCTGGTCAGGACAAATGTGAAGGAGGCCCAGTATTGGTTTTGATATAACTCGCCATCCCTGATTCTAGTTAGCTGTGGCCGGGACTCGAACTCGGGTTCTTGGTTGTATAGTATGCCACCGCTTTACGCCACTAAATATACATCACCTATTTTAGCAAAAATATATTATTTAGCTATGCTGAATCACAAAGGTGGAGTGCTGATAAAGTGGTTCACATACTAAAAATCAGTCGCGAGTAATATCTCAACTGATCCTGTGTCCGACCGACCCCGCACATTCATCAACCTACACTGACCAACGTGGCGAAGTATGGTTAAACAACCACGCTGACTGGCATTGTGCGGTGGCATGGGGAGACCTTCATTCAGCGGACGGGTGACAAATGGCAGGACATTTATTGAAAAGGGATATCTCAACCAGTGGTTCTGGGGTGCACGCACCTCCTTGGGGAAATGCCCTTTCTGAGAAACAAACGGGGTGCAGGCAGCGGTGAAGGTTAAGAACCACTGCTCTGAAGGACGTTTTCACTGTTCACACGTGTGCATCCTGCATTCACGAGATCGTGGGCTGCCACGCTTGTGGCACGACGTTGATTTCTCCGTAAGTGTGCCGCAGTCTTTTGCTCACATTCTCCGCACTCGCTTGGCTTCCCTTTGCCCTTTGCAATGAGTTTTTATGCAGTTTTAAAAGTTAGTTTACTTTCCACGAATGCTCAAGTGTATCCCTGTATAAATCTAAATCAGACAAGAAAAAAAAGGGCAATTGCTTCGAAGGGAATTCACTGATTCATGATGGGTGTGATTCTGGATGTAAGTGATTTAATTTCGATTAAGAATGTTGGCAGTGGATTCCCAAAGAGAATAATGTTATAGTTTACAATTGATGCAGATAATGCATGATGTGTTTTTCATATTGTGCCTCGGCAAAAAAACATGATACAATTACAATCCTTGTTGAACAATAATTGCATGCAATGCAAACAGGGCGCATGCGTACTTTGTGCATCTCATTTAAAATTGCTGAAAGGGAGTCGAGTTTTATGGCTGAAAAGAGGGCGCTCTCAAAGGAGTGCTTCAAATCCTTGTGAGAGGGAAGAAAAATCATTAATTAAGAAGCTGCCCAGTGAATTATCCGGCCGCATGCCTCATTGGTAGAGCACCTGGCTTGCAACCACAAAGCTTTGAGTTTAAGTCCCCACTTGTTCAATCTTGATTTGAAGCTTTCGTGACTGCAGGAATCCATACTCTTTGGTTCTTTCGGTAAAGTCACGTGGGTAGAAAAATAAAAATATATCACGACGTTTCGATCGCAACGCAAGCAATCGTCATCAGGCGCCTATTTTGTTTTACTTTTACCCACGTGGCTTTACCGAAAGAACCAAAGAGTATGGATCCCCACATGTTAATTCACTGGGGTGGATACAATGTGTACCACATTTTTCCAATAGTTTAGGCTTTTAAAACGGGAGCTTCGGGCAGCCCCATACTCAATGGAGTGGGACATCATCACGCCTTGACGTATAACTACGACAGGCAAGAAAATAAGCATGTTATTTAATTAGATATTATTTGGGTTTATTATATAATCATGGGCAAGCACCTGCTGTGTTCACGTGAAGGAAATATTAGTTTAAATGCTGCAAGTTTTTTTTTTCTATCAACATCTTGGTTGTCCTGAAGTCACAAAGAGCAAATGAGCTCCACATTGCAAAAAGCAACACATTTCACGCGTCTATTCTAATGACATCAATGGGATATATGAGATCAGAACGTGCGTGACACTGTTCGAAGCAGGTGCCTTCTTTGTGCGACTGTGCACGTTTTCAGGGTTCATGCCGTACAGTTCTGCGGACTGGCACCTTGAATTCCCCCATCCTCATCTTCATCCCCGCCAACCCAGTTCACGGTTCACGGAGGCCTCTAGGGCCTGCGATACAATGGTAACCAATTGTTTTTGTTATTGAAAGCATATATGCCTACTGTAATCACCCAGGAATGTCTGTCCTTAACGCTCGTGACGTCACTCCACATCGACCAGCCCCCCCCCCCCTCATTAATATTCATGAGCAGGCAACGTCCTCCAAATGGACACCCCCCCCCCACCCCTCATTAATAATCATGAGCAGGTGACGTCACTCAATATGGAGTACTCCCCCCCCCTCATTAATAATCATGCGCAAGTGACGTAACTCCACATCGAACAGCCCCCCTCATTAATAATAATTATAAGGTGACGTCCTCCAAATGGACACCCCCCCCCCCATTCATAATAATTATCGGCTGACGTCATTCCACATGGGGGGGGGGGCGAGGCGCCTCCTCCCCCCTCCTCGGCGTCAACTCACAACCCTCACTACGAAGGCAGAACCCTCACGTCACGTGATCTCCGTAACGCTATTGAGACATCAAAGTAAAAAGGACGTCGTGATGAACAAGGGATTATAACCTTTAAATGAAATAGGTCTGTCACCGCGCCCTTACTAATTGCACGCGAATTGATGCAATGAATATATCACGTTGCGCTCTGCTTTTCGCTTACAAGTTTCACTTTTACTGCAATACACCCGCATCCTCGGACGGGCAAAAGACTAGTTTTATTAAGATGAACGATAATTCTACAATGTGTTTTTGGGTTGTACCATGCGTTATTTGGCACGATGTCCGACGTTGCGCGCTCCACTTGCTGGGAGCATCTTCAGGCACTGATTCCATTTTTTCTTCATTTCCTAAAGAAGCTCCCAGCACGGTGGAGCCAAATGTCAGATATCATGCCGAACATCCCGCTGAAACATTCAAAATGCAGCAGACTTTGGGAGGAGAAGCGTTTCTCCACTGTGTCCTGGTACATTGCGATTGCAGAGACTTTACAATAGATGTTTATAATGGAACCAACATACAATGACCCCACTATTATGAATGATATCACACATACACAGCATAGAATATGCTCTTTACAGCATTGTGTTGAAATAACTCCTCATGGCAGTCATGGGTGCAGTGGTGGTGAGGAGACGTTATCGCCTTCGCACAGGAGGACGTGGGTTCAATCCCGTCCCTGACGATACCTTTTGTATGCTTGGAGTTTATGCGACTTCTCTTCCTGTGGTCACGTCCATTTTTATCCTATAACTTATTACATTTGAAGACGATATAAGCAACTTTGAAGAGCTGTTATGTGTGGCCAGGTCGCCTCTGAAAAATAACTAATAGTCAAGTGGGCCTTTCCTGGTCAATTAAAAAAGTTTATTTTTGTTTAAAGTGGGATTTGTGTTCTTTGCCAATGTCAGTAAACTTTCAGTCTTTGAACCTTTGCGTATGCATGTATAGTGTCAACTATGACATGCACGTTATCAATAAACAGGAGTAGAATAATGCGTTGATTAATCTGTCGATAGTTGTCAGGTTTTAAATCCACCTGGAGTATGGTTTGACTCCAATGTTACATTTAAAACACACAGGTGGAGTAAAATGATCGGCAATCCTTCAGCTCTGTAGATGAGCTGAGGATTACAATGAGCTGACACTTTCCCTTCTTCACAGCCTAGTTCTCTGTTTGATAATGTCTAGACTGGTCTCTTGCAATGTCTTTTGCGTTGGATATCCAAAAAGGTAACTTAACGTTGCCGCAGTGTGTTAAAAGTGTAACACAATGATCATGTCACTCTAGTTATATGTGAAATGCACAGACTGATGGTAGTTAGGAGGTGGAAATGCAAAATGCTTTATCTTTTAAGCCGTTACACAATTGGAGGCCATCTATGTGGCAGAATAATTGCAAAACTTTGTTCCAAAACTGTAAATTATGCTCTGGTGATAGAAGTGCTTTATGACAAGAACGGCACGTGCAATGGAGAATTATGAAATGGACTTTTGGCATCAACGTCGTGGAACAGCTGACGGTGAAATTGTATCAATCGACCGAAAATTTGTAAATTTAAGACTGAATTAAGGACGCTACTTTCAGATCGCATTCGAATTTTGCACACAGCGTTGTAATACGGTGTGTGGGGGGGTTTTTTCTGGAAGATTTGCTGGTTTATCCCAGGATTTTTATGTTGCGCGTCGTCGCTTTAAGATGTTACTCTGCTCATATTTTGTTTGTTGCGGTTGCACTCGACTCCAGAGCAGCGTGGCTCACAGGGCTATACGTAATAAATGGAACTTGAACTTGAAACTTGAATGACTCGTATGAAGTGGACGTTAGAGAGTGGTCTAAAGCACAGTTTACCGTTTGAACCTTTGCCTGTTCTCATCTGCATTAACCACACGTACTTGTGAAAAAACATGCAAACAAATACGCTCTGATAATCTATGCATAATCTTTGAAACTGATTGGCCTTCATCAGAGGACAGCCTTATTTATGGCCTTGTCTCGCCAGTGTTAGACCAGAGAACGCCAAAAGGCGAACAGTGCAAAGACAATGCAAGTATCAGAACACTTACAGCTTGGGTCGAGCAGTTATATGTGTGGTGTTTAAACATCTGAACACCTATTCTTGGTTCTTTCGGTAAAGTCACGTAGAAGGGACACAATAAAATAATAAAAATAGAAAACAATCAAATTCTACGTGACTTTACCGAAAGAACCAAGAATATGAATCCCTGCAGTCACGAAAGCTTTCAATCAAAATCTGATCACCTGTTTTATTGCCAGAAAGGGTAAACCCTATTCTTATTTCTTAAATTTTCCTTCATTTTTTATACTGTACTAAAAGGTCCCATAGATATTTGCTTATTGCCGTTTGTGTGAATTTTCTGTACTGCATTGCTTAGGCAAGTTGTATTTGGTGTGCAATCACTTCCTTCCCGAGTGCTTCTCTTGCCACATCACGTACCTCACCTCGAGCCGTACTGCATGCGAAGCACGGAGTAAATAATAAGTAATGATGTTGATGATGTTGGTCATGAAGCTTACGATGCATCAATTTTCATTTGTGAAAATTAAAGTTTCCCGATTTCTCTGTTATAGATAAATTATTCCTATGATACCTCCAGTGACAAGATGTGCTGCAATTTCCCGCAATGTTAAAACAAAAAAATAATTATTAAATGTGAATCGTGACTGACAAATCATTGGATTGATTAACTCGAAGGGTGAATTATTCCACCAATATTAGTTCATGCCTCTAATACAGCATTTGCACTTGAATTTGTCAACGCTGGCCATGCAATTTTCTGTTCTATTGCCAGCCAGGAGAGTAATGGTAAGGGGAGGAAAGGCAATTTGGAAGTGATTCCACCGAAGAAGAAAAAAAATCCCCATTAATGAGGATGCCCGGCTGTTGCAGCGCAGACAGATTGCGCACTCTGACAGCAATTGCTACACACCGTGCTTATCCTCAAATATCAATTTACGTGGGGAATTATAGCAATCCATCCATGCATAAGTCATTTTCCCTGCAAGAATGTTTCCTGCAGATAAAATAATTTTACCCAAGTAAGCGGACACAAGGGTGGCGCAGTGGTTCGTGCGCTGCACTACGAGCCAAGCGACCTGAGTTTACATTACTGGCCATGGCGAATATCAGTGATGAGTGACATCTCCAATGGTCCTGTCCGTCTCCTCCATTAGAAACGTGCGTTTTAGAGTATATTGTTGGGTCTTTCGGTAAAGTCACGTAGATAGGTTCAGGATGACGACCGCTTGTGCTGCGATCGAAACGTCGTAGTTTTTTTTGTTATTTTCTTTGAACCTATCTACATGACTTTACCGAAAAGACCCAAGAATATGAATTCTTGCAGTCACGAAAGCTTTAAGTCAACGTTTTAGAGGATGTTGGATGCTATACATTTCCACGTGATTATAAGCCACTTCGTTGAATTTTCATTTGTGGCCATGTCACTTCTGAAAAACAGCTATATAAAATATATACTTTTAGTTTAATGATCCGAATTGTCCAAAGTGGTAAAGTATGGTCAAACAATCCCGAAGACTGGCATGGCATGTGGAGACCTTTATCCAGCAGTGGATTAACAAAGGGATATATATTATTATTCAGCAGGACACGAGCTTCTAGGCTTTTTCGCCTCCTTATCCACCCCCACGTGATATTCTGACACCTTTTCCCGTTGTCCGTGTTACTTCTTCGTAAGTGTTACTTCTTCGTTCTTCACATGGATCAGAGTGGTAAGCGGGACTGCACTCATGTGGGCAACACGGACGATGGATGTTGGAGGCTTGAGTTTTTCCAACCATTCTGCAATGTATCAGACATTTTGAAGGTCACGATGTTAACATTCCAAGTTAATGCATAAAATAGAGAGAGTAAAAACATTTAGGCAACATTTCTATTTCAATGTGACTTGATAATCTGATATCTTGTATTAAGAATGTTGTGGTATCACCTTTCATTGTCTGTCTATTTTAGTTTTGTGTCATTCACGTTTACATAATGGTACAGAATCGTTTTTTTATGTTTTTAGGCACTTGCTATTTTTTATTTGCTCTTAGATATTTCCCTGTTTACGCAAATATCATTTTTTTATATAAATCTCAATAATAGCACTTGATCTGCGTACAATACTGAAAAACAATAATTCTATTAACAGCCACAGTGATTTCACCTGACATTGCTAGCACCTCTGTGGTTAAGGCATCTGGAAACTAAGCGAGTTAGGGACATCTTGAAGCAGTTACGGGACTCTGTTGTGCAAACAATTGTTCAGCATTGAGAGCCAAAATAACTTAGCTTCTGGCGATGGAAGCCTTACTGTGGGGCGTAAGGGTTAAGGAGAACTCATTTATTATTATTATTATCTCGTGTCATTTTCATTCCAGACTGATGTGGGAATAACTTTTAGGATTTCCAGGTTAAACAAATCATCGGCGATGCTTGGAATGTATTGGGAGTGTGTGTTCGATTATTTGCTTATTTATTGAAAAAAAAAAGAACGCCCTTTTTCTCTCAACAACAGGCGAATTTAAAATTTGTGAAAGGCAGAAGGGCTGGAAATTTTGACAGCTTTGCTGACAGTGGACTGTGCTCTAGATATGCCGTCACAAGGACATGCAACGTCTGGGTTAGCATTACGTTGGCTTCCATTGTACAGCACTTGGCATTCTCCGCGGTGGGCTAATGATGATGTGAAAAAATTACAACGCATGTGCGAATCGGTATCGCGACAACAAGGTCACGTGAAAGTATGCAAATGTTCTTAACACATGTCGCGACCGTTGTTCTATTCCAGAGAATATTCGCTATTGCATTTCACTGAGTTTAGCCAAGATGTCCTCTTGGGCCATGCAATTTCTGGTCTATTAAGGCAATGTCCGGCACTTTGTAATAATGTGTGCAGATGGTATTTGAGAACCTGAGAAGAATTAAGCATGTTTAATGCGGAGAAGTTCCTTGCGCAATAATCGTGGCACAGGCTTGCAACTGAGTGCAGCTCATTTGATGGTCATCCCATTTTCAGAATGGGCAATTTGATGCAGGGCTCATTTCGACTTTGTGTAGAGGGATCATATTGGCTTGCGAACACTGTCAAAACTACTGCCCACTGTTGCAAAGTGTCACTTTCATTGGCTTGAGACATCTTTCAGTTAATATCCACACATTTAAAATGGTGTTAGACATAAAACAGAAGCAAAATATCAGAATTAATTGATTCACAGAGCAGACAAGGTGTGTTGTGTGGGCCACGTGACGTCTGCATATCTGTGCAATGTGTTCCATCAACCACAGCCATAGTTGCGGCAATTATCTTAAACATTTATTTACAGTATTCTTTGGTTATTTCGGTACCTTTTTATTTTCTATCTACGTGACTTTACCGAGAGAACCAAAGAATATTATTTTCTGCAGTCACAAACGCTTTAAGTCAAGATTTATTTACGGGTTTCGCCATTCCTTCAAATGTAGTGGTTTGGAGATTATTCCATATTCAAGCCTAATATGCCGCAATCGATAGTTGGGCTGAAGTTAATTTCAGTGAAGCAACATTGATTACAGATAAGTGTAAACGTGGGGTCTTAATATAATTTTCATCAATCCAATACCGGACGAAGGCCTGCCAATGCTGTGGCAATCATGGTGGGGTTATTTGACCATTCTTCAACCGCGCGGCTCAGTGCGGTATGGTGAAGTTAGTTCCCCGGGACCAGTTCAGACATTACTCGCCACTGTCAGCAACGACCAAGGGAATCGAATCTGGGCTGCTAAGTCAATCGTGCGATGTTTTTTTCACTGCCGCACCAACGCTGCACCCAAGGCAGTGGGTTATCGCATTTTAATTGTATGCAAAGCAGAGTACTGGGATATGATTCGTCTGATTGAGATTGGTTGCTAGTGTTGGGCTGGGTCCAGGTGCACCGAGCGCTTTACGACGTTCCGCCGGTGCTGAGTAATTGTGAACTTAGCTCGGGAGGCACATGGGTGTCCCGCTTCCCAATAGCGAAGAGGCACGAGACGGAAACGGCAGCAGCAGCAGCGTGTGGCAAACGCAGCGGGTGGTGGGGCACGTGTCACCTGCAACCTCCTCTCCTGCTGTGAGAGCAGAAAAAAGTTATCTCGTTAAGGAAAGCGTTGGTTATGTTATTAGCTTCGCTAGTGTTGTTTCTTGGTCTCCTGCAGTAATTGAAATTAATGTATGCTGAAGTGTTAATGTTATTATATATAAAGGTAAAGGTGCAGCTCTTAATTTTACCGTGCTGTACTTTCTCACGCCACTGCTGGTAGAGGAGCCCTCTAATGTCCGCTGAGTCGATTGCCTTTTCATAACTCACAATGGCTAGGCGCAGTGGCATTTGGAATTCGGTAGTCTTCCAGAAGCTGATATTATTTTTATGTGGTCCTTGATAGAGAAGCCTTTCCGATTTTCGTTCTTGCTCTTGTGGATGATTAGCCTCTAAGGTTTCCTTGATTCTTTGCCTCATGGATTTTTGTAGGTGTTTTTTAATATATATGGGTGAAAAATGGACCAATAGCTCTCTGTGTTCACTCAAATCAGTGCGAACACCATTTTTTTAAGTGAAAAAAGAGGTGAGGTATCAATCCATGATTGGCATATTTCATTTACGTGTAAACATTTAGTAAATTAATACTGTAGGCATACTAATGCTGATGCAGTCATTCAAACTCTTATAAACCATAAGCCTAAATATTCTTTTATTGAAATGAAAAAAATGGAAGTGCTACACAGAGGTTGGATGAAGAAAGTACCAGAAAACCAATGATTATTATTAGAAGGGGAGTTAGACAAGGTGATACGCTTTCCCACAAACGATTCACGGCGACATTCGAAGATGTTTTCAGAAACTTGTAGAGACAAAGGCATGCACACAGAGCGCTGTGTCTCGAATTTGTTTGGCCCGCTGACCGCTCAGCCGATGCAAACACCCCCACCGCCCCCCACCCCCGTAACAAAACGCATTCACCCATCTCTTTAAATACCACAAACACAGTGATTCATGTTACCGGAACACATTTATTTTTTAACGCAGCTATGAGAGTTTTTTTTTAGGGGAGCATTTACATATTAAGGTTACGGTAGTTTAATCAGAGTAATTTACCCAACTTCATTTTTTGTATTAAATATCGCGAGTAAAATATCAACTAAGGTCCAAAACAAAAGGTACAATAAACGTTGTCATTATTTCCGGATCACAGCCCCGCGGACCATCTGGAGGAAGGTCGCCGGACACCGGTGGTAGCGGGGACCGCACTCCGAGAAACACTCACACAGAAAAAACAACCACGTAGGCTTTCGCGAACAATATTATTCGTAATAAAGGGTTGGATCGCAAAAGTATAAATGTGTCGTACTCAAATTGTAAATGTTGTGGATTTACTCTCCAACACACCGCTGTGGTGCTGAAGTAGTAACTAGTTGGTGCGTTTTGTTTACGTGACAAACCTTACCGGTTGGATGTGTCGGGTTGTGATGGGTTCACGACAGATTTATACTTGCGCGATCCAACCCATAAAACCTTTATTATGAACAGGGAAAAAAAAACATCATCTGTCTCAGAATTTCTGACAACACATTCGTGGCAACCTCCGATGGGAATATGCAGCAGAAAATGTTGGAAGAACTTAAAAAAAGGCCGTGCAATTGGCCTCGGGAAAAATATGAGCAAAGCAGCGGTCACGTACACCGAGTTTGCGATGCAATTTGAGATATCTGTCGGAGGGACACAGCTGGCAAACGCAGCCTCAGGTATCGGTAAACTCTTATCCACTCTGCTGTGAAGAAGGTCCGTTGCTTGAAACTTCACCAACGATATACAGTAGAATCTCAATTATCCGCGCAATGATGGGGAGGACGGCCGCGGGTGATTCAAAACCGCTGATAATCCAAAAATATCAATTTTGCGCTGATCTCTATGCGCAGAAGACTCGGCCCACTAAGTGGATAGCAGAGCCACACCAATTAACATAAATCAAGCTCCGCCCACTGTTTGTAAAGATGTGCAACTACTGTACTGTAGCGGCGGTCACGTAGATTTCGGATTAACCAGAGCACATATTGGTTCGGTTTAAGCACGTGACTTGTAAATAAACTTTTCCAACATAACAATGTATAACTGTTTTTAGATTATTCATTCGGGCTTAAGAGAAAATCCACGAGTTATTCATTGATGTCAAAATCTCAGGTGCGCGGTTAATGTGAAAATCACATAAATCGCACGTAGATAAGCCAGGGTCTGCTGTACGCTTTATTTGTAAGGTTGCGTTGTTGAGGAAACGTTGAATTATTTGTGCTGTCTGTGCTTTGTACACCGCTGCCAGCATAGTATCGCCAAATAATTTGCCTACCTCGGTCAGTTATCGTAGGGAGACCGATGGCACCATGGAGTAGAAAAGTGGACATTGATGAAGGAAATGTAAAAAAAAGTCAAAGTGTAGGAAAAAAGCATGGTGAGGTGCGCTAATCTCCCGTGCCTCTGCATCCTCACCAGCACACAGTGACACCAGGGCCCTACATTTAAACATTTGCAACATGTACAACCCTTTGCAACATGTACAACCCTTTGCAAAGGCATCGTCACGCTGCGTCGATTGTTGTGGCGGTTGTTTGACGGTGTTTCACACCACGTTGGTCACTGCGCCACCACAGCACTCCAAAGCTCTGTATAATACTATCAGCCCAAGTGGCGACGTGTAGCAATCTCTGCGACTCGCCATTATAAAGGTACGAGTTAAAATCCCAGCGAGGACTGGATTAGGCCATCATCCCTACCAAGTAATTGCAATGAATAACATTTCAATTAAAGTCAATTGTGCGTTTTTTTTGTATGAACAGACGACTGGCCGTTGCAATTGGAATGTGGAGTTTTACTTTCTCAGACTGGCCAATGGAGGTGCTTTACCCACCAGGTGTTTCAGCTTGGGGAGGAACAACACCATTACGACGACGTTCCACGGCGCACTCAAGTTGAGCTTCAATCGCCAATCAAAGTTAATCCAATGTTGAAATCAACAGTTTTACGATGTCCTGCATCCACATTGAAACGCCACCGAGTACTCGAACGAACGGGAGTTCGCAGTTTTTTGTTGTTGTTAGTTTTTGCTCGCTTGCTTACTCAATCGCGTCCGTGCAATGCGTTTGCATCTGGGCGGCGTGAGCCGAGATCTTAAGCTGAAAAACTTTAGCCAGGCCTGTCGCCGACGGTTTACACCGAGAGGGTTTGATTTGCAATAAAGAACGAATTAGTACGGAGAGGCGGAGGGAGCGTGGACTGCCGGTGGTGCTGATGATGGAGATGCCGTGCTGGCGCTGCAGCAGGGGTGAGCGTCTTGCGGGTCACGCGTCTTGTGGGCCACGCGCCCTGCGGGCCACGCGCCTTGCGGGCCACGCCGCTCTTGCGGGCCACGCGCCCTGCGGGCGACGCCGCTCTTGCGGGCCACGCGCCTTGCGGGCCACGCCGCTCTTGTGACCACCACAATATATTAACCATTTTAACTCTCGTGGCAACTCCACCTGGGCAAGTTATGCGACTACACTCATAAATCTTTAACAACACAAAATACCTTCGGTTCCTATTCCACAATTAAAACGAGATCCCGCCGAAGCCCCGTTCGTTCGGCAGAATTTGATGCCAGATTGCCACGACCGGGCCCAATCTCTTGACAACTGCTCTGTGTTCAGAAAGTTTATCTTTTCACCGTAACTCCCGGTTAACGCGGTCTGCTACGTACGGTGCGGAAGAAGTTCAACACGCGAATAGGCATACATACATACAGGGACTCCTTGCACTTTCTTCTGGTTAGTGGACCAGAACATGGACGAATGTCAAAAATGTACGAATGTCAAAGCAGAGCCTTTATTTAGCCATTATGATTCAGTTTGACTATGTCAAGCTTATCTTGCAAATTGAGAACCTCATGGATTATTTTAGCTTTACCATCACCACACTTAGGACCCATTATGAATATTAAAGCACAAAATAAGTATTTTACAGTGATCACAAAAATAAGCACAGTATGAATACTGTACTCGCGTTTTATAATCACGAAAATAACTATGAACACTGTAGTATACTGTTATCACAAAAATAACTATGAATGGTT
Organism: Petromyzon marinus; assembly: GCF_048934315.1. Taxonomy (NCBI): domain Eukaryota; kingdom Metazoa; phylum Chordata; class Hyperoartia; order Petromyzontiformes; family Petromyzontidae; genus Petromyzon; species Petromyzon marinus. The sequence continues at coordinate 11,328,183 of NC_133692.1, forward strand.
TACAGTATAATAACAGAAATAAGTACAGTATTCATAATATATGAATAAACACAAATATAAGAGACGCTCACTGAACGACTTCTATTCAAAGACTGAAGGAAAAAGATGGCGCGCGGCGTGAACGTCGTGGAAGGTTTGGGATGAAATCGGACGAAATTGGAAAATATGTTTATAATTGAAAACGGCCGAAAGAGCGAAGCAACGAAAGTCGAGCTATCGCTGTACTCAAACGGAACCTACGACCGTTGTGACAGCTGTGAAATCACAAATAGCACTGTTTATTTGCTTGCATTTTGCGAGCTACCTTGTGTGGTGAATGCGCTTTGCAAGGGTGTCCGAGTTCATGCTGGGCTTTCCCCAGGAATTGAATTTGGGGTGTGTGTGTGTGGGGAGCGGTAGTGTAGCGGTTAGCGCTACGCTGCGCTATGAACCTGGCGACCCGGGTTCGAGTCCCGATCAAGGCCAACACCGGTGACGATTATCTGAACCGGTCCCGGGCCTCCCCTAGGTCGACTCAGCCTCAAATGAGTACCTGGTGCGGTGTGTAAACATTGCCACTAGGGGAGACAAAGGCGGTCGGGCGTGGTGCTGGCCACCCACCCCCTCGTGTACCGTTCCGGCCTTCATAGGTGCTCGCTAACAGCACTTGCCCCTACAGTCTGTTACAGGCTACACGGGGGATCTTTGTCTTTGGCCGCCGATGCATGGGTGGCAATTGCTCGATGATGCTGCTGCTGTCGTTTTGCAGCCAAGGATATTGCCCTGAGCTCTCATACCTTCTGCTGTTGAGGGGATTTCAATAGGTGCTCCAATTTTTTGCGGTGGCCATCTGCGGTCTGCTTTGTGCATACATAAAACAAGGAAGCACGTGCTAAACTAAACCTATTTATAAACTGTTTGGCTGGATTGATGCATTTTATATGAGGTGAATTATTTAGCAGGTCCCGTATAAAGGTGAAGGCAAAACAAGTGATCGAATAATCGGAACACTATACGTATTTGCATAGTTCAGCGAGTGAGGCTGAAAACAATAGTTTTAATTACGATGCAAAAGTTGGTCTACTCTGAAGCGCCAGTTCATTGTAAAAGTCAGGTGATGCTCTTTTAACATTAATAATAGCTGCAGGTGGGTATATTAAATCTGACTGAATAATCATGAGTCTGCACAGAGTTTTAATGTCCTGGCCCCGCATAGATTGCATGTTCCAATATAAATTTAGAACGTTGAATTTGCTTAACATCCCCATAACAATGGATTATGCTAAATTCCTCGTCAGTCCGTCATTGCCTATACACATATTTGATTTAAGGATGATGAAAGGGGGAAAACATAACGCGATGCAATACGACATGTGAGTCGACAGGCGTTCATCAAAGCTGTATTAAGTGTGCGTCATGTGAGATATGTTCCCTTCCATATCTGCTGGTTCTACAGGAACTGGATTAATGTTGCTGAAATGAAGCATATTTAATGAGGCCCGGTTGTCAGATTGCAACTGGAAATTATTGTTTATCAACTCGCTATTATAAGCCATTTGATGGATGTTAATGCGTCTCAGCCTTTGCTGCAAATACGTTGAACTTGGTTGTGAATAAGTAATCAGACCCGATGCATAATGTATTGGTCAAGTCGGTATTTAGCTACCAATGTTGGCAGAGTGCTCTTGCCCACAGGCATACTTAATATATAAGCATCTATTCTTGGCCCTGAAAAGCATTATTTCCAACAGAGTCAACAAAGCATTTGACTTTGAAATCAAAGCCAAGGGTAGTGCCACCACCACCACCACAAGTGTTTGAACAGCAGCTCCACAAAAAAAAAACCTCTTTTTGGAGCCTGGGGATGTTCCGAACAAAAATCTTGAGAGGACGCAGCTTGGTGCAAGTGAGTGTGACAGAACAGCACAGAAACAGCACTCGGTTCTCTTACCTGAGGCTTTGCTGTGCGCAGTGGTCTCCGATTTAATGGTTTTATTTTCAGTTTTCCCAAAGCACGACTCTCAAGCAATAGTTTGTTCTCTGCTCTCACTCTCTCTGTTTCTAGGCGTTAACCCTTTGTCTGGCCCGATACCCAAAGTTATTCCACGGCCCCAGTCGAAAGCCAGAATCGAGGTGTGGCGTGTCTGTGCGTTACAGGGCAGAGGAGAGACGATGACTCGGTGCAAAGATTCCATTTATCACAAAACTATATATTTTTTATTGCAGGTATGGGATGTTAAAGAATGCATTATAGATATAAATCTCAGCAGGTTGAGCATAAAATCATTGTTTTTCATGACATAATGGGCTTCACGTAAAGCGTGGCAAAATAGGTTTTATTTTGACGTCACCAAATGCATGTATTTTTTAATGCAAATTCCCTGAGAAAGGACCATATTTGCTTATGAATGAACTGAAAGCCAGTCCATGGTGATCTCTGAGGACTTAGAGGCCAAGAGTGACAGATAACATCATACAACTTAAAAGGGTTTTTTAGGACCCAGTGACGCATACAGTTGGGAGGGGGAGAAGTAGGGGAGATATAAATACATACATAATAAACAACAAAACATTACTTCACATACCCGAATGATGATGAATGCTTTAGTCAAGTGAAAAAAACTGCCGAATGAAAATAAACAGATTTTTTTATTCTGTAATTTCTATAATAAAGGTTTGTGTGGTGCATAAGCATGTTTTGCTTAGCACTCCATTTTAAATTTCTTTCGGACTGCACTTCAAAATCGAGATTGAAAACTCATTTCTTTAAAACTGCTTTTTGTGTTGAGTTGATTGTGCCCCCACCCCCCTCCCGGCACCTCCGATTAGCACGGTTAGCTATGTACGGTGTGAAAGAAGTTCAACATTCATCATACATACATTTTGCACCTTGGCAGAGGTGGGTGGGAGAGCCTTAGCATGCACATGCATGAGCATGTATTTGTTCTTACGTGAGATAGACCAGAACCTGATTGGTCGGCTTGGACCCGTTGACCTGGCGAGGTTGCTGACATCAGCACACACACACACAGCTCAGATTCTCTTCGGCACCACCCTCACTGGCTGCTGATTGGCTGCATGAATGTGTTAGCGGTACGGGGCTGCACCTATTTCTCACCCGGTGAATCGGGCTAAACAAAAATACACACAAAAAAACTGGGACGTGAATTCGGCGCAATCAATGTTGTGGAAATTCAGCGGAACGCCGGAATTCCAGCAGACGTGCGGAAACAAACCCTACGCAAATCGGTCCCCAGTGCATTTCAGAATCGTGGGCGGCTGAAAATTGCGCAAGTTATACCAGACCTTGCTTAGATATTTTTACTGAATGAAAATGCCAAAAAGGCTCCGAGAGGCAAACTAAAGCACATCCTAACCACAGATGGACAAATGTCCTCAGCCTTCCTTGACGATTGCCTTGTTAGGGTCCGTTCTCAAAGTCCACCACATCACTCGGGGCTTTACAAAGCGAGGAATAGCAAATGACGAGTTGTTGTATTGCGGCTTTCAGAAGAGCACCCTAGCAGTGTTCCACATCCAGATGCACGCCATTGCTCTCGCAGCAAAGAGAACAAAACATCTGCCAAGCGGGGCATTTTGTCACGGCGACACTTTTTCAGAAGTGCCAAGCAGATTGCGGTCGTCGGTGACGTGAGGTCATTCTGTGGCGTCCGCCGCCGTAACTTGGGCCCTGATCGGTGTCCCGTAACTTGGGCTCCGATCAAAGTGTCCCGCGTCCATTGCACGTTGTCTCTGTAGGTGTGTGTGTGGACAAGCTGCATTCTTCCTCCTTGAAAAGGGGCTCCTTAACAGCAAGCTCTGCTTCCAAAATGTGGCATTTAGAGTTAGCGGAAAAAAAAGCTTCAATACCTTACCGCAATTCCTAAGTGCAATGTTGAATGTTTTCTAATTTGACTTCCTGACATATTTTTTTGGTGCGAGTCCAAAGGTTCTAAATACATAATATATATAAACAAAATTGAAATTTGTGAATGTTAGTCTGTTCGAAATGTTTAGCATACTTCCCGACATGCAACAACCTTGAAATTTGGCATGTGGGTAGTTTCCAGACTGTACACCATGCAAAAATTATAAAATAGACTTTTGTATTTTTTTTTTGGGGGGGGGGGGGGGTAAGGGCGCAATAATGCAAATATTTAGCACGGCAAGTGAGCTGTGACGTCACATCTGTCATGTCACCCGCGCATGCGGAAGCGTCACGCAGTGTACCTGCTGACGTCACCCCCCCAACCCTCCGCGAGTGAAGTGCCATACAAATGTGTTGCAGGTCTAAGGCGTTCTTCACGCAGCATTGCTTTATTTTTTCAGTCGTTTACTGCCGTACGCACCCTGAAAGTTGTGTGTGTGTGTGCAGCAAGCGCGTGTATGTGTACCTATGGACGAGTGCACGTGTGTGTGGGGGGAGCGGTAGTGTAGTGGTTAGCGTGCTGTCTGTGTTTGTGTGTGTGTCTATGTGTCTGTGCGTGTGTGGGGGAGCGGTAGTGTAGTGGTTAGCGTGCTGTTTGTGTGTGTGTCTGTGTGTGTGTGGGGGGAGTGGTAGTGTAGTGGTTAGCGTGCTGTCTGTGTTTGTGTGTGTGTGTTTGTGTGTCTGTGCGTGTGTGGGGGGAGCGGTAGTGTAGTGGTTAGCGCGCTGTTTGTGTGTGTGTGTCTGTGTGTGGGGGGAGCGGTAGTGTAGTGGTTAGCGCGCTGCGCTACGGACCCGGCGACCCGAGTTCGATTCCCGCTCACGGCCACCACCGGTGACGATTATTTGAACCGGTCCTGGGCCTCCCCTAGGTCGACTCGGCCTCAAACGAGTAACTGGTGTGGTGTGTGAACATTGCCACTGGGGAGATAAAGGCGGCCGGGCGTGGTGAATCCAAGTCCCGGGCGAACCCGGGTAGTAATCCTAGTTATATATACACGCACACAATTAGAGGCGCTCCATTTATATCTGTGTGTTTGTGTAAATGCTCATAACGAATGCCTATTTAGCTCAGTACAGCGCACGAATGGGTGGTGGGGTCAGAGCCACTTTTTTCCCTCGATGTTGTTTTACGCTGATATACCACATCAGACACACATTTTAGGGCTGAGTTTACCTAGTGGCATTCAATCGCAGAGCTCCTGAGAGATGGCAGCGGCGCAGGAAGGCCTTATTCTAGCAGTGGATGGAACTATGGATAATGGTGATGATCAAGCGAAGGCCCATAACAGATTTACATACCATTTTTTTCTTGCGTGCATGGGCTACAATTGAAGCTGTATTACTCGGATCATAATGGAGTAAGCTAACAGCTATTCCAGAATGTGTGTCATTACGTGTTTGCTAAGTATGTGTTAACCGCCACCTTGGACACCCTTGCAAACAATGTTCTGTCTCGAGGGATTATTCACGTGATATATTCTAGTAAATAAAATAAAAATTGTTCCTCTGTGTTTATCCACACAGCCCTCTCTCTCACACACACTCGCACCAATTAGCCATGCAGTTCTTGCAATACACCTGATAGCTACTCAGTATGGGTGGGAATATTGACTATCACCTGCGATGACAACACGTGCATTCCTACCGATACAACAACAGGGATTGCGCGCATGATATGATGAGTATACAGCCTTGACCCTTAGACATGTGGAGATGTGGGGAGGGGGTATTGAGAGGATCAGTTGTGGGCATTGAAGCACAGACAATAACACAAAAAAGGCGATCCAGCTGGAGAAATATTTTTAGAACGCTCACTTTGAGATCCTGATTTAATGGAGCACCATTACAACAATTAGGGAGGCATTCAGGAAGCAAAACTTCCTCCTGTGGTGGTTAGAGGTGGGCTGCAGGACACAATGACTAACACACACAAATACACAGTAGTAAAGAGTCGTCAGTCTTACTGGCCACTGGTTTAGCTCAACAATGTTTTATTTATCAAACAACATGCGTTTTAATGTGCGGCAATTAGGTGCAACGTTGAAGTTATTATTTTTAAATAGTTACTATTACCATACATCATATATATTTGTACATTTTCCCTTTTGCTTTGGGCCATAAAAGTGAACCTGATATTTTGACCGGTGGCATCTTTGTTTCACTGAGCAATGTTGTCATCATCCGTTGTTGTTACGTACGTATGTATGTTTGTATGCAAAACATCAAATTCGATGGTTTACAGGTATAAACTTTACCCGCATCAGGACGCCTCTAAGCACATCACATAGAATGCGTCCTGCACAATCAGGGATTTGGAAGCTCAGCGGGGTTGATGTTGGACAGTGCTTGTGAATGGGAAGCACCACACAGGAGCAGTAGGCATTGTGGGCAGTAGAGGGCAGTTCAGCGGAATCTATTATGGATTCTTTCGACCTCTTCCAATCACCTATGACCAGCGTGGTGAAGTATGGTCGTGTAATCATCACTGCCTCCTTCATGGCATGGGGGGAGGCCCCCATCGAGCAGTGGATTGACAAACTGTCTCTACATGTGTGTAATGTAGCTCTCAGAGACACCGTCTTGTCTTTCTGTATCTATATATATAAAATTTGTGAATGTGACTGTTCAAAATGTTTAGCGTACTTCCCGATATGCAACAAACTTGAAATTTGCCATGTGGGTACTTTCCAGACTGTACACCATGCAAAAATTATAAAAATAGACTTTTGTATTTTTTTGGGGGGGGGGGTAAGGGCGCAATAATGCAAAAACCCTCCGCGTAGGCCGTGCATCCCGCACAAATGCGCGGCAGAGCTGTCTCGATTTTCCAAGTCAACGCGACGATTGTCAGCTCGCCACGTCATTCCCTTCCCGAGTTGCCGAAATCGACCTTGCGTATAAGTGGGTTAAGGTTGAATTTCCTTGAGTGAAAAACATCCGATTTAGTTAAATTTATTTGTTTCGGCTTTTTTTCTTTCTTGCAAGCTTCAATGTTTTTTTTCAGGGTTCTTCAGTGAAATATAAGGGAATATGAAAGTAATCCTAAACAAGAATCCAAGTCTCGGGCGAAGCCGGGCAGTAAAGCTAGTTATGAATAAAGTCCACTGACAACTCAACGAGCAACCACGAGTGACTGTACACTTGGGTAGTGAGACGACTCTATTCAGAGACAACGTAGTTTCTAAATTGCGATTTTAAGCTTTCGTGACTGCAAGGATTCATTTTCTTTGGTTCTTTCGGTAAAGTCACGTAGAATGAGAATAAAATAATAAATTAATAAAATGAAATAATAAAATTATCACGACGTTTCGGCCACAACACAAGTGAAGAAGGCCGCTTGTGTTGTGGCCGAAACGTCGTGAGAATTTTATTGTGTTATTTAATTTTATTAATTTATTATTTTATTCTCATTCTACGTGACTTTACCGAGAGAACCAAAGAAAACGTATTTCTAGTCTCAAGACAACTCGCAGACGATGGAGACGACCCGATGCAAGGCGACAAAGACGATGAGGACGACAGTGTCCCACACCAACAGCCCCCAGCTCCGGCTCGCGCTGCTTCTTATGCCTCGCCCGGTCCGGCCACGCCCCCATTCTCGAACTCTCCTCGCCGCACCTGCCCCTTGTCAATCACCGCCCTCATTACACTCGCCGGCCATTGGACCCCGTGCTCCCCCTCACGTGACCCTGTCAACGCTCGTCCCATCAATCATCAGTAGCACGTCCATGAGTAACCGTGGTCCCGGGGAAACATACTGTCCCGCTATCGCCCCGTACTGTCTTTACACGTGTGCACACGAGGACAACACAATACACATTGTACATAGTGAATGTTTTCTTCTTGCTAAATATAACAACAGGTTTTAATTCGGAAATAAAATGCACTCCATAATAAAGGTTTAATAATTACATAGTAGATCGACAGTCCTTGGTTTGTTCAGCAGGATCAATTCGGATATCACTCGCCACTGATCTCTGCCACAGCTGCGGGATCAAACTTAGGCGGCTCGTTTACAAGCACATCGTGCGTGCTACTGCACCGCCACCCCACTCAGCGGAGCGTTTTTTACCTTTGCCGAGTGTGAACTTTTCTAGAGCTATTTTTCCTGGCCAAAATTGATGATGAGGAATTCAAAAGTGACCTCTTCTTCGCTCTGCGTGCAGCGTGAAGAAAGCGCGTTGCATAAGGCAATGCCGTCGCCATGGAGTCAACATTGGGGGGGACCCAATCTTCCTGGGGGTCCCCCACCCAGAAAAAAATCATCTTAATTTGAAAACGAATTTCCTGCCATTTCCTGCGTAAAATATTACAAAATTCACTAACAGATAGGATGGACTTTTTATTTATTTTTTACAATAATGTCTAGTAGTGTATTGTATTACATTGCTCTGCTCTTTATTTTTTACATTTTCTTGTTTCATTGTATGTAATGGCAGAGATTTGGGATTAATAAAGTACAACCATAACCACGATCATATAAACAGAAATCTATTTTATAGCAATATATTGGGGGGGGGACATTTTGAGCATATTTGAATATTGGGGGGGATGTGTGTCCCCCAATATATATATTATAATTACGGCCTTGGTATAAGGGGACAGCCGCACGCCTTTGCAGGCGTGCCCTACTCGTGTTCACGCATAGCTCGGCACGCCCTCGTGGCCTCTTAATAGCTGTCGGAGGGGGCCCGTTGGCTGGTGGCGGGCATTCTGGCGAAAGGAAGAAAGAAAAAAGAAAATAACCCCACGTGCAGTCGTGCGGTCATACTGTGGCGTTGATGTGAGCAAGGGGGGCTCCCACACACTGCCCAACAATTTCTTGTTTCCTGTAAGGAAAGCAAATTATGTACCGCGCATTCGCGACCAGCCACACTGAGGAATAGTGCGTGCATCCCTCGCTCACAGCACCTCCGATTAGCGTGGTTGGCTACGTATGGTGCAAAAGAAGTTCACCGTACATGCATACAACATCATCGTCGCCAGTGGTTGCAAGCGGTCATTTGCCTCGTGTGTATTGTGTGCACGTGGCTGTGTCCATGAGCACTCGTGTGTGAGTGTGTATGTATGTGTTGCGTGTCTTTGTGTGGCTGTACACATGCTTGTGCGCGCGCGTGTCAATGTGTGTGTGCGCGCTTGTTTCATCTCGCGACTATTGTTGAATTGTCGCGTTTGATTCCCATTGTGAAACGACAGACGATCGAGCGGGCTGGACGTGGCAGGCCGAGCAGAGGGGAGCGCCTGGCAGGATGTCTTCATGCTCCTCCGCCAGCGGAACTCTCTCGTAACGCCGCAAGGGGCAGCGGCAGCAGCAGCAGCGGCGGCGGCGGGGGTCTCACCCCAGGCCAACACCATGGCAGCATCTACTCCGTGAGTGTCTCGTGTGTACTCCCGGGCTTTTGTTGAGAGGGCCTCTGAATATACATGACCTGTCTTGCTGATCACACTCCACCAGACATGTCCGCCTGTAGGAATAACGCAACTTCTTGAAACGACCGCACCGTAAGGAAAATTGCACGGCCATACAGGGTTCAATGTTGGTGCATGCGTGTGTCCTAATATACCTCTCAATCGTGATGTGGGTGTCGAGGTGGCAAGTTGTTAACTCCCTCGCCTGGCGCACAAGAGGTTGTGGGTTCATATGACACCATCCGAGATGTGGGTCTTGCGTATGTGGCCCGCCCTGAATTTCTAGAAAATGAAATCACTGGACTGGGACGCGCACGCGTGATCAATGAGCTTCCTCTCCATTTCCTCTACAGCGGCACGCTAACAACCTTGGCACTTTAGGTGCAATGGGATTGATCGCGTCAGTTGGGTTTCCATGACTCGATCCCATTGACGTGTGCACGTCCTGCGGTGCCCTGTTGGAGGAGGAAAGTGTCCGAGGTATGGCAGTGTATTTCTGTAAAAACTTCTTGAGCTGCTCTGGTCGGGATATCTGGCATGGAAATGATTTATCAGCCTCATGCGACTGGTCTGCAAAGGCCAATAGAGAGAAAAGGTGCCGTGTTGTATTCGGATTTAGACGGCCCGTGTGAATCTCTATGTCCTGTAATTATATTTCGGAGCAAGGTAAATAAGAAGCATCTGTTTGGAAAGATTTGGAAAGATTTTGCATAAACAATGTTGAAGAAGAGAAATACCAAATTGAAATAATTTCCTTTAACTAATTGCTCCTATACCACTCAACAAAACAAATAACTGTTAAAATTTAGCCTTCAAGTTGAAACTGTAGCAATTATTCACGTAAATCATATACTTAACTAAAATATATAAACCCATTTCCAATGTAACATTTTTCAAAGGTTTTGCTTTCACCAAAAATATCATTTCTTTTTTATCACAATAAATCTGCAAGCATAATAACCTGTCAGCAGAGAGTTCACTTAATTTAACAATAAAGTGTTGATGCATGAGTGGTATTTGCATTCAATTCGCTCTGGTTACGACTTGTCGACAACATTTTTTCAAGATGGATAAGTAAATGTTCAGGGCCAGAAAGGTGGAATTTGCAGCAAATAGTGTAAGGGATTTAATCAAGGCCCATGCTTCGTCCTGCTTGGCTCCATGTGGACGTATACTCACTTGTGAGATTGCTCTGCCAATCTTCGTCCCCACTTCTTTCCTACCGAACCCAAGGGGATCTTGACAGCTTTTGGGGGAACTGCTCATGGTCGGATTGGCAGCACTCGTATTTGTTGTCATGAATGTGGTCGTTTTCGAATGTTCACAGCTGAAAGGCGTTGGGGTGCACATGGCCATCCCTGCATGTCCTGACGATGCTTATGACTGTACTTACGAAGGATGTATTGTTTTGTATTGAAATGCCATTGCTGGTTATAATTAGACAAACCTTTGAACCTTAGACGTAAGAGCGCCTTCGGATGCACAGATATATACCCCGTACATATTTTAGCCGTTGTGCTTGTAAATATCGTCACATGCTTCCCATCGTGTTCCTTGGTTTACGAATGTATGCCGAATAAATATTTTACACTTACACAGGTGAGGTCCATGCTAGTGGTAAATTGATGAGGAGCAAGTTAAGAATCTAATCACTCCTTGCCAATCAATACAACCCGGGCATGTTGTGGTCTCTATCTGCCCCTCTCTTATGCGGACAGCTCCATGGCTGAAGCTCCCCTCCCATCAAATTCCACTCCTCCCCCTTTGCCTCACAACATTACACTGTGTACCAGGGCTCTCGAGCCATTCCTAGGGAAAGATGAACACACATCGTTCGATGACACTGCTGCGTTGGCAGTGGTACGGAAGCACGGATAGCAAAGGACTTGAACACATTCGTCAGTAACACTGCCTTGAAGGGAAAAATAATACATGACGGGTGACATTTTCGGAAATGTTTTTTTTCATAGCATAGCACATGAAATACATTTATGAAGAAGGGCTATTGCCTGAAACGTCAGCTCTTGGAAATATTTGTTTTTATTGGTGAAAGTGAGAGGCTTTCTTGTTTTTACTATTTATGGAAAGATAGTTGTGGTGATTTTTCCACTGCAAGCTATCGATTTTGGTCACATTTGGACAGAAGATTTAAAAATAATCATCATCATAATTATCATCAGTTACAATCAGTCCACTGCTGGATGAAAGCCTCCCCCAAACCATTGCCAACTCCCACAGTATTGTGATGTAACGATTCCCGCAGCAGCTGCATGCGAGGGATGATTCCATCACTCCGTCTCTTGGCTGAACGGCTACTTTGATGCGTTCCGTATTTCTTCGTGGCCACTCTGTCAGAATCAGACTCTTTATTTAACCTGGAGAAATTCGTTGAGCTGTGAAGCTCTTATTCTTCAGATTCTCCAATAGGGGTGGGTCAGAAAGTTGCATCATTCTTGTGCACCACCCATCGTCCGTTCTAGCGACATGCCCTTCCCAAGCCCGCTTAATGTGTGTACACCCTCTCATTCATTCATTCGTTAAATTTCCCTCCCTCTTGCCGCTGCCTGCACATGATTTAATAATAAGACGTATAAATAGATGCCGGACAACAGAATCTCCCACAGTGCGGTTTGATGGCATTGGACTTGGCTTTGTAGGATGGCACTGAAGTCCATTGTGAGAATATTGTAGCGGCCTGCTGAAGTGCCGGCCTCGGGGGAACGAGACTATTTTCAAGGGACACATGGTGGGAGATGGTGGGAGAGGGCGATCGCGAGAGAGAGAGAAGGAGAGAGTTCAATTTCACAGACTTCCCCTCGCCTGCGCCACTTCATAGCTGAACACAGAAACACTTTCAATCGTCCGTTACCGCGAGTGTTTCTCCCACAACGAGTTCCACAAAGAGAAAAACAAACCCACACACACGTGTGGTAGAATGTTCACTTGTATCATAATTAATGTACTGCTCATTGAAGGACTGCTCTGTATGCGAGCAGATTGATAACCTGAACGTGTAAATCTATATGCCTTATGCTTGTAGGTATGTAGAATGTGTACGTGCAATTACGCAATAATGCAGGTGTATATATTTACTGGTGTTCATTGCCAGTAGAATAAATGTGTTTGTTCACATAGTTTTTCAATATATCAATAGCTTTGTCATTAACGCACAAGAAGCTGTATGCACTTTATTATGAATCGGCCATTTAAATATTTGTACTTTTTGAATCGCTTTATCGAGTGGCATTTTTACGCTTTGTGGTGAACTCATTTCGGTTGATAATTACAAGTTGCACTCATGCAGAGAAAAATGGACATTTAACATGCGGTTGCAATGTTCCACATTGAGTATACGTGTTGCATTAATTTACCCTGACAAACTGTACATGGTCAAGAATAGCGATGGAGTCGTGGCCAAGGAATGGAACGCATTTGAGAGGACGTCGAGCGGAGAGACAGAATGATGACAACGGATTATGCGCTGGCGCTAAGTGGACCGTGACATCGCATTGGGGTAGCGGTAGTGTAGCGGTTGGCGCTACGCTGCACTACGAACCCGACCACCCGAGTTCGATTCCCGCTCACGCCCAACACTGGTGACGAATATCCGAAACTGGGCCTGGGCCTCCCCGAGGTCGACTCAGCCTAAAAATGAGTACCTGGTGCCATGTGTAAAACATCGCCTCTGGGGAGACAAAGGTGGCCGGGCATGGTGCTGGCCACCCCACCCCCTCGTGTGCCGTGCCGGCCTTCATTCATAGGTGCTACTCGCCAACAGCACTTGCCCCAACAGTCTGTTAGGGCTAAAGAGGGGATCTTTGTGTTTGTCTTGTTACATCGCTGAGCCCACAAGAGATGGTGATGACTGGGGGTGGGTGGTAGGTGGGCATCATCCAACAGAATGATCATGGCTGATTTTGGTGGTGATGATGATGATGATGCTACTTTATACTGTTCGATTGACTTGGAACATCAGCCCAGACGGACCATGCTGGCTGATACCACGGCATGTGTTTATTTAGTATGAGATGCCTGATACAATGATCAAGAATGAATCCAAGAATGAATCCGAATCTTTGTCTCTTCTCTCCACCCTCGCCTCAGTCGATCGGAAGTTTCCTTTGGCAATGGTCGTCGGTGAGGTTAACAGCACTGTTTGGGTATGCTGCCATAGAAAAAGGTCAAATTGTTAATTAATAATTACGGGTAGAGCAGAACGTTAAGAGGGCAGAAGGACGAGAAGGTTGTGTAATTAATCAGTTACCGAGTTTCAACCGGAAGTACGCACACAGAAGCGTTCTTTGTAAAAAAACAAATCAATCTGCCCACAGCTTTCAAGACACAAAGCGAGATGAATTTGAAGGTCCCGGTGTCGTCTTTTAACTTCATTTGTTCCCATTTCACATTTAGAAGTGGGAGCATAATGTCGAAACAATCCCTTGTGTGTTTGTTTGGCAAATGGCAGCACACAAGTGCTTGTGTAGAACACAACTTCGGCTGTGTCACTCATGATAGTTGTTTTGTACATGCTGAGCTCCAGGTCAATGCAACCTGTCCTTTGCATCATTTTCTTCGTAACCGTTATTTTTTTTTGTTATTTCAATTGAGGCGTCATGTGGCCTTTCTCAGTCCATTGCCGCCTTAAAATAATAATAATACATTTTCTCGTCAAAGAAGAGTTACCTTGTGCCCGCGTAAGAGAGCGCTATGGTTTGGATTGTCGTGGTTTTCATCAATGTGCCCTGGCCACCTTGATTTATTATCACACGCTGCCGGTTGGAGTCTGAAAAGTTGCGTGTTGGCATTAGTCAGCCAATGTCCCCCTAAATGCTGCACTGCTGTTGCGTTTGTGTGGCAAGAGATTTGCGCCGTGCCTTGAGGCTGTTTTTGAGAAGTTAGTTTATGCACGCAAACACTGCGGGGACAAGTGCTGCTCGCGAGCGACTAATGAAGGCACACGAGGGGGGGGGGGGGGCCTTGTGGTTCGCACCACGCGTAGCCGCCTTTGTTTCCTCAGTGGTAATATTCACTCATTTGATGCTGAGTGGACCTAGGGAGATGCCCAGAACTGGTTCAGGTAATCGCCACTGATGTTGGCTGTGAGCATAAAACTCACTCGGGTCGCTAGGTGTGTAAGTGCAGTGCGCTAACCACTACTCTAATTCACATGCACACACGCACGCACAAGCACCCACGTGCACATCAGTAATTACAAGCTTTAACTTTATTTCAGTTCGAGAAAAAAAACATATCTTGTACAATACAATGCAATGCATTTCACATTACATTACGTAATGTAAAATATACAATTCATTTTACATTACATTACGTAATGTAAAAATATACAATTCATTTTACATTACATTACGTAACGTAAAATGCATTACGTAATGTAAAATGCATTGTACACGAGATGCATTACGCTTGTAATGCAATTGCATTTGAGTAAAAATAGCCAAGGGTTTTATTTTTTGTCAACATTGTTATGGTGTCTGACTCGCTGAACGTGAACGTCACTCTCATCGTTTCAGAGGAGTAATAGACGTAGGGCACATTTGTGTTCCTGGGAATATTGTCGCAAAGCTACACATTACTGATGCGATTAAAGTTCTTATATACAATTTGAATCGTCTCCTAAAATATTGTCCGCTAATGCATGCATTAAAATTAATCCATTATTCGTGTTCGTTCTGAGATCCTAGACGTATAATCCAAATAGAAAAATGCAGATAATATATGATACAAATTGGCGGATGTTACCGTAATCACACATTGTGGGTGTTTTAGTAGCAGCATGCGGTGGCGTACGTTCGTCAGTAGAAGACGATGGGATTTCAGGTTTCACTTTTTTTAGGCTTTAGTTTATTTTAGCGTTTCCTGTATTGACTGAAAAAGCCAATCCTAGAATGATAGAGCCTGCTGTTGTTTAGTACAGAATAAATAAATAAATGCACTTATTTGAAAATGTAATTTAAACAACTTAATTACGGTAGTCGGAAGCATTTTAAACTTTTCAGAAAAAAATAATTGTAGTTTGTGCAGTAATACATCACAAATTACCATGATATAAACTGACCTTGGATTTATGATTTTGTT
The DNA here is from genome assembly GCF_048934315.1 of Petromyzon marinus. Taxonomy (NCBI): domain Eukaryota; kingdom Metazoa; phylum Chordata; class Hyperoartia; order Petromyzontiformes; family Petromyzontidae; genus Petromyzon; species Petromyzon marinus. The sequence continues at coordinate 11,343,595 of NC_133692.1, forward strand.
ATCAAAATATTAATGGGATGTAACGGTGGCACGGTGCCAATTTTGGTGAGTGCACCGATCTATAAACAGAATGCAGTGATCCGAGTTTGATTTCCGGTCGCAGCTTACATCCGCGGTGAGTGATACCCTTGCTGATTCTCGGCCCCGCCACCTTCAGCAACCCACAATGACCGTCGTGGTGAAGTACGTTCAAACAACCCCAACGACTGGCAATGGCATCGGGAGGCCTTCATCCAGTCGTGGGATTGAGAGGGAGTTGCAAATGACGGTGAATTAATGAACATTTAAACACGCTCATTCACACGAACACCGAGGTGCCCTGTACGGTCATACAGGCTGTGGGTGCAGGTGATGTTAACAAGGAACAGTAAATATTAGCTCAAGACGGCGCACAAGTGGGTGGTGTAGTCAGCACCACGCACTGCTGCTTTTTCCTCCCCAATGATAATATATATACACACACGCGATGCTAGATACGCATTTAATGTTGAGTTGACTTAGGGGAGGCTAGGACTGGTCCAGATGAGTACCGCTAAGTTTAGCCATGACCAGGAATGGAACACATGAAGTCAGGTTCACAGCTAACCACTCCCTTACCACTCCTCCCACTCATTTATGGACACCACCCACATGTGCATTCACACACTTGTGTACAAGTGCATTTCCGTTGACCTTGATCATTGGTCTTTTGACCTGAAAGGCAATTGCAGGTGAACTAATGTGGTTCAGGACCTGGAAATAAATCAAACGTTCAAGGGATGGTTATTGCACCGAGATGTTGATGGGCCTATTATTACTCGTTGACAATCACCCTGAATGTGAAAGTGTATTTAATAATCTAGTGGTGTAAATTTAAATATAGTTATCAATTATAACACGTAACCTATGTTTTCATGATACTGGTATTTCCCATTTTATAAATCAAAAGTGTGTGTGTTCCCAAGGGTTAACTCCTTACAGAAATGGATTTAGAATTTCCAGAATCCTATTTGTCATGGTTGAATTGGCTGTCAAAACTAGTGAAGGGGTGAGTTGCAATAGCTGATGCTCAGCAGTAGGAAGTGTTCTCAGCTACGATTGAGGCACATTGAAGGCATATGCAACTAATCACGACAGTATGAGAAAATAATTTCCAAAAATTCGCTTAGAAAATGAATGCGTGAATTTTTACGGATTGAACATTAACTGGATTTGCTGAAATATTGGCCATTATAATGTTCATGAACAATTAGAGAGAAACACTTTGAGATATCTGTCAGGAGCACGCAATTGGAAAACACAGTAGAATGTCGGACAGCTTTTGAAAGTGACCCACAATCAAAATGATAAAATTAAGACGCAGCCACGCACAGGGCGGACTGCCTAAATAGGAACACGTTTAACCAATGCATACCACCTGATATGGCATGTGGATAAGAAATATGAACATTTAACAAAGAAAGTGTAACAACAATTGAAAAAAATATACAAAGAAGCATGCAGAGGTGCAGAATTACAGTTGCATTGAGGGACGGAAAGGGGGAACACATAGATTATAATATTTGCAGAACTTTTAAGAAAAGTAAGTGGTTTGGAGCAGGACACACATCTCTCGGAAGGACGATCACCAGTGGTCAACACAATCAACTGGGTGGGGGAGCCAAGCGATGGAACGCATGTGAGAGGACGTCCTCCAAGGAGATGGAACGCTCATTCAAGCTGGTGCGCGGCTGCTTGGTGGCTAGTTACATCTGGCTGGGTCACCTAGCCCGCATGCCCAGCCACCGCATGCCTAAGGAGCTTTTGTTTGGCCGGATAGAGGGGGTTAAACGGGCGCAGCACGGGCTAGAGAAGAGACGGAGTGATGTGGTACAGGAGGATGTGGAGCTGAGTGGACTTGCCGATGACTGGTACCAGCAGTGTCAAGTTCGGCCTCTGCGTAGGAGGCTCGTGAAGGATGCTACTGGGCAGTTGGAGGCAGTCGCCATCCAGCAACAGTGGAGGGCAGAAGAGTGACGCTCACAACAATGAGCGGAGCACCGGGTGGCTAAAACACAGCAAGTTGGCACAGTAGTGGGGCACAGGTGGTGCATCAGCCACTCATCTCAGTCAGTCAACCTGTGGCGTCTGGGTCTGCCCCGTGACCTCCTGCCAGCGGGCGTTCCACACTTCACGTTGCCTTAAAGTTGCCTTAAAGTGCACTTAACCTGGCATGATCGCCGTGGTGACGTCACCGTCACCAAGTGGCGAATGGGGGTTGTTGTTAAATCTCAGGCGCTGCCTTGCGGAGGCCTTCATCCAGCAGTGCATTGATCGTAATGATGAAAACAACAAAATTATTGATGGCTGTGTAAACTGAGCAGGCTGCTGCAATAATGACCTTTCATGGAACAGAATGAGACATCTGGCTGAGAAACGAGGGGAGTGCTTGTTTTCTTGCTAAGATTAAATCATTGTTCACCGTGGACATTATTTTAAGTGTTCTTTCAAAACTCTTCATTGTGTGACCGCTCGTACCTATGCATGAATGTGTACATAACATATATAATTTACATTTAGGAATGGTGGTTACAAATCTTTTCAAACAAAAAACTAACTTTGGATCAATTAGAGATGAGAACGCGTGGTCTTTTTAATTGTTGGGCTTTTATTAGATACATCAAATATTTAATGAAATGGTATAACATTATTTATTATATATGTTTATGAAATTGACCAAACATCTCAATGCAGGCCTGTCCTCAAATATAATCCAAGAGAATGCACATTAAACTAAGTCACTTTCTAAAATATATGGTAAACATGTTTCTAATTAACTGTGGATTTACTTTTGAAGATCAACACATTGATCTGTTTACGATCAATGAACATAACTCTTTTAATAAATGAAGTTAAAGGAGAAATATATTTAATATCCAATTCGTAATTAGTCTATTGGTCCAGAGTCAACTTCGTTAACGGTGAAGTCACAAGGGATTACACAGAAGCTATAGTATCAGTAGATAAACGTGCCACATATTTTGTGGTTTTAGACCAAAGTGGTTGTTAATTTCCACCTTAATTGTGGGAATTCATAAGTAAATTAATATTATATCCATAATTTCTACCCTGAAACCATTTATATCGGTGTTGTCATGGTATCAAATGCAAGTTTACAGATATATGCCCAATTTTGTTTGTGATGTTGTTCACCTACTGAAAGTTATCAATTATGTTGCTTGTTATAAATAAATGACACTTCCTAAGCCGTAAATTTGCGCGGGAAAACATTGCAATTTATATATGCATTTGCACAATGTGATCAAATGAATGTTAAGTCATGCACAGACACACATAGTGCACACTTTTGTATCTGGGTACACTTTGGTCATTCCCATAGAGTGAAGTCATGTTTCTTACAGCTGTAGTGGTGCGGTTCTCAATCATGCCATTAGTCTAATGCACCTTGGGGCTCCTGTATACAACGCATACAGAAGCAGTATTATAAGCAGCTGCAGCAGCATAACTAATGCATTTAGTCCTGGCCTTGTGAACAATGTAAACAATTCTTGCCTGTGGACAAACTGAATAGATCTCTGGTCTATTAAGTGCTTGTTAAACACTGTCTTGATGCAAAATAGGTACAATAACAAATGCTCATAACTGTGTCTGTAGGAATAGCTGAGTGAAAAAAATAATTACAGGTGTAAAATTCATCAGTGGATAAGTTAAGGAGTTTTTACTTTTAAATATCCACATTTCACTATCGCTGTGAATTTCCGATAACATCTCATACATAGAATCATCACACGTGGCATATTTATACTATTAAATCGTCGAAATATGTACAAAAAATGTGGGAAAATTTACAAGGGTATGGTGTTTGTCTGTTTGATTGGAAGTTTTCATCACGTACTTCGTGATTTAAAATGTGTATAGACTTGAATGCGCTGCGAATAAGTAGGTGATGTATCATAGATACCGTCTCAAAAGTGCAAACAAACTCCCTGTTTGAATGAGCCAAGGAGTTTCAGCAAGTAAACATGTGCGCGTCAAAATAACACGTCATCTCATGCAAGTGAAACATTTCGTTGGTTTGAGATGAAAATGGTTTTATGTTCTTAACTTAATGAATTGCACTCTTGAATGGGATGTGGAAATAATGAGCCCTGTAAAACAACATATTTGGCACAAAGCCATTGCCTAAAAATCAGGGCAATGTTTTTATTTCAAAAAGATATTTTAACTGCATTGTTTTTTCGCATTCACAGATTTCACGTGAAGTACTTTTGTAGTGCAGGAAATTATAAAACACCGCACCATCCGCCAAGCTGTTTCTCCCACCATACAGAAACAACCACTTGACACTCCGATCAAAATCATCACGTTACCATACATAGCAGGCGTTACTCAAAAATACTTCCAAAATTCTAAACAAACACAAGATCCAGGTCCGGTTCAACACAGTACACAAAATCCGTGACCTGATCCCATCCGTGAAGGATGTCATTCCTGACTTACAGTACCCCGGGGTTTACAAATTGAGCTGCACCTGTGGTGACTGCTATATCGGGGAGATGAAGTGACATATCTCTGACCGAATTCGCGAGCACAAATCAGATTTGAAACACGGCAGAACGAATTCTTCTGCCGTGGCTGATCACTGGTACAACGCTGTGGGTTATCATGATATTGTTTTCTCCGATACCAAGATACTCTGCAAACCTACCGGTTATTATCAGAGATTTGTCCACGAGGCCATCCAGATATACAAACACAGACACAACTTCAACCGAGAGGATGGTTTCAAATTAAGCAACCATTGGAAAAATGTTATAAATCAAGTCAAACGTTAGCTGCCTTTTAATTGTACAGCAATTTTCAGTGGTGGTATGCCAAACTTTAGATCTTTTCGTTTTCAAAAATGGGGGCTAACTCGCCCGCCATCGCCTCCCCCCCAACCCCCCGTTAGCCCAACAATAGGGGTTTTACCCGCATTTGTTGGCACCACAGCCTCCTCCCGAACCCCCTGCAGCTTAACAAAAGGCAGCTTGACTCAGCCCTCCCATCCACCCACGTTTCCTTTCTGACTCCCCCCCCCCCCCTTAACCTAGATATAAACCCGATCGTCTCAGAGCTGTGTACTTAACACAGATTTTCTGCTGTGACTATTCCACCTGAAGATGGAAGCTTGTGTTGCCTCCAAAACGTCGTGATTTAATTGTTTTCTTTGATTTTATTTTATTTTACCTATGTGACTTTACCGAATAAAACCAAAGAGCATGAATCCTTGCAGTCACGAAAGCTTCGAATCTAGAACAGAATATGGGGCTTTAACGCATAGCACGATGGAGCATTTCTGTCGACATTGTCAGTGTTGCATCGAGATTCTTCATGGTTGGACGATCATCCCTGCCTTTTAACGACTAAATGAAATTCCACATTTCACATTTTGTATTTGAAAGCGGGCAAATATAATAATAGGTTTGTTACCCTTTTTTTCTGGCAACAAAACTGCCACCTTTTTACGAGGAATCGTGTTTGCATTAACCACAATACCTGCGCTCAGAACGCAAACAAAAAAACAACTCTGATAATGTATGCATTGTCCTTGAAATTGATTGGTCCACACACTTTTCTTAGAGCCCAGTCTCACGTGGCGTTGGACCAGATGACGCCAAAATGGGCACAACTCAAAGACAACGCACTATCAGACGGGCAAGTATTGTGTCAGATTGGTGGTTTTCACTGTGGGCCACGTTTGCGTTTGGCACGTTTTTGTGTTTGTTTCCTTCCCTCTTGCGCCGCGCCTGCCGGCCTTTCCACGCGTCCCCAGCGAGGCCCTTTCATGGCCTTCTGTTTGACAGTTGGTGAATTTTTGCCGCCAAGTTAATGGCCCTTTCATCTGCTGTGGCTGCACCGGGTCCCTGTCGCAATATAATGGAGGGAGGCATGGGGGTAGTATAGACAAAGACACAGATCTCCCGTTATAGCCTGAACAGACTCTTGGGGCAAGTGCTGTTTGTGAGCACCGATGAAAGGCCGGCATGGTACACGAGGGGTTAGGTGGCCAGCACCAAGCTCAGCCACCTTTGTTTCCCTCATAGCAATGTTTATACACCACACCAGGTGCTCATTTTAAGCTGAGTCGACCTAGGGAAAGCACAGGGCTGGTTCAGCTAATTGTCACTGGTGTTGGCCATGAGTAGAAGTTGAGCAGGAATTAAACTTGGATTGCTGCGTTCCTAGAGCGGCGTGCTAACCACTACACCTGTAACTGCTACACCGCTTAACTCAAGACACACATACACACACGTGCAGTGCAGTGCACGAGAAGTTGATGCAGAATCAGGATTTGTATCTATACTGGATGAATCCGACCAGCTATAAAGCTCTGTTTCAAAGATGTCCAGTCGATGCGACCGCCACTATGCCTGGCCACCTGTCTACTCATATTTTAAATAAAGTCAGTGTGACCAAGGGGACGACCACAACAACTTATGTGATCCCACTTGATACTGATATTTAGCCATTGTCAGGAATCAAACTCCGGGTTCATAATGCAGTGTGCCACACCACCACCCCTGCCCCAAGGCCACACACAGTGTGTGAACCCAATGTTCCTCAGCTGCAGTCACTCTCTTGCTGGATCTCGTTATTGGATTTTCCTGAACCACCTATTTTGGGGATGCTGCCGTGGTGTGTAACGGTCAGCGCTCTGGACTTGCAATGCAGAGATTCGATCTCCCAGCGCGGAAGTTGAAACAATGGTGAAAGTTTCTTAAATCCCCCCCCCCCCACCGCCTCTTTCCACCGAGCAGCACAAATGGGTTCACCAGTTAGTTGATCGGTAGGTAAGGTGTGGTGGAGTAATGTTGAGGTGTGGTGGGGTAATGTGTGTGTGTGTGTACTCGCTTCTTGTCCAAGGTGTCTGGCCAGCCTGAAAGTGTAGGCCAGATACCCTCGAGTGAAGCCCCTTCTGCCAGCAGTGGCGTGAGCGAGCAGCTTCAGGGCTGCACCTTTACCTACTACCTATTTTGTACACTTGAGAATTGAGAGGAAGTTCCATTTGATTGTTACCTTTTATTTTTTTGCAGCGGTAAAATATTCTCCCACGCTGCCATGGCAAGTGATAGAGCAAAGAGCAGCCAAGAGTGGCAGTTGCAGTCTAAGGGGACATGGAGCGGTGGAATGAGGGTACCTGGCTGAAGTCTTATTGCAGCTGCAAAGCATCGTGTGTAGGCACTGAGGCCAATCTTGGAAGGATATCATTAGATAGATAATGGCTCGCAATGAGAATATATTGCTTCTTTTAGATTTTAGAATCACTTTTTTTTTGCAGTTGTTGCAAAATAAATGTGCAACCAATTGCTTGCATGGGTTCCCATTCATCTCCGTAATGGCCTGCGGATTATAGCATAACCATGAATGAAATGCGATGTTGGCTGTCTCAAGGTTTGCATTCAATTTGTTTAATAAGCGTGCATCTTTCTCTGCTGTAATATGAATCTGCAAAGGCGTGTGCACCATATTTTTGTTTTATGTTGATGGAATGTACAGTGATTGCATATTTAATAATCAATTAAGTTTGGAAACACTGCACGGGGTTTGAACCGGGAAAATAAGCTGTGCTCGAGGATTGACTGAACTGTGATTGTTTATTCAGCTCGGTGATCCAGAGGCAATCTCAACTTGTGATTCTGACAGCAGTTATGGGAGACATTTAAGATTTTAATTAACTGCTTTTGCTCGTGCTATGCATATTTTCTCCTTGAAAATATTCTTAGCTTGCAATTATCTGTGGAGTGCAGGAAAATAATGTGTGCTGCTTAGGCTCAGGCTTTATGTAAAACGACATTGCCATGTCAACCTATCAGGGTTCATAAAGCAAAAAAATAATTTCAGTGCTTGAAATAAAAATTAATTATGCAGTCTGGGGTGGCTATTAAATTGTAGCGATTAAGTAGGCCACGTTTCAGAAAAGGTAAATTGAAAACAATTAATGTGTGAATGTAAGCATTTATGATCATAATGCACACCATAAATGCACAAGTTATATCGTAGCAATATTCCTTGATTACATGTATTCTGCAGGCAATTATAGTAAATTGTACTATAAACTAGCACAGGCACATGTGTGTTTTTCACTTTTTCAGCAAAACATATTTCCTGCCGCTCGCCAATTAATCCTAAAACCGATGCTCTCTCCGGATAATTGCGTTTGATTTTAAAACGCTGGGGTAATAATCATTTAAACATCGGATGGCCTCGGCAGTTGATCACAACATTGTAATATACGGCCATGCTCTCAAAGCAGTGGGACACGGTGTTTGAGCCGGCCATGCAATATGTATGAGTGGTCGGGGAGCTACTGCCTCGCGCGGCAAAATCACAAAGGTTACTCTCGTGCGAGGCAGCAGCGGCGGTAGCGGCGGCAGCAGCAGCAGCACAAATGCTTTCCCATGCAGCATCCCTCTCCCCCTATCTCGTTCTCCCCTCCTCGTTGCGGGAAGCCAGCAAGAGCCCATCGACCGATCGCGCCGCGCTACAGTCATCGTCCGACGGCGCTCGCTCGTCTCCCGTAGGGGCGCGATGCAAAACCTTCGCATATTTGGGCATGTCTCCGGAGGTCGGCGCTGGCATCCATAGGGTGGCATTGGTAAGCCTTTGAGAGGGACGAGCCCGCGGCTGGTGAGTTGGGCCAACGATGGCTTCCTTCGGGAAGCTGACGGAGTACTTTCAGCAGAAGAGACGAGAGTCGCTTCACTACGCCTTGGAAACAACTCCCAGCCTGTGCCACTACGAGCCAAGGTATCGGCAAAGGCTGCGCGATTGGTGCCACGTCCCCCCCCCCCCTGCTACCATCGTGGCTGTCGTGTGGTCTTTGTTTTGCTTTGTGTGTTTGTTGCCTCTGCCTCATTCTCTGCGATGTCAACTTATTTATATCTACTTACTACATCTGCAGCACGCGGTATATATGACTTGCAAATGGAAAGTGTTGACTTTAGAAATATATTTAATATAATTAATTAGTGCGTATATTTATATCGCTTTGATAATTAAAGATGCGTGTTGTATGGTGTATTGCTCATAACATGAATGTAATGTTTAGAAATAAATTTTTTATGTGTTTTAAATGTCAATGGACATTTTTCTTTCATAATCGCCTTCAATGTTTTTAGTAGCTGTAATTTGTAAACCTTGCTTTGGCGGTGCTTGCGAAATGTCCACACATTTTCTTTTGCGTGGCTAAATAATGTCCCGGTAATTAAATACACGCTTTTCTTTCTGTCTTCACATCTGATAAGAGAATAGCCATCGTATACAGCAGTGCTGCGCTGATGCTCAGGGATAACAAATCGATGCGGGGATGACATTTTTGGTGCCAGGCGCTTTATTACACACACAAAAAAAACATTTTAGAGGGATAAAAAAAGCTTGCTTTCATCCGAATGTGAGCATTGACATCATACTCCAGGTTATAAGGACATTCAGGCTCCGACATTCTCATTATCTGGTGAGACACTACTGCCGGGATTACCGGAGAGAAAACACGCTCGGCTTTATCCCTTGCCTGATGGGTTGGGGGCTTTTTGAACTGCTCCTCCGGATAAAAACGCTGCTTATAGCCACCAATCCAAAATATTGCCATACCAAAATGCATGATGAACCCAATGCCCAAATTTGGTGCCCCAAGGTTTGGACTTAACGGTTATTTGTCGTCTTCGTGGTTTTGGATTCGGGCAAACAGGTAAACCGGGAACCCGGCTGGCAAACAAACAAAACAGGGCAATGTGCATTTCGTCTAACAACGTGTCTTATATGACACCCACGGACGTTTAAAAAGGTTGCAAGTAATCCAAACACAATGTTCCGTATAATTTATATCACGTCAAGTATATAAATAGAATTTCAAAAAAACACGATGCTCTATTGTTTTATCATACAATCGGCCCAATTGTCCGGGTTCTTGAAATTGGTTTTGGCATGCGTCTGTACACCACTCACAGGGAGGCTTAGCTGTGGATTATCTGAACATTTCTGTTATGTAGCCTGCCAAACGAAACTGGACAGATAAGTATTTTTTTTTATCCTCTAGTAATGTGCACTGGATTGTAGCTTGTGGCTTTACCTGCTTTGCCATAAAGCCGAATAATCTGTACCCACCTGTCTCCAGCATTACTAAACTCGGGTAAACGCGATGAGATCTCTGACGGATTGGTCAGCTCTAACTGACCGATTGTTTTGGCTTTGAGCATCGGGTTGTCTGGAGGGATTGGACCCTTGCCTCCCTGACCCTCATCATGCCATAGCTGATGGACAGAGAGTTTTAAGTCTTAAGATGGTGGGCGAAGCAATTGTGAGGTTAGTTGGCTTGCAAGCAACCACTTAGCTTAAATGTTTGCTTCTGTAGCATTGTAACAGCATAACATGTCTTTGCGAATTTTTCCAATGTCTGGTTCGTAAGATTTACACACACACACATCTCTGTATGGTCATTGTGACCAGTTGAAATCGCTTAAAGCTGCAATATGTGATTTTGTGTTGTTGTTCACGCATAAGGACGGAGAAGCTGCATCACATGATGGAGCAGTGGGGGTGTGGCAGCAAATTAGAGGAACATAGGCAATGAGACAAGAGCAGCCTGAATGGATTAATTAATTGATAACGTTTGCCACCTGTCCTGATTTTCCAAAGGATTTCCTAATTCCGAGGCAGCTCTCCTGGGAAAAAAACACCGTAGAAGTCTGCCCAGAACATAAAAAATTAAAAGCTCTAGTTTTCATCATTTAGTTCTCCCCCTCTTCTTATCCCCATGAAAATTCCTGGATTTTGTACCTCATGAGGTGGCAACCCTATGACATTAGGTCACATGATGTGAATGATATTAACGGCAAATTTAAATTAACTGGTAGCATTCAGTAGTGAATTTGATGCCGGGTATATGTTAAAATCCTTTGGGTTATAATAGCATGAACTAACACACTGTCAATGAAGGCAAAGAGAAGCCACCTCGGCTCTCTTTGGCCTAGTTAGGCTTAAGAACCCCTGATATGAGGTGAGATTTTGTGAGTGAATGAGTGGATGAGGGATCAGATGGGATGGGGAGGGAGCTTGACCGTAGACCTGCCCTTCGGCAAAGAACGAGAGAGAGATTGATGTCTTTAGAATAGTGTCGCGTCTCTGCCCAACACACATATACATTCCCTTTCTCTCTGTATATTTATAAAGCAGTCTGTTTTCAGGCATAAAAACATGTAATGTATCTGTTGTATGTGATGTCATTTTATGTTTGTTCCAAGGTGTTGATGTGGTTTTTAGACCACACGTGATAAAGATGCCACTGGAATCAATGTTGGAAAGAATATAGTGTTCATATCGTCTGTTGAGTGAGCAGTGGTGCGGGATGTAATAATTGTCTCAAGAAGTTTGGCAGGCTGACATATACTAGACGGTATTTTTTTTTCTCATATCCAACATATAGTGGTACCCTGGAGATCGAATTTAATTCGTTCCACAAGGCCATTCGTACACCGATTTGTACGAACACCGAATAAATTTTCCCCATAATAATTAATGTAAATGACATTAATTGGTTCCAGACACGATAAATCTCTCATTATATAGCATTTTTACACGACGTTTACAGTAATTACATGCATAAAATCATACAAGAAACACAATAAATAAATGGAATAAATGAATAAATATATGGAATAAATGAAATAAATGAACATTGAACTTCACTCTACCAGTAGTAAGGAGAGTTGATGGCTTCAGTGGAAGGTGGTGAGGAGGAGGTAAAACCTTTGTCTAGGCAAGCGTCATGCACGCTGCTGGCCATCAGCGTCTCAGCCGTGTACAGGTTCTTTCAAGTCGCGAGTGCCCGTTCGACCTCCGAATTTCGTTCGGTTTCCGGGGCAAAAAAATGTTCAGAAATATCGTTCAAACACCGATTTGTTCGAGTTCTGGTGCGTTCGATCTCCGAGGTTCTACTGTATATGTAAGATTGTATTCACTTTCAAAATGTTACTTTCATTGCATGATATTGCACAACTGTGGGACAATGCTCCATCACAGCTCACTGTTCCACGAACCAATAGACGTGGGTTTCACTCCTGGCCCACAGCTAACGTCAGTGGCAAGTGATATCCAAGCTCGCCCGAGATCATGTCTTCGTCACCCTGCGTCGACCAGACTTGTGATGTATGGTCCCAAACCGCTGTGCTGTGGTCCTCATTTAACAGTGGATATTACCAATAATTGTTAATATTATAATTTCATTTAGTCTCGAGAATGCAGGATGTTTGAGTACAAGCTTTCATTTAGACTATACTTATGTAGATAATGCACCTAATATTATATGTGTACATACTACTCTTAATATTTGAGTACATTCCATGTTATTTTGCTTAATTTTAATAAAACATCCCTAATTATGAATTAGCTATAATTTTTATGGAATTCCTTATAGTGTGCCATTTTAGAATCGGTGGATGATGATAAAGTTGAAATGCAATCACACAATTGTTACAGATGCTGCAAATGTTTTCAATTAAAAACGCTATAATTGACCCAGGTGTGGACTCGTTGATTTACATGGGGTAAAGTATAAGGAGGCAGAATTCACAATTAAAACATTCAGTTTAGAAGAGAAAAACCAATGAAATATATGGGGGAAAAAAACAAATTCGACCTTGCTGAAATGGCTATAGGGAGCTCTCGAGCACTGAGGAGGGCGTTTGGCCTACTCTTCCACGTCGGCCAGACGTCTGGAAAGGGGTGAGAGTACCCACACTTTCCCCCATCGCACAGGACCTGCCGATCAGGCCTACCTGTGGTGCCAACCATTGATATTGACGGCGTGGATTTTGGTTGAGGGGATTCGAGAATCTTGCTTTTTTTTTGTTTCGACTGTCGCGTCAGTAAATGGAATCAAAGCAGCGACCCCTTGAAACCCGCAAGTCCGGTGTGCTAACACATTACAGCACGGGCAGCTTTCACGAGATGGTTACGTGCGAAGGTGAATGCTCTCAACTGGTCCTCCCCCCTCGTTGTCCTGCAGGGGCTGTGAGCGTTGGGTCGCTCGGCCATCCCTCACCAAATCCCGCACGCTTCCCAGCATCCCCCAGTCGCCGCCCAGCCCGCGTGCGTCGCGCGTCTCCGGGTGCAATGGCACGGCGGAAAAACGGCGCCGCAGGCTGCCATCCACTCCGGCCAGCGCTCGCCTCTGTCCGACGACCCCTCCAGGTGAGCCCACCCCCCACCCCCACCCCACCCCCCACCCCACCCCCACCCCCCACCCCACCCACCGTCTTTCTCTCCTACGGGAGCTCTCCACATGCCCTCTTCCTTCAGGGGCCCCTCTTCCTCCAGATGCCATATCCCCCTTTCCCCCACGTTAACCTCTTTGTACCGCCTATAGCTGTGAGATCACAGAGGCACTCGGCTGCAGGGGGCCCGGGTCTTGGGTCAGTCGGGAGCCTCGACGCTGCTGGCACCAGGCCCAGGCAAATTGAGGGCAGGTTGAGGACCCCAAGAAGCTTAAGGGGGAGGGGGGGGGGCCTCCGGATTTATGAAAGAACCTCCGAGTCGTATTTCCAAAAAAATTATATTCCACTACTACATTATTTCGTCGTAATTAGTCTGCTGCCTGAATAATTTAACGCGTGCAGTGATTCAATTAAGTCATGCAGCTTGTCGGGTCACATAATGTGTGCGGTAGTCACTTGAGGAAACCAAATATAATTTCTGCTTAGGATCCCCGGAGATTTAGCAACACCACTGTTTTGAGCCACGGTGTGGACACAGCAGGGAGGATCGTGAGGCAATCAAGGCCAAACCAGACACCAATCATTCTCTTGGATCGCGGTGATGAAGTGTAGGAGCCTGTCACAGAATGTGAAACGTCGGTTTGAAACGTCTAATCTTCACACAGGTCATTGCAAAGGCAACATGTGTACGTTTGTGTGTGTGTATATACTGTATATATATACATTGTCCACATGTCAGCTATTCATGATTCAGCATTTAATGAAAGTCAATGCAAGGGTGTGAAGTCTGCATGATACTGAAAGTGCCATGTGTTTTTTTTGTTGACCAACCTTAGAAAAACATACACAATTGATTAAGTATGAACATGTCATAGACTAATCTACGCCATGCCCTCCTGATGACGTCTCCATAAAGGCAAACTATTTTTAATGTGCAAAGCGCCCTGAAAAAAATGGTTTTCTGTTCTCAACGAAGCCACTTCAAGCCGTAGATCATGAAAGATTGTCCCCGTGTTCGTAGACATTGTGCCCCTGACGTGTGGATTTGTACGAATTGTTCCCGCAGTTAAACCCAAGAGTCCCTTGAGAATGCCACGTCTACATTCGTGAAAGGCGTTGTTGCTGCTGCGCATTTACAAGCCCCGCCAGTGAAAAATAGATAAGAAAGGTTGGAGTTTCTCAAATGCATTAATGGACCGAGATATTGGAATGACAAAAGAAAAAATGGGTGGACAGGGAGATAAAAACGATTGAATAGTAAAAAAAATTGCCAATATATAAGATGTATCTTTAAGTTACATAGGAATTAGTGGAGCTGGGGTATCTGATTAGTTAATAAATCTATTGCTCTACCGATGATCACTTTGTTCATTCAGCAAAATAATGGGTGGGGGGGGGGGGAAAGATAATTATTCCGCCTGTTCTCATGTGTGCCACTGAATGGGAGGTGATGGGCAGGGATCGATATCATCATCATCATCATCAGCTGGGGCATGGCTTGTAGGGACGTCAGGAGGGTGTCGGATCAGTCGCCATCCAAAAAGGGGGCCTGAGTAATCAATCAATAAAAAAAGTTAAATATTTAGTGGTTAGTGGTGCACAAGCAACAAATAACATTTGTCAATGACACGTCACAGCACATTAATGTAGTACTAAAAAAAGTATCACACCTCGTAGGCTTTCGTGACCAAATATCCATAATAGAGGTTTTGGGCTGAGATATTATAATTAATACATTAACCCCCCACTCCCCCGCTCTGGTCTTTGCACCTGATTGGCTCACAAGTGACGACATCACATTTATCCCCTGTCTATTTAAGAACAAGACAGGAGAAGGGTTTCTCCACAACTCTGGCTGTTGCCTGATGATGCTGGTTGTATTTACCGGCGAAACGTCACGGTACTCGAATTGTAAATGTTGTTGTGGGTTTACTCTCTCCAGCACACCGGTGTGCTGTACTAGTTACGAATTGGCACGTTTTGTTTACGTGACAAACCTTTCTAAATTGGCTGTGGATCAATTGAATTAATTTACTAACCGTCGCAGCTCTGCTTATCAGCGATTACCTCTGATATGTGGATGGATGATGCATGTATGTGCCCAACGCCACTTGTGTGATCAATGATCTTGCCGAGTGAAGTCATCACACTGGGGCATTGTGTTGATGAAGGGATAGTGCAAATTCCCTGGTGGTCAGAATGAATGAGGGTGTGCTTGTAAATAATATTCCCGCGTCTTCACAGAATATAATGAGGAGAAATGTCTTATCCTTTTCTGGATTTAAAGAGTACCGTGGCGAAGAAGGCTCGTATAGGCCGCTCTTTCAAGACTTTTAAATAAATGAACTTTCCAAGCACAATTAACATGCCACCTCGAGATCTCAAAAGCATTTTCAAAGTGAAATATTGATAATGGTTTTAAATGTGTGATTGTGTTGAGCGCATTAGGCCTATGCAAATTATTGTTCTACACATTGCTTTCATTATGATACTTACTCAGATTACAACTTAAATTATATTTTACTCTTGGGAACGTTTACATATACAATTTTATTGTCTGACTGAATTATATATATGTATATAGACAGAATACTACTATATAAAATGCTCATTGTAACATGTATTGTTTGTGAGCTTTATCTAATGCTCATTTTTTAAACGAGTGATGTTGACAACCTTTGGATATTTGATATTTTATGAAGACGAGGACTCAAACTCCCAATTTGAATTCTTGCAGGGGCATTGATGGGATGCACAACAGGGTGCTTGTACCTCGGGTAAATAATCACTGAAGGACTGGAATTAAAATGATGACATAAAAGAGTGATTGAGAGCAGGATGGAGTGCAATTGGAACATTTTATTTGATAACGAAAAGCAAAATAGTAAAAAAAAAGTTTAATGAGTGTACGTGAAAACGAAAAATGAAACAAAATCCAAAAAGTATGCGAAAAATCATGGATAGGTGCATGCTTGGAATCACACTGAGCAACGGCAAAAGGAACACTTAGATTGAAGAAGAAACACATTGTACAGCACCATATTGAGTCTTAATAATTGTAAGTGGGCCTGGGTAGGACACGTTGACGCTCAATGGACATGATGAGAGAATAGCAGCAGAAAGAGAGAGAGAGAGCACTTGGGAGTATGGCCGCTGTGGAGTAGTGATGAGATTTAGTTAAAATGAGCTTAAGTCAAAAAGAAAATGTGAATTATATGGTTAAGGATGAACTGTTCATGAGCTGGCTAAAGGCACGCACTGTTTTGGAACCTGGCAACCTCAGATGTATTTCTCGACCATCCTCATCCCCTGACCCCCACCAACCAGCACTCGTCAGAATGGTGAAGTGCTAAATCCATAGCTGGATGAACACACTCCATTTATAATTTGTGTAAGAAAATAATCTTCCCTTAATATTCGCAGAGAATAGTCTCAAGTGATCGAGCACACTCTGTAATAGCAGTTTAAAAAATGCAATAAAATAGAAATAAACAATGTCTACAATGTAACAATAATTTCGGTGCGGCTTTAAAAATGCAAACACAGAATGCACTTTAAATCGTTTTTACTCGCACATTGTTTTATCTGCATCGTAAGTTCACTTGAGTTGCATGGTTATAAACGTTTTTCGGAGTGTATCAAATGTTGAAAGGCATAACGCAAAATGCCTTTCCATTTTTTTTTTAGGAAAGGGCTAAGGAAGGATTAACCTGCTTGATTTTATTTGATGAGAACTCTAAACACAGATCCCCTTGGCATAACAATGGTGTCTGAAACTGAGCAGCTCTTTCTGATGAAAAGTGTTTTGATGTTTAAGTACCAAAATCCTGAGCCATTCCACACATTCCAGCAGGTATTTTAGCTGAAACTATATCTGCATCACGAAGCAAAGGAGCTCAATTTATTCTGACGTTTTTAAAATGATGAAGTTTTTTTTAAAAGCCTGTTTTTTTGCGTGCGTTAATTCAACAATTCATGCCTCATGGTTTGATCTCGTTCAACACAGTGCCACGCATTTAATGAATACGAATGTATGTTGAATATAAGGCGCCTATGCAAATGCGTTACTTGAAACATTTACACTTCGTTGATGTGGCTTAAACCACGACGTTTGGTTCAAGCCTTTGTATTATAACTTTGTAAAATTGTTCGGATCCCTCAAGGATTGACCGTGTTTAGTCTAGAGAATTCATTTGTTGAGAACTCTCTTTCACCTATAGCTTAACCCTTTTAAAACGAATGGAGGGGCTCTACAGCTAATCATGTACACTTTCCACCAGTGGCGAGTGTTTTGTCAATTATGAAAACTTAATACAAACATCACTCTTTATAGTGTGCTTATATTAAATATATTTACATTTAACAATAATCTTCTAGATACATTGCACATTGCGTATAAGAACGCCTGATAAAAACATACTTCCAACAAAGCAAATGTGATTTTATTGCACTGGCAACGGGGGGAAGACAATGGGCACCTTTCTGATACAAGCACACTACTCTGGTTATAAGCACAGCTTGACTTGCTCCCAAGGGATGTGCTCATATCATGCTCCTCCGGCCATTATTTTGTGACATTCTGAAGTAGTTTTGCTGAATGGTGCTGCAAAGTTAACAGGAATGCTGTGATTGCAGCGACGTCAAACAATGGCAAATCACTTCATCCTTTCAGCTCCATTATTTGGTGGCCCAGTGGGTGCTGGTTTTGAGCAGTTGTTACTGGGTGACTTGGGATGAAACAGCAAAGGCAATGTGCTATTGTTATACTCATGTCCCTACAAATTGGTCACACTCCCAAGTGCCAGCACATAGCTGCCCCGAGTTCCTTTCTCCATCGCCACAATGTCGATATCAAGTGGTTCTACCTGTGAACGTGTTCTGCATTATTGGTTCATCTCTGCATCCCTTTGCATTTGATGGTTGTTAATGTGCGCAACATTTTAAATCCTCAGTCTGGTAAAAAATTATGGACTGTTTTAGACTAAATGTAAACAAATGTTCGGCAGTCTTTACTCTGACATGTGGCCACTCAGTGTCTTCACGTTGAGGATTCATTGACAGTGAAATCAACATTTTTTTTCCACATTTCCTTAACCTAATGTTTACGATGGGCATTTAAGATAGTCCCTCTTAGTATCTCGCTGGGTGCGAATAAACCGCAGCGTCTCTGATACGATGCCGTGTTTATGGAGAAAAACGACAAAGCAATGAAATGCAGTGCTTATTTTTCTCCAGCAGAGGAAGACATTCACCTATGGATTGCAATTCTACAGGTGGCGTGGTTTGTCGTTGTTTTTGCTCAGATTGAACAGTAATCGCTAAATTAGCAAAGCTCTTTGTCATCGTTTCAATCCTAGTCTTAAGCTGTTATACGTATATATATTTTTTTGTCGTTGTTACATTTGACTAGATCTCGTAACAATGTTAACGCCACAAAACGTGGGAGCATATCGGCATCCTGTCTTGTAAGAGGATTTAAATTGATCTCAACCAGTCGCCGTGTTCGGTTTGGCTGTGAATTCTTTGACGAGCCGACCATCGTGTGTCCGGTGGTGGGCCATCATTATCAGCACAGTCGATTGGAACACATGACAAGCTACATTTGCGAGTTCTCATCCGTGAAACGCGTGCCGCTGTTAATGTGCAAAGGTGCAAATCAAGTGGGGCTTTAGAAAGCGTGCCAACCCGACGGATCTAATTTAAAGTAGTTGAGCACGTAGGCTTTCGCTACCAATATCATCCATAAGAGGTTTTTTTTAGGTTAGATTGCATAAATATATAAATGTGTCGTTAATTACTGGCGAAACGTCGTACTCAAGATTGTAAATGTTGTGGCTTGGCTCTCCAACACACCGGTGTGCTTTACTCGTGACGAATTGGCCACGTTCTGTTTACGTGACAACCCTTACTAGTTGGCTGTGTCGGGTGGTGGCGGGTTTTAACGACACATTTATATATTTATGCGATTGAACCTAACAAAAACCTATGTTATGGAGGCTACCTGTTATTAAACCTTTTTTTATCGCACAATGATTTGCAAAGAAAAAATTGCACGAAATTGTTTTCAAGCATTTTATAAAGCAGTCTAGTCAACATTGAGAATCAGAAGGGGTAACACCGTTTGAATATTAGCAACAATTTGCTTAAGGCATGAAAAAATAAGAATAGGCTTTACCCTTTCTGCCAATAAAACAGGTGTTAAGATGTTCAAAAACCAAATAGATACCTATTGCAAGGAATCCAGTCTGCATTAACCACAAATAGTTGTGGCCAAACATGCAAACAAACATGTTCCAATAATATATGCATTGTCTTTGAAACTGATTGACCTACACCAGAGACTTTTTTTCTGGCCTTGTCTCACTACCAGTGTTAGACCAGAGAACGCCAATAGGCGAATGGTACACAGGCATTGCAAGGATCAACCGACCATTATTAGCTCGGGTTGAGCCGTTATATCCTACTCATTAAGATAACTTAAATCAGTAGGATTGGCAAGTATGCCATCGTATCGGGAATGTCTCTTTTAAAAGTAGAAGTACCATTGGTAGGGCATAATCCATTTGTATGTGTGGGGTTGCTCCTGACGCTCGAGTGTCCTCTCACTTGGTGAATGCTCATTAATGACTTTGACTAAAACATCTGAATGCCAGAAAATTCCAGAAAAAAATAAGTCTCAAGACTCGGTGAGCTTCTCCTGGGTAAATAATTGCTTTTTTTATTTTCTTAGGAGACCACATAGGAATTACATATTGTATAAACATTCCAAAGAATGTGTTTACATTTATTGCAGGCCCCTGTGGGGATTGAACAAAAAAGTGTTGTAATATATTTTTTTAAATATGGGAATAGTCAGGAGAGAGTTTACAGGTTCCTGTCGATATGCAATATAAAGCTGAGGACTAATTAAAGGGAATTGTTTGCATCACTTTCAAGATAATTTTCCTATGATCGCTGTTAAATGAGTCTGTGACTACACTACACAATTAGGCCTCATGAATTATTCCAGACTTTGCCTCACGATGCCCTACAAATTCTAAGAATCCTTTCACGTGTCCACACATTGCACACTTGCGATTGTTTGCCATGCATGAGGTCATGGCATCATCCCACCGTCTATTATAATTTCACCTCCCGAGTCTCTGTACAGTGCAATTGAGAAAGCATAACTGAGAGAGAGCAGCCTTTGCGCGATGGTGCTGTGTACATTTCGGCGTGGACCTTTCCACGTCTGGCACTAAACACAGACATGGGTGGCAGGCATCAGCCAGCGCTGTTTTCTTAACGCCCACAGAGGGGTGCGTACCCTCATTCCCCCCAAAAAAAATTTGACCGCAAATATAATAAATCAGACTGGGCGTTAATGGAACTACTTTAAGCTGTTTGCTGTCTCACCTACAGCAAAGCACTTTGCGCGGCATTTGTTTCGGAACGGCGGACTTTTTGCGGAGGACTCTCCGAGTTGCGTTGCCACGAGGCTCGCGGATGGCCGAATGATTAGTCAACGCCCTTGCCTTGCAGTGATCCTTTCATCTGCATACCAACAATAAACCGCTGGCAATGGCTCGAGGCTCTCTTCTTTGTTTGACTTGTAAGTCGGGATGCCCGTGTAAGGTTTCCTGTTCCCAGGGCATGTTTGTTGTTTCCAAGGTGGAGAAGTTACAGGAAGCTTAGATTTACTACTAATTCATGCTCCCCTTTCCATGGCCAGAATAATGAGCGAGGCTTGTTGCTACTTTTACCTGGCATCAGCCAAGCGTTTGGCACTCCCTCCCAAAACAGCCCACGAATTGGGTATGATGCGCATTAACTTTGCGTTTTTTGTTTGAAAGAACCATCTCTTAATGCCATCCATCAACCACATGCTGCCGAGGTCCACAGGACATTATGCGGGTACCAAATATCTGGCTGTTATCTGCAGTGATGGCATCACGGACAAAGTGTTGACTGTGATTAAAATGTGGAGGCTTTACTCAAATGAATCTTTCAAGCCACAATAAAGATTTGTCACATTGAATATACCACCACATCAGTGTGACTGAGAAAGCGTG
Organism: Petromyzon marinus; assembly: GCF_048934315.1. Classification (NCBI taxonomy): domain Eukaryota; kingdom Metazoa; phylum Chordata; class Hyperoartia; order Petromyzontiformes; family Petromyzontidae; genus Petromyzon; species Petromyzon marinus. The sequence continues at coordinate 11,364,878 of NC_133692.1, forward strand.
AAAATAATCTCTTTTTACAGCTTATTAGTGCTGGGTTATACACTTGCACTTGGTTTTAAAACCCAAGTTAGCCTAGCTTTATCCTGAATGCAACACACAATGTAAATTTACCTGAGATCTTCAAAACTTCCATTTTAATTGCCTTTAAAAGCTCGAGTGCTGTTTTGGATGTTGTGTCACAGACAAGTCTATTTTGGTTGTACCCCAACCCGGAGTGATGTCTTGACATGCCATGAAATGCTTCGGTACTGGTGAACTGTCTCTGACATTGTTATGATCTCCCTTAACAAAGAAGCTGCGTGATAAATTAGAAAGTTGTAGGAGAGGGTGTGAGAAAAGTATTTGTTTTGCTTGCGAGGGCAAATTTATTTCATCAGCAGATGACAGTAGAATTCCAGGATTTCAAAAACAGTTCCCAGCCTTTTTCAGTCTCCGTGTTTTCACAATATTGGTGTTTTCTTTCTTTCTTAGAAGCCTTTGTGCACTGCTCAAATTGTGTTCAGTGATTTACTTTAGCAGTAACTATAAATAACGTGTTCCTTTGCAACTCAGAAATCTGTCTTTGGGCACTCTTTAAAAAATCTGGCTTGTGCAACACCACACGCTCAACTTAAATTGCTTTTCAGCATCTTCAGGCATTATCTGCCTGAGTAGGTCAGAGCCCAATGCCCCATGCCGGGCACAATACCGGCACGATGGTTGGAGGTTCTGGAGAGAGCTCCGCTATTCTAGTCTCAATAGCAACGTTCCGTGCTGAGAAGTGGGAGCTTGAGGAGATAGAGGTTTGTACTTGATCAATATGAGCTGCCCCCCCCCCTCCCCTCGTGAATATCATGAGTTTTAAGAAGAGACTGAGATCACTGGAACAATGTTATCCTGTTAGAGCCCGCGGTAGTTTGTACATTCTTCAGGAACAACTTGCCATCAGTGTTAATTCTGAAAAAATAATTTAATTTTCAGTTTGAAAAAAAAACAAAAAAAAACATTTGTCTTATAAAACATTCAAGCGTTCACAATTCATTTTCATAATTATACCTGGAGCCAATTGCACAAAATAAAGTAGGCTCATCCACCCATTATAGCATTTGCACAGTGCTTTTGGGGCCGTTATGGTTTGTCAGCAATCTTATTTTGCTTTTGAACTGGGTGCAAAGCCAATTCTGATTTATTGAAATGAATGGTAAAGCATCACTTTTAAATGAATGCTTGTTGTGCTGAACAGCGTTATGTAAGTTGCATTCAAAATGCACAATTGTGGGGGTTATAAACCAAGTGGTTTGCCTGTGGTTTTTGGCCATTGATGTGCTCGGCTGACATTTGGTTATGTCTTGTGGCTTTCACACTGGCAGACAAGCCAGAGGCTGGCTCCATGCTGTTTTGGTTTTGGAAAGATATAAGTCTAGACATGTTTATGTTACCTTTCCTCACCTACTGGCTGCTTGGGGATGACCATGCCTTGCAAACACCGTATCTCTGAACGGTCAGAAATCTGTTCAGCACTTTTTTCTACTTACATAATCTTGCATACCTAAAATACTGCACATACAGCAATGCAACACATCTGACAGTTAATCTTTCAAGTGTACAGTTATCTTGACATTTGGCTGACATTATTTAAGTTTAGGCAAAGTGGGGAAAAACATGTAACGTGCTTCTCATACCATTTAATGTTTTATTAATTTCCCCGTGTTATCTCAGAGATAACACACGCGAAATATGTGTGTTATATATGCCTGTATTTAATTAACAAACAATAGCTGCATTTCATTTTGCTATTTAACAATTATGATCATATATAATTTGGTTTAACACGAAGGAACAGTGTCACTAATTCTATTGTAATGTACTTACTGACTCTTGAGGAATGGCTTTGTTTAGTCACTGACAATGACATGATCTCATAATGATTGTTTTTCCTTGGGATTTTTTTCAAATTGAAGAAAAAAATCAGACTACAGCTGTGACGAGATTAGGGGCCTGCTTTGTGAAGCCTTTTCTTTTTTAACAATCCACGTAGTTATTTGTCCTTCTAGATCATTTTTCCCTGCACTGTTTAATCAACCAATGGGGAACTTTTTGTTGATTGAGTAACCTAAGATTCAACGCTAGATTCAAACTGGAGTGCTCATCTTACCAAACAGGTAGCTCAGGCATTAGAGCGAGTGGCTCTCAACCAGAAGTTTGTGAGTTAAAATCCTGGTTGGGGGTTGACTCAGCTCCGTCATCTCTCCGGGGTTGAAAAAGTAAGCACCAGTTTGTGGAGGAAGCAAAACAGTGGTTGTCCTACGGATAAACTCGTCTGTGCCACAGGAATTAGACATTTCCACTGCTGGCTATGGGCTGTGAATATGAGTTGAGCACCATCTCACCGGTCATTTAAGCAGGTCATCGCTTTGAGTGGTTGTCGTGGTCGCTCGTGCTGAATGCACTTATTTCGCACCGTACTTAGCCAACCGTGCTAATTGGGAGGAGGTGGCAATATAACTTGCACATAATTCTTTGTGTTCATGAGCAGGTGTTCTCTACGCTTGCCATAATGGGGAGCGGTGCTGCTCTGGGGCCTTGGTGGTTTCAAGTACGATGCGTTTTACAGTCTTACGCTTCACGTGAGCCCCAGTGCCATCCTTAGTGTGGGCCCCCTTGCTGCTTGTTGTGTTAACCTCTTTGACCTGGAGTTGTCCATATATATATTTTTTTGGCATAGACCACGAGATCTTAGCAAGGTCAACGAGCGTTGCTGATGACACTCGTACTTATGGCTTTAGACATTTTCAATAAAATTTGACTTTGTTATTTATCCAGGCAAGAACTGGCGAAACTCAAATAATCTTTATATAGGGAAGCGTACAGTAATTTGTAGTCCCCATTATAATTCATGCAGAGCTGTATATAAAATGTATCAGCGAGTGAATTTGGTGATATATTTGTATTAGAATTACGGTGTGCAATACATCACATGGTGAACACATCTCGGTACATAGGGCTGGCTCGTTTGCACCGGGAAAAAAAAAAAAGAGATATCGGGTTAATATTTACAATGCCAATGCTGACTGATTCTTCTATATAAGGCAATGCAGAATACGCAGTGCAATAAAGTGAGAGCCTCCGCTAATCCACGGAACTACTCATTTTCTGCACCGAGTGCTTGTTATGACAATGGAACGACAAACTCCATGGCTGGAACCCGTATCCACGACTGGCTACTGTGTCTCCTGGCATGCTGGCGAATTCTGCTCCGAAGATGCGGTGCCGAGCAGCTCGACCTGGCGCTGTCAATGTGGGCACGATGACTGCAATGGTGCCGAGGAATGGAAGGAGGATGAGTGTACGGAGCGAGGTGAAAGGTTAAGGTGCAGCCCTGTAATGCCTTGCTCACGCCACTGCTGAGTGGAAGGGCCTCCACTCGAGGGGCGTTCTAGAGAGCCCCTTGAGAGGGTATTGGGCCTGTTATGTTCAACGCTGGCCAGGCGTCTCGACAGAGGTAGGAGTCTCCACACATTACCACACCACAGGCGAGTCTGCCGATGGATTAACTGCGCTGCAACCCCTTCATACTAATGGGTAGACAGAGGAAAATGGGGTATTAGAAACTTGGCCATTGTTTTATGAAATCCATGATCTTTGGATTTCAAGTTCAGTACCCATGGAGCAAGAATATGGTATTTTTTTTTCCACATCGTTGTCATCACAAGGAAATACATTTTGATTGGGGGGGGGGGGGGGGAGTGTTACAACCTTCCAAATATGTTGAAAATAGAGAATATTTAAGTATAATAATCTGCACAGTTTTTTATTTTATTTGAGAAACACATATATTATTCCATGCAGCATGGAAATAGAATCTGAAATCATGAATCAGAGTTCATAATATATATATAAACCACTTTTGTTGAGTTAATTGGATTCGTGGCATTCTTAAGGTTTCCTCTAAAGCTTCCCATACTGCACTGCCACATGTGAATGAAACTTATATATTATATTTATTAAGGCAGTGAAGTGGACTTGGGCAGGGCATGGCGCTTGAAAGAACTCTGGCCGGCATTCAAGGGTTAAGTGAGAGGGTGGCAGCCAAGGCGTGGAACGCGTCCACGGGGAAGTCCGCTGAGGAGCTGGAGCGATGAATTCAGCTCGCGTGGTCATGCTCCGTGGATTGATACGTCGTGGGATCATGGAAGATGGTGGCAGCTTGGAGAGGCCTTCATCTGCCAGTGGATTGACCGTGACTGGTGATTGTGATCTTGATTATTCTGTTCATGGCCATAAAATTAGTGAATTTATATTGCACCTAGATACGACTTTCATCAGCCACGTGGTGGCCCTTTTTGCCATTCCATATTCGATAACGGTGTGGAGTTTTTGCCTATTAATGACGTGATTGAATAATAGTATTAGTATCATCATTGTTGCATGATGTTTGGTGTGTTCAAAGGCTTGTTTCAATGTATGAAGCTGCTACGTTGATAATGGACAGTGAAGGAAAAAAAGACAATGTGTCGTTCCATTCAATAACGCATGCTGTTTGGCACGTTGGAATTCATTATTTACCTTTGATCAAATCCTGCCCGTTACAGATTGCTTTTGTTGAGGGGGTTCACGCACAATCATAGACCGCATTCAAATGTAGTCGCATAGACTGTTGTTGGTATTTGAAATGGAATTACAGGGTCAAATTACCTTTGTTCAAAAAGCGGTTCCTTCTGTTGGCTTTAAATAAAGTTGAGCCTTCCCGCTTCTCGAGATATAAATTCAAACTGTAAGGTGAACAACTTGATGGCATGCCGCAACATTAGCTCGGAAATTTATTTAGTCTGTTTCTTGAAGTGAAGGCGCCCATAACAGACTCTAGCTCAAAAACTTTAGAGATTGTAAGCTGTTAATCGCAATTCAAAGATACCCGTTGCAGGGGAGCTGGACATGTGCACCTTATGGCGGCACCCCGGGGTACCATAGTACCTCGGCTCTCGCATAATGTCCGCGATGCAGTAATTTTTAGTCTGTTGATGGTCGGCGATGCGGCGATGCGGCAATCGACTCGTCTCGACGAGCTGTACACGACGCACCACTACGGTGCATACGAGCGTTCAGGGTTTCAGCACAATCGTCCTCGCTGAGTTTCGACATCACGGAGTAGCACTGATTTCGGATTGATTGGTACCCCAGTCGCGGAGTTAAGTAACACCCCTGGAAAAAAAAGTGTCCCAGAAATAAAATATTTAATTGCCTCAGCCATTTTGTATTATTTGATACCCCGGGATACCGCCATAAGGATCATTCGTATGTTTGAAACTATGCTGTCAAGTTCTAAATGAGAAAACTAATGTGAAGATAGCTTTTGCTTCGCAGTTTATTACACGAGACCTGAAATCCCAAATACTATGACACTGTGAGATGCTGAGAGAACCACGGACGAAACAAACAAAATATACCTCAAACACTTTTGCTCCAAAAACGCGTGGTTAATTCTTGCAATAAATTTGCTGTGCCTTGCAGACATATGTTTTAATTTTAACATCGAGGCAAATAAAAACAGTTTGTTACCACATGCTTTCTGAACTCATGCCATAAATGGATGACATTTGTTCAATTGTTGCCATACATTTGTATCCTGCCTGGAATTTCGATCGGCGCACGTTTAGAAAAGGGCAAAGCTCGAACAATTATTGTCAGTTTTACAATGTGCTCTGTAAGTTCGAACGTTTTCCCTACGTCATACACATATCAGTGTTCTGAGCTTGTTCCGTGCATATTGGACGTTCTTTATTGGCCAAAATGCATGCAATAATAATTTAGAGACTGCTTGTTAATCCACTGCTGGATGAAGGCCTCCTCATGCCCGATGCCTTGCGCTCGCTGAGAACATGCACGGACGATGGGAGGATGGAGGAGCAATGCCCAAGTGTGGGTGCAGAGGTGGAACAATCGGGGACGATGAGCCAAAACGCTTTTATCCTTAGGTGGTAATAATAATGGATCACAGCACGTCATATATGTGGGTTGTCTGACCAGACTTGACTCGCGCTGGTCAGTGTAGGTGAGTGAAAGACAGGGGGTAGGGGTGCGGGGGGGGGGGGGTAGGTCCCCAGTAGTTGTTCAGATATCGCTCGCCACCGATGTTGGCCGTGCCCGGGAATCAAACTCAGGTTGCATGGTTTGTCCCCCAGAGCACCTGCCACTACACCACTAATATCACTCTGCGAAATGTTTAGTGATCTAATTCCCCAAAGGCAGTTGCCAATCATGCTGATTACGCATGGGTGTTGTATCGCAGACTCCAGATTCGGTTTCACTTGACAGTGAGATATCGTTACTCGACACTTTTGTTTCCCTTGGAGCCACTGTCGCAACAGAGCCCCATCCCGGGAAATCGATCTGGGGGGGGGGGGGGGGGTGGAGGAGTCGGGTGGAAACTGACGCTCACTTAATGCCGCTCATCGTGACTGAACAGCCCTATGCCGTGCGCGTGTCCACGTTCAGGTGACGAGGACGAGGACGACGACGGCTTCCAGTTTCCGCTCTCGCCCAAAGTGGAGAGGCTCGCCCTGGCCAGGAGCCACCAGCCTCTCCCGCAGATCTGCCTCCCCGATGACTGCCCCTTCGAGAGGTCGCAGCAGCAGCAGCAGCAGCAGCAGCTGCGGCGGTCACGTACCCTGGGCCCAGGCCACTTCCGCAAGAGCCACTCGGTGGACGAGAGCCTGGGCCAAGCGCAGGACTCGACCGGACACCTTCCGTCACGGGGCCACACCAGCAGGGCCGACGGCTGCCGCGCCGGACTCAAGCGCAAAGCCGTGAGTTCTCGCTGCGCGCTCGGGGGCTGCAACACGGCTCAGTTGCTGGGTTCACGTGCAGGTAACAGCCTGCAGTGGGGTCAGTTGTGTAAGTGAGCTGATGGTCTCATCCCAGTCAACAATGGTAAAGGTACAACCCTGCAATGGCTTCTGTTCATGGGCGGAATTTGCCAGGGTGGGGGCGGTGGGCACTGGGGGCTGTGCCGCCGCCCCCCCCCCCCCTAAAAAAACTGGACACGTATTAAGTTATTTTCAGTATTTTACAATGAAGATTAAAAATAAATAATTATGCGCGCCCGCAATTCCAAATTTGAGGGGCAAAGTGAAGCCCTTGCCCCCATCCACCCAAATGTAAAAGTTAAACTCCGCGTCTCCTTTTATTGCTGGTGGAAGGACTTCGACTCGAGGATATTTGTTGCCTACTTTGTCATGCTTAGCCCACACGTCTTGGAATAGGCGGCAGTACCCACACTTTACCTCACCACACGTGACCTATCGATCGAATAACTGTGGTGTGTACCCATTTATACTTCTGGGTGGACAAGTGGGGGCTTGGGGGGATTTATGCACCGTCAGTCGAAACTTATTTCGCACCGTACGTAGCCAATCGTGCTAATCGGAGGTTCGGGGGAGAAAGGGCAATAAGCTAAAGATAAAAAGCAGTCCTAAAGAATCGAGCTTTTTCAATCTAGATTTAAATGCGCATCGCTCCGGTGCCCCATTGTTTAAACTGCCGTTCCGGGACATGGAATCAAATCGCTGACCTCTGAATTGCAAGTCCAGTGCTCTAACCTTGACACCATGGTGGCACCCTTCAATGACCGCAGTAGACAAAAAAACCAACCCCATAATATTAAATCTTGATTTGAATGTTGATTTGAAGCTTTCGTAAATTTAGTTGTTCACCTAATTTGGTCAAATGTAAGCTCTGAGAGTAAATATATCTTATCAGTTCTACTGCAATGTGAGAGTGCGTTGCTGCTGCCTCCCCTCCTGTGTGTGGATAGTAAAGTTCACTTGAAAGGACCTCAAACATTGTGAATAGATACTCCGTCTCGTGACATGTTGACATCACCACAATTGGAATGCAGTTGGGAAAATGACAATGAAGGAGAGGCCCTAGCAGACTGCATATAAGTAGTTTTCATTAATTATGTTATTTCCAACCTGCAAGTTCACGAAATGGAAGTAATGGAATTGATCTGTTGAGCTATGTGTAATTCTGAGTGTTATTTCTCTGCACTCGTGGGTTTCCCCCAAGTAGATCCAGTTTCCTCCTATGCAGCGATGAAGCACGTGCATATTCAGCGTAAATATATAGTGTTATAGATTATATATTGGTGTGTAGGAAGGGGAGGTGACAAACTGTTAAGTGAGGTGTTAATCAATAGCTCGAGTTTGTCAACAACAATTTAGTATTAAAGGCATTTTAAGATTAAAATCGTTCTCATGGAAGAGGAAGATGGTTGCCTAACTCGCCTTCTTCCTAAAGTAGAAGAGCGAGCAAATTACCGAGACGAAGACCGCTTTGAAAGGAAGGACAATACCGGAAGTAGTCATGCTCTTTGGTTTTATTCGGTAAAGTCACGTAGGTAAAATAAAATAAAATCAAGGAAAACAATTAAATCACGACGTTTCGGAGGCAACACAAGCTTGTGTTATTTTTACCTACGTGACTTTACCGAATAAAACCAAAGAGTATGAATCCTTGCAGTCACGAAAGCTTCAAAACTGGAAGTATTTTCGACACGGAGGGACGGAGGGAGTGGAAGTTGGAGGGGGAGGGGAGATGCAGAGGTGACATGGGGGTAGGAGGGAGAAGGGGATAGAGAGGTAACAAAATTGTTCAGAAAACAAAAGCAAAAATGTATGAGCTGACATTTAGTACTTTAGGAGCATTTTGTTTGCTCGAGAAGTTATCTTCCAATTTGAGACTTTTTGTGCGGAGAAAAAAAAAAGGTCCATAAGTGGTGTAAATAGTTTATTCTTCGTAAAACCAAGTTTGAAAGATGAGCATAACATTTATGGAAGATCCAAACCAACGAGAGTATGCCAAATAAATAAGTAACAAATAGCGAGCAACAAATTCCAACGTCGCATTACTATCAGAGGCTATTTCCATTTTTGTTATGAGAATGTTATGAGTGTGACTGCAGAGCATACCATAACAATATTCCTTGCAGACACATCTTGAGTCCTGGCATAAACAAATTAAGGCAGTGGTGTGTGTGAAATATGCATGATATTCGATTAAAAACTTTAACAAAAACTATGCTTATGTGTGTACATGCTTTTTTTTTGCAGGAAGGTCTAATCTCACTATTGGATGAGCATGTTTTGTTTAATAGCTTGTATCCAAACCCAATTTTAATATGGACAGAATATTGCACTGTCTCCTTTGACGGAAACCTTCCATTATTTTTATGTAACCTCCAAAAAAGAACGCTCTAACGTGGACCCAACGTTGTTAATGCTTGTTTTGAAGCTTTCGTGACTGCAGGAATCCATACTCTTTGGTTCTTTCGGTAAGGTCACGTGGGTATAAAATAATAATAGAGCACGGCGTTTCGATCGCCACGCAAGCGGTCGTCCTCGGGAGGGAGGGAAGGAGGGATGGAGGCAGGGAGGGAGGGGAAGTTGGGGGGAGAGGTAGATGTGGACGATGGCTTGTGTGGCGATCGAAACGTCGTGCTCTATTGTTATTTTTCTTCTACGTGACTTTACCGAAAGAACCAAAGAGTATTGTTCGTGCTCTTTTTCAACGCAGCGTCATGGGAAGGGCTGTGATCGAACGCTGAATCAGCCAATTTTAGTCTCAGGGATGGGTGCCCGCTGAATGACGGGGCAATTATGCAACATATTTAAAAGATATATTAATGTCACTTGACATACCTACTACCCACTAACCACTTGCCTTATTCCACAGTCAAGTAGCTCTGAACATAATTTTCATCCCCGTGCATATTGCTCAATTGCACAGGGTCCATTGTTATTAGTTATTACCGATTCGGCAGCATAACCTCATAGCATAATGTCCATGTCTGTGGCATCGCGTCGTTACATCTGACTCAATTGCCGTACGAGTCTGATCCCTAAGAGCGCTCGCTTGATTTGACGTACATTGTGTTTGACGCAGCATTCTGCCGGCAGTGCTCCGTGCACTCGTGTGTTTCACTGTGGCAGCACGGAGGCCCTTAAGAGATTATTATTATTTTTATGTCACTTGCCGAAATGCGGTCACCCCCCCCCCATCTCCATCACCTTCCCCTGGGTGCCAGGTTCAGTGTTGTTGAAAGCTGGCGGAAGAGTGCTGAAATTAACCCTTTGGGAGGTCACGCAACCTAATGTAGCCTGTTCATGGCAATTGCGCTGTATACCACGTGGAATGCCATCAGAGGCAGATTTTTTTGTTACTTTCAACATGAAATGTTGCAATGAGGATTTTTGGAAGTTTTACATGAAGTAGAGATGCACAGCCTCAAGACTTGCAGAAATAGTAGTCCTTTTAAGGCATAGTGTGTGGTACTGTATACACAGTAACTGTGCGATGTACAACAAGGTTGTTTTGCTGTGGTTCATGTGTTTAACATTACAATATATGACACTCATATCAGTAAGAAAATATGAATCTGTGCTGGAACTATACGTGTGATATTTCGTGTCATCTTTAAAAAATATAAATATATTTAGAGATAATCAACTAGCAATTACATACTCTTTCCATCTTGAGATGCCATCACATTCAAATGCTTTATGAATCCAAACTGATTTATGGTCAATACGTTTTGAACTCGATGCTAAAAGAGTCACATAAATCTCATGTGAGTTTTATTCAGAATTCACCTGAGTGTGTAATTTTAAGTATTTACAATACAAAGTACAAATTCGCAAACACGTACGAAGAGTACACAATCATCTGGACGCAATGCCGTTTATAATAAATAAGACTTAGTAATTTTTCAAATCTTCAAAATTTGGACTATGACGCTGGCATAAATGGCCTCCTCTCTCTAATGTCACCAGATCTTAAACGTCCATTTGGGATACGGACGGCATGCATTTTATGGTGAAAACAGTTGCAATATTAACCAGGGCAGCCGGGGTGGCTTGAACTGCAAACCTCTGCAACAAGTTACATATGCATTTAAGCGCTCAACCACAGTACTCGCTCACATCTGTGAAGATGTTTTAAATGTTTAGATTGTGGGTGTGAAGGGGTTACATGTCTGTTCTCTTGGGTTGACAGCTGAGGTGAAAGGGCTGACGAACATAAAAGCGACATTTGCTTTGGTGATGCCCACAATGCGTGAGTGTAGTTATTCGAGAGGTGACAATCCCTTACTTTCCTTTCAGCAATTCTTTGGCACTGGTTCCAAAAGCCGAAAGTTTTTTTTCATGCAAGCACGCTCTTGCCTTTTAGAATTTCACCGTTGTAAATTATTATGCTATCAAACACCACACAAATGTTTTTTTTTACAATTCGTTTTACTTTACACAGGCTAGTATTTTGCAGTGATATAATTTTTGTACCCGAGCCATCGCATATTTATTCTTGGCAGGAAAGGGAAGCTTTTGCCAGAAGTATAGCAGCCATATTTTCCACAAATTAAATTTAGGTTCTCTCAGTTGTCAACATTTTTTTGTAACGCAAGGTATACTTTTCAGCAAATTTTGGTGCTCGGCCTTCTAACCTGCAGAAAGACGTTCGATGAGAGAAAATTCAATTACCCTTAATTTAGTTTCTTAGAGAAAAAACATGTTTGTGTCGACTCGGGTTACGTAATAACTACTGTTGTACCAAAATGCAATGGATGGGTGTAGGATTTGATGGTGGGAACAGGGTAAATTGTACAGATTATCCCCTGTCATAATCACAGGGCTTATTAAATATTCTGAAGGGAAAAGTGACAATTGTGAAGTGAAACCCAGCTTTTAAACACCGTTTGCCAGCTTTCTGGATTGGAGAATTCCCTCTTGCGAAGTTCAATCCTTGAGAGTTACACATCCGGAGGGCTCAAATAGAGCCCTATATTACTTGGGAAGAGAGGGCATCGGATCCTTGCACCCGTTGGTTCCTTCGGGAAAGTCACGTAGGTGGAAATAAAATAACGTTAAACAAATCACGACGTTTTGATCGCAACACAGGCAATCTTCATCAGGTGGAACACTCGCCTACTTCGGCATTTTTTCTTGCGGTGGTTGTTCCACCTGATTAAGATTGATTGTGTTGCGATCGAAACGTCGTGATTTGTTTAATCTTATTTTATTTCTACCTAAGTTGCTTTACCGAAAGAACCAAAGAGTATGGATTCCTGCATTCACGAAAGCTTCAAATCAAAATTAAGTCAACATTACACGTTTTGAGAAGAATAGGAATGCTGGATAATTAGGATTATTTTTATTGTTTCATCTGTTGGTGTCGACATTTTTATTGTGCATTAATATTCCACCTGCTGCTGTGGATGAGATTTTGTTATAAGGGGGCACCATGTTGATATTTTGTTATAAGGGGACATCATGTTTTTCTATTGTTATAAGGGGACATCGCGTTTTTTCTATTGGTATAAGGGGGCATCACGTTTTTCTATTGGTGTTAGGGGACGTAACGTTTTTCTATTGGTGTAACGGGCATCACGTTTTAGTATTGGAGTAACAGGGCATCATGTTTTTTCTTTTGGAATAAGAGGACATCACGTTTTTCTATTGGTGTAAGGGGGCATCATGTTTTTCTATTGGTGGAAGGGGGCATATTTTTCTATTGGAGTAAGGGGGCATTGTAATTTTCTATTAGTATAAGGGGACATCATGTTTTTCTTTTGGTGTAAGGGGACATCATGTTTTTCTTTTGGTGTAAGGGGACATCATGTTTTTCTATTGGTATAAGGGGACATCACGTTTTTCTATTGGTATAAGGGGACATCATGTTTTTTTCTATTGGTGTAAGGAGGCATCACGTTGTCCTTTTGGTGTAACAGGTCATCATGTTTTTCTTTTGGTGTAATAGGACATCACGTTGTCCTTTTGGTGTAACAGGGCATCGCGTTTTTCTTTTGGTGTAGGGGGGCATCACGTTTTTCTATTGGTGTAAGGGAACATCATGTTTTTCTATTGGTATAAGGGGACATCATGTGTTTCTATTGGTATGAAAGGACATTATGTATTTTTCTATTGGAGTAAGGGGACATCATGTTTTTTCTATTGGTATAAGGGGGCATCGTGTTTTTTTTTTATTGGTGTAAGGGGACTTAACGTTTTTCTTCTGTTATAAGGGGGCATCATGTTTTTCTATTAGTATAAGGGGACATCATGTTGATATTTTGGTATAAGGGGACATCACGTTTTTCTAATGGTGTAAGGAGGCATCACGTTGTCCTTTTGGTGTAACAGGGCATCACGGTTTTTTGTGTGTAAGGGGTCATCACGTTTTCATATTGGTATCAGGGGGAATCATGTTTTTCTATTGGTGTAACAGGGCATCACGTTTTTGTTGGTGTCAGGGGGCATCACGTTTTTCTAATGGAAGAAGGGGGCATCATGTTTTTCTATAGGTGTAACAGGGCATCATGTTTTTCTTTTGGTATAAGGGGCCATCATGTTTTTCTATTGGTGTAAGGGGGCATGTTTTTCTATTGGAGTAAGGGGGAATTGTATTTTTCTATTAGTATAAGGAGACATGTTTTCTATTGGTGCAAGGGGGTATCACGTTCTCCTTTTGGTGTAACAGGGCATCACGTTTTTTTTTGGTGTCAGGGGGCATCACGTTTTTCTAATGGAAGAAAGGTGCATCACGTTTTTATATTGATAAAAGGGAACATCATGTTTTTCTAATGGTGTAACAGGGCATCATGTTTTTCTTTTGGTGTAAGTGGACATCATGTTTTTCTATTGGTGTAAGGAGACATGTTTTTTTCTATTGGTATAAGGGGACATCATGTTTATACTATTGGTGTAAGGGGGTATCATGTTTTTCTATTGGTGTAAGGGAACATCGTGTGTATACTATTGGTGTAAGGGGGTATCATGTTTTTCTATTGGTGTAAGGGGACATCATGCTTTTCTATTGGTATAAGAGGACATCATGTTTTTCTATTGGTGTAAGGAGACATCATATTTTTCTATTAGTATACGGGGCTTCACGTTTTTCTATTGTTGTTAGGGGACATCATGTTTTTCTATTGGTGTAAGGGGACATCACGTTTTTCTATTGAAATAAGGGGACATCATGTTTTTCTATTGGTGTAAGGGGGCATCACGTTGTCCTTTTGGTGTAACAGGTCATCACGTTTTTCTATTGGTATAAGGGGGCATCATGTTCTTCTATTGGTATAAAGAGGCATCACGTTTTTCTATTGGTGTAAGGGAACATCGTGTTTTTATTTTGGTGTAAGGGGACATCGTGTTTTTCTATTGGTGTAAGGGGACATCGTGTTTTTCTATTGGTATAAAGGGACATCATGTTTTTCTATTGGTATAAGGGGACATCACGTTTTCTATTGGTGTAAGGGGGCATCACGTTGTCCTTTTGGTGTAACAGGGCATCAAGGTTTTTTTTTGTGTAAGGGGGCATCATGTTTTTATATTGGTGTCAGGGGCCATCATGTTTTTATATTGGAAGAAGGGGGCATCATGTTTTTCTATTGGTGTAACAGGGCATCACGTTTTTTTTATGGTGTCAGGGGGCATTACGTTTTTCTAATGGAAGAAGGGGGCATCATGTTTTTCTATAGGTGTAACAGGGCATCATGTTTTTCTTTTGGTATAAGGGGACATCACGTTGTCCTTTTGGTGTAACAGGTCATCATGTTTTTCTTTTGGTGTAAGGGGACATCATGTTTTTCTATTTGTATAATGGGACATCACGTTGTCCTTTTGGTGTAACAGGGCATCGCGTTTTTCTATTGGTGTAAGGGGACATCGTGTTTTTCTATTGGTATAAGGGGACATCACGTTTTTCTATTGGTATAAGGGGACATCGTGTTTTTCTATTGGTGTAAGGAGGCATCACGTTGTCCTTTTGGTGTAACAGGACATCAAGGTTTTTTTTTTGTGTAAGGGGGCATCACGTTTTTATATTGGTGTCAGGGGCCATCATGTTTTTCTATTGGTATAAGGGGACATCATGTGTTTCTATTGGTATGAAAGGACATTATGTATTTTTCTATTGGAGTAAGGGGACATCATGTTTTTCTATTGGTATAAGGGGGCATCGTGTTTTTTCTATTGGTGTCAGGGAACGTAACGTTTTTCTTCTGTTATAAGGGGGCATCATGTTTTTCTATAGGTATAAGGGGGCATCATGTTTTTCTATTAGTATAAGGGGACATCATGTTGATATTTTGGTATAAGGGGACATCACGTTTTTCTATTGGTGTAAGGAGGCATCACGTTGTCCTTTTGGTGTAACAGGGCATCACGGTTTTTTGTGTGTAAGGGGTCAATCACGTTTTCATATTGGTATCAGGGGGCATCATGTTTTTCTATTGGTGTAACAGGGCATCACTTTTTTGTTGGTGTCAGGGGGCATCACGTTTTTCTAATGGAAGAAGGGGGCATCATGTTTTTCTATAGGTGTAACAGGGCATCATGTTTTTCTTTTGGTATAAGGGGCCATCACGTTTTTCTTTTGGTGTAAGGGGACATAACGTTTTTCTTTTGGTGTAAGGGGACATCACGTTTTTCTATTGGTATAAGGGGGCATCATGTTTTTCTATTGGTGTAAGGGGGCATGTTTTTCTATTGGAGTAAGGGGGAATTGTATTTTTCTATTAGTATAAGGAGACATCATGTTTTTCTATTGGTGCAAGGGGGCATCACATTCTCCTTTTGGTGTAACAGGGCATCACGTTTTTTTTTGGTGTCAGGGGGCATCACGTTTTTCTAATGGAAGAAAGGTGCATCACGTTTTTATATTGGTAAAAGGGAACATCATGTTTTTCTAATGGTGTAACAGGGCATCATGTTTTTCTTTTGGTGTAAGTGGACATCATGTTTTTCTATTGGTGTAAGGAGACATGTTTTTTTCTATTGGTATAAGGGGACATCATGTTTATACTATTGGTGTAAGGGGGTATCATATTTTTCTATTGGTGTAAGGGAACATCGTGTGTATACTATTGGTGTAAGGGGGTATCATGTTTTTCTATTGGTGTAAGGGGACATCATGCTTTTCTATTGGTATAAGAGGACATCATGTTTTTCTATTGGTGTAAGGAGACATCATATTTTTCTATTAGTATACGGGGCTTCACGTTTTTCTATTGTTGTTAGGGGACATCATGTTTTTCTATTGGTGTAAGGGGACATCACGTTTTTCTATTGAAATAAGGGGACATCATGTTTTTCTATTGGTGTAAGGGGGCATCACGTTGTCCTTTTGGTGTAACAGGTCATCACGTTTTTCTATTGGTATAAGGGGGCATCATGTTCTTCTATTGGTATAAAGGGGCATCACGTTTTTCTATTGGTGTAAGGGAACATCGTGTTTTTATTTTGGTGTAAGGGGACATCGTGTTTTTCTATTGGTGTAAGGGGACATCGTGTTTTTCTATTGGTATAAAGGGACATCATGTTTTTCAATTGGTATAAGGGGACATCACGTTTTCTATTGGTGTAAGGGGGCATCACGTTGTCCTTTTGGTGTAACAGGGCATCAAGCTTTTTTTTGTGTAAGGGGGCATCGTGTTTTTATATTGGTGTCAGGGGCCATCATGTTTTTATATTGGAAGAAGGGGGCATCATGTTTTCTATTGGTGTAACAGGGCATCACGTTTTTTTTATGGTGTCAGGGGGCATCACGTTTTTCTAATGGAAGAAGGGGGCATCATGTTTTTCTATAGGTGTAACAGGGCATCATGTTTTTCTTTTGGTGTAAGGGGACATCATGTTTTTCTATTTGTATAATGGGACATCACGTTGTCCTTTTGGTGTAACAGGGCATCGCGTTTTTCTATTGGTGTAAGGGGACATCGTGTTTTTCTATTGGTATAAGGGGACATCACGTTTTTCTATTGGTATAAGGGGACATCGTGTTTTTCTATTGGTGTAAGGAGGCATCACGTTGTCCTTTTGGTGTAACAGGGCATCAAGGTTTTTTTTTTGTGTAAGGGGGCATCACGTTTTTATATTGGTGTCAGGGGCCATCGTGTTTTTCTATTGGAAGAAGGGGGCATCATGTTATTCTATTGGTGTAACAGGGCATCACGTTTTTTTTTTATGGTGTCAGGGGGCATGACGTTTTTCTAATGGAAGAAGGGGGCATCATGTTTTTCTATAGGTGTAACAGGTCATCATGTTTTTCTTTTGGTATAAGGGGACATCACGTTTTTCTTTTGGTGTAATGGGACATCACGTTGTCCTTTTGGTGTAACAGGGCATCGCGTTTTTCTATTGGTATAAGGGGACATCATGTTTTTCTATTGGAGTAAGGAGACATCATGTTTTTCTATTGGAGTATGGAGACATCATGTTTTTCTATTGGTATAAGGGGGCATCGTGTTTTTTCTATTGGTGTCAGGGAACGTAACGTTTTTCTTCTGTTATAAGGGGGCATCATGTTTTTCTATAGGTATAAGGGGGCATCATGTTTTTCTATTAGTATAAGGGGACATCATGTTGATATTTTGGTATAAGGGGACATCACGTTTTTCTATTGGTGTAAGGAGGCATCACGTTGTCCTTTTGGTGTAACAGGGCATCACGGTTTTTTGTGTGTAAGGGGTCATGAAGTTTTTATATTGGTATCAGGGGGCATCATGTTTTTCTATTTGTGTAACAGGGCATCACGTTTTTTTTGTGTCAGGGGGAATCACGTTTTTCTAATGGAAGAAGGGGGCATCATGTTTCTCTGTAGGTGTAACAAGGCATCATGTTTTTCTTTTGGTATAAGGGGACATCACGTTTTTCTTTTGGTGTAAGGGGACATAACGTTTTTCTTTTGCTGTAAGGGGACATCACGTTTTTCTATTGGTATAAGGGGGCATCATGTTTTTCTATTGGTGTAAGGGGGCATGTTTTTCTATTGGAGTAAGGGGGCATTGTATTTTTCTATTAGTATAAGGGGACATGTTTTTCTTTTGGTGCAAGGGGGCATCACGTTGTCCTTTTGGTGTAAGGGGGCATCACGTTTTTCTATTGGTATAAAGGGGCATCATGTTCTTCTATTGGTGTAAGGGGGCATTGTGTTTTTCTATTAGTATAAGGGGACATCATGTTTTTCTTTTGGTGCAAGGGGGCATCATGTTGTCCTTTTGGTGTAACAGGGCATCACGTTTTTTTTTGGTGTCAGGGGGCATCACGTTTTTCTAATGGAAGAAATGGGCATGACGTTTTTATATTGGTATAAGGGGACATCACGTTTTTCTTTTGGTGTAACAGGGCATCATGTTTTTCTTTTGTTATCAGGGGACATCATGTTTTTCTTTTGGTGTAAGGGGACATCGTGTTTTTCTATTGGTATAAGGAGACATGTTATTTTCTATTGGTATAAGGGGACATCATGTTTATACTATTGGTGTAAGGGGGTATCATGTTTTTATATTGGTGTAAGGGGACATCATGCTTTTCTATTGGTATAAGAGGACATCATGTTTTTCTATTGGTGTAAGGAGACATCATGTTTTTCTATTAGTATAAGGGGACATCACGTTTTTCTATTGTTGTTAGGGGACATCATGTTTTTCTATTGGTGTAAGGAGACATCACGTTTTTCTATTGATATAAGGGGACATCATGTTTTTCTATTGGTGTAAGGGGGCATCAGGTTGTCCTTTTGGTGTAACAGGTCATCACGTTTTTCTATTGGTGTAAGGGGGCATTGTGTTTTTTTTCTATTGGTGTAAGGGGACATCGTGTTTTTCTATTGGTATCAGGGGGCATCATGTTATTCTATTGGTAGAAGGGGACATCATGTTTTTATATTGATGTAACAGGGCATCACGTTTTTTTTTGTGTCAGGGGGCATCACGTTTTTCTAATGGAAGAAAGGGGCATCACGTTTTTATATTGGTATAAGGGGACATCCCGTTTTTCTATTGTTGTAAGGGGACATCATGTTTATTCTATTGGTGTAAGGGGGTATCATGTTTTTCTATTGGTGTAAGGGGACATCGTGTTTTTCTATTGGTGTAAGGGGACATCACGTTCTTCTATTGGTATAAGGAGACATGTTTTTTTCTATTGGTATAAGGGGACATCATGTTTATTCTATTGGTGTAAGGGGGTATCATGTTTTTCTATTGGTGTAAGGGGGCAATGTGTTTTTCTATTGGTGTATGGGGACATCGTGTTTTTCTATTGGTATAAGGGGACATCATGTTTTTCTATTGGTGTAGGGAGGCAATGTGTTTTTCTATTGGTGTAAGCGGACATCATGTTTTTCTATTGGTGTAAGGGGACATCACGTTGTCCTTTTGGTGTAACAGGGCATCGCGATCTTCTTTTGGTGTAAGGTGGCATCACGTTTTTCTATTGGTGTAAGGGGACATCATGTTTTTCTATTAGTATAAGGGGACATCACGTTTTTCTGTTGGTGTAAGGTGACATCACGTTTTTCTATTAGTATAAGGGGACATCACGTTTTTCTATTGGTGTAAGGGGATATCACGTTTTTTTCTATTGGTATAAGGGAGCATCGTGTTTTTCTATTGGTTTAAGGGGACATCGTGTTTTTCTATTAGTATAAGGGGACATCACTTTTTTCAATTGGTGCAAGGGGACATCATGTTTTTCTATTGGTGGAAGGGGGCATCACGTTTTTCTACTGTTATAAGGGGGCATCATGTTAATATTTTGGTATAAGGGGACATCACGTTTTTTCTTTTGGTGTAAGGAGGCATCACGTTGTCGTTTTGGTGTAACAGGGCATCTCGGTTTTTTTTGTGTAAGGGGACATCACGTTTTAATATTGGTATCAGGGGGCATTATGTTTTTCTATTGGTAGAAGGGGACATCATGTTTTTCTATAGGTGTAACAGGGCATCATGTTTTTCTTTTGGTATCAGGGGACATCGTGTTTTTCTTTTGGTGTAAGGGGACATCACGTTGTCCTTTTGGTGTAACAGGGCATCGCGTTTTCCTAATGGTATATGGGGGCATCCCGTTTATTCTATTGGTGTAAGGGGGTATCATGTTTTTTCTATTGGTGTAAGGGGACATCACGTTCTTCTATTGGTATAAGGAGACATGTTTTTTTCTATTGGTATAAGGGGACATCATGTTTATTCTATTGGTGTAAGGGGGTATCATGTTTTTTCTATTGGTGTAAGGGGGCAATGTGTTTTTCTATTGGTGTAAGGGGACATCGTGTTTTTCTATTGGTGTAAGGGGACATCACGTTTTTCTATTGGTATAAGGGGACATCATGTTTTTCTATTGGTATAAGGGGACATCGTGTTTTTCTATTGGTGTAAGGGGGCATCACGTTTTTCTATTGGTGTAAGGGGACATCACGTTTTTCTATTGGTATAAGGGGGCATTATGTTTTTCTACTGTTATAAGGGGGCATCATGTTTTTCTATTGATATAAAGGGGCAACACGTTTTTCTATTGGTATAATGAGACGTGTTTTTTGTATTGGTATAAGGGGACATCATATTTTTCTATTGGTGTAAGGGGCATCATGTTTTTCTATTGGTATAAGGGGACATCACGTTTTTCTACTGTTGTAAGGGGACATCACTTTATCTATTGGTATAAGTGGACATCACGTTTTTCTATTGGTGTAAGGGGGCATCACGTTTTTCTATTGTAGTAAGGGGACATCATGTTTTTCTATTGGTGTAAGGGGACATCATGTTTTTCTATTGGTGTAAGGGGACATCATGTTTTTCTATTGGTGTAAGGGGACATCATGTTTTTCTATTAGTGTAAGGGGACATCATGTTTTTCTATTGGTGTAAGCGGACATCACGTTTTACTATTGGTGTAAGGGGACATCATGTTTTTCTATTGGTATAAGGGGACATCACGTTTTTCTATTAGTATAAGGGAACATCATGTTTTTCTATTGGTGTAAGGGGACATCATGTTTTTCTATTGGTATAAGGGGGCATCATGTTTTCTACTGTTATAAGGGGGCATCATGTTTTTCTATTGATATAAAGGGGCAACACGTTTTTCTATTGGTATAATGAGACGTGTTTTTTTATATTGGTATAAGGGGACATTATATTTTTCTATTGGTATAAGGGGACATCACGTTTTTCTATTGGTATAAGTGGACATCACGTTTTTTCTATTGGTATAAGTGGACATCACGTTTTTCTATTGATATAAGGGGGCATCACGTTTTTCTTTTGGTGTAAGGGGGCATCACGTTTTTCTATTGTAGTAAGGGGACATCATGTTTTTCTATTGGTGTAAGGGGACATCACGTTTTTTCTATTGGTTTAAGGGGACGTCATGTTTTCTATTGGTGTAAGGGGACATGTTTTTCTATTAGTATAAGGGAACATCATGTTTTTCTATTGGTTTAAGGGGGCATCACGTTTTTCTATTGGTGTAAGGAGACATGTTTTTATTTTGGCATAAGGAGGCATCATGTTTAACTTTTGGTATAAGCAGGCATCATGTTTTTTTATTTTGGTCTAACAGGGCATCATGTTTTTTTTTTTGGTATAAGAAAGCTTCATGTTTTTAGATTGCTATAAGGGGGCATCATGTTGAACTTTGGTGTTAAGGGGCATCATGTTGTTCTCGATGACCCGCCATCGACATTACATTAGTTGTCACACGGACACTTCTCATGTCACTTGAAATATCCTCATACTTTCAATTTATGCTTTTACAAATGAGCACCTTTGGCATTTGGAGATTTTGGCATTTGCACTGACTCTCAACAGTACACGAGCAGGTGTGACCCTGCGCAACTGTCACTGATCCGCAGTTCTATGTCGGTGGTGAAGTGAGTTATTGCCAAAATTTCCTCAATTATTATTATTTATTACGATATGAGTAGCAGCATAAGTATGATTATTTTATTCACGTGGTCTTCGAGCACGCAGCATACATGTGTAGTGTTCGACTTTACGTGGACAACTTCTGTCTTTCTTCGAACACCGCTTTATTTACAACATTCAACATGTTCTCCACACTCCACAGTATCCTGGTCACCACGGCTCGCTCGCCGTGCTCCGCTCGTCTCGCGCCACCACCTTTGTCTCCCCACTATCACTTCACTTGCTTCGCACTCAGCGACTCCCCGTTCAGCAACTCCGCACACAGCGTCTTCAGCTCTGCTATCGCTATGCTCTCTCCACTGCTGGCTATTCTCCTCCGCACACAGCTCCTCCACACACAGCGACTTTGCACACTCCGCACACAGCGTCTTCAGCTCTGCTATCGCTACGCTCACTCCACTGCTAACCACTCCGTCTTGCTTCAGCTTTACCATCACTACGCTCACTCCACTGCTAACCACTTCGTCTTGCTTCAGCATCGCTCTGTTCCAACTCCGTTTCCCACTCTGTCTCCAAACTCTGTTTCCAAACTCCACGTCTTCCTCGTCCAGCTCCCAACTCCAACTCCCCCGCTCTCTGTGTGTCTTCCCCAATTTATCCCCATTCTCATCATCGCTAATTAATTGGCCCGCGTGCCTCCCCACGCTTCGTGTCCTCAAACACCTGTCCTTCTCCAGACATCTCGACGCCTCCTCGCCCTTGACAACAGCCACAGCCAATCACCGCCGTTGCTGAGCCTCTGTATTAATTGGCCCAACCGCTACCTCATCATCCCAGCCCTTGCACCTGGCTGTCCTAAGACGACCCACACTGTTGTCGCCTTCTCCACAGGCTGACCCCAGATAAACCCACACTGTCCGTGTGATCATGCAATCGCGCAGTTTCCACAACACACCTTCATACTCCACTACACATGTTTAGAGGGAAAATATTGCTATGCTTGTTGCAACTCTAACTTTAGGTATGGGCGTTTGTTGTGCCACCTTCCACACCACTCTGAGTAAAAGGCAATAGAAAGGTGCAGTGATTCTGAAGTGTAGGCATCTCTCTGTGGAGATGGCAAACATTTGGGTGGGAGTCGAGGGGGTGTGGTAAATAGATGATAGTCAATCTTGAACTAAGTTGTTAAACTGTTTGCATTATTAACACAACTGTGCAGTGACCTCATTTAATATTATCCTCGCTCTGATTTTATGAAAGTTAATTTGCAAATAGAACTAATATTAAATTGATTTGAACATTTGTTGTGTTTTACTATGTGATATTGCTAGGCACATTATTAGAGTGAGACATTATGATAACCCACAAACTTGTCTGCTCTAATTTAAAGTCTGGACACTGGACACCCGTGAAAAGAGCTTCACGGTTCATATGATATCTCCAGGATAAATAAAGATTTCGATTTTGATACGATGATCATTTGTGGTATTTTACTTGGTTGTGTCACAATCAGCTAAAACGCTGCCGACTTCACTATGTATTTCATTTGTATGGGGAGCAGTGGTGCAGTCATCAATTTCGCTTTCACCGGATTCACGTATCACAGATTTTCACATTGCTTCCTCTCATCTATTGCATTCACCTCATCTCCAGCATCACATGCATTCGCATCGTTGTTAATTCGTTGTAAAGTGCCTTATGTAAGGCGCTATATACATTCCTTTAATATAAAATAAGATGAGCCCAATGCACCTACTTTGATTCCCTGCCATGGTTAATATCAACGGTGAGTGGCATCTGAACCAGATATGACCCCCCCCACCTTCATAAATCTGCACCGACTGGACCAGTGTGGTGAAGTACGGTCTAACAAAAACTTCCATGACAACACGGCATTGGGAGACCTTGATTTAGTAGTGCACTGACGATGGGCCTTAATTAACTACTCATGACTAATTGACAGCAACCAACTAAATCTACTAAGTTTCCCTATAAAAGGACCATTGGAAGCACATATCCCATGATTTATCTATTGTGCACGTCTCATCGTACACAGCGTTCTTTAAAATTTGACACTGGAGACCCTATATATTGTTGGAATAACCATAGTCATGAATATTTCATATTTGCTACATTTAGACACCGCAGGAGAATTTATCGTTGTTTTAACTTCACAAAAAAGTGCAGTTGTTTTGAAATGGTATTGCTTTAGCACCGGGCAGACATTATGAAGCGCTGAAACAAACACAAGTGTTTTTGTTCATTTTGTTTTAGGATCAAACGTGAAAAAGCCCTAACTCGGAAATAATAACAGTCCAAGTTTTAATATATCTGCGGTTATATTTAAATTATATATATATTGAAAGAAAGTTGTACGTGTCAGGCACACCGTGTTAGTAAAATTTTATTTATTAACAGAATTGAAGGTATGTAATAAAATAGATTTTTTTTTTCCTGGGCAAGGTCCAGCATGGTAGACGTCGTTTGCTTAATTAAAAAAAAGGTTTTAGCACTCTGATGCACTTCATACTTGAGTCAATTCCATGCCAAGCATGCCCAGATACAATTCAACAAGATGGGTTTAATTAAAATTGCCATCAATTCAAATGCCATGACTACGCAGTCACTGGAGTGCATTAAAATCAAATTCGCAAACTAAATAAATAAAACCAAGCAATGGAAGCAGGAGTGCCAGGGCAATGAATACCTCATCTGGGGCTATCGTAGTATATGTGCTTCTGCTGGCAGACTGGTAAAGACAACCACACGAGGATACATCTACTAAAAT
Source organism: Petromyzon marinus (assembly GCF_048934315.1). Classification (NCBI taxonomy): domain Eukaryota; kingdom Metazoa; phylum Chordata; class Hyperoartia; order Petromyzontiformes; family Petromyzontidae; genus Petromyzon; species Petromyzon marinus. The sequence goes on from NC_133692.1 coordinate 11,389,345, forward strand.
GTGAAGATGTCTCAAGTTACGTGGGTGTTTGGAGCCGTGAATTATATCGGTGCTTTTTTTACCTTAACTGTAAATACCTTGGCACATTTTGAAATAAATAGTGTGAGTTTGGGATGTGAAAAAATGCAGGAAAACTTAAGTGTTGTTGGCAGGCATTTGGAAGGACTGCACAACGTTTCTGGCAAATCATCCTCATGGCAATGGATTGAGGTCTCATGAGAATCACCAGCGGTCTCTGTGTGAGTGATGGATTAATTGGGTGATTGATGGAGACCTCATTCTAATTACGGTTCCTGATCCTTAAGTCGACAGGTTCTATACAGGTGGTATATTATCATTTGTTTAGTTTTTGCTGAAGTGAAACAAGAGCGTTGTGGGCGAATGTCGAGGTGCTTTGTTGTTTATTGCTACTCGAGCTGGTGCACGAGTAGCCCCGTGAGACATAGACATTTATTTTGCACTATATGAACTCCAATGGGGTTTTTTTTACAATTTTTGTTAAAAGAATGTTTCCTTCATAGTTCATTTTCACAAATGAGAGAATGCAAATTCAGAAGTAGTCGTCATCAACATGCATAGTCCGCTAGAAGTGGATTTTGCAAGGTACATTCTAGCACAAGGAGAACAAATGCTTTGCATGATTAATTTCACGGTTGCTTCTCAAATTAAACCGTTTGATATTCTGGTCCGTGTCAATTGTAGAAAGTATGATGGGGAGCCTGCTTCCAACGTTTACGACAGTGGTGTATCCTTCCTGCGCAATTAACACAGATGCAAATGTTCATACAGTTCAATACATTACTTATAAGCTGGCCTCCTATACCATGCCATTGTATATGTATAACCACTGTACACACATATATGTTAAATGAGTACATGTAAATTATGACTTAAAGTAAGCATTATGCAAGGTTAGAAACACAAGTTCGAATGTGTCAGCATCACAAGAAATACATTTTCTATTAGAAGTAAAATTTACATTCATATGTACATCCATTATATATGTATTCAGTCATATACTGTGTATATATGCTTTTACAATAATGGCAATAAATACTAATTATTTACCAATCCACTACTAGATGAAGGTTTCCCCACGTTATCAGTCATGGTAGGTATTTGACCATACTTCACCACGCTGGTCAGTGCGGGTTGGTAAAGGTGATCCAAGACGAGACCCAAGACTAGCCCGCCGTTTTGTGGTAATCCCTGCATCACCACTCAACACACACGTGCTCATTATTATTCCACCCATACAGGCTTTGATCAGACGCAACTGAAATTTGACGCTTTATAAATCCACGTTGCATTGTATATCGGTTTGAAGATTCGTTACAACAAGCAGCATGTTTAAATCGTGCTTTATGTTGAGTGGGGCTGGCCTGCTTGCTTTTGCATCTTGTGCATGGGGGGTGAGGGGGCGGCAGTTGGCATTTCGCATCGCCTCGCTCACAATCACCTTGCAAAGCGTCCGGAGACGCTGCCTCAATTATAACAACGCCCAGAACAAGCGAGTGCCCCACGTTTGTGCCATCCGCACCGTAGGCTGGCCAAGGCTTTGCACCAGATAACGAGACAGTCGATCCACGGGAGCAGATGAATGCCCCTCTCACAAGCGGCCGCCGCTCTCGTCTCGCCGCCGCTGCTACGCGCAGCTTCTCCATCGTGAGACTGCCAGCCCCGTCACGCAGTGGGAAGGTGTTTCTCACCTACTGGGAGGTGTATCGTGCACACACACACACACACACCTTGAGAGCCCACCTCAGCACCGGCCACCGAGCACGAGGGACGGCTCGCGCAGAATGGAGCCGTTGAAAAGTGGACTTGCCAAAATGTGTTCCAGAAAATGTACGATACCAAAAATCTGTGTCGTACCACCACTGAGGAGAAAGGTAAGGAGAGAGCATATTTTGTTGCAGTGCCTGAAACGTTCAAACAAATTCTGAAGATGTTTATTCGTGTAGCTCTCCTTCTCTGCTTGTGGTTTGTAAACGTAATCTCAAAGTGACCGCTCATGGTGATGTGGTTGGTTTATGTACATAGTTACTAGGAGTTATGATTATGTCCGTGGTGTATCTTTACCATCCTCGTGATTCACGGTTGATAGTACCACACCGACAGTCATCCCTCGAACATATCCGTTCTCTCCAAAATGTTTCAGGGATGAATAAACATGCCATGGATATGGTTATCCGATACACTCATATCACCTTTAAATTATGAGCAACAGCTTAATTAAAAATAACGGGTGGGTATTTACTGCCACTGAGAGGAAAGATGCTGTGTTTACTGAGATTGTGAGGCTTATACCCTGCCACTAACAATAACCCTACGAGTATATTTGATATCTATTCTGTCCATTCAGTAAGTTTGTCGCCGTAACAATGCAATGCATTAATGTTAACAGTGTTAAGTTAAATAGATGGATGACCTGTGTGACCAGGTCGGAGACTTTTCTCAGAAGTCTTTATTTTAAGGGAGAGCTGAGTTTGAATCTAAATTGCGTATTTATATCCCACGCCGCATGTATTTAAAGTATGATCATGCTTAACACACACGCACATTGCTTGTGTACGTTTAGATGTGTGGTGTGCGGAAATAATCTCGTATATTGATAAAATGTCCACATTTTCTATTGGTGTAAGGGGGCATCATGTTTTTCTATTGGTGTAAGGGGGCATCATGTTTTTCTATTGGTGTAAGGGAACATCACGTTTTTCTATTTGTGCGGGATGATGGGAATGACAACATTGACAATTGTTTACCCAAGAAAATCTAGTTGAGATTCGAAACTCCTCCGGAGGATTCTGCATTGCTGTATTTGGCCAAATCCATCGATGGTGACTGAGCACTATCAATGGATTTGATGGTGCTCAAGCCCAGATATACAGAGGAGGGACACTCAACTTGCATCTTCTTGGCATACCTCACTGCCTCATGATTGCAGTATATGTCTCTTAGATCAGCCATTCAAGAATCAGCCAAGCTCAACCCTACTTAGCTTCTGAGATATAATAAGATTTTGTACATTCAGGGTGATTTGGTTGAACAGCAGTGCAAGATACATGAACTCTACCAATATTACGACATGTATGTGTCATTTAACATCTTTTTTGTGCGGTGAAGTTGTGATAACGGTGCTGTACATTTTAATGATACGTGAAATATACTCACAAACGTGCATTGTCAGCACCATTAGTCATAAGCAGTACTTCAAATAAATCAACCACGTGAATTCATGAATGCTGGCTCTTTATTCTGAGCTTCAAAAGAAATTAGTCGCTCTTTGAAATTAGTATTCGTTCTGAACATGTGGGAGAAAAACAGGACCAAATAATAAGTAAGCAATGTTATGCCTGGGAACCTAAATCATTTCCGAGTGGGCTAAGATCCACGGAACAGCGTACATTAACAAATGTCACAAATAAGCAACAATGGTAATGTTTAATAGGGCATATGCATATAACTCAAACCTAAAGATCAGTGTCAACATTACTAACACAAAGCCTTAGAAAGGAAGTAATGTGAACATTGGAATGAAGACACTTGCTTGGAAAGGTAGTAAGAAAAGTATATAATTATATGTGGTCCCAATTGTCCTCAAATTAACAGAACCAGATTGAAATTGGCCTTGTGTGAAATGTTGAATTCGATGTCCCTGATGGAAAGGGAGCCTGCGATTTTGCGGCGCAATGATGTGAAAGATGACATTTTTTAATATTGACTTAAAGCTTTCGTGACTGCAGGAATTCATAGTATTTGGGTCTTTCGGTAAAGTCACGTAGATAGAACAATAAAATAATAAAAAAATAATATCCTGATGACGATTGCTTGTGTTGCGATCGAAACGTGATATTTTTTATTATTTTTTAATCAATTTTATTTTTTATTATTGTATTGTTCTATCTACGTGACTTTTACCGAAAGACCCAATGAATATGCCATTTGTATTTAGTGGTTGTAATAATAGTCTCGATGCCGTTGCAGTTATAGTCGATTCGCGCTTCTCGTATGTGGCAGAGTATGTTACAACCCCGGCTGTCACTGGATTAGGCTGAGTGTAATTACCGGCCAAATCGTCACGACACTTGAAGGTTGTGGGTTTACTCTCCAACACACCACTGGTGTGCTGAACTAGTAAGGAGTTGGTCTTTTTTTGTTTACGTGACAAACCTTACTAATTCATATTCTTAGCTCTTTCGGTAAAGTCACGTTGAAGGGAAACAATACAATAATAAAATATATATAAAACAATACAAATTTGTAAGCCATCTGGCTACCATGAGAGATTCGTTCATGAGGCTATCCACATATACAAGCACAGAGACAATTTCAACCCAGAAGATGGATTCTGGCTTCGCAATCATTGGAAAGATTTGATACACCATTTCAGGTCTTAATTGATTGTTCACGCTTACGGTGGCTTTCAGACAGCATACATTAATTTTTCGTCTCCCCCCTCCTCTTTTCAGAACATAGATGGACTAGTCCTTCTAAATAAACTGCCAAATCGCTGCGCGTGGCGCTGACGTTTTTTATAATTAAATAAATACACCGTTTAAAAATAAATAAATTTATGCAAACCGACACACCTGATGACGACCGTTTGTGTTATGGTCGAAACGTCGTGAGAATTTTTATTGTTTTATCTATATTTTATTATTTTATTGTTTCCCTTCAACGTGACTTTACCGAAAGACCTAAGAATATAAACCTTACTAACTAGTGTTTTTTTTGCCCGCACAAGGACGGGTGTATATTGCAGTAAATCTGAAATATTCAATCAAAAAATAATTCGGCTCGTGATTATTAATGAGGGGAGGGGTGCGGTATGTGGAGTGACGTCACCCCCTAATGATTATTAATGAGGGGAGGGGTGCGGCATGTGGAGTGACGTCACCCCCTCATGATTATTAATGAGGGGAGGGGTGCGGTATGTGGAGTGCGCGACTTGTGCGTTAGTGTAAATTTCCACGCGGGCATGAATATTAATGAGGGGGGGCGGGCCTCTCTTGCAGTGACATCACGCACGGATGTCGTACTGTGTGTGCGTCGATTGATTTTTTACCGTCTGTAAAGAAACGTCATATTTGAAGTGACTTTGCTTAACAAATTATTTAATTCAGCTCGACCTTTGAGTTAGTGAATGAGGGGGGGGTGGGGCTCATGGAGTGACGTCACGCGGGGGGGGGGTCATGTAGTGACGTCACGCGGGGGGGGTGGGGCTCATGGAGTGACGTCACGCGGGGGGTAGGCCTCTTGTCGAGTGACGTCACGCGCGGGACGGACAGACATGTCTGGGTGATTATAAGTAGTAGGTTATTGGCTGTGTCGGGTTGTGGCGAGTGTAACGACACATTTATATTTACGCCCTCTAACCCATTAAAAAAAAAACCTCTTGTGGATAATATTTGGTCGTGAAAGTCTCCTACGTGTCAAACTACGTTACGTGAAATATTTTTTAAATATGAGCAGGGCATCTCATTCTAGAGTTATCGACAGAGAACCAATCGTGCCCAAATAGAGAGAGATAGAGAGCGCGCGATTGAATTGGAGCACATTGGGCAGTGAGGTGGACTGCAGTTACCAGAGGCCTGTGCATGGACAGGCACAGTTTCATCCAGCAGTAGATCTCAAATTATTTACAATGAGTTTATCACGTAGGCTTTCGCGACCAATATCATCCATAAGAGGGTTTTTTTTGGGTTAGATCACGTAAATATATTAATCCCCCCCCCCCACCACGGGGCGAAAGAGCGTAGAAGCGTGGTCACCACATCTACGCCTCTATATAAGGAACGAAACAGTTAGACTCCTCCACAAATCTGGCTGTCGCCTGACGAAGCTAGTTGTAATTACTGGCGAAACGTCGTACTCAGATTGTAAATGTGAATTGGCGCGTTCTGTTTACGTTACAACCCTTACTAGGTGGCTGTGTCGGGAGGTGGCGGGTTTTAACGACACATTTATATATTAACGCGATCTAACCCAAACAAAAACTCTCATGAATTTACAATGAGCTCTATCATAAAGCATGCGTTGGGTGTACTGTGCCTGAAATATGTTTTTGTGTTCTCAACTATGGGAAACATTCGCCTGACAATCTTGAGGTATTATTTTTGTGTACAATTATATTAGAATAGGTTTTTACCATTTTTTCTGGCAACAAAGCAGGTGTTAAGATTTTGACTTAAAACTTTCGTGACTGCAGGAATTTATATTCTTGGTTATTACGGTAAAGTCACGTCGATAGAAAATAAAATAAAAAATAATAACTTAAAAATAAAATAAAAATCAAAGCACAAAACCCACGACGTTTCGATCACAACACAAGCGGCCTTCATCAGGCGGAGAGAAAAAGAAAAAAAGACGGCTTGTGTTGCAATCAAAACGTCGTGGGTTCTTTGGTTTTATTTTTATTTTATTTGTAGTTAAAATTTATTATTTTTATTTTACTTTCTATCTACGTGACTTTACCGAAATAACCAAGAATAGGTGTTAAGATGTTAAAGCACCAAACTGAAACCTTTTACAAGGAATCATATCAGCATTAACCACAATACTTGTGGTCATAATGCCAACAAAAAACACTGATAATGTGATGCATTGTCTTTGACAATGATTGGTCCACACCAGAGACAGCTTTCTTTCGAGCCTAGTCTCAAACGGTGTTTGACCAGAGGACGCCAAAAGGCGTATATTATCAGAGTATGTTTTTTTTGTTGTTTGCATTCTGACCACAAGTATTGTGGTTAATGCAGACATGATTCCTGGTAAAAGGTTTCAGTTTGGTGTTTTAACATCTTAACACCTGTTTTGTTGCCAGAAAAAAGGGGAAAACCTATTCTCATATTTTGCTACTGGTAAAGGAGGTCCCATGATACAATTCTATTGTATAATTTATATCAGTATTAACTGTGTGCCAACAGTTGAAATACATATCCTTGATGGTGAAATCTTGAAGTGAAATATGCACGATATTCTTATTGCTTTATAGAGGGCTTGGGATGGTTATGCTGAGGGTGAGGACCATTAAACAAATTCAGTTTCATTCAGAGCAGAATGGAAAATTTAAATGGACGATTGTGATGATGGTTGTCTGCAATTACTGGGCAGACAAAACGTGTCCCTTGGCAGTGCTTTTCATTTCATTCAACGATATCCTTTGGCGCCTCATAAATGGCCACAACAGCTGTTCTCGTGAACATTGAAGGCGGCTTCTTCGGCAAATTAAAGACAAGTCCACAAATGGAGAAAAAAATGCTTTGGGGAGTAAGGAGTTTGGGTGGCTGTGGGTGCAGTGAATATAAATTGAGTGCCGGAAGGGAAAAAAATATAACATTTAAGGCACATATTTGGGGCACTGCAGACTTAGCATGCTTTTCCACATTTGCCAGCAAATGTATTGGTCCTTAATAATAGGGGTTTTCCCCTTTTTTTCTGGCAACAAAACTGAAACCTTTTTACAAGGATTCATGTCTGCATTAACCACAATACCTGCAGTCAAAATGCAAACAAAAAACATACTATGATAATATATGCATTATCCTTGAAACTGATTGGGCCACACCAAGGGACGGCTTTCTCTTGAGCCTCGACCTAATTGGTGCTTCACCAGATGACGCCAAAAGGCGTCACACAGCTCAAAGTAATGAGGGCTCGGGGTGAGCATCTACATCATTAGACCTCCTTTGCCAGTACCGAAACATAATAATAGGGTTTTTCCCCTTTTTTCTGGCAACAAAACTGAAACCTTTTTACGAGGATTCATGTCTGCATTAACCACAATACCTGCAGTTAAAATGCTAACAAAAAACATACTGATAATATATGCATTGTCCTTGAAACTGTTGCCAGAAAAAAAGGGGAAAAACCTTATTATTACATTTTGGTACTGGCAAAGGAGGTTTAATGATGTAGATGCTCACCCCGAGCCCTCATTACTTTGATAGTGCATTGTCTTTGAGCTGTGTGACGCCTTTTGGTGTCATGTGGTCGAGCACCAATTGGGTCGAGGCTCAAAAGAAAGCCGTCCCTTGGCGTGGACCAATCAGTTTCAAGGACAATGCATATATTATCATAGTATGTTTTTGTTTGCATTTTAACTGCAGGTATTGTGGTTAATGCAGACATGAATCCTTGTAAAAAGGTTTCAGTTTTGTTGCCAGAAAAAAGGGGAAAAACCCTATTCTTACATTTTGGTACTGGCAAAGGAGGTCTAATGATGTATTGGTCCTTGTTGCGAAGTATGGTGGAAGAGGTGAACCGATTGAAGTATTCATGCATATTTAGAATTGGCAAAAATTGTGAGGTCGTGTTGCTACTTTGAGTTTCCACTTCGAGGGCCAAATAAATAAATGTGCTTGTCAAACGTGAATGTAAAGTAACAAAATATTAAATATTCCACTGGAAATTATCACTTTAGTGTGATCATTATATAAGCCTGTACAGAAGTTCCGTAGCAAACAAAAAAAACGAGTTGTTGAAAGTCCCAAACCCCCATTTAGCACGATATTATATCACTCTCCCTTCACCATGATTGGAGACGCGTGACTTTGCTGAGCCGCAGACTCTAGCTCCTGCTGCCGCTGGGAGTGTGGGCACGCAGGCGCCAGTCTGTGACACCGCGCTGATAACCCTGTCCCATAACCCTCGCCACCCCCACCCACCCACCCCACCTTAAGCGTGGTCCCAAGGAAAGTTGAAACTGCGCAGTGCCGTCCAGCGCTGTCTAATTAAACTCAAGAAGAGGTTCCGATATAATTTTTTTTGCTGCCATAAAATAAATGCGGTGCTCATTTTATTGTTGTTATGAGCCGTATGTTTATTTTCCTGCAAGGGGGATGGGGTTGGATATATTCCAACGCTATCATTCCATGCAGATTTGCTTTACGCCGTTATAAAAGTGTTTGCTTCACAAGTACATGAATCAGTCAGAACATTAATGTTTTTTCTCCTCTCCCTATTCTGCTGGACAATGCATGAGACAAAAAAATAATAACCGCTCTAAATAAACTCAAATGTAAACGTAGTAAAGGTCACGTTCCAAAATGTTACAATTTTAAAGCAATGGATGATATAATGTCTCTTGATTTCAAACATTTAAAGTGTTTACTCCTTGATTTATGCTTATTGGAGATGAAATTGGGCTGCACGGTTGCTCTAAAAGGTACACAACATCCTTAACTGCACTTTGGTTGCATTGCTGCAGTGTAGCACAGGCATTTTCCATTGCTCATACGGCTACAGATTATATGTCATTTCAAAAAAATATTTACTACCGCGTCAGATCAGTTTGCCTTGCATGCTGGCTTGCTAAAAATGACTGCATATTTTAAACTCAAGCCTGTTCAAGGAGCCCACTAGCAATTATATTGCTTGAAGCATAATTTTTTTTTTAAATCGTGAGTTAATTTTCATGTGAGCGATAATGCTTCTCGTCTTAAAAAGATACCGCAAACCACAAGCCAAGCTTGCAGACTTTTAGCAAAGATAGTCAGATCGGACAGACGCACATTTGTAAACGAATGTAAATACACACACACACATAGACAAAATACACAGGTACACACACTCGCACACATTCTGCGTCACCAGCTAAAGTCCATTTTTTATCTTATGGTACTTTGACCAATCAGAAATTCTTCTTACCCTGGTAAGCAATGTTTCCTGGTGCGCATGTGCATACAAAATATAAATTACGTGATACATTATGCTAAATACAATACACTAGATCATTGTAGTTATTAGTCAATACAAAATGGGAATGGTGAGTGGGGGTGTGGGGCGAAGTGTATGAGAGGCGCTGCGTTCATCATATAACACGATCGAAAAGTGAAACGGCCAAACTTGCGGACAACGGGGGACTGCTGAAACCTTGCTTGATTCATGTGCTTGAAGAAGCAGCAGCAGCAGCAGCGACATTGCTGGCATAGCGTGGGCACGTGCATTGCCGTGTTGAGCTGCCCACTTCTGAGTTGACTGCACACTGTCTGGCACCAGTTCCTCCCCTGCCATCCGAGCGCTTGGCATAGTTCAGTGTTGCATCAGCTGCCTTTGCATGTAAAATAGACTCACCACCTCAGTTTGTAAAATGGCCAGCTTTTAAGGGTGGTTTGTGATTGGTGGGTTTTTTTTTGTTGTTGCATGTGACATTTCATTACAAGGATCCCTGAACGTGCACTACGGGTGGACAGGGCATTCGCAGGCTACTGAGATCTTAATTTGGAATGTGACGGCGGATCGCACGGATGCAATTGTGCTCGAACCCCTCGACCACATAGGGATTTGCAGTACAGCAAATGAGCTGTTGACCTTTCTGTCAGGATTTCTACAATTGTTCCTCGTTGCGGTACTGTGTCGGCAGTGGTGCATAAGCACAGATAACAAAAAAAACGCAATGTATTCGTCAATAACACTGCCCTGAAGGAAACCTATATTAGGTTATGTCTTGGATAGTAGCCCTTCTTCCACCTATGTACTGTGAAGAAACACCTTTGCCCGACAACGGCATCTATTATTTATTATTCCTCTAAGGGCAATGTTATTGGTGAAGGTAGTCAGTTTTTGTATAGATTTTATAGTGCGATTCCCATATTACCTATTAATGTGTATATGTTGAACTTTTTTTTTGCACCGTACGTAGCCAACCATGCTAATCATAGGTCCCTGTGACCCATAGATGTGCCTGAATTTGCCCGGCATGGTTGAGCCTGATGATAACTTGGATGGGTGAATACCAGGGCTTGCCAGGTGTTGCAGGCAAGGGACTAGAAGGTGGCCAAGAGATGGAAGGGTCACCCCCTCGTTAGGTGTGGTGGGGTTTCTCCTCCCACATGAAGCCAAATACTCCGTGTTATTGGCTGAACATCCCAATGCATGACCCTCATGATAGGGTCTCCAGACTCAGTGACGCTTGTGGCATTATTATTATACGTGGGTTTTTTCCAAGCGCTCCGGTTTCCTCTTACCCTCCACATTTAAAATACTCTTTAGGTAGTTGGCCAAATATTCCAAAACAGTGTCTTAAGATGCACTCATGCTGTCCTGTCGAAAGAGTTATTATAGCATTACTATGAGTGCCAAACCAATTTTATTTCAGTTCACATAATCTCTCATAGATCCCATTGATGTTTTATATGAGTATACCCTTGTCCAAGTCAGTCTTCTGTGACCTTATTAATCTGTGGATTAACTTTTCCATGTTCCCATTCCTGGTCTTGTTTTGCCGCATGAGGGGGCCCCCTTCTTCTATTCGCAGGCCGCAGCTATTCTCAATGTGTGTGAAGTAAATAAATACGGTTAAATGCATTGCCAATCCAAGACACTCAAACTCCCCTGTCATATAAAGTTTTAAATATGCAAATCATACAGTGGGATATGGATACGTTAACACAGGTTAATGACATAATTCAAACTGTTACAAGTGGGCTTGGGCAGGACATAACTGAATCAGAATCAGAATATTTATTTATATTGGGGGAATCCCGACGAACTAAAAATCTCTTTTAAACAGATGTCCAGTAGGGGCAGGACAGAACGTTACAACAACAAATACTACAAAAACACGATAGGAGTGCAAAGTATATCAAAGGTAAACAAATCTAAAAAAAAACCCGTTTTTAATTTACCAGGTAAAGCCTATTAAGCTATTAGCTTCTTTTTTAGAAGCGATCTGGTCACAAATGACAGCTCAACTAAGTGGCGTGTCACGTGGACATTTTTAGCAGTCAAATAATTAAACCAATCGAAACGCATGTTTAGGGATGATGGTCAAGATGAATGATGGAGTGGCAGCCAAGGAATGAAACGCGTCCCGAGAGAAAATCAGCTTGTGTGCAGCTTGTGTGCAAAGCGCTCGCTAGATTAGTACGTCGGAGGATCTCGAGAGCGATGGAGATTACTTTGAGAGGGCTTCATCCAGCTGAGGATCGATCATGGCTCATGGCCATGATGATGATGAATATTGCCGATTTAATTTTTTGAAAGCTTGCCTCGATGTTGGCACATGATAATGTAGTTACATGTAATAAGCATTTTATGTATTTAAATATTTAAATACTGACAATTAAATCAACAAGTAAAACAATATACGTCTGACAGTGTCGTGGACATGGACAAAAAGGAATCGTTACATGAACACAATAGACACATTACTGTAATACATCCTCTTCTCACGCCATTCGACTGGAATTCCCTCGCGTCGTCTCTCTCCCGAAGCTCATGTGACCTGGCTCAATCGAATAAATGCAATAACTCACATCTAGCACAGATTCAAAGAGTGCTGTTTGTTGCTGACCACGTGGGACGTTGGGCCGCCCGTGATTTAGTACGTGTCAGTTAATTTAGGGTGTGCATATCCTCGCAATTTTTTTGCACGCTTCGAGACGCTTCGGTCTACAGGGCTGAGTCTTTCCCCCCTCCCCCCCCTCCGAAGGCGGCGGAGTTTGCGCCTCGACCACAGCCGTAGCCGTCAAATTTAGCCAAAGTCGCTCGTTGCTTTACCACCCGCCCGCGCCCCACCCCCACCGAAGCATCGAGGAGTCCCGGTATGCGTGTCCCGCCTGGTACGGGTAACATCCGCTCCTGAGCGCCACTGGAACGTGCGGGGCCACCTCGGTGCCGTGATTGCTCACGTGATGGATTGTGCCACGCAGGCTGCCTCCACCCCTCACCCCTCGCTACCCCCCCTCCCTACCCTTGACCAAAGCACAATGCCACTATGCAGAGATGTGACTTTTGAAGAAGAGGGAAAAAAAACAACAACTCGGCATTTGGCTTCGGGTCTAAATATAAAAACGATGCCACAAATGCACAATTGAGCATTCCGTGGTGGTGGTGGACGCTTTGACACCGCGAGTCGCATTTATTGGGTGCCTTCCGTATGTAGCTATGTGAACGATTATTTATTTCTTACAAACTACTCAATCATCAGTACATCAGCCATTATACACCGGTACAATGGTACACAGCAGTGGGTTGATAGTGATGCTGCTGCTGCTGTTGCATTGGCAGGGAATTACACAAAACACACTTGACAGAAGACGAAACAAAACGCGACACAATCGTAGGTGGCAGTGTGCGTGCTCAATGTCGTCAAGGGCTCCCACAAGCCACTGCGAGCTCTCACGATGATCCTGTAACAATGCAATAATCCGCATTGCACGTGCACACGAGGCGATTCCATCTCCATTGCAGCATATTCACAATAATAATAATAACAATAATAAAAATAATATAACAGTAGCAAGAGTAAACTGGTTAACATGATCAGGTATAATACAGGTGTTTTTTGGGTTAGATCACGTAAATATATAAATGCGCCGTTAAACCCGCCACCACCCGACACAGCCAACTAGTAAGGGTTGTCACGTAAACAGAACGTGGCCAATTCGTCACTAGTACAGCAAGCGACAACATTTACAATCTGAGTACGACGTTTCGCAAGTAATGACAACCATCTTCATCAGGCGACAGCCAGATTTGTGGAGAAGTCTTACTGTTTCGTTCCTTTTATAGAGGGGTAGATTATAATCAGGTAAATTTTGATTTAAAGCTTTCGTGACTGCAGGGATTCATATTCTTGTTTTTTTCGGTAAAGTCACGTAGAAGGGAAACAATAAAAGAATACAAATATAAAACAATAAAAGTATCACGACGTTTCGACTACAACACAAGCAATCATCGTCAACACAAGCAATCATCATCAGGTGATGATGATTGCTTGTGTTGCAGTCGAAACTTCGTGAGAATTTTATTGTTTTATATTTTTATTATTTTATTGTTTCCCTTCTATGTGACTTTACCGAAAGAACCAATAATATAATCAGGTAGTTAGCATTATGTATGTAAGTATGTTAAACTTATTTCGCGCCCTATGTGGCCAACCGTGCTAATCGGGAGTTGCGGGAAATCAAGTATTAGAATGTAATTAAGCATTAGAATGTAACCAATTATAGATACTTGAAGTGTGCGCTTGGCTAACTGTTTCTGGCCAAACTCTAAGGTGATTTCGTCCCCTGAACGCGAGTGAATAGAAAGAAGAAGCTGACAAAATGTCTTCATTTATCAAACCATTTGTGTGGAGAAATACATGAAGGAGACATCGTCTGCTAATCTCCGTTTTGACTTGTATTCCCCAATCACGTCTATTTTGTCTCTCAACATCTGGCAGTTCACCTGCGTTGATTCAAGCGAGCCTGACTGCCGATGAGACAACTTCACTGGACTGACGCAATTATGCTGAAAATGATGCACTCACAGAAGGCTGTGGAGCCGATGGGGTTGCATGACAAAAAATAATTTTCGAATATTTACGTGGAGAGACATACGAAGGAAGCATATGGTCTTCTTATCTCCCTTGTTAATTATATTTTACCTAATTGCTCGAATGTTTATTTTGCTTTATGCATGCGGGTTGTCCTTCCCCATGTCAGGTGAACATCTTCACCGACCGATACGGTCCAGGGTGATGAAGTACGGTCAAATATCTTCCCCCATGCAAAATATTGTGCGTGCTTAGTAGTAAATGTGCAAATAGATTGACCAACCCCAACCGCCAATTCTATGAAGTATCACAATCCAGGGAATGTGAATGCGATGTCAGAAGCTACTCTTCCTTTTTGTTCTAACTATTCACGCCAAAAGTGGTGACCACTCATGGCTGCAGCAAGGGTCACATGCACCCATGGCATGTGACCCTTGCTCGTGCATGGCAACTTTTGCGGATAACGATTTCAATGAATTTACCTTAAAAACATTAGTAAATAAGCTCTTAAATACATAGAAATTATCAAAACACGAAATAAAAAAATGTGGTTATAATAAACACACACAGTAAATAAAAATAAATATGAAAGTATGACACACTATCTTCTTTGGTTCTTTCGGTAAAGTCACGTATAATGAGAATAAAATAATAAATTGATAAAATAAAATAACACAATAATATTCTCACGACGTTTGGGCCACAACACAAACGTGACTTTACCGAAAGAACCAAAGAAGATGAATCATTGCAGTCACGAAAGCTTTAAATCGAAATTTATGACACAATAGTTTATGAATGCAGTTGTGTAGTGTTCCAGATGCGATTCGTGGATAGCCAAAATCGCAGATAGCAAGTTTGTGACAAACGAGGGAATGCTGCACTACGATTTTGAGTAGTTTAATGTTTACATTAATGCATAAGCTGTTGGTGCACGGTAGCCTGTGGACATGTTTGAGGGTTGACGGCGCTTCCCGCAGCTCCAGAAATTATAGGAACCGCTGCTCTGGACTCGAGATTCTTTGAGGGTATCGGGACTACCTACTCTTACACACTGGCCTCACATTGGAGAGATGGAGAGTGTCCACAAATTATCCGACCGCTCCCACTGCCGATCAGTTATATGTGATCGCTTTATCACGTAAGCTTTCGCGACCAATATTATCTGTAATAAAGCGGTCTGTTGAGTTTGATCGCGTAAATATAAATGTGTCGTTCACCTGCCACCACCCGACACGGCCAATTAGTAAGTTTGCTTATTTGGGTGACAAACCTTACTAATTGGCTGTGTCGGATGGTGGCGGGTTAACGACGCATATTTACCCGATCTAACCCAACAAATATATAAACCTTTATTATAGTTATTTGTGATGTGCAACCATTCACACTGCTGGGTGGGCAGAGGCACTGGTATAGAAACACAACTTGACCCATTGTTGCAAATGCCGCACCAGGAGATCGAAATGGCGACCTCTAGATTACAAGTCCATGATAGTATCCGCATATCGTACATACAAGGTGTTTATATGCATGTACGTGATGTGATATCGCGTGATATTTAAAAAATGTTAACTTAAAGTAATTACAACGTTGCATAAACTTTTTGGTAACCGCTTATAATGAGTACAATAAATTGACAATTTCCATCGGCAGGGTCAAATAACCCCTGAATTCACTTGAAGCAGAGTAGAATTTGACTTCCGTTCTAATACTGATCATTTGTTTAACCCGATTGTTGCTAGAACAGCACGTGTTAGTCGTAGTGCGCACGTGCATGCACAGATTAAACTGTGACCATCCTCAGATTCAGTTGTCTTCAGTAATAAAGCACCGTAAGAAAAAAAAACGTTGAAAATGTATATACAGTACCGTTTTTTTAAATTAATTACACTGCAATGTAATTGCTTTGATTTAATATGCATTCTTTAATTGCATTATGAATCAATATTTTCGATGCGTTTGTTACATGCACGGTATACAACTATAGTATGGATCTATCGCAGCGAATTATGTTTAAAAGCTTGTCAATAATTATGTAGAATATGGTTGAATGTCCTCTCAGTAATGCCAGTAATCTAAATCACTTACAGTAGCTGCACAATTTAAACTTCAAGAGCTTGATTTTTAGAATACACATGCGTCGTGATGAAACAAGACAGCCCATCACTTCAAAGCAAATCTGAGTCGAAGTGTTTGTGTTTAGCGATGCATTGCTTTTTTTTTTCAAAATTTAAGAAACACCAGATATATGTTGTAATCAATGCAGCCGCTTGTATTTCGGCCCATGGTTTTATGCTGTGGGTTGATCAGCAGATAGGGTTGCCTCCTCATTTGAGGGGTATTTTTAGGAGCAAGGAGAGCTGTAACACGAGAAGCTCGTTTTTAGGAGGAGGCTTGGGGGGAGGGAGTAGATTTTCGGTCGGCTGGGGGAAAGGCGACGAGCACCGTGTGGGGGGGGAGGGTAGGCGGGTAGAGTGAGACAAGAGTGCGTTGGGACGCGCTGCTGTGGGGGGAGATTTTGGCGGAGGTGGTTGTGATGATGGGGAGGAGGAAGAGGTGGTGCTGGTGGAATTGGTAGTTGAGAAAGAGCCAGCCAGAAAGTGTTCACTGGGCGACGAGCCTCTACTCTGCTGCGCTGCCGAACGTCTACCCTTAACCCACTTGCCCTCCCCTACTCGGTCGCCCACTCCAGCACGAGAGAGAGAGGGGGGGGGGGAAAGTGACCGGGGCAAGTGCTTGGCATGGCTGTCGCATGCGCCGGTGGCCCCACCAGGGATTCCGGAATGCCGCCGGGAATGGCTTGCGCTAAAACCCGCAGCTCTGGAATGCGGGCGAGAGAGAGAGAGAAAGGGAAAGTACGAATATTGAAACCGCGTCTGCAAACACTTTTAAGCGCTGTCGTCGCATAACCGCATGCCTCTTCTTCTTTAAAAAAAAAAAATCAACGGCTATTTATTTATTTGCTTAATCAATTATTATTGGGCTTCTAATTTGGGAACTGTATTTAGCAGATAATTGTTCCTGCCAATTATCATGCCCACGCTTTGGAAGTAACTAACTATCCGCTGTGTATACATGATTGCTATTTAAATTTCCTTCTGTCAGCACGTGGCTATTTGTTTGATGTGTAGCTTAGCAACACCCAGTCAGTTAAATATATACTGTATATGACATAGCGAACGTCTGTGAAAACAATGTAAATATATGTGAGGGGTTATTGTATATATATGTTTGTCATTATAACCACACCTGCCGAATATTATTATTTATGAAAAGAAATAATGGAATATTTTGGTTATTAATTTAGTTTGTACGTAGGCAGTATCTCACCAGCAGTCTTACTTACAGAGACTAACCGTAATGACATCATAGGT
Organism: Petromyzon marinus; assembly: GCF_048934315.1. Taxonomy (NCBI): domain Eukaryota; kingdom Metazoa; phylum Chordata; class Hyperoartia; order Petromyzontiformes; family Petromyzontidae; genus Petromyzon; species Petromyzon marinus. The sequence continues at coordinate 11,406,985 of NC_133692.1, forward strand.
ATTCATGTTACAAATACATTCCAACGAAACTATCATACGCATGTAAAGTACTGGGAATTATATTTTCAGAGTTATTCAATATGATATCTTAAGTTGCTTTAACGTGCGTGTTTTTTTTTAAATATTTGACAAGTACTGCAACATTGGTATGAAAAGTCCCTTTAAGAAAACGTGTTGGTGAATTGCTTCTTGGGACTGGAGCAAATCTCTGAAGCAGGCTGTTAGATCGGATAGCGGCTCCCTTCGCCCTTGCTATTTTACATTTACATCCATCTTCGGCAGATTAAAACAAATTATCTTTTTTTTTCCCCCACACATAAAATGTCAGGATCCATCGGTCATCATCCAAAGGTCTTCCACCTCACTGTATTTCCCCTGCACTCTCGACCTAATTTCACCAGAGGGAACAAAGTGTCAGCCTTGGAGCACGCAAAAAAAGCACCCTTAGATTATCTTTGACAGCTTGTTCAAAGGAGACTTCTTAACAATTGCAGGGGGAACCAAAATCCCAGGCTAGCTAAGAAATTAGGGGGCGGGGAGGGCGGTTTGCAGTGGGGGAGGGCAGCTGGGAAGAGTTAAGATGTCAGGGTGTGCACCTCTCACTTCGCTTGCTTCTCTCGTGAAGATGAGCCAAGGGGCAAAGCACGGTGTTATTTAGTTTCAGCATCCTAACTTCATCCCGTTTTACCTGCGCTCTATACTCACACACACGTCATCTTTGCAGCCTCACTGAAAATGCCAAGCTGTTTTTTTTCTTTCTGTTGTTGTTGCTGCGTTCAATTGCCGGTGACTAATTTATCTTCTCACATATTCCGTGAAATTCAGCCAAAGGCTGGCCGGTTTCAATTATGCTTCCTGAGTGCCAAACTGATTTGAACTCATACTCTAGGTTACGGTAAAGGTGTAGCCCTGCAATTACTTTCTAATGCGACTGCTAGTGATAGGGTCTCCGCGATGGCGAGAGGGCGCCACGTTGGTGGGTTGTTAACTTCCACGCCTGGGATGCACGAGGTCGTGCTTTCGTTCCCGACCCCTGACGCCTGCTGTATATTTGGAGTTTGCATGTACTCCCCGTGGTCACGTGGATTTTCTCCGGGTTCTCCGGTTTTTATCTCCACATTTAAAAAAAAACATGCATTTAGAGTATTTGGCTGCAATACATTTGCACGTGATAAGCCACTTGGTTGAGCTATAATTTGTGGCCAGGTCGCTTGTGAAATAGAGTTATATAGTAGCTCAGTGGGCCTTACCTGGTATAATATTTTTTTTTAAAACAGAGCCCCTCTGAGAGGGTATTTGGCCTACTTTTTTATGCTGGCCAGATGTCGTGGAAGTATGTAAACAAACTCATATATTGCTAGGTCATAATTGTCTTGGATTGTATATGTCACGTCTGTGGAATACTGTAATTATTGCTTTCTAAGTCTCGTTTGCAAGATTGAGTCCACGCTACTCTTTGCATAACAAATATCTGTATTCAATGGGTGCATAATATGGAATTTCAGAATCAGAATTTGTATTTATCCTGAAGAAATCCGACGAGCTATGAAGCTTTTTTTCATAGATGTCCAGTAGGGGCAGGTCAGAAAGTTACAACAAACAATACAGAAAACGATAGGTGTGCAAAGTATAGGAAAGTTAAACAAATCCCTAAAGAAAATGAATGAATAAATAAATATCCGAAAACGAAACTATGTTTTATTTTACCAGTTAAAGCCCACTGAGCTATAGAGTTATTTTTCAGAAGCGACCTGGCCGCAAGTGATAGGTCAACAAAAAGTGGGTTATGTGGAAATGTACAGCAGCCAGCTAATGTGCATGACATCTTTACGATTGGACAAGACTGCTTGCTTCTTGCTCGCTCGTCAAAATGAACTAATAATTAGATTTTGATAAAGTAGTCCATTGGCTTCATTCGCAGTGAAAATTGGTTTTAAATAATCTGAATCGTTCCAAAACGTATTTTTAATGATTGCACACAATAACCTTTTTGGAGCACAAGCAAAATGTGACTTTTTGGAGCCCAAGCAAAATATGACTTTTTGATACTAACCCATAATAAAAACGTAATTTTACTAGCTTTTCTAATAGTAATTAAAAATACACCCATGCTCTATAGTGCGAATCGTCTACTATGGTGACAAATTTTATTACGATTTAGCCATGGGGTTCTTCAAGTAGGGCATGTCGTCACTTGCAATCGGGTGTGCGTGTGTGTGTGTGTAAATTGCATGTACTTCCTTCAACAACTTAGAAATTCCGGCATAAAGCACTGGCAATTGTTTCCCGTAAGAGCGTGCTCAATTAATGTAATTTAACAAAAACACAATTAAATTGACGTCAAAGGTGATCGATTCCATTCTACCTTACGAGCGCCGCTAATTGGATAGCTGCGAGCGTGTGTAAGAGAACGTGGCCCCGAGAGAGTTTGGACACCTTCTCAGGGTGTCACAGAATGAGGCTAAAGATCATCTCCAATTGTACAAGCGCAACAAGGGCTGCCCGCAGCGTGAAAAAATTATATCAGCGAGCTGTCCCATTTACACTCCGTCTTGGGTGGCAGCCTTCGCTCCAGAGGGGGCCAACAGCTGGGCAATGGGAGAGCTTATGCCACAGAGGGCTCTCGCCTCTAAGGCCGAGTTATGACTGGCAGCGAGATACAAAAGCACAACTTCTCATGTCCGATCCACCGGGGGTCGGTTATATTCAGATCTCTGAACTGAGGTATAAGCAGAACATTGAAAAGCACCGCCCTTTTATGGATATGACCAATTTCCATGGTGACACGTTGCCACAATGGCACGTCGTTTGTTTATCGTAATTGCATATCATCAACTCTCCTCGATAACATTTCAAAGGAATCTTTTTTTTAATAATCTACCGACAACATATGCTGTTTATAAAACCAAATAGCGTTTGCATATTACGATAGAAAAAAAAATCTCAAATGTAACTCAATAATGTCGCAGAAACGGGTACGTCCTTGAAAATGTGCGCTCTAGCACACCGTAAAGTGATCCCGAAACTCTCGAGTTTTAGTTGCATCAATACAAGCACAAGCATTTAAGTAAAGAGATGGTGTTTTGCAGTTGCATTGAAAAAAACAATGTACGTCCCAAACATTACATCACGAAGTATTTCACTACAGTACTGCAGTGAAGAAAATTAATTACCGAACACTCAATTGTCTTTGCCCAAGAGTTGATGCCTCATTAATAGGCTAATACCATAAGTGTGGGCCCAAGTATTGAAAGTAATATTCTTGCTAAATGAAGGTCCGTAATCGTTCTGCCTGCTTAAAAGGTTCAAGCTCCGTTTGATTAAATTTTAGAAATCCAATTTGTCTAGTTCCTTTGTAAAAACCTAAATATAGATATATATTTTTTTCTCTCATCTGAACATAAACGAAACAGATGTGGGACACGTGCGCTTTTTGTGGAATTGCGGGGCTGCAAGCATGACTCTTTCAGGTGTTCACTTTTTTCGGTTTCAAATAAGAGCCCCCACCCCTTTGATCAGATACCTGGGATCTCATTGCAGGCGGTAGGCCTGTTTACAGCTGGGCCATGTTATTGTAACTGGCTTAGACTCGGCTGATGACCCATTCCTCACAACACTCATCTGCGATGCCTTAATTTGACAGCTCGTTCACTTTGACCTGACTCACTCACTCGTGAAGGCGAGGGAGAGAGACCTCCAGTGCGTCTACCGTGGAGATATATGTTCGCAGCAAGCCAAAAGCCAAGGAGTCCGTCCGCCTACCCGAATGAAAGCTGGGCAACGCTCATTTCTCATGGCACTGCTAAGCCGAGGAACCATTGCTCACATTCCATAAAGCGGCATTCACTTTAGGACACCTAGAGGGAAGGAAGGGTTGAGTGAACTCCTGCTAGCGTACCACTTGAAAGTGATGTTTGTTTGATTGCATTCAATCTGCACCTCCGATTAGCTACGTACGGTGCAAAAGAAGGTCAACATACATGCATACCTACATCTTTGCTGCATCTTTAGTTAACCTGTTATTTTTTTATTTTCATCCAAAGTATGTGTTTACTGTCACAAGGATTTTTTTTTTTTACAAATGTAACAGCGTAGGGCACTTGGAACGCAAAAGTGGCATTGGAGACCCAATTATTCTGATGTAAAATATACGTTGATATTTTGTAAATAAATCAGCAGCGACCTTGTGCCAAATGGGTGCTTCTGTGCCAGGGTTAATGTCTGCTCAAGCAGATGCTTGCTGTGGCATATTGCTGAGAATGCTGATTTAATCAAATGTTGGGGGTCTGCCCATTAAGACACGATGAGAGTGAATTCTCGTAACTTTATTTCGTAGGGTCCTGTCTTACCCATAAATTATAGATTAGACACAGTGGCGATCCTTCATCATAAGCGTGATATTGGCAAATAAGCTCATTAATATAAACCCACAGAAATTACGCTTTGTGTTATAATAAATGTGCAAATACTGAATGTACCAGCTGATTCTGATTATCATTTTAATTGTAGAAAAAACTGAACGTTTTTACATGCTACTATATATAAATTAACTTACCAATGACATATACATTACACACCGCAATGTATATGTTGAACTTCTTTCGCACCGTACATAACCAACCGTGCTAATTGGAGGTACAGCACATTTAAATATCGTATTTATATGGCTTCATATTCCTATGAATTCACCTTCATGTTTGTGGATGAATGCCTCTAATTAGAGTCACAGCGAAAGTCCTTGGATAATTACCAGTTTTTCAATGAAGTGGGATGAAATCCAAATGCTAATCACATCAAGGTATCACTTTACATGAGTTTATGACTCTATAATGAAATAGTTAATTGGAATAAAAAAAATACATTTTAACTAAATTACGAGTTAAATTTTGTAAGTGCCTTTCGTCGAAATGTACAGTATTCTTTGTATATTTTCTTCAACAACAAAAAACACAAGGCATTGCTCAATTTGGTTTTGCATTTGGTGAGCAGCCTTGTTTGTGTGCGCGTGTTCATTGGATAGAGAGACCTTTGACAGGCTATGGGTTCAGCGTGTTTAAAGCCTTTGGGGAATCTTGATGTATGTTTATGGTGCACGTTTTAATTTCACATTACTGCCAGCACTTGTGTGGTTTCTCCAGCAGTGTGCATTAGAAGGCATTGCCCACAGAGGGAGACATGTGCTGCATATTACAATGCTGTAGACTTCACGCTGCTGGTTATGTAAGAGTGGTGGTCACACAAAAAAACATTAAATGCACTATGAAGTTATGTAAAACCAAATTACGATATCTGCAGCGTACACTATTTTAAAATTAAGTACCGCTCATTTAATTGTTTGTCTTTAAATACGTATAGCTTTTAAACATTAACCTGTGCCAATTGTGTTGATTGTGCAACGACAAAAAAAAGCTAAATTTCGCGAATAAAAATACCAGCTGTATTTAATTAAGAATTGTCATTGAAGGACGTGAAAGCAATAACGTGTTTGTCAAACGTCAAAACGTTGAAATCCTCGGGCGCGTTTCATCACCTAATTTAAATCACAGCATAATAAAGTTGAAAAAACAAGTTCTAAAACACGGGGGGACAGGGGTGGGGGGGGGAATTAAAAAAAGCATTCAATCTATGAAATTGTAACTCATTCGCCAGAATCCTTCTCTTACACCGATTTTTTTTTTAAATGAGATTTAGTCGAAAAAAAAAATGGGCCGGCTAAATAAGACGTATTGATTGAAGGACTGAGCAAATCAAAGAAACCTTACACCGTACCTGGGATTAGTGGTGCGTGCTTTAGAGCGGCGTCAATGGAGCCCTCAGTGCCGCCGCGGCGGTAGGGACCCTGGCCGGGCTGAGCCGCCTCCATCACGGCAGTGGTTGTGCGCACGTGATGGATGATCCTCCACTTGCACTTCTCTACCCCCTCCCCTCTGCCCGCAACTAATGAACCGCGGCCTTTGATTAACTACACGGCCCCCCCCCTCCTCCCCTCCTCCAGCGCCAGACCCCCGCGCCCCCCCCCCCCCAGCACACCGAGCCGCTAATGCGCTAAACGCATGGAGCCGAGTGACTGCAGTCTATGTAGGGGCTTTTCATTATTTATTTCGTATTTACATTAAACCCGCGGTGCTAAATGTTTAATCAACACCCACTTGTTAATTGTTTTCTCGTGGATCGCATGATTTCATCGCGTGCGTTCGGGATGCAGTATATGATAATAATAATACTGTATATCCCTTTAGCTATCCAACGGAGGGTGAATGTCACCCCATGCTATGTTGGTATTTGGGGTTGACTATAGTTCTCCATGCCGCTGTATTGCGGGTGGTGAAGTGGGCAGGCTCCGGATTGCAGTTCAGATATCAGACGCCACTGATGCTGGCCGTGGCCTGGAATCGAACTCAGTGTATCCAGCTTCCTCAGCGCAGTGCGCTGACAACTACTCACTACACCAGTGCACTGATAACCACTCACTACACCAGTGCACTGACAACCACTCACTACACCAGTGCACTGACAACCACTCATTACACCAGTGCACTGATAACCACTCACTACACCAGTGCACTGATAACCACTCACTACACCAGTGCACTGATAACCACTCACTACACCAGTGCACTGATAACCACTCACTACACCAGTGCACTGACAACCACTCACTACACCAGTGCACTGATAACCACTCACTACACCAGTGCACTGATAACCACTCACTACACCAGTGCACTGATAACCACTCACTACACCAGTGCACTGATAACCACTCACTACACCATTGCACTGATAACCACTCACTACACCAGTGCACTGATAACCACTCACTACACCAGTGCACTGACAACCACTCACTACACCATTGCACTGACAACCACTCACTACACCAGTGTACTGATAACCACTCACTACACCAGTGCACTGATAACCACTCACTACACCAGTGCACTGACAACCACTCACTACACCAGTGCACTGACAACCACTCACTACACCAGTGCACTGATAACCACTCACTACACCAGTGCACTGATAACCACTCACTACACCAGTGCACTGACATCCACTCACTACACCAGTGCGCTGACAACCACTCACTACACCAGTGCACTGATAACCACTCACTACACCAGTGCACTGACAACCACTCACTACACCAGTGCACTGATAACCACTCACTACACCAATGCACTGACAACCACTCACTACACCAGTGTACTGATAACCACTCACTACACCAGTGCACTGATAACCACTCACTACACCAGTGCACTGACAACCACTCACTACACCAGTGCACTGATAACCACTCACTACACCAGTGCACTGATAACCACTCACTACACCAGTGCACTGACAGCCACTCACTACACCAGTGCACTGACATCCACTCACTACACCAGTGCACTGATAACCACTCACTACACCAGTGCACTGATAACCACTCACTACACCAGTGCACTGATAACCACTCACTACACCAGTGCACTGACAACCACTCACTACACCAGTGCACTGATAACCACTCACTACACCAGTGCACTGACAACCACTCACTACACCAGTGCACTGATAACCACTCACTACACCAGTGCACTGATAACCACTCACTACACCAGTGCACTGACATCCACTCACTACACCAGTGCGCTGACAACCACTCACTACACCAGTGCACTGATAACCACTCACTACACCAGTGCACTGACAACCACTCACTACACCAGTGCACTGATAACCACTCACTACACCAATGCACTGACAACCACTCACTACACCAGTGTACTGATAACCACTCACTACACCAGTGCACTGATAACCACTCACTACACCAGTGCACTGACAACCACTCACTACACCAGTGCACTGATAACCACTCACTACACCAGTGCACTGATAACCACTCACTACACCAGTGCACTGACAGCCACTCACTACACCAGTGTACTGATAACCACTCACTACACCAGTGCACTGATAACCACTCACTACACCAGTGCACTGACATCCACTCACTACACCAGTGCACTGATAACCACTCACTACACCAGTGCACTGATAACCACTCACTACACCAGTGCACTGATAACCACTCACTACACCAGTGCACTGACAACCACTCACTACACCAGTGCACTGATAACCACTCACTACACCAGTGCACTGACAACCACTCACTACACCAGTGCACTGATAACCACTCACTACATCAGTGCACTGATAACCACTCACTACACCAGTGCACTGATAACCACTCACTACACCAGTGCGGTGATAACCACTCACTACACCAGTGCACTGATAACCACTCACTACACCAGTGCGGTGATAACCACTCACTACACCAGTGCACTGATAACCACTCACTACACCAGTGCGGTGATAACCACTCACTACACCAGTGCACTGACAACCACTCACTACACCAGTGCGCTGACAACCACTCACTACACCAGTGCACTGATAACCACTCACTACACCAGTGCACTGATAACCACTCACTACACCAGTGCACTGACAACCACTCACTACACCAGTGCACTGACAACCACTCATTACACCAGTGCACTGATAACCACTCACTACACCAGTGCACTGATAACCACTCACTACACCAGTGCACTGATAACCACTCACTACACCAGTGCACTGATAACCACTCACTACACCAGTGCACTGATAACCACTCACTACACCAGTGCACTGATAACCACTCACTACACCAGTGCACTGACAACCACTCACTACACCAGTGCACTGATAACCACTCACTACACCAGTGCACTGATAACCACTCACTACACCAGTGCACTGATAACCACTCACTACACCAGTGCACTGATAACCACTCATTACACCAGTGCACTGACAACCACTCACTACACCATTGCACTGATAACCACTCACTACACCAGTGCACTGATAACCACTCACTACACCAGTGCACTGACAACCACTCACTACACCATTGCACTGACAACCACTCACTACACCAGTGTACTGATAACCACTCACTACACCAGTGCACTGATAACCACTCACTACACCAGTGCACTGACAACCACTCACTACATCAGTGCACTGACAACCACTCACTACACCAGTGCACTGATAACCACTCACTACACCAGTGCACTGATAACCACTCACTACACCAGTGCACTGACATCCACTCACTACACCAGTGCGCTGACAACCACTCACTACACCAGTGCACTGATAACCACTCACTACACCAGTGCACTGACAACCACTCACTACACCAGTGCACTGATAACCACTCACTACACCAATGCACTGACAACCACTCACTACACCAGTGTACTGATAACCACTCACTACACCAGTGCACTGATAACCACTCACTACACCAGTGCACTGACAACCACTCACTACACCAGTGCACTGACAACCACTCACTACACCAGTGCACTGACAACCACTCACTACACCAGTGCACTGATAACCACTCACTACACCAGTGCACTGATAACCACTCACTACACCAGTGCACTGACAGCCACTCACTACACCAGTGTACTGATAACCACTCACTACACCAGTGCACTGATAACCACTCACTACACCAGTGCACTGACATCCACTCACTACACCAGTGCACTGATAACCACTCACTACACCAGTGCACTGATAACCACTCACTACACCAGTGCACTGATAACCACTCACTACACCAGTGCACTGACAACCACTCACTACACCAGTGCACTGATAACCACTCACTACACCAGTGCACTGACAACCACTCACTACACCAGTGCACTGATAACCACTCACTACATCAGTGCACTGATAACCACTCACTACACCAGTGCACTGATAACCACTCACTACACCAGTGCGGTGATAACCACTCACTACACCAGTGCACTGATAACCACTCACTACACCAGTGCGGTGATAACCACTCACTACACCAGTGCACTGATAACCACTCACTACACCAGTGCGGTGATAACCACTCACTACACCAGTGCACTGACAACCACTCACTACACCAGTGCGCTGACAACCACTCACTACACCAGTGCACTGATAACCACTCACTACACCAGTGCACTGACAACCACTCACTACACCATTGCACTGACAACCACTCACTACACCAGTGTACTGATAACCACTCACTACACCAGTGCACTGATAACCACTCACTACACCAGTGCACTGACAACCACTCACTACACCAGTGCACTGACATCCACTCACTACACCAGTGCACTGATAACCACTCACTACACCAGTGCACTGATAACCACTCACTACACCAGTGCACTGACAACCACTCACTACACCAGTGCACTGATAACCACTCACTACACCAGTGCACTGACAACCACTCACTACACCAGTGCACTGATAACCACTCACTACACCAGTGCACTGATAACCACTCACTACACCAGTGCACTGATAACCACTCACTACACCAGTGCACTGACAACCACTCACTACACCAGTGCACTGATAACCACTCACTACACCAGTGCACTGACAACCACTCACTACACGAGTGCACTGACAACCACTCACTACACCAGTGCACTGACAACCACTCACTACACCAGTGCACTGACAACCACTCACTACACCAGTGCACTGACAACCACTCACTACACCAGTGCACTGATAACCACTCACTACACCAGTGCACTGATAACCACTCACTACACCGGTGGTTCTAATTCTGGGGTGCGTGCACCTCCTGGGAGTGCGTGCACTGGCCAGATTGTTTTAGAAGGCAAATCATCGAAACATAAATGAAGCACGGGCATGTAATTACAAACACTTTGTTTCACCACAACCAATGTATTTATTGACATTCTTCATGTTTTAACGATTGAGGCTGCACTAAAAGACAATGGCCACTGCACTACACAACTGGACCATCGCGACCTCTGTTTTTCTCCCCAATGTGCAATTTATTTGCTATTTAGCTACTTCATATTAACATCGATAACTTTGGTACTCGCTTGTGAATTGTCTGAACACGTTGCAAATGTATTAATCGGTGTCAAAAATAGGCCGCATTTTATTTTTCCATACTTCAAATTGCATTAAAGTGTTATAACGGGGTTGCAAGAAAAATTTACACCATAAATAAACCAGATAGCTTTCATACTGGTTAGGGTACAACGTTGCAGCCCGATTACCCTAAGCAGACGATGTTTATTGTTGTGGTTTAATTTATGGCATTCGTCCAAGGTGACACTTCTTAGATACCCTTTAAAACAGTAATTCAGCAGACTTGCAAAGATGGTTCATCTGCTTCCAGTTCATGATAATGTACGCCTTGGAAGATGAAGTCTCGAGCCAGATATGACTCTTTGTTCATATTCTTTTTTTACAGGACAATGTAATTCCACTCGTGCTCATGTTAGCTCAAGAGGCTTTTGAAAGATGGCACAATTTGTATTCATTCCACCATTATGGCAAGACATACCACGCAATGATGCAATGTGTTATTGTTCACGAGGGGGAGGAAGAAAAACACGTTGTGGTATGCGCTTGGCCCATATGCAGCTCTCAGAATGTCATGTTGTTTTCAAAATTCACTACTGAGTAATATTTGGATAGGAAAAAAAATACAAATGCACAAAGGATGCCGGCTTATTTAACTCTAATACCAGTAACATTATTACACTTGCCTGATGTGCCAAACGTTTCTTAAAATGTGTGTGCCAAGAAAAAAAAACTAACAAAAAATTAGATTCTGTTAAAACCATATAGAAAGAATGTATTCCAGGAACATTATAAGCCATTGAAATTGTTACCAAGTTTCCAACTTTAAATTGCACAGTGTAACTGATTTGGAAAAAATATATATACAGTATATCAAATCGTGAAAAAAAAATTCACAAGGAGATGTAAAGTCCGAATTGAATATATGAATAATAGAGCTCGTAGCACGTGGTTTTTTGCGCGTGCAATATTTGCCGCCTCATTTGCAATTCTCTCTTTCATTGCTACATTTCACAACTGTTGCTTGTTAATAGGAGGTCATTGTTTACGTCAAAGAGTACACACTGCCATGAAATGTTCTGGTTTTGTGTGCTTTTTTTTGTTTAAGGGAGCGCTACAGCGCCCATTCACGCGAAGCCATGATGGCTTATGTGCAGAGAACGTGGTACCTGTGCGTGCCCTCCAATCGCTCGCGCACACCACACCTCGTTAAAGTGCCTCCGCTAGACAGAGCTCCAGCGGGTTACCGGCCTACCCTTCTACATTGGCCACATGTCTTGGAAGAGGTGTGTGTACCCACACTCTACCCCACCACGTGTGAGTCTCTTGATCGACTCACTCTGATGTTACCCGTTTACGCCGCTGGGTGGACAGAGGCGATGGGGGGGGGGGATTTTAGAAACTTGCCCCCTCCTTTGATCTGCCGCGCCGAAAGATCGAACTGTCGACCTCTGGTGCACTGACTGTTACACCACGGCAACATCTGCTAATATATTAATATTAAAATGTCTTTTCAGCTTGGACTGAGAAAGAGGTTTGTTTTTTTTTCCCCCAAGGAATATATTCCATTTTTTGATCCACACAATGTGCCATTTATGTGTGCGCCGTTACAGTTTGGAGCTCTTTGTTTGCAGCATTATTATTCAAAAATATCTAATCACCATTGAACGTGTGCGCACACACACACACATCATGCACCTGTGTCTGTAACTTTTCATATATATTTAAAGTCAGGTTATTGCCGTCATGTAATAGTTGGCGCACTGAACTGACAATACGGAGGTCACCAGTTCAATTCCCCCCACATATGTCCACCCAACAGTATAAACGGGCACACCACAGATAGCTGATCGGCATGTCACGTATAGTGGGGTCAAGGGGTACCAAAGTGGCAAGATGTTAACTCCCTCGCCTGATATACATGTCGTGGGTTCGATCCTGACCATTATGCCTGAATATTTGGAGTTGGCATGATCTCCCCGTGGTCACGCGGCTTTTTTCTCTCCAGATCATCCCTTTTTTTCCTCCACAATTAGAAACGTGCTTTTAGAGTATTTTGCTGCGTGAAATTTCCACACGATAAGCCACTGCCATGCATTTAAAGTATTTGGCTTCTAGAAATTTCCATATGATAAGCCACTTCATATGGCTATCATTTGTGGCCAGGTCGCTTCTGTAAAAGTGCTATATAGCTCAGTGGGCCTTACCTGGTAAAATACAAAAAAAACAATTTAATAGTTTTAGTAGAGTGCGGGCATTCTCATCTCTACCAAGACCTCTGGCTCGTATCGAAGAGAAGGCAAAATAACCTCAAGAGGGACTCCAGAGTAGAGGCCCCTACACAGAGTATATGGCTACTCTATGTAATAAGCAATCGTGGCTCGTGGACCATTGACTTACCCTTGTGAAATCCCCAGGCATATTCCAAAAATGATGTTAAACATCCGACATGTAACTTGTACGACTTTAATTAACAATTTCATATTTTTCTTTTGTCCATGTAGTTTTCAATTGATTATAAGTTTATTTTTTAAAATAGGTTTAACCACTGTAAACTGCATGTATCACAAATGCATATTTTACCAGTGCCAGCCCTTTTTTATGGGGGAAAATTTTTTAAACTGTAAAATCTTCAAGGGGTGGTGGTGGGGGGGGGGATCTGTTGTGCAATCTGGGGGCACTTGAAGGCATTCACAGCATGTGGATTTTATCACGACATAAATATGGTATTGTCATCATAAGGCGCCACTTCATACGAATTCAAAGACCTAACTGCACACCGAGTCTCGTTGACACTCCGGCGCGTGCACATGTGTTACGTTAACGTAATAAATCTTCCTTTCTCTTGCTCATCCTTGGGCGTTACATTAATCACGGGCCCTGAAGTTCGCGTGACTATTTGCGCGCTAAGTTACTGCCAGGGGTTATGTACGGCCGGCGAGCACGGACGCGGCGCTTCGACGTCTCGTGCGTCACGATCAGAGGAATCTGGGTTCAATTCCAGCCTCCAAGGCCCTGTGTTTTTAATAACAATTCCAATTAATGTCTCCGTGGGTAGGTGGGTCCCCTGGGTTGCCTTGACCCAAAGTGAGCACCAGGTAGTCATTTGGCCAGTGTTGGAGAAGCGCAACAATTATGGCGAAGTTCCACCATAATTTAGCATAATTTTTATTTTTGCCAAAACCTTTCACCTTGTTTTTATGTTAATCTGAGTTCGTATTCTGTTTCAGCGGGTCTCAAAAATGTGGCTTGCTGTCTCAATGAGTTTAAATAATATTGGGATGATGACAATGATGAATATCGTAACACCAAATTGTAATTAGCGTTGCTGTGGAAAATATGAATAACAACATAGATAAGCAGACAATATTTCTCTTTCACATATCTTTCTCTCCAAACAAAACCAATGAAATATATTTTACGCAATTTACGCAACCCAATTATAAATATTTTCACAGATATGCACGTTCATATATCGCATTTTAATGGGAGGGTTCAAAAGATTTTAAGGATTCATTGTTAAGACAAATGTTGCATATATTTAACGGCAGGCTTATTGTGGTTTCCCTATCTTTAGTAATAATCCTGTAAATATGCGCGCTGGGACCGCCCATGTTTAAATCAAATGTGGCCACTTCTGTCAGGCGCACGGTGGTTCTAGGGTGTGAGTAAGGATCCCTTGCACTCGTAGGGTTTCATCTGAGAACATTGTCTACATCGCAGAGCCGACGATCGCTCTGAATAAAGTGTTGTGTCAAGATGGGTCTCACAACTCGTGCAGAGTGCGCAACTACCGGTGAGGCTTGCTCACAAAGAACGCCATTTGTTTTCCCCTGCCACTGTTTTTCGCGCGCTCTTTGGTTTCGTACGATTCTTAAGGATCCCCCTTTTGCTATTGACTTCCCCCCCCCCCCACCACCCCCTTGACCCTTGCCTATGAACCTGCGGGGCTCATAATTTCAAGACACACGAGCCACCCCAGTTGCCCTCTCAGCACGTTGTTTTTTTGGGGGGGGTGCTTGGGGGGGGGGGGGCAATTCCTGCTGACTATTTGAGAGGTTAAATTTTGACTTAAAACTTTCGTGACTGCAGGAATTCATATTCTTTGGTTCTTTCGGTAAAGTCACGTATATAAAATAATCATACAAATGAAGTGAATCAAATAAAAATAAAACCACTAATGTAGACTGTATCCTGGTTCTTAATCGGAGTGAGTGTACTGGCAGTCTATAATGTAGACTGTAGCCTGGTTATTAAGAACCAGGCTACAGTTTACATTAGTGTATTTTTTTCACTTTATTTTTATTATTATTTTGTTCTTCTTATCTACGTGACTTTACCGAAAGAATCAAATAATATTTGAGAGGTGTCGCTCAGAAAAATAAAACACGCAATGGGCAGTTGCACTATTACGTGCGCCGCAGTTCACGGCGAACCTGAATTTAAAACGTATTTGTTTATTTACTTAATTTCCTAACGGCGCGCAAAGTTGAGTTTCATTTGGTTAGTGTGTGTGTGAGGGTGCGTGCGTGCGGAGCTGTGGTGGGCAGTGGTGGTGTAGCGGTTAGCGCTACGAACCCGGCGACCCGAGTTTGATTCCCTCTCACGGCCAACACCAGTGACGATTATCTGAACCGGTCCTGGGCCTCCCCTAGGTTGACTCGGCCTCAAATGAATGCCTGATGCGGCGTGTAAAAAAAAAAAAACATCGCCACTGGGGAGACAAAAACGGCCGGGCGTAGTTCTGGCCACCCACCCCCTCGTGTGCCGTGCCGACCTTCATAGGTGCTCGCAAACAGCACTTGCCCCAACAGTCTGTTAAGGCTATACGGGGGATGTTTGTCTTTGGTGCTGTGGGTAGCAGCACACTGCGATATGATCCCAGCTACTTTATTTCAATTCCGAGCCGTGGACAACATGCAAGGGCTACCTGGTGTCGTGTGTGAACATTGGCTCCCATTGCTCACCAAGCTAGCCCATTGCACTGCACTCGTCCCCGAGTTAAATGGGGGAATCCTTCTGTTGTTTGTGTGTGGCCAACAATGTAAACTAAGATGTCAAGGCATTGCCCATCAAATAAGCACAAATTCAGTGTATTCATGCAGTGGTATACACTCGAAAATGTGCAGTAGGTGTAAGTTGTAGTAGGCCTTGACATTGATGGCTTAAGTGTATTAAATAACCAAGAAAAGCAGAAACTTACCTTTGAGGCCACTTCTGTGTGACTACTGGGTGCAACACTCAATCAGCGGGTAGTAACGAATGACATGCAAAGCATTTTATTTTACTTCTCTTTGGCTGAATCCAATATTTTAATGTGTGAGTGTCTGTGTGCATGTATGTGGACTGGAGCGTTGTGGGGAGTGGTAGTGGCTAGTGCGCTGAACCTGGTAACCTGAGTTCGATTCCCGCTCATGGCCAATATTAGTGAAGATTATCTGAACTGGTCCTGGGCCTTCCCTAGGTCGACTCAGCCTCAAATGAGTACGTGATAAAATGTGTAAACATCACTACTCGGGAGACAAAGGTGACCAGGTATGTTTGCTGGCCACCCACCCATTTGTGTGCCATGCCGGCCTTCATAGGTGCTCCACACTAACAGCACTTGCCCCAACAGTCTGTTAAAGGCTATGTAGGAGGATCTTTGTCTTGGGCTGAAGCGTAGTGGTTATCATACTGCGTCACGAACACGGCAACCTGGCTTCGATTCCAAGCCACAGCTGACATCAGTGGCAAGTGATATCTGAGCCGGTCCTGGGCCTCTCCTGGGTCAACTCAGCTGTGTATTTAGTACCTGGTGCTCTGTGTGAACATCGTTACTGGGAAGACAAATGCAGTCTGGCGTGATGCTGTGCTGACATTCATAGGTGCTCTCGAACAGCAAATGTCCCAAAATTCTACATAGGCTACGTAGAGAGTTGTTTGTCTTTGTACAAACATGTGAATATGTGTGAGTGTGTAACATATGTCTTCAGAACAAACATGCTGATGTGTAAACACTCAGAGCTTCTCTATGCCAGGCTGCCAGTAATACAAGTCTTGTCATTCTCATTATACTTTTGCATTATCCATGTTGTCAAGTTTCTATTGAATAATAATAATGTCCTTTATTTAGCCAGGAAACCGTGGCTGAGATCAATGCTTTCTATCAACAGGGTCCTGATACATTGGGCTATTTGGGCACTAACATTAATGAGGGTTTGGCCTTCAGTAAAATTAATGATTGTGCTATGAATTACAAATTGAAGCTGTTTGTTTTATAGGCACACACCTTTTGGATTAGACCAGCTTTTCCTTTTTTTCCTCATTGAAGAAATGGATGGAGTGTCTGACGTAATTATAGACTGTGCAAGGCCAACTTCTGTAGATTGGTATCGAAAAAAAATACGCAAAATGAGCCCTCGTGAATGTTCAAGAAGCGACTTCCATTTGGAGAACTGCAGCAGAAAGGGTTAACACACTTTGAGTAAAAATAAAACCCATACATGGCAATTGATCATTTGGCTGGCTGCGAAGGCAGATCATTCTTCCTCATGAATATGGCTTGACACGAGTATTTTTCCACATCAGGGCTGATATATCAGTGTGCGCTGTTGGCAGGTTGTCCTTTTTTTTTTTCGACTTCAAGGTATGGTTCCAAAAATGTTCTTTATATATGTGTGCGCATAGCGGGTGCAAAGCGCTCGCCCGCGCTGCGCGTGTTTACGTGTGTTTAGTACACACGTGGTATTTCTATATATGGTTGCCTGCTTCGGCCTCACGCTGAAGCCTCTCCTTTGAGGCAATGGTTAAGGTGTACACACCATGGGCACACGAAAGTAACGTTCCAGTTCAAAACGTGCGGTTGAGGAATGTTCAATTAACGTCGACTCCCAGAGTATCCCTTTTAATATTCGCATGCTGTTGTCGTATTGTTCCATATCATATAGTGTTTATGATATTTTGTGAGACAGAAATTCTGCATGTTTTTTTTTTTATATAAATAAGAACGTGACCAATGTTTGGTTATACATCATTTTAATTTGCTAATTGTGTAACATTAAAATTATATTAATTAAACGCGCTGCGTAATAATAGCAAACGCAGTTTAAAAGAAAAATGAGGTGTATAGACTATTTACAGATTTGTTTGCGTCTGTGTGTGTGTATTTTTGTGTGTGGGGAGCGGTAGTGTAGTAGTTAGCGTGCCACGCTACAGACCCGGGAACCCGAGTTCGATACTCGTTCACGGCCAACACCAGTGACGATTATCTGAACCGATGCTGGGCCTCCCCTAGGTCGACTCAGCCTCCAATGAGTACCTGGCGCGGTGTGTAAACATCGCCACTGGGGAATACAAAGGCGGTCGGGCGTGGTACTGGCCACCCACCCCCTCGTGTGCTATTGCGGCCTTCATAGGTGCTCGTTAACAGCACTGGCACTAACAGCGTGTTAAGGCTATATGGGGTATCTTTGTGTGGGGAGCAGTAGTGCAGCAGTTAGCGTGGTCCACTACGAACCCGGCAACCCGAGTTCGAGTCTCGCTTACGGCCAACACCAGTAACGATTATCTTAACCGGTTTTGGGTCTCCAATAGGCCGACTCAGCCTCAAATGAGTACCTGGTGCGGTGTGAAAAAAAACATCGCCACTGGGGAATACAAAGGCGGTCGGGCGTGGTACTGGCCACCCACCCCTTCGTGTGCCGTGCCGGCCTTCATAGGTGCCCGCAAACAGCACTTGCCTCAACAGTCTGTTAAGGCTATACGGGGGATCTTTGTCTTTGGTGCTGTGGGTAGCAGCACACTGCGATATGATCCCAGCCACTTTATTTCAATTCCGAGTCATGAAAAACATGCAAGGCCTACCCGGTGTAGTGTGAACATCGGTCTCCACTAGGTCGACTCAGCCTAAAATGAGTACCAGGTGAAGTTGGTAAACATCGCCACTAGACAGACGAAGGCAGCCGGGCATGGTGTGCAATACAGGCTTTCATAGGGGCTTGCTAACAGCACTTGCCCAAAACGTCTGTTGCGTCTAAATGGGGGAATCTTCGTCTTTGTGTCTCTAATATATGTGTGTAAGAAGGAAAGGCTAAAACTGCCAGTTGCTTTAAGCACTCTGTGATCCTCTAGTTTAGGGCTTGCTGTCAGAGCATTTCAAGTCTTCTTGCTCTCGTATTATGGTTTCCAGAGCATCCCACAAACCCCCCTGTGGGAATGCATCAAATAAGCAGAGCTATTCAGCGAAGTCAAATGGGACATCTCCACAGCTATCATCTCGCATTGCTGATGGAAACGCTGGTTCAAAAATAGGCTGCTCTGAGGAGTTCACTACAAAGGGGCCGCTTTTGCGTGTCCATGTAAATAATGTCCTGCACTATCTTATTGTGCCCTGGGTACTTCACAATTTCAGCGACATCTTTAGACACGATGTGCATTCCTGACATAGACAGTGCGGTATTTGTAATTCGCCTGCAATTATTTTACGTGCAATTAATTTTGTCAGAAATGTATTGTATACAAATGTACACGCCCGTTAATCTGTTGCTAATTACATTTTCCATTCTCCCATTTATTTTCTGTGTAAACTGATCTAAAAAAAGAACTATTGTAAAAAAACTGACATCTTTAACCTTTCAAGCGTATTACATATTCACCCTAGTATTTCAATTTACATATGTACATCGATTGATATAGTTTGCATGTGGGTGAAGTACTCCCAACTCTTACAAGATGTCTTACCAGCATAGAATAGTAGGCCAAATACCCTCTACAGATGCTCACTCGAGCTTCCTCTCATGGAGACCCATCTGCCAGCAGTGGTGAGAGCAAGCAATTACAGGGCTGAACCTTTGCCTTTTTTCTGTGCTGTATTTGCCGACGTTCAATTCCGTTTTTAAAAAAATGTTTTTTAAGGGGCATTGTGTTGCTTCTTTAGGAGCTGGGTACTGTAGTATACACTTGCGGTCCAGAGCGTTGGATGGATGGTTGGTGGACAGCGTAGAAGCTTTGAGAAACACCCAAGCTCACTGGGCTGCGACGGTAGCCATGGATGTCAGTACAGCAAGTAGGTTGTTTCCACATACCTTTCAGTGCTACCGTTCTCTTTGGCATGGGTTTACGCTCATAACTCCACGTCCCTCCTAAACACACAAGACTCGAGGACCATCCTGATGAAAAAAAAGTATTTATACGCTACTGGATAAATTAGGGGCATTATCAATATAAATTATCTGGGCATGTGTCAAATTCTTAAATAAATACACCGTTTAAAAAGTAAATAAATTAATGCGAACCGACACGTCTTTCAAATGTTTTTTGCCGTTGGTTTTTTCACACCTGATGACGACCGTTTGTGTTATGGTCGAAACGTCGTGAGAATTTTTATTGTTATATATATTTTATTATTTTATTGTTTCCCTTCAACGTGACTTTACCGAAAGAGCTAAGAATATCTTATACTTTTGTTTTCGAGACACACTCGACGGCATCTTTCTGGATTGGTAAATATATATACGGACAAGTGTGAGAGTGTGCTGGGTAAAGTTTCCATATGTCGGTTCACTGCTGGATGAAGGCCTCTGTGCTCTGTGTGAGAGAACGGCGGAGTGCTTTGGGAAAGCTGCGGTTAATAATGAAGAGCAAGATACCAATGTCGCGAAGGTGGAGAGACATCTTCAATCAAAACGTACGCGACCTTCTATGACATGAAACGGGAACGTGGACACTGACAAGTAAGATGAGACAAAACATGAAAACTGCGCGGAGAAGCGACGAGCAGAAGGGACGGCGGCAGATGGTCGAGGCTAACAGTGGAGTGGTAGCCGAAGGAGGGGAAGATGGCCCGCAAGGATGGCCACTTTGGAGATGGAGCAATGAGGTCAGCTCATGCGCAGGGGCTGGACGAATTGTTGCATCACAAGATTCTGAGTGAAAGCAAAAACTTGGGGAGGCGTTCATCCAGCAGTAGATGAAGCATGGCTGATGAAGACGATCACAAACAGGGATGAAGGACTTTCCGTGTACACCCCCTTAGCAGATGCAACATCCACTCTGATTGTGCCATGCACATTTCCCGCAGTAATTATGTTAAGGTGAGAACGCTGTGCATAGAAATATATCAATAAAAGGAAGCGCTTATTAATTTATTTAATAATGCACTGACGTATCTTTATCTGGGTAATGTCTTGAGGTGGCACACCTCGGATTGCTCGGGTGTCCCGACGGCCAAAGTGATGCACACATCGCGCAACGGCACATGCACAAACAATATCAAACGAGGTGGCTTACAATTGGTATCGGTGAGATGTTTAGTTATATATTTAAAATGTAAATATGGGCAAGAATTCTGGTGGGGGGTAGGGGGTGGAGGGGGGGCGGCCTCATGGCTAACGGGCTGGATTTGCGAGCTTTTTTTAAATAATTTTAAGCGATTTTTTTTTTGTTGGACACCCCGCGCTGAAAATTGTTGGCAGCGCCTTTCAGCGTTGGGGCCAACGGGGCACCCTCTCAGGCATGGCTGGAGCCGTCTCTCTGAGGCTTGGCGGCCTCTTGTCTGGGTTTCCTTGCCTCATTGTGCGCACATGTGCTGCCGATTTAGGCCGCCTCTCTCCCTCTCTCTCTCTCGCTTTTTTGTGTGTTTTATGTTTTTGGCTGAAGGTTTGGGAGAGCACCAGGAAGGTAGTTATCTTGTTATCTGTCCGTGGTCCCGTCCAAAATCTACTTTTTTTTTTGTCTCGGTGCCAGATAAAAAAGGTGACTTCCACCTGAGTGATGAATTCCACATTCTTCCCAGTTGCACGGTGGGGGATTTTTTTTCACTACATGATGCCAAAAATATTTAATATAATTGTGATGATAATGGAAATGCATTATTGCAGCAATACATTGGTTTAGTTCTATGCCTATACTTTAAACGTAGCATTTATTTCAACAATAAAATATATATTAGTTTTACTGAATTACTGAACCCTCTTTGCGCAAAATTATGCAATGCAACTTTTTCAACACTTCCCCTTCGGCTAGAAAAGTAGATCTACATTTCACGTGTCTAGGTTTATTTTGTAGCGTCACTTAAACTCAAGCTCCAGTGTTATTCAAACACGACGAGCCTCTTGGTTAAATTAAAAACGACCCTCCCCACCGAAAGCGTCTTCGCAAGTGCGACAAAGCAGAATGTATAATTAGCGTCGTTCTACGAGAGGGAGGAGGCTTGGTAAAAGAGCCCACATTGAGCCCTCTCTGTTATGAAGTGTGCAAGGAACATCTCCATGGCACTGCGATTTTGTTTCCCCGGACGTGTCATACCTGGAGCCAGGGTTAGCGATCGGGGTCACTCCGAGCCCCTATGCGCGAGAGCGCCTGAAGCGTGGATGCGGTGCCACGTGTGGGTGAGGTTGAGGCGAGTGTCACAACGAGACTGCCCCCCCCCCCCTCCCCAAGGCGGCTGTGACGCGGGGACTGTGACAGCTGTGCTGGCACCAATGACAGACTGCTTCTGCCCCTGTCTGTGTGAAAGACCTACACGAGTGGCGCTCCTCCTTATCGCGGCAGGAATCTGCGTGGAAGTCTCGCTGAGAAATGGCCAAAATGTTCCCACGAGCTGCCGCGCTGAGCGTGCGCCTTGTTGTTGGCTCCGTCGCTCCCCCCCCCCCCCCGCCAGGTCACGTTGCGTGCAATTGTGCAACCTTTATGACAACAATTATAGCAATAATGAAATCGATATCAAGATTGATGTGGTCACAAATATTTGGGGGAGGGGGGCGAGTACAGTTTGTTTTTGTGAGTTACTGTACCCGAATCACAATGGGGAAGGTTGCGAGTTCAAATTCCAGTCGGAGGTCAAGTCGGCCCAATCATTCCCCCTGCGGGTAATAAAATGGGTACCACTTTGTGCGCTGTCATCAGCGGATGTCCGACACCACTGCTCAGGGTCACCGGCAGCGAGGAGTCCCACTCTGCACTCTCTGAGCGATGAGATAATTGGAATTTCTTTCACTCCGGTTTGAATTGTTTTCCAGCCAGCAGGATCATCTGCCCAGAACGTTGTTTTGCTGCAGATGACTTGGAGACTTGACTGCTAATGATCTGTGGCAGATGACTTTACGCAGAAATAAATTCACGGAACATTATTGAATTTAGCGTGATGCGGTTCTGCTATAATATGTAAGAGTTTGTATCAATGTATACGTGTTCCTTTTATAATGTTTAGGGGTTAGGGTTCTTCTCATTTCAGTAAAAAAAACCTCTTAAAATGTCCTGTTTTTAAAAACACAAATTTCTCAGGCTTCGACATTGCAACGTGTGATCCCTAACTCTGCCTTCTCGCTCTGCTGTGGTAGAAGGGTCACCTGTCCGAGACATCAGTCTTTCCTACATTCTTCTGTTTTGAGGCGGTGTTTAAGATGAATGTAGTGAGTTTTTAGTGGCCTTGTTCTTTTGCAACACTGCCAATGCCTTTCCTAAGACGGGACCACAGTGCATTCTTCAGGAACCGCTCATGGTTTTTGCCTAATGCTTGCGGATTTCCAGCATGATAGCCGATGTATTTGTCTCATTGGAAGACAATGACGGATGGTGATGACTTTGGCAGGCCTTCATCCAGCAGTGGATAGATTATAGTTGCTGATGATCATCATAAAAATGTGCAGCGTTCTCATATCAATAAAGTATAATTTCTAATAGCGTTTCATATGTTTGTTCCTCTTAAAATCGTTTACACCAACATGAGGAGCGTTTTTTTATCACAGTGTTCCTCACCAATACAGTCGTATGTTTAAAATCTATTAAACTATTATTTTTTTTTTACCAGGTAAGGCCCACTGAGCAATGTAGCTCTTCTTTCATAAGCCACCTGGTCACAAATGATAGCCAAATGAAGTGGCTTGTCATATGTAAATTTCTAGAAGCTAAAAACTTTAAATGCATGCTTCTAAATGTCGGGGGGGGGGAAACCGGAAACCCCAGAGAATAATCCACGCGACCATGGAAAGAACACGCAACCTCCAAATATACAGGCGTCAGCATCGCGATAGAACCCATGACTTCACGTATACCACGAGAGGTAGTTAACACTTCGCAAGCACGCCACCCCTGAATAGACCACCATACAGATATTTAAATATGTGAAGTGCTTGCACTCATAAATTAACTATGCCTATTTAATGGCATAATTCAGAGAGAGGCTATCGAATTAAATTACTCTTTTGCAGCAAAAAGTGCTCTGGCTCGTGTTTCTCGATTGTCCACTTGTGACCGGCGCTTTTCCGGTGTGGGTGAGAGGGATGGGGCGTGGATGGGGGCAGTGAATGGGTGGCGTTTGGGGAAGGGGAGGGAGCTGACGAGAAAGTGGTAACACTTGAAAGCAACGACGCATGCCAGAAATCCCGGCAGAATCCCAAAGAACTTCCCTGCACTCAAGAGTCTCAGAGCCCCTGCCCTCATTGCCACCAATATAGCCCCCTTCCCCCTCCGCCAATGTCTTACTCTCACTGCCTACAGCCCTGTGCCTGCTCCTGCCTGCTCCCAATCGCACAAGGAGGCTGCTCTGATGCGAGAGCAAAGCGTGGGTTCAGAAGTGATGGCGAATGCAATTATCGGCGCTGTCCATTGTTTCTCATGCTCGTCATCATGGTCCGCGTGCACTCGCACAATCCATTAAATATAGGGCATTGTGTTTTCCCAAAACACAATCGATGATAAATCATTGTCTTTAGCATCATTGTCACTCTCATCGTGCACGATTCATAAAACGGAAGTCAATAAGAGATGTTTTAAAACAATTGGGGTTGCCTGGGGTTTCAACCAGGGGATGGCATGGGCTTCATCAGGTTGGCCAAGGTAACAGATAAAGGTGCAGTCCTGCAATTGCTTGCTCAAGCCACTTGTGGCGGAAGAGCCGACTCTAGACGGGAGCCAGATAACATTTTGGACGACTATTCAATGCCGGTTCGGACGTTTTGTTAAAAGGTGGGAGTACCCACACTTTACCCCCACCACACACAGCCTGCCCATTGGCTGTGGGTGAACGTAGGCTGCGGGAGAGGGGGTTGAGATTGAATAATTTTGCCAATTTCAACTGCCCTGTCGGACGATGGAATCGAACCGGTGAACCGCTGACTTGCAAGTGAGGCGCGCGTGGCCAGACCGTTGCACCACAGCAGCATCACCTCGCCTGGGTTCCGTCTTGCAAAACACGACTCGATGGGAGTCTTCCAAAATTAGCCACTCGCCCAGCGGCGCGGTTGCCCATCAAGTCCCTGAAAACAATGTGAAAAACGAAATGCCGCCGAAGGGCGCTTGACAATGGGCTGCTGAATAATCCCCAAAGACGTCAGCATGTCGCGTTGCCAGCTTGTGCGATTGCGCGGTGCCTCTTCAAAATTGCGTTCGCATGTCAGTTGCGAGTTAAATGCCAAAAATAACCGTGCACGTTTGAAAGCTGTCTTCTTAAACAAATATAAAGCACTGCCAGTGTTGCCAGTATATAGTTTATTTCGAGAGATGTATGTTCAGTAAAGGTGCAGCCCTGCAATGGCTTGCTCACACCACTGCCGGCGGAAGGCCCTCCACGAGAGGCGGTTCTAGAAAGCCCACCATCTACTCTTCCACGCTAGCCAGATGTTTTGTAGACATTGACGTTACCCACACTTTACCCCACCACGCGCAACATGCCGATCGACTAACTGTGGTCTGTTATTTTAAGACTGTTGGGTGGACAGAGCGAGGGGGGAGATCTAAGAAACTCGCAACATTGTGTCAACTGGCACGCCAGGAGATCGAATCGAGGTGGCGACCTCTGGATTAAGTACAGTGTGCTCACCATTACACCGCTGCGGCATTCCATACAATAACACATTGTAATACACTGCCTAATAAGTCACTTTGTTTGATAAGAATATATAGTAGTGTACAGTTTTTTTTATATATATAAAAGTTCCCCGCTGTTATTTTCGCAATTTCGTCGTTACGAATCATGTTCATAACGACAGAGTTTCAAATATATGTTGAATGAGCGAGTCGGTGAATTATGACAGCACAAATTCTGTACTTGAACCTCGGCTTTGTCATAATCACTGCCCTTTAAACTTGAGCCACGTTGTGCTGGTTACGGCGGCGTTCAACAGTTAAGATTTGCAGGGAGCCAAGCTTTCTTAAAGATCACCAAAATAAGTTGTAGAGCGATTAAGTAAAGAAATGAACATCTCGCCTCGCGTGCGCGCTTCCGGCCCGGCGCTGCGTGACCATAGCAATACGTGTCTCACTCACGTTGTCTCTCTCTCTCTTTTTGCCTCACTGCCGTCTTCGAGATGCGCATGTCTGGGACGTACGCAGCAGAAAGCAGAGACGTGGGACCCCAAAAAAAAATCCCGCCGGGTTTTCAATGAGAACACAGCGGATGACTCACGTCTGTACGGAATTTATAAAGCCCAGGGTCAGATCGTGATGGGCCATTGACGCATGACGGCGTTGGGAGTCTTTATTTTTCCTTAATCAACCCATTATGTCAGCATTAAACACAAATTCACGAAAAGAGGGGGGGGGGGGGGGTTGGCAGGTCCATACCGTAAAAAGCCGCGTGTCATCGCTAACAATTTTAAAGAATCCCAACACAAACTCCATACCGAAGTGAGGGTTGACTCACAGGTAAATTTAGCGACAGCTTCGTCATATCTAAGGAGGTGACTCGCATGACCTGGCTTAGTCACTGCTGTTTTCCGGCACAGAATACAATCTGAACCCCGCGTAAGCATTTACAATTAATTTTGAGCGTTCTGAATGGGAGCATTATCACGGTCGGTACACATTTACGGTTGGCATCTTATAAATGAAAGGTAGTGATATCACAATGCTTAATACTCCTGCGTGTTGTATTGTAAATGTGTTAGCAATGTGATACACGGATACAAAAAAAGAGAAATGTAATGTCTGTGAATTTGATCCACTATCCTAGTTGCCATCATCATCATCACCGTTCTTACTTATTTTTACTTGCTTTTAATTATCGTGGTAAGCCGCACTGAATTGTAGAACTCGGTTTCAGGAGGGTCCTGCAGTGGGCGTTTATATTAAACATATTTTAATGAGTACTCGAATTGTATATGTTGTGGGTTTACTCTCCAACACATCGGTGTGCTGAACTGGTAACTAATTGGCATGTTTTGTTTAAGTCACAAACTTGACTCATTGACTGTGTCGGGTCAAAGACGCATTTAAATTCACACTATCTAACCCAAACGCTTTTTTTATGGATAACTAGCTGTACTACCCGGCTTCGCCCGGGACTTGGCGATGTTCACACACCACAGCAGTTACTCGTTTGAGGCTGAGTCGACCTAGGGGAGGCCCAGGACCGGTTAAAATAATCGTCACCGGTGGTGGCCGTGAGCGGGAATCGAACTTGGGTCGCCGGGTTCGTGGCGCGGCGCGCTAACCGCTACACTACAATGCGTTACGCTTCCACGTGCGCGGGTCACGTGACAGATTTGACATCACAGCTCACTTGCCGTGCAAGAAATAGATGCATTATTGAGCTCCCCCTCTCCCAACAAAAAAACCCAAAAGTGTATTTTTTTTATCATTTTTGCGTGGTGTACAGTCTGGAAAGTACCCACATGGCAAATTTCCAGTTTGTTGCATGTCGGGAAAGTACACTAAACATTTTGAACAGACACACATTCACAACTTTGCCTTTTATATATATGGAGATGAGCATTTATTTTGTATACGTGTCAGAGGAAATTGAAGCACCCGGAGGAACCCCACGCATGCGAGGGGGCAATGCTCTATCTCCCATACAGAGGGAAATAGATGGCAATTAGTCCACTTGCTCTACCGCCTTTTCCTGGTGAGCCAGGGTTTGGCACCTCCTCGATGCACACAGGTAAGGGAGCTTTGCCATGTTTTTTTTGCGGTAATTAGCCAACCCTCGCTGCCTCCACAGTGCTGGACTACAGGCCATGTGCATAGCCACCACCGCACGGCTCTTTATAGCCACTCAAGTACTCACCAGAGTCCACCCTGCTTAGCTTCCAAGATCTGACGAGATCAGGGTCCCGAATTTGGATGTTTGGCCAATTTCATTGACGAGTGTGGCATGTTGGAGGAGAGCAGATTGCTGTGAGGAAGACCATGCATACGAGCAGATACCACCTCAGGGCTCTACACAGGTAGATGCAGAATCAGAATCTTTATTTAGACCGAAGCAATCCGATGAGCTTTGAAGCTCTTTTTCACAGATGTTCAGTCTGGGCGGGTCGGCAAGTTACAACGTCAAACAACGCAAAAGTACACGAGAGGAGTGCCAGATAGAGACAAAGGTCAGCGGGTCACAGAATGTAAATACATAATAAATGTGATGATTTAAGTCTGATTCATCAAGCCTGGGCAAGGCAGCAAGAACAACAAGAACGCAGTCCCAGACCACACCAAGATAACACCACACAGTAGTAGTCCCTCAACAAAAATGGCACACGAACAATGAGCTATCATATACAGATAACGATCAGAGTCACAAATCGCATTCGCAAACATCACTGTATCCAGCGCCGATCTTCCGCTTCGGGATAAACATGAATTTTCTTTAAGGAAGATTCAGTCCTACTCGCCGTGCCACCCCCAGAGCCCCGTTCGGTTGTGAGAGTTTTCGCAAAACCGTGTGGGCTCCTTCCACTGGTCCTCCGATCGACACAAGTGCGTGCCAGCGCCACCACCAACCCGGCACCGTCAGCGGTCAGCAGGGCTGGCGGTGCAGCCGCGGCTCCCGTTAGATTCAACCCCGCGCTACTTGAAGGGTCCTCGTGGCCAATTTAGCAGCTGCCGGAGTTAACGGCGAGGTGCAGAGAGCCTCGACAGGCGATGTCGCACTCGTCATGAATTCTCGCACGTGGTTGGGCCGCCGCCGTCGCTGCTGCTGCTATTGCTGCTGTTGCTGCTTCCGGCGGCGGCGGCGGCACGAGCTCTTGTCCGTGGCCGTGGCAGGACCCGCGGCGTAGACCACACATGGCTCACCGTCCACCGATTGGCCACATCAGATCCCATATCGCTCATTGGCCCCAAAAATAGCTCCGTCGGGAACGATCAGACCCCCCTGAAACGTAATGGGTTTAATTCGAAATAAAGCTTAGCTGATTTTTTTTTTCGTTTCGTTAGCCATCGTCTATCCACTGCTGGGTGAACGCTTCCCCCATGCAGTCGCCGTTGTTCACGGCCCAGTGCTGCTAGAATCCATGTCACTGCTGCACCACGAGCTGACTTCGTCGCTCCATCTCCGTGGTTGTCCAACGTCTGGACGCGTTTTCTCCTTCATCATCATTCCATCGCCAGTCTCAATCCAGCGGCGATCATCGCACTTCCAAATACCTTCACGGTCACCTCAGTGCCGCTCAGTGCTCATTTCAATTTTAAAACGTTGTGGTGGAAATTCCACAGTTCTATGACGAGGGTCAGTTTTTCATCTACGGGAACCGCCGTTGACTTCCCACAAATTAGTACAACATTTTAATGGCCCCATAGGTGTGATGAGTTGAGTAGAGACCCTTTACCACACTGCCACCCAGCTATAAATGCAGACGCGCAATAATATGCTTGCATTTTTATTCTACATCGAATGTCTAATGTCATTGGCAGTCAATGAAGTGGATCACGTTTTGAGGAATGCACATTAAACTTGGCTGTGCACGGCGTGGGTTAAAGAGGATGGCACTCGTCGCACGCCAATGTCCACGCTCCTCAGCAGCCAGGTTCATTGCTGAGCGGGGGCTCGCCAAGGGTTAACGCTGCACTCTCCCTGCTCTCGTGTGAGAAATAATAGCGGATATTGAAGCTCGGTGTGTCCATAAAAGGACATCGGTCGGGCGACGGCTGTCGAACGGGTCATTGCTGTGAGGCTGCAGAGCCATATCCGTTATGCAAAAATAACGCGTCTCTGCGGACGTTGTCTGCGTGTAAATCTTTTGTCCATTGAAAACAAAGGTTTTTGCAAAAGGTCCTTTTGAAGCTTCGTGTCTCTTTCAAACTTTATTTTTATACAAACGCCAGGCGCGCGAGAATTGCATTTGCGAGAACAACAGGTGATGTGCAGAGGGATTGCAATCGTTGAAACCATTTGCGAACGAGGGAGCATGCAATTTGTGAATGTAAAGTATTTCTCCCTCTCTCTTGTTTTGCAGAGCCTTGGTTCAGTGGATCGCCGTGATAGTCAGCTAAAGAGGTAAGCGATGCTTTTTTTTGCATTCATCAGGAATACTAAGTGGTCAGCGTGCACACATCGATGTGCATGCATGCATTCATGCATCGGATTTCATCTCTGCGTGCACAACTAGCAAGGATTGCCGCCAGCCTTTAGATTTCGCCCTAATTTATCCGATCAATATAATGTTATTGTTGCTGCAAAGATGAGATCTGAGTGAAAAGATAAAATTCGTCTTTAATAATTGCATGCAAATAATAGGTCTCTGCGAGCTTGTGCAATGTGATGCATTGCAGCAAAGCAATTGCAACTGTCACGGCACTTAAATCCATGTAAAATCGGTGTTTCCTGGAGGGACAAGGCATCAGTGGCAGCACGATCAAAATTAAATGCCACGAGCATGCGCCGCATCGCCTAGAACATTGTGTTCTTCTCTCGGCAGTCGGTGCACCTATGAGTGTGCGCGCGCGCGTGTGTGTTCAGGGATGCGTATTGCAGCTAATGTGCATTTTATCACGCGAACATTCCTTCCCAATTTCCTAATTGTGTTCTCATGGCACTTGGGAGTCGGGAGCGGTGGCACAGTGGTGGGCGCACCGCACTGCGAACCTGACCAATAGGAGTTTCATTCCCGCTCATGGCTAACATCAGTGGTGCTCGATATTTGTATTCTCTCGTGCTGGGGCCTCCCCTAGGTCGACTCAGCCTTAAATTAGTACCTGGTGCAGTGTGTATAACATCAGCACTGGGATGGGGGGGGGGTCTTGATGATAATCACACCACAATTCCCTCGTGTGCCATGTCAGCCTGAAAAGGTGTTCGCTCACCAGCACTTTCCCTAACACGCTATGGCAATAGGGGGATCTATGCTGTATGTGGCTAATGTGAAAAACAAAAGAAAACCCGCTAAACATTTCTTTCCAATTTGCGAATTGCCATTTAATGACACTTGGGAGTCCAGGTATTAACAGCTATCAAAGTGATTATCCAGACACAACTGTGTCCCAATGGTAGAATACAACGTCCCTGGATTGTATTCTATGCATAGGGACACAATTAAAAACAAATCCTTTTTCACCCCCCCTCCCCCACTGCCAGCCCCCTCCCAAAAAAAACAATGAAAAACAAAGGGTTAAATGTCAAGCAAAAAAAAAGAGACTTAGTGGACAATTGGGGAATTTGTAACCTTTCACTGCATAAGTTTAGGCGGTAGAAAGGAAATTGATTTGAAAATCTATGGAGATTCCACATGAAAGTATTCGGCAATAGTGCTCAATATTTTTCTTCTCTCATGCTGGGACAACCTTCACTTTTCCTTGCTCGCTTGACAAGGTTGGGGGGTTTTCTGCTTCTTGAAATGACCCGATTCCGCTTGTGAGCTGCAATAAATGTTTATTTAATTCATTTAAAGTTTCGGTGAAATTCCTTTAAACGGATGCCGCTATTTAGTAATCGACGGGACGCTTCAGGGCCAAGGGAATGCAACTGTCGCTCGCCACTGATGTTAGCCCTGGCCCCATGTAAAATTCAGATCGCCTGTTTCATTGGGTAGTGCATTAACCACTACGCCACCGCTCCGCCAGAGTAATATTTTAGCACACGCCTTTTCCAAGTGAGTTAGACATATACGTATATATATGAATCGTCAACAATATATGTATGTATGTTGAACTTCTTATGCATTGTAGTACTTAGCCGTGCTTAGCCAACCGTGCTAGAGCTCACAAACCTAATTGACTTATTGGTTCTCTAAAAAATGTTAACCACGCGACGAAACTTTAATCACACAACAACGATTATAGGCACATTTTAAAATTAAATTCAGCAAATGTACAATCCATCAAAAGCCAATGCAAGACTTGCTGAAGTCACCTCGTTCTACCTGTAATTATCTACATCTTGACGGGTCTCAAAGTGCTTTGCAAATACCTGGCATGCAACCAGCGCATGTTGACCAGCATTAGCGGAATTAATTTTGAGGTCAGCCGGTTTCTTTGTTCATTCGAGTAAGCGAACACCAATGGAGCCCCTTTCCCGCCGAGTGTTTTGGGTGCACCCTGCAGGTTTGGAGGCGCGGGGGGGAGGCAGTTCACAGCTCCTCCTACAGGACGCTTATTGCAATATTTTGAGCGTAAACACTGCCCGCGTGTGAGCTGGGAAGCAGCGCTCTGAGATGGGGTGTGGGGCATTAATCATTCGTCAGGGTGGCAGGGGGTCGTCACAAAACTGATGAAATACAACTTTTGCTGCAATTCTAAACGGCTGTGTAAAGCCCTTTGACCCAAGTTAGATCGGGGGGATTTGAGCATATTTAATTCATTCTTTTTTGAAAATCGTATTCGTAATATAGATTTTTGTTGTTCGTCAATGCATTTGTTTACTGTCTTACACTCTGGCACAAGAACACTGCTTGGCTTGATACAGAAGTTGGCACAGATCTCCACGAGACAGGAAGCCGGGTGATGGACACATTTTGCGCCTTGCCGATGTTGATACACGCCCCCACTAAATCTGTCATCTTTTCTGAAGCTCACTCGCTTTTCTCCACTGCACCAAAGGTGACTCCTTGGTCATTATGCTTGGTCCCCACAGTCAAGTTTGTTATTAGGCTCGGTCAGTAAAAATTTACTTAAAATTGCACGGATTCCAATGGAAAAACAAATTCATCACGTGGGCTGTAACGCAAATTTTCATTGGCACGCCCTGAATGGCCCGCATTATTTCAGGAGCAGTCTTTCAAGTAGTCGGGGATCTATTACTTATTGAGGGTGGTTAATTTGGCCATGACGCCAGTACACAATGGTCTACTCTCGCAATGTGGGATCTTTAATGTCCTCAAACTGATGGCATAAATGCTTCATGCATTGGGTGCTTGTGCACACCA
The DNA here is from genome assembly GCF_048934315.1 of Petromyzon marinus. Lineage (NCBI taxonomy): Eukaryota > Metazoa > Chordata > Hyperoartia > Petromyzontiformes > Petromyzontidae > Petromyzon > Petromyzon marinus. The sequence continues at coordinate 11,440,014 of NC_133692.1, forward strand.
CGCACTTGCCTGTGGAGTTAACAGTCTGGTTTTTAAGTCGGTGTTGTTTCAGTAAGACACATTTTAATAAGACTTCTTGCGCAAACATTTAAAATATAAATTGCTGGCATTCCAAACACCCTTAAACATTTATTAGCTTACTTTAAGTTTGCAGTAAAGCAGAATTTCTTAAATGCAATATTATGACACGACAAATGCATATAATTAACCAGAAATTGTTTCCAGTAAATCTGAGTGGAAAGTTCTGGAAATTGTGAAGAGACATTAATATCCCTAGTTGGAAAAAGGCTGTCATGCTAAATTAACCAAAAATACTATTTTCCAGAAAATGTAGTCCAAACGGTGCAGTTTTTTTTGTTCTCTCTCTCAAAATTTGATTTGCAAAATCTTGTTAGCATTACACTCCAAGAACATTGGAGTGTTGTCAAAGCTTATCATAGGCCACTTCCAAATATAACAAATTGAATCACTCACACGTTGTACATTAGTCTCTTCTAAAAAAAAATATACGCCCAAATAAAAACAAGATTTAGAAGGTTTTGGTCAATTTAAAATTAGATTATCATATTCCATGTTAAAATTCAGAGTTGCGTTTGTATTTAATTAAGTTCTCCTAATTCTAAGGTTATATTTTACGTGATCATTTATGATGCATTTTTTCACCTTTCAAAATGGTCCTTGACTGCCTGCTATGGGAATGGGGAATTTCCACCACTGACTCAGAACCGTCAATTGGGAAGGCTGCTTGACCTGTCACTGGCTTGAGCAGGAAGACAGTTTGACTTTGTATCGAATAATGGTGTAATCGGTAAGCCGATCCGAAGCATTTTAATTTCATACCACGTTATATTTTTCAAATCAACTGTAATCTTCCGTCAATAGAAGGTCAAAACGAAAAGCGATGCTCTTTCTTGTATTTCATGAACTTTACATAATTGTGACATGGAAAGGAAATGGCGCATTAAAATTGCAATTGTTTCAGCTGCATGCAAATGTGGTCTACGCTCTGAAGTGTGCTGTGTGTTAGCGGTAATCATGTAAACACTGGGCCCTTTCCCGACATCAACAGGAGAAATGCAACGATGGCATGCCAGTGCACACGGCCCGGTCGATTGTATTTGTAAGTTACACGGAGCTGCTGCGACAGTCGGATTGAGCAGCGCTGGTGGAGGCCAATTTAACCCCCTGAGCCTTAAAGACGACTGCCGTGAAGCAAACATTGTCCCCAAAAGTAGAGTTGCATAGCCACGCAGCGTGTCGCCCACGTGACGAACACACGCTCATTAATTACGGCAGTAATTCACCTGAAAATTCGTTGCAACCTTTGTCAAACATATATATATATATTTTTTTACAAAATGGCAATACAAAACTCGTGTGTGTACCCCAGGACTCTGGCAGCTGTGAGGCTCCGTGCCTCGTGTTATGTTTTGTCCACGTGCATGCATTTATTATTTACAAATGTAATTTGCGCATAGTATACATATGTTACTCTTTATTCATTAAAACTTCTATTAGTTTTACGCAACTATGTTGAATGTTTATAGAATGTATTTCCTCAAAAATAATATTGGGGGTCTGTGCTGCACTCATTAGCGTAAAAGTTAATTTATTTTTATAATAATGATAATTTACATTTGTAAGGCACATTTCATCCATAAATCCCATTGTACCCTGTGCACGGAAAGCATGAAATAAATATAACCAGGGTGAAACGGCCAGAACTGTGGGATAAAGGCCAAATTAAAGAGGTAAGTTTTCAAGACAAACTTAAATAGCTCTGTTTAACGCGTAGGCTTTCGTGACCAACATTATCCATAATACAGAGGTTTTTTTGGGTTGGATCGCGTAAATTTAAATGTGCTTTAAACCAGCCACCACCCGACACAGCCAATTAATAAGGGTTGTCACGTAAACAGAACATGCGAATTCGTTGCTAGCACAGCGCACTGCTGTGTTGGAGAGTAAATACACAACATTTACAATCTGAGTACGACGTGTCGGCAGTAATTACAACGAGCATCATCAGGTGACAGCTAAATCTGGCTTTACTTTCCAACATGGTGTACTGTATTAGTAACAAATTCCGCTAATGCTGGTCAACAGACAAACCTTCCTACACATTTATATTTACGCTATATAACCCCCCCAAAACCTTGGATTATTAAATAGCTCTAACGACACTGAGTGTCATATTAGTTCAGAAAGACTACACAAGCAAAGCACCTACCTTGCCTCATCGTCATCATCATCCTCAATGTCGTGTTGTTGCGTTGTGCACGGGCCTATTTGAACGACTTTAGTTGGGAAAATCCCTCTGATGTCTTGGCAGATACCTCTTCGCTGAACAGCAGGGTTGTGTGTGTGTGTGTCATCGTGTAATTTAGTAAATTACATTTTTTTCAACTCCGTTGCCTAGAGAATTGAGCCAAGTTTGATTATAGGATAATAGCAAGAGGGCAAGCACCGGCAGTTCAGCTTGACATCCGTAAATGACTGCACGTAGATGGATTATTAATGATTGGTGCCTGATCAAACATGACACGTGCCACCTCTCTGCTGTTCAATTTAATTGGCTGTTAAATGTGTTTACAAAGTGCTGTCATTTGTTATAAAATAAATTCTGAAAGAAAGATAAGGCTAGAATACCTGCAGGTTCATGAGGTTTTTGCCTCGAATAATTTGTTCACTTTTTTTGAGATCCAATTAGATGTTTTGTTTAATGCCAGAGAACTCATGGTATAACTGTTTTAGCATCTGCATTAAATTTTACGACATTTTTATTTTACCTTTCTTAACTTACCTTTGTGCTACTGGGTATTTAACAAACCCACTGTGTAAAATAGTTTACCTTTTTCATTAAATTTTAAATAGAAGTACTTTATATAGGAGCATGGGAAAAATATATATAATATAAATGCGCACCAAATGTATAACTGGCATCGTGTGTGTATGCAACGGATTGTATAACAATGGTGCTCATTATGCCATCCACCTCATTAGTCATTGGTAAAGCACGCAGCCTTACAAGCGTTTTGTTAATTTGTGAACGTGAAATGAAATACGTTGCTTTTTAAGGAAAATACGTACGTGCACGTACGAGTGTGCTTGTGTGTGCGTGCCCGCTGAGAGACAGTTGCCTTTTTTTATTGAGCCAAACTGAACTAATTTATCTAAAATATATTTTTTAAATTTCATGTTAATAGCTGGTGTCGTTATGGCCATTCTAAGTACCGTAGCAGTTGTGCAGACTGATGCCTGCACTCTGAAGGCCAGACAGGCAGCCATGCAGAGACCTTCACTCTGATATGTGTACATTATTTAGCAATATAACCTTGAAGGGTGAACAACGTGTACTGCCCTAGCTGGAGCTGTCTGATAAGAACAAATTACTGGGCTTAAAAAATATATTTGTCAAAGTAATATTAAAATGAAAATATCCCTTGAACTTATGTGCCAGTGAATTGCTTATCAGGTTCAGGCAGGGGGTATAATGAATGAGAGCGATTATAATCATTATTAGCATTGCTCAACCAGAGAAAGTAATACAAGTTCTGTGCCACAGAGTATCTTGTCCTGCACAGCTGTGAATCAATGGTCTCCGTTTCTTTCCATCGCAGTTCCACCAATGTAAAGAGACCGTTCCAATGACGGGACATGATTTAGGATGGGGCATGGGGAAACTGCTGCTGGATCTAATGGTTACGACCAGTGTTTGTGTAGGGGATATTCACATGTCGTGAATAAACACAAATATGAATTTCACTGGAAATTACCTCATTAATTTGTTATAGTCATTTAATTTCTGCTAGATATCAGTTAACTATACATTCATTACTTAGTAGTTTACATAATTAATACATACACATTTCTCAGTATGCGCATTTCTGTGTGGGTCAGACATGTATATTTTGTATTCATTTGGAAAACCATAAAGTACATAAGACTCAGACTAGGCTCAAAAGAAAGCTGTCTCTGGTGTGGACCAATCAGTTTCAAAGACAATGCATCATATTATCAGAGTATGTTTTTTGCGTGCTGACCACAAATATTGTGGTTAATGCAAACATGATTCCTTGTAAAAGGTTGCAGTTTGGTGTTGTAACATCTTAACACCTATTTTATTGCCAGGAAAAGGGGAAAACCTATTCTCATATTTCTTTTGAGCCTAGTCTCAAAACGGTGTTGGATCAGAGGACGCCTGTTTATATCCATACTCTTTGTGGTACATTACAGTGACCAGGTTTTCCATAAAAATGTTTATTGAATAAGCACAATGTGTGGAATATGAGGTTATGGCCATACATTTTTGTCACATCACTTGTGTTTGATATATTGCTATTTCCAGCAGCTCGCTGGATAACAGTAAAAGCCAATTCACGTATTTTTTTTGTAATGGAAACTCTGCAATTCAGCTACTGCCACCTTCCCACGTGATATCAAGAATTGTGAGATGTATTGTGGTTCGAATGTCATTGTAAAAATCTATATGTTAAAAACTGTGATGACAAACTTCACAGCTATAATATGCTCTTCCTTGCCAATAACATGTTCAGTTGTAACATCCGCAGTCCCCTTGCATTCAGTATGATACTCAAAGAATGCGTAGTTTCCGTTGGAACCACTTGATAAGTGGGCTGTCCATTGAAGCTATCATCCATCATTAAAGGAATATAATTAGACAGCAGTTTGAACCGCATAGTTGAGTGTTGGAGAATGCCAACTGTAATGCCAAAATCAACCGAAAAAGGCTTGATTGATCTTCAACATATTCTTAGCTCTTTCGGTAAAGTCACGTTGAAGGGAAACAATAAAATAATAAAATATATATAAAACAATAAAAAATTCTCACAACGTTTCGACCATAACGCAAATGGGCATCATCTTCAACAGCTCCTAACAGCAGCGTTTGAAACAATCATAGCCGAGATGTTGGCGAACGCCTGGAACTCAGTCAAACCTCAATGTTGCATGTGCCGCCAACACCATAGTGGACATGTGGAGGTTCAGAGGGATGAAATACCATCAAATATTCATGTCACCTAGCATGTGTGTGTGTGTGTGTCTGTGTTTGTAGCCTCACTCCTTATTCTCTGACATGGGATGCTGTAGCCGATGAGAGTGGGCCGGTCGCTTTTTCTCAGCCAGCTTAAACACCTCCTCTGTCAGCCAGAGTTTCTGGGGAGGTCTGGACCATGTACCCAAAGCAGCCATCGCAACTGCATGAGCCACAGTCCTAAACCTCGCCCATTTCCCCTCGACATCAGGAGGAGTGGGGGACGATGCCAACCCCAGCCACAAGCGATGATTAAATTCTCGCTTGCAACTTTCATCAGCTAGCTGAGACCATGCCACTAAGGGTTTGAATGGGGTCCTGGGTGTACACTCACAGATGACAAGTCGATAGTCAGTGGGCAGATCAGCTGCACGGTATGTCCTGGTGTCAAGGACATGGGCTCGCATCCGCTAGTCCGTCACTATGTAGTCCAGCAGATGTTCTTGCTTGGACCCGGCATGCATCCATGATGTTGTGTGGATGCGCCAATGCCGGAACAGCGTGTTGGTAATTACAAGCCCATAGGCTGCAAAAAATCTAGCAACCTCCTGCCGTTGTTATTGAGCTGATCTTGCCCATGCCTTCCAATCACTCCAGACCAGGTGACAACATCATGACCAACTCGGGCATTGAAGTCACCCAACAAGATGACTCTATCCCGAGGGGCCACTTGAGCTAGCACCTGTGACAGGAGGTCATAGAAGGCATCTGACTCATTGGCCTTGCCTGCATCCCTCCACGGATGCTCGTCTTCGGTGGGGGCATAAGTAACCACGACCACCACTGCCCGCCTCTGGTTGATGGGAAAGCGAGCCCAAAGTAGCCTAGGGCTTGCAGCTTCCCACACATCACCGCCACGCTCCCACACCCCCTTCATTCTTTTGTTCAGAAGAAGAGCCACACCCTGTTGTTTAGCAGTCTGCTGCCCCGAGAAGAGGACTGTCCACCCCTCATGGTGGCAGGAGCCAGAGCCAGTCCACCGGACCTGCTGAATACCACAGAGATCCAGGCAGTACCGGTCCAGCTCCTGACAGAGGAGTGGCAGCCTCTCCTCCGCAGTGAGCATTCGAACATTCCACGTGGCCACCCGTAGTGGTTTTTTGTTGTTCTGTAGGAGCCCCGAGGGTAAGGATTCAGTTTCCTCGCTCCGCCAAATGGGGTTTGGCCAGGAGACGTCATAGACGCCTGTACCCCTGGGGCCTCCGGCACAAGCTTATTATTTTAATTTTTCATTCGTGGTTTAGTGGTAATTAATTGAAGGTGAAGGGGTCACCAGCCCCTTGCACCCATCCAGAGCCCGCATTTAGCCGCTGTGGTGTGTTACAAAACGCCATGAGGGGAAAGGCCAATTTAAATTGACCCTCTCCCATGGCACTGCCCACCTCAGCATTGCTGTCCGGCACCACAAGGAGGTAGGGGGTTGTTTACCGCAGCCTTCGCTCGGAGGTTCGGAGAGCCGTGAGGCGCTGCAAGGATGTGGAGCTGAGTGGACTTGCTGATGACTGGTACCAGCGGTGCCAAGATCGGCCTCTGTGCAGGAGGCTCGTGATGGACGCTACTGGGCAGTTGGAGGCAGTCGCCCTCCAACAACAACGGAGGGCGGAGGAGCGACGCTCACAACAACGAGCGGAGCGCCAGGTGGCTAAAGCACAGCAAGTTGGCACAGTAGGGGGCACAGGTGGTGCATTAGCCAGTCATCTCAGTCGACCCGTGGCATCTGGGTCTGCCCCGTCATTTACTGCCAGCGGGTGTTCGACACTTCACGTGGCCTCAAGGTGCACATCGCCTGGCACAAGCGTCATGGTGACGTCTCCGCCACTTAGTGGCAAATGGCGGTTGTTGTTGTTGTAGCCTCACTGCCAGAAATTGGTGAATGGCAGCCGTTGTTGTTGTTGTCTTTGTAAATATAGTGACCGAGCTCAACTGTTGTCTTAGATTCCTTTCTTACCTTTTCAGATACCATTTACAGTGCTTCTTCTTTAGGTTTAATATTGATCTGCAATTCATGTTGACCTGTGACCTTTTAATATACTGTATATCCGGTCAGCTCCCACTCACCTTAGCAAGAAATAAATCACGAGGTTTTTTTTCGCAGTGAACTGTGGTTACTCGGAAGCAGCTTGTGGTTGTTAGGTCACAGCTTCTTGAATTATACGAGGATGACGAGGATTATAGTTTTCATTACCAAAAAAAATGCAAAAAGCAGGATGAATTGTAATGGCTTGCAATACAGATAACGTAGCAGGCTTCCAGCAAGATATTTTTTCCCCTAAAAGTATTTGATGAACAAAAACAATTCAGGTACACAACACACATGAATTACAGTGCGATGGAAACATGTCTAAACCGCACGTTTCAATAAACAATTTGAACAAACTCTACAGCCCTGGTGTCTTCCTAAGCTCTGATACCCCTGTAAGAGAAGGGAAAAAATGTAGGAGGAGGGGTTGCGGAGAGGGGGGACAGTGCCTAAATGCCCCAAATGAATACTCTTAAGAATCAATGCCCACTGGAGGAGAGGGAGTGAATGGGTTACATGGTTGGTGGTAAGCTTCCTCCCTGCCCCTTAGTTTTGCACTTAGATGCTCTAGAGTGGCATTTATTTTTACAATTTTTGACAATTTATTGGCCCATTCCTGCAGTGTTGGTGGGGCGGGGGGGGGGGCTTCTGGCAATATCTTATCTATTTTTTTAAAAACATTTTAAACAAACTAATCAGCTCCAGTGTCTCCCCACTCAAAGTGCCCTGTTGATGACCGTGAGGTCAATGATAGAAATTCCATATTTCCGTGGCGGGGGGGGGGGTGCTGGTCTCTCCGGGAGAACAACAACCGGTGGCCTTTCGCAAACTGACACTCGTCGCACAGACCCTCGGGCAACGATGGCTCGAGTCGACCTCTGACCGGGATTTGACCTGGTGACCTTGAAACTGTGAGTCAAGTGCTCTGCTGCAGTGCCATGAGGCCAGATAAACATTCTGTCTGGTAGTTCCCTCCCACTCGGCCATGTGCCTTAACATGCTTTGTATGACACGTACGAGTCACATACGTGTTAAACAAAACAAAAAAAACCCTTCAAATCGTGGCACAAGGTGTTTGGGCAGCCGTCGTGATCTGCTGCCATTAAATTTGGTTACACTGAGCGTGCCTCTTTTTTTTTATAGACCGCTGCCACAGCCCCTGTAACGTGCAGTAGCATAAGGCTTTTGTATTTTTTTCGTTGTTGCTTTGACTCTGCGGTGTGCAGTCCGGCATATAGCTTGATACAGCGCGCAGTAAAACCCGCCTAAAGTTCGTGTCAACAGACGAGACCCGGGTGAATGAACAGTGGGACTAATTGTTGAATGTGCGCGGCAGAGTAACCCGCGCTTACGAACTTGTAAATGTTCGGCGCACACAGAATGTATTTAGCAGATGTGTTTTTTTTTTGTATACAGAAAGTCTGTTCTCTCTTGCGATTGAAGCAAGGGTGCGTGTTTTGTGCCCCCTTTACAACCCTCATTGGATAGTATTTTTGAAAAAGTATTTAATACACAAACAAGTCTAATGATGTGCAGCTACTCACGGCGTTTAACAACACAGAATAAATGTGCTTACATTGTGTGGGTTTTTTTTCATTTTCTTACCTACAAAATATATTGTTTTGGGAAAACTGCGTGATGATCCACATGCCGTGATAAATAACGAACAATGTAAGACTTCACGAAAGCATCACGGCACAAACTGATGCTTAAAATGATTCGAATATAATGTTTTTTTGGAGACAGCCACAGGCTTCACAGCAGGATGAGAATTCACAGCAGTGGGATAATTTGTTTTTTAGGCTGGCAAAGCGATTGCGTGTGGATCTTTTTGGCAGCAGATCAGATGGGGCAATTAAAAAAAAAGCAAAATATAAGCTTGCCGTAGCTTTTTTTTCGTGGTGACTGGGTCATTTGGGGGTTTCGGCATTAAGTTCTGGCCAGAAAATTGTTTTAGCAAAACAAACTATGGTAAGTTGACAGGCTTAGTTGGAGTATACCTACCTCTGGAGCAATACATCAACTCGACTTGGATTATATGTTTTGGCACTCGTGACTGTCCCAAAATAGTTGTGGTTTTGAGGTGTTAGTCCCAAGAAAGACGTTTCGCATAAATAAACAAACATCTCATGGGCAATAAATTACACTCATTCACTAACTTTGTTTCGTGTTTGGGTGCTAAGTATTCAATTTAGAGAAAAAAAGAATGCAAGTTTTGTTACAGCTTTTTTTTTCCCAAGGATATCATTATACCCCAGCGTGCAGCACTAGTATCCGAGGGACAGTTAGCTTGTTGTTTGAGCGTGTATTTTTTACTCTGTGGTTTTGTTTTGCTTTCTGATGATGTATGGGGAGCCAAATTTGCCACAGCAGAGCACACGTGTAAACCCTTAAGCTGCACTCTTTAAATTATATTTGGATCCCTCTGGGATGAATGAATTTATTCACTACCTTTACCTAAAATGACCAAAAGGTTGCTGCGGAGTTGAAGTTGTTCCAAGGAGACGGAGCTTTGTGAAAGACTGGAACTTTTTCTACTTTTTTTGTCTGCATAATTTTTTTTTTCCCCATGAAGAGAGATGCATCGGCAGTGGTTGCGGATTTCAATGCTTCGATATAACACGCATGTTTGGATTCCTTCATTAAGATAATTGTTTCGATTTAAAGCTTTCGTGACTGCAAGGATTCATCTTCTTTGGTTCTTTCGGTAAAGTCACGTAGAATGAGAATAAAATAATAAAATAAAATAACAATAAAATTCTCACGACGTTTCGGCCACAACACAAGTGGCCTTCTTCAGGTGAAAGGAACAGACCTGTCGGGACGACAGAGCTTCAATGAAGCTCCACAACAACAGAGGCATCAGTCGTCCCGACAGGTTTGTTCCTTTCACCTGAAGAAGGCCACTTGTGTTGTGGCCGAAACGTCGTGAGAATTTTATTGTGTTATTTTATTTTATTATTTTATCCTCATTCTACGTGACTTTACCGAAAGAACCAAAGACGAAGATAATTGTTATAATTTACAGCCACTGCTCGATGTAGGGCTCCCCATGCCATGTATGTCTCCGGGAATGTCCGACCATACTTCCCCAGGATAACCGTGGACTGGGAAAAGGGTGTTGGAGTTGAGGGGCAGGACTGGTTCAGATGGAATGCTATTGCCAATAAACTGCAACTTGAATCGCTACCAATGAGATCTTCTCTCAATACTGCTCTAGATGAGTTGTACACCCCTAGCTGCCACTGCTATTCATTGGCGTAAAATAAAATAAAATGTTTTTCTCCGGATGACGCTGCAAAGTATTATCTGTATTTTGATTTAGCGTGCTGATCTTAAAGGTGCATTGAAAAATTTGATACTCCGACTGATGCCTCTGTTGTTTTGGAGTAACTCATGCAGCCAGCTATGGCTCTAGGATTTGTAGTTACATGTTATTTATGTAGTTTATTGTAACAATTCGGTCACGGTCCCTGTGATCACTGTTACGTTGCAATTATGGCTTTATTCTTTTGGTGATTTGGAAAACTTTTTTTGGTTTGGACGTGTTTGTTTTGTTGTAGTACGGAGTTAGACTTATGGCCTTAATCTAAGTTTTCTTGTGGTTGTTGTTGTTGTTTGACTTGCATCCCACTGGGATTTTTTTGCACACAGCGTTGGTGTACGGTGCTTTTTTCAGGAATATTTTGCTGTTTCTTTTTTTCTTGGATTTTTTGTTTGTTATGGTTGCACCCGATTCAAGAGCCGAATGGCTCACAGGGCTGAAACTGAAAATGTCACTCAGCACTGATGTAAGCAGTGGCTCAGAATCAAACTTAGATCACCAGGTTCATAAGGCATTTTGTTGTCATACTTGGAATTTAACCTATGCTATTTGCATTTTTAAATATGAGCAAAAAAAATGTCATGCACACCAAGTTTCCTGAACAATTAAACATTGATTTCAGAGGGACACAATTGGAAAACACATGAGAGTGTGTATACCTAGGGCAGCAACTGAAGGCAGGCCATGATTAAAATGATTAAATAAAGAGGCATAGGAAAGTAACTTTGGACTGCTTTTGGAAATCGCTAATAAAAATCAGCACACCAATTTGGGTAAAGAAAAGTGTTTTAAATCAGTTTATATTACTGCCGCGGTGATGTTTGTAAACGTGGAAATTTTCATAGAAAATTTTACTCAAGTTGAAAAGTTTGCAAAGAAACGTGGAGAGATATATTCTTGAAAATAAAATAAGGCATGAAGACGAACGCTTGGGTAGAAAACAAGTTAGGGCGATTCACATTGCACCTCCGATTAGCATGGTTGGCTACGTACGGTGCGAAAGAAATTCAATATATGTACGTGCATTGCTTGTGAAGAAAGGTAAGTGGGCTTGGGCAGGTCACGTCACGACGAGAATCGATGGCTGCTGGTTGAGACTAAATACGGAGTGGCAACCAAAGGAGCAAAAATGCATGAACGATGGAATAAGGTGCAAGGCGAGATTGATTGTAAGGTTGTGAGAGATTGTGATGGGTTTGCGAGGCCTTCCCCCAGCAGTGGATAGATCATGACTGCCGCTGATGATGATTTGTTCCAACATAAAATTGCGTAATTGGTTATTTCACTGCAAATTCTAAAGCCTTATAATGTCATTACATTCGTAAATATTCCAACTGTTTCACTTAGAAAGACTTTAATTATATCAACACAGCAAATATCAGTAGACATTTTTGCAGGTTTTTTTTAAGTGGATAAAGGTAAATAGAATCAACGGAATTATTTCATCAACCACTTTACCCAATCGACCCTGTGAGCGTATTTAGTCAAAGCGCATGTGCTAGTGTGGATGAGTGATTGGTAGGGAGCTGGTGTAGGGAGAGATTGCATCGTTCATGAAGCTTTTCTTTGAATAAAAAGTGTGCATCTATCGCTGCAAAAATATTTCATTCGAGCGACATTCTGTGAGCTGACAATATCTGCCAACAGTGCAGTGCAGATTCACTCATTCAGCTATTTTGCTTGTATGCAAATGCGTGAGTGCGTAATGTGCACATTGTGCCATGAGCTAGAATGTTTGATGAGAATACAAGTCCCGTCGCTTGATTTTTCATAATTTTCCCATAGATGTGATAGCACATTCACTTTACGAAAAAAATAGATTTGAATTAACAAGAAATCTAAGACTGAGTCTGTGGACATTTTAAATGTGCCTTAAACCTGTTTATATGCTTCCGCTTATTAAACTTTTAGTTCATTTAGTAAATGATTCTTAAAATGTTATAATAAAAAAAATTTATTGAGTGTCTGCTCTTGCTGTTTCCTGTACAGCGTTTTTAGATCCTTCATGAAAACCCGCTATATAAATGTTATTATTTTTATTTAGGAAATTTACTTGTTTTGTTTATTTGCACAAATCCTCCCATTTTTTTCTGCTCTTCGTGCAATAATTACAAGTTATATCAAATCTGATTTATATTGATCGCCCAAAACACCAAGGTCTATCAATCTTTGTATTTCACATTGAGAACTGTTATATAGTTTCAAATGTGGCCTACGTGCCCATTGTGTTTATATGCAACGGTTTGCATGCTGCCCTACAAACACATTGCCCTGAGTTCGATTCCCACTCACATCAACCAACACGAGTGACGATTATCTGAACCGGTTTTGGGCCTTCCCTTGGTCGACTCAGCCTCAAATGAGGACCCCGGTGCGGTGTGGAGTAAACATCGCCACTTGGGGAGGCAAACGCGCCCGGTTGTGGTGCTGGCCACCCACACCCTCATTTGCCCGCGCCAGCCTTCATAAGTGCTCGCTAACAGTACTTGCTCAAAAAGACTGCTCAGGCTGTACGGGGGATCTCTGTCTTGTACGTACATATGCAATATCTCATGCACAACCACACGCAGCAAATCCATTAGAGGAGACATATGTGGCTGCGGGAGCATATAATTTATGAAGCAATGGAAGTTTTACACACACACACAATAATAATAATAATAAAAAAAGTGAGCTATAAACAAAGTTGACAGCCAGACCGCTTGCCGTTTAGCGTGCAAGACCTCCGTCCCGTCTCGTGCCGAGAGCCTGTTGCTCCCACCATCGTCACTGCTCTCACCACTGGGTGCACAACACCTCTCAGTCTGTGCCGGGCGGAGGGGGACGTAGAGACCTGTGAACAACAACCATTCATCAGTGGCTGGTGGTTTGTTTTTTGTTTTGGTTTTGGTTTTGGCTCTAATCTGCGATTAATCGAGGTGGAGTGAGGAAGGGCATTCGGCTGAATCATGATTTCACAACACGGGTCCCCACTAATGAGAGGGAGCGGTGTAAATGACTAATTTGTGGTGCTATTTCTCAGCTGATATTCCGAACTTGTTTATTGAGGTGTTGACATATTTATTTCGATGCTGCCGTTGTGTTATGGTCACCACACTGGACTTGCAGTCCAGGGGTGGCCAGTTTGATCTCACCGCAAGCCAGTTGGGACAATTGGAAGGTGTCTTAAATCCCTCTGCGTCTATCCTCTCAGCAGTACGAAGTGGCATACCTCGGTTAGTCGATCGACAGGTCAGTTAGTCGATAAGGGGAGTTAGTGGTGGGCCAAAGTGTGGGTACTCCCACCTCTTCTAAGTCATCGAGCCAGTATAGAAGAGGAGCTGAAAATGCCTGCTGGAAGTGTTAGGTAGAGCTTAATCTAAAGAGCTCTTTTAAACAGCTTGGCACGAGCAATCAATTTCATCGCTGCACTTTAACCTTTCATCCATTTGAATTGCACTCCACCTATAACATGATTTAAGCAATTCTGACCCAGTTGACAATTTGTGTAGGAAATTGTATTTCGTATTTTGAAATCAAATCGTGAATTTACAGAGCTAAACTCTGTTGTGGCTATATCGGTAAGAAAATACACGGTATTCCATGTAAAGAGTTAAATTACACAAATGTGGTTATTTCTTACATAATGCATTACATTGATGCATTCGTAGCACGTTCTCTGTTATCTAACGATGTACGGAAATTAATGTTGGCACAGGCATAGCTTGTGCAATGTGCGTCGTGAAAGCTACACAGTTGCCAGACAAATGGACAAGGTACACTATGTTTTGTTCCTACAGCTGGCCTTACCCATCCTCGCCGCAAAAAAATCACAGCACGCAAATTTCCCGGCGTAATTGCATCTGGTGCCGTGCGCGTGTCCTGTTTCAGCGCATTCGAGCAAATTCTGCTCGAGCTTTTGGCTACATTGGAGCTGTCCGCTGTAGCGCAGTGCCTGCGCGTGATGAGCTCACGTCACTCATTCTTTGGTGTTTGGCAGCACGTTGCCTGAAGGCCAAAACATCACCAGGCCGCTAACTACATACACCCGGCTTATAACCACAGCAACCGTGTTATTTGTTTATTGCGAGCGACGTGTCGGGAGAGTGTTTATAACAAGGTTGGAAAGGTCTAAAATGTTCATAGCGCTGTCTGCAGCACTATATCTGAATGATGTCCACTGCTGGGAGACGTTGCATGGTTACTCTGCTCGCGGGGAAGAGAGAGAGAGCTGAAATTAAATTAACTTCATTGATAATAATCCGATGGCAAATTAGAGACCTGATATCGATCGCAATGTGTACTGTAAGCACAATTGTGGCAGGCTTACTTTTTAAGGGTGTCTTCTGTTGGGCCTTGCTTCAGCGTTATGGAATCAACGTGTGTTATATATTGGAAGTGCAAATTGACATTAAGAAACAGCATTTTTGTAATCGATGGATGTAAAAAACGAGTCCATTATGAACACCATTCATAATCCCCGTAAATGTTTTATTATTTTTTTAAAATAATAAATCAATCCGTTGTAAATTAAAATAGAGTACTGGATATAAAACTTCCCACAGTGTGTCTGATTAACTTATATTACCCCCTGGTATAAACCATTGTCACGTTTCATATAAATTGTAATTGACAATTTTGCTTAATTTATTTCATGATGAATGAATGTACAAAAAAAATATTCATGAAAACCTTAATATTTCGGTATAAAAAGACAAAATCATTATTAACATACTGTGCTAATATATCGCTTCATCATTTAATCATTGTCTCTGCTCGAGTGATTATTATAATCATTGCCACTAATTTCAAAGTATAATTACACCTTCAAACCATCCATAATTTTTTTAACGTCATGATGTCCCTTTTTCATTCTCACTGATATTACTTAATCACAATTTGCATATATTTATTTGTTTATGCTTCGTGCATACTTTGTTAAGACATATTGTTTATGGGATATCGTGTTCATTTTTTTTCATCTTACTTTAGTGCTTGGCTGTTTTCTTTTCCACAAGTGTCACGTGTCAGTGAGTCTCAGGACAGTTTTTTGTCTTTTTTTTCAGTCGAGTGATGATTAGAATGTTTCTACTGAGATAGTACAGTTTAGTGTGGGACAAAATTAGAGTGCCCAGATATATGATGGAAGAACACTCAAACTCCACATTACATCTTGCGGTTACACAGGTCTAGGCACAATCAACCCTATTTTGCAAATCTATAGTTTGACAGAGATCTTCTTTTTGAAATCTTCATTTGCATGGAGGTATGTTGAACCTCTTTCTCACCATACATAGCCAACCGTGCTACTCGGAGGTGTGGGGGGAATGACCAACAAAACTAAAGACAAAAAGCAGTTATAAAGAAATTCGTTTTCAATCAAGATTTAAAAGTGCACGGCTCCCAGTATCTTCCTAAAGTCGGAAAGAAGAGCGTTCCAGAGGGAAGCGCATCTGAAAGCGCGCGATGCGGTGACCGTGTTTGTTCGATGGATAGCCAAAAGCCGCTGTTAGGATTACCAGATTTTGCGTGGTGATCTATGCTACTTTGCGACCTCATCCTATGCAGTCGTTGACTTTCCTCTTCATTCTGGATTCCACTACTGCTCCCGTTTTCCTTTTCCACAAAAGTCAATGTAATGTCTGTGATCAATGTGTTCCACGTTCTGTTTCAGTCTTATTATTACGACCGCATGCGCCTGTGCACGCTTCTTTGCACGCTATTCGGTTCTTGTTTCAATGTTTTGTCAATGCCCATGATTCCGATGCATACGCCATAGAAGGCATCTTACACTGACCAAGGTGCATCCATCCATCGGTGTCGCCTCTGGCTTCGACGGGCAACACGGTCAGTGTGCAATGCCAGCACTTCCGCTGGGCACACGCTCTCGCGATGTTTCCCTTGCCGAGCTGGGTCCACGCTTCGATGTTGTCATTCCACTACCACCACGTCCGTCTTTGTCTTCCATTTGCCCTTCGATTTTCCCCAAGGACCAGGTGCAGCAATCGGGTTCCTTGTTAGCTCAGCGCCGCTTGTACTCAGTAGTCCACATTCCTCTGTCTTTGGCTTCCCATTACTTTTAAAGAAACGATCTGATGGAATGTTACCAACGTGTACTTTGTGGTTGCTTTTATTTGGACATCATAGACGTGTTTCTATTGTGCAGCGATTGCTGCATTGTGCAACTTCTTATTGAATGAGTGTGGTCAAGGACGGTCCGTATAAATCAGCAGCACGGTCGCCCAACGAGACCCAACTCTCTGTGCACTATAAAAAGAGAAAGCACTTGATATTTATCACATCCGAAGACGTGTGTTGTGCCGTGGTATAGAAATGTTTTCGCCGCCGACGTAACATCAGGTAAGTCGATAAACGGTGAACTAACTGAATGAATGAACAAAAACCTTATATCTCCCATTGATTTTTTGCCGAAAGGCTGCGGTTGGAAGGCAACTGAGTGTTTTCACATTTACCATTGGCTCGTTCGAATTGTGACTACCCCAGGGCTCCCTCCGGGTTCCTTAACATCGGGCCACATTCGCTGGTCTTAGTCTGCGCGATTCTTTCGGCGATGTCCCCAAGTGCTCACCGCTTGCTCAAAGGGCACGGCGGTACTCGACGGTGCAAGCGGTGCAAGCAGTGCACAAATGGTGTCATCATCGTGCTGATAAGTGACTACGTAAATGGGGGGGGGGGGGAAATATTTGCTTTTGGATGTAATTTCGTCATCTACAAATTACAGAACACCTTGGTGGGAGGAGGGGGGTGGGGGAGGAGATACTGCAAAATATATTCTGATTGTAATTCGATGTCCAATTGTGATTGTGGATGTAGGCGTGAAGGGGGAGCGTGGAGAGGTAAACTGCATTTTTTGCGGGTTGGCCAATGCAAAATTCGGAGGTTCCACTTCGCCTCCCGGCCTCCCACAGGAGAGAGATGGGGCACTGGAAAATAATGATTTTTTTTTTTTCCGAGGCCTCTACCCGGCCCCGTGGGAGCCGTGTCAAGTCACAGCTTCCCCTCGCCCCGGCTGTTGTGTGGTGCCGAGTCAGGTTATTATTTCTCAATAGATTCCTGAGCCGTCGCTGTGTGTGCGTGGTTTATAATATGATTTCGTTTCCGTGCAGTTTTTTTTTATTCCTCTTCCCACCCCCCAACCGGAAGCTTGCTTGCTCATACAGCATGACTAATGCCATTTGTTACGCGGGTTCTACAGCAGCTTGTGTCAAGGCTGTGACTGGACATGTATGCGTGCAGATGTGCTAATCTTATTGAACAATGCTGAATAATAACAGTATATGTTGATGTCAGTTGCTGTCATTTGAATACATCAAATAAATGTAGCTGTGTGTGTTAGAATTGTAATTGGGCACGTATAAGACTCGGTTCAAAATGAGCTGGAGCCTATTCTTTGGTTCTTTCGGTAAAGTCACGTAGATAGGTTCAAAGAAAATAAAAAAATATAACAAAAAACTACGACGTTTCGATCACAACACAAGCAATCGTCATCAGTAGATTTTTTTTCTTTGAACCTATCTACGAGACTTTACCGAAAGACCCAATAATATGAATGCCGATGCAGCAGCAATGCCAATGCAGCAAAGGTCCATCAGGAAATCCCTGCACCCCGCTCCACACACCACACTGCTGACAGTGGAGGTTGATTGACAAGAAAACACAAGCCAAATCATGGACCCAAAGTGGTTGATGATATCTTTCCAATGATTGCTAAGTCTATAACCTTTCTCTCGGTTGAAATTGTGTCTGTGTCTGTACATATGGATGGTTTCATGAACGAATTGTTGTTGATAGCCAATAGGCTTGCAAAGTACCATCTTCTTAGAGAAATCAATTTCGTGTGAGCCAGCCGCATTAAAATAATTATCAGCCACGGCAGAAGTATTGGTCTTACCGTGTTTCAAATATGCCTTATGTTCACGAACACGGTCAGAGACATGTCGCTTAGTTTCCCCAATTCAACTGCTGCCTCAGATACAGCTTAGTTTGTAGACGCCGGGATATTGCATTTCAGGAATCTTGTCCTTCACAGATGGGATCAGATCACGAATTTTATCTACTGTGGTAAATCGGACCTGGATCTTGTGTTTGTTCATGATTTTGTAAATATTTTTGGTTACCTCTGCTATGTATGGCAAGGTGATGGTTTTGATTGGATCCTCAGATGGCTCCTTCCTCACAGTTGGGGTGATGGCTTTGCGGATTGTGTAGTCGGAATATCCATTCGCCTTGAGAGCTTGGTGCACGTGTTTGAGTTCACCGGTTAGGTGTTCATGGTCGGAGATACATTGAGCTCTATGGTGTAGCGTTTTGATGAGGGAATTCTTCTGGGATGGATGGTGGTGGGAATCAGGTTTTAGGTAGGCGTCAGTATGGGTTACTTTCTTGTAGAAAGAATGGCTCATTGAGCCATCTGGTCTCTTTTTGATTAGGACATCCAAGAAAGGTAGCATGCCATCCTTTTCCACCTCCATGGTGAATTTTATGGCTGGGTGTATGGAATTTACGTGATTGAGGAATTGGTTTAGAGCCGGGCGGCCATGTGGCCAGATGACGAATGTGTCATACATGTGCCTCTCCCATAAGGACGGGCGTTGGACGGATGCCTGAATGGCATCCGTCCATGCTGCTGGTGCTACTGATACACTTGGGCTACGCTCATCTCCAAACCTTATAAACAGTTTGCCTTTAGAGGCTAACCCCTTTTCCTGATGATGGCCGCTTGTGTTGCGATCGAAACGTCGTGGTTTTTATTCACTTTATTATTATTTTTTTCTATCTACGTGACTTTACCAAAAGAACCAAAGAATATGAATTCCTGCAGTCACGAAAGTTTTAAGTCAAAATTTGAGCCGGAGCCAATTTGGCAAAACTAATGGCACCCCTTCCAGCTAGTTACATTGTTCTACTTTTTGAAAGAAAATACTTCAGACGGTTTAATTTTTAGTCACCCATATTTAGATGTCTTTAAAATATATTTTGTGAAGGTAAGGAAAATGTAAAGGTGCAGCCATGCAACTGCTTGCTTATGCCACTGCTGGCGGAATAGCCCCCAATGTAGGAAGATGTAGAGAACCCTTCCAGAGGCTAATTTGGCCTACTCGTCCAAGGTGACCAGGCACCTTTGAAGAGGTGGTAATACCAACATTTTACCCAACCGCACGCAATCTGCCGGTCAACTGAGGCGAACCCATATATTGCTGCTAACAACAATAATAATTTACAATTATAAGGCGCAATTCATAGACAGAGGCGGGGCGGCGAGGATGATAATAAAAACAAACTTGTAACATTATTTCCAGTGCCATGCTGGGAGATCACATGGGCCACCTTTGCATTGCAAGTCCAGAATGCTAACTAACCGCTACAGCATGGAAGCATCCCTCTTCAACAATATGACAGCTTTCCGTCAATCTACTGCTGGATGGAAGCCTCCGCACAATGTCAGTGGTGGAGGTTGACCATGCTTCACCACACTGGTCAGTGACGGTTTGGTGAAGTAAGGCAGGGGAAGGACCCAGGACTTGTTCAGATGTCACTCGCCACAGATGTGAGCTGTGTCTGGGAGTTGAACTCGGCTCACGGGGCTCGTAGTGCAAAGGTGCTAACGATCGCAACACTTTACCACCAGTGCACCTCAACGTATTGCGACGGGAATCAACGGATCCGGTTTGTGTTAATCATTTTGTGTTGGCGTGCATATTCATTCATGAATCGTGAACCTCCGGAAAACCTGAGAAAATATATAAAACTTGACGTGTGCAATATTATTCGAAACCACTAATAGTAACATTAAAATAGAGTAATGTATTATTTTAGGAGAATGTTGCTGTGCCTGCAAATGGGTGGATTTATAATATTCGTGACATTTTTTTCGGGGGAAAAGAATTAACCCTGACGTGTATTCCATACAAATGTAATTCCTTTTTTTTTTTTTTACAAAATCTTACCGCTTTGTGCGCGCAATGTGGATGCATATGCTCAACAGTTTTTCATCCATGGCACCTCATGACTGTGGTGGCGAATGTGTTCCTTTCTCATTTGCTCAATTAAAACGTACAATACGGTAGAGCTAATGCCATTCTACGTAACGCAGGTGGCACGTCACACGCCCCTTTCCTCAGGATACTGAAGAGATTGTGATGCACAGTACACTCAAGGACAATTGTTCGCCACTTTCGTTTTGCCTTTCAAATAGGTTTTTTTGAGATTTTTTTTTACGTTTCCTGTGAGTTGGAAGAACACACGTAGCCAAGCGAGGAAAAGAAAATCAATATCTTTCAATTTCTCAGAGGGAAGCAGTTACACAATCATCTCTTCTCGTAACAAAAAAATATAAGAATGTTCGTATTCTTGGGTCTTTCGGTAAAGTCACGTAGATAGGTGGATAGGTACCTATCTACCTATCTACGTCACGAAAGCTTTAAGTCAAGATTTAATAATTTTCCTCTCGATATACGAGGGAACATTCTCAAATCATTTTATTAACCTGTGCTGCAGAATGCAGACCGCAGTCCAAGCAATGTAGACATGGCTGAGACTTTTATTTACAGGCGTTTGTAAAAGGGTTAATCCCCAGCTCGCAATCTCTCGATGGAAGAGAGGTTGAAGTTAAAAAAAACGTATCAGCTACACAATAGTGTAGCCGAGGACGCACGTGTTGGTAGTTGGGTTGCGGTGTCATGAGATCAGCTACACAATAGTGTAGCCGAGGACGCACGTGTTGGTAGTTGGGTCGTGGTGTCATGAGATGCGCTACACAATGGTGTACCCGAGGACGCACGTGTTGGTAGTTGGGTCGTGGTGTCATGAGATGAGCTACACAATGGTGTAGCCGAGGACGCACGTGTTGGTAGTTGGGTCGTGGTGTCATGAGATGTGCTACACAATGGTGTAGCCGAGGACGCACGTGTTGGTAGGTGGGTCGTGGTGTCATGAGATGCGCTACACAATGGTGTAGCCGAGGACGCACGTGTTGGTAGTTGGGTCGTGGTGTCATGAGATGCGCTACACAATGGTGTAGCCGAGGACGCACGTGTTGGGAGTTGGGTCGTGGTGTCATGAGATGCGCTACACAATGGTGTAGCCGAGGACGCACGTGTTGGTAGTTGGGTCGTGGTGTCATGAGATGAGTTGCCTGGGCGCACAGCAGAGGCTGTGGCGGAGCAACGCGAGTGCTATGATTCAGGAAGGAATTCATTTCAGCCTCTCCGCTTTAAATGTAGCGGCGGCTGCGGCGGCGGTGGGGGCAGGGCGGTTGTGTGGTTGATGGCGTGAGGAGCGTAGAGAATTAAAGCACGAACAACGGCAAGTGAGGCGCGCAGAACATGGGTGTCAGCTCGGCGTGTACGGACACGGCAGCCGCTGTGGCTCATTGCTCGAAGGGACAGAAGGTCAGTGCAGACAGGTTCTTGCAGCCAATGGGTTCTCGCCATCCGCACCGTACCATGGGTTCTCGCCATCCGCACCGTACCCGGCACTGCGATGGGGCGCAGACCGTTTTTGATAAATTGCATTCTCTGCATTGCTGTAACTCGCCTACGTGTTTGATCTATTTCGAGATGAAGCTAAAATCGCTGCGTGTATACCACGAATATTACGGTATTTATTTCATTCTTCCAGAGGCGTTTGCACATGGAGGAAAATTTGTGAACAATTCTAATATTTCAGGGAAACATATCTTCTAAATTTTTGTGGATGTGATATCAATTTGTGCTCTTTCCCTATGAATGTTGCACGATGCAATTGAGACGCAAGTCAATGTGATGGCACGGAAGGCAGATGATTATTTTTGAATGCTTTCGCTGCATGCTGTCTGCATTCATTTGCCATTTATCTCTCAGCTTTGCGAGCGACAAACATTATTTGTACACCAGTGTGTGCTGGTGTGTTTGTCCGTGTGCACGTTTTGCAAACACGCTTTGAAATGGTGTTACTAATCATATTTGCCACCACAGAATAGAGCATTACATTTTGTTTGTGTTTTGCATCTCTGTGTGTATTATTTTCATATGAATTAGAGTTGATGTCATATTTTGTTAGTGGTCCTTTACCTGTTCACCAGAGATGCTAGAATTTACTGAATTATCTCAGATGTTCTGATATAAATATTGACAGACGTTTGAAATAAATAAGGGCGCACGCGAACAGTTGTGCTTTGGTAATTTATTTTGCTATTGATTTAAGCTCATATAAACCTTAATATATATGATGTCTGATAATTGTCTTCTTTTTACAATGAAAATTACAACCTGTTTAACCATATGGTCCAGCATAATATCTGTAATGCCCTCCAGACGGTCGGGTTTCTGGAGAGATCTGCCTGAAAATTCCTCCACCAAATTTTTAAATAGTGACGTCCATTTAATAATTTTGCTGATCTCAGCAAGAAACGGTGTTCGTAAAATTAGCTAGCTCCTGACCTACACTCAGGATATTAACTTTCTTCTCTTTGCCTGTCATTTGCTTTGCCCTCTATTTGGGTATGGTGAAGTGCAACTTGCATGGAACCAGCCTGTGGTCACTTCCGGTGCTGGTTGTATTTTTTTTTATATAAGCCTCTGACAATCATGGCTGTCTTCATGTGTCAGCACAACTGAGTCCAGTAGTAGATACGTCCTGGCGGGATACAGGGCAATGTCGGTTGAACTTCCAGGTATTCCTTAAATGTGATCTTGATATATCTGTTGGTTTTATATCCAGCAACGTTACTATATTTATAATTACATGCTTTGCCCATTCTGGTAGTACAGTGAGATATCAAATGTGAAGATGCACATCATCAATATCATCAGCCTTGATAAGTCCACTGCTGGATGAAGACCTCCTGCGATGTAATAACCCACCTCACACCTGCACACGAGCTCATGTCACAGCTCCATCTCCTCGTATGACTCAGACACATCGTATTCCTTGGATGCCAATCCGTCAATATTATTGACCATTGGCCATCGTACCTTCTCGTGCCCAAGCGCACTCACTTCTCTCAAACGTGTTAACTGTTCAATTTACATTCGCATTTTAACACAATGTCATCCATAATACCTTCGCATGTTCTCCAATCTATTTGATTTGTTGTTCTGTCTCTCAGTGTAGAGACAGAATTAAGCGTGCATCTCTCCGTGCTTCTTTGAACACATTTTAGCTTTTTTTTCGCTCCGATTTTCAACCAAGTTAGGATATATTAAATTTGTTTTGCTTGTTTTATTTTGTTGGGATTATTTAGATTGTTGAAGTACGACGAGCATGGAACCAGCCTGATCACTTCCGGTGTTGGTTTGTTTTATAATTCTCCAGATTGAAAACTCATTTCTTTTAGAGCTGCTTTTTGTGTTTAGTTTGTTGTCCTTCCCCCGCACCTCCGATTCGCACAGTTGGCTACGTACGGTGAGAAGTTCAACACCACATACATTGACAAGTGAATGTCAACTCAAGAAGATCAGAGTAAATGTAATTCATCTTGAAATAGCATACAGTAGTTGATAATGGCTGAAATGTGTTTACGGTTCAAGATTGTCATTCCCAAGCACGTGGTATACTTGTCAGCTCCATGGCAATGCCAGCCACATTCAAGCTAATTTGTGCCGCTGATGTAACGTCAATGAGGGTCAGATCCTATCAGTTGAAAATCCGTTGGTTGTTTTTTTTCTTTCTTCTTCTTCAAGGAAGGATATTAGTGCTATTTCGGTTAATGCTGTCATTTAAACTCGCAGTGGTAAAACGGAAACTGCGCTTCATTACCAACACAAATAGCTGGCGGCTCGCATGCCCCGGTGTGCTGTGCGCATTAGGCGTGAGTCGCGGTGACATCGACATTAACCCTGCCGGAAGGTCACGCGTGATGTTAAGATTGTAAATTTGAAGAATGAGCTGCATGCAGAGGAACGCTTTCGCTCGTCTAGAACGTGCGCCGTGCCGGACGTGAATCAGGTCGTTTTATTTTCCGGCCTTTTTTTTATCTGAAAGATGGACAGTGTTTTGTCGTACATATTCAGGAAAAAATGAGATTTTATGTGAACACCTCTGAGAAACGTAGGTCAGATTTACTGCGGCAGTTAGTTTAAAACCATTAAATGTGTATGAGTGACAAATCGAGTTTTATTTTTTTTTATCATGGTACAACATGAAAATGATGATATAGACATGAAATCAATGCTCTTTGGTTCTATTCGGTAAAGTCACGTAGGTAAAAAATAAACAAAAATCACGACGTTTCGGCCTCAACACAAGTGGCCTTCATCAAGTGGCCTTCATCAGGTGAAGGAGGACAGGTTGGTCCCTTCACCTGATGAAGGCCACTCGTGTTGTGGCCGAAACGTCGTGATTTTTGTTTATTTTTTACCTACGTGACTTTACCGAATAGAACCAAAGAGTATGGATCCTTGCAGTCACGAAAGCTTCAAATCGAGAATGAAATCAATGTTTCATTATTTTTCATATTTTTATTTAGATTCCCATTCATTAGTCATTCACACGCTGACTTTGTTGCGTCTGATATGCCCGGCATTTTAATATGCATGCTTAATGTATAAGACAGTGACTCAGCTGATGATTCATACTATCAAAGTACACATGTGACACATTTGTTGTTTTCGAAATTTAAAGTAGTTGAGCGCGTATGCTTTCGCGACCAATATGATCCATTATAGAGGTTTTCTTTGGGTTTGATTGCGTCAATTGAAATGTGTCGTTAAACCCGTCACCACCCGACACAGCCAAATAGTAAGGTTTGTCCTGTAAACAAAATATGCTGTAACGAATTGGCATATTTTGTTTAGTGACAAACCTTACTTACTAGCTGTGTCGTGTGGTGACGGGTTTAACCCAAAAAATCTCTGTTATGGATATAATTTAAGTAACCATATTTTTACTCTTTGTGTTTTCGTTTTTGTTTTAAGGTTTTATCAGTGCACTGCTCTTTTTATAGTATCACAGTTATGACCTCTGCATTGCTACAATAAATGTCCATGTCTACTTGAATTAAATGCAAATCTTTAGAATAAATGGTCGTCCTCCAACCGCTAGTCACCTATGCAGACAAACCCTTTATATATAACGATTAATATGTATGTTTATCACGTGATTAATATGTCAGCGCATATGTAATGAGCAAGGGAAGGTGCTCTAAGCCATGGAACCCAGTGGTAACATAAATAGACCATGAACTGTTAATAGCCGATGCTGTCCACATAAGACTAACACGTAACAAATGCATATTTTGGCCACTCATATTGTAGTGCCACTAACAATTTGTTCAAGTGCCCGTCTGAGTGTGTCTATACACAGGCTGCCTCTGCATTGTGTGAGTGTCTGCGTGTGGCTATACGGAGCGTGCATGTAAACGGGGAGTATGGGCATTGTGGTTTGTGCGTTGCCATCCACAGCACCGGTAGCAATTGCTATCAGAATTTGACCTGAACCTCTGTTAGCTAGAATCAGCCTAAAATTGTTATGATAAGCTTGTGCACTGGAGACACAAAAGCCAGCCCAGGCATGGTGATGACCACACCACACCCTGGCGTGCGTGCTTGCCGGCTTATCTTACGTGCGTCCTTATGAATGTGTGACCATGTGAACACGTGTGTGTGCGTGTATGTGCGTGTTTGTTTGTTTTTTCGGAGGCTGACCTCCAACGACAGCCTGAGGCACAGTGATGGATACATCGGGAAGCACACGTACAGAGCAAGCAAACTCAATGCAGGGCCCATCCTTCGTAGACACCATTTACCGGAGTCTACAAACCCAAAATAAATGTGTCTGTCCCGTGATTTTCCATAAGAGGGCTTCGCAACCAATTGCAGGAATAACAAAGCATCAAGTCTTGCTTGGACACTGCTACCCAGTGAGTGGCGGCGACGTCACCACCATCACTCGCTGGGGGAATCGCTGCTGCTCATGCTGCTGCTGCTGGTGGTTTTGTGATCATCTCAGTCTGCTTTGTGTGTGCCCACAGGTTTGAGGGGGGCCTGGCGAGATTGACCCAGCGGCTGAACCACAAGGAGCGGCGGCAGAGCCAGGGAAATGTGCTGAGTGACCGCCTCGCGTTGCCGGAGGTTAATCGCCAGAGATCTGTCAGCTTTGACTGGTGAGGCTTGCCTCCCCGGGCTCAAACCCTTCACGTCTCACGCTTTCATCTCCGCTGCCAGCAATGCGTGCCGTCTATCGGTACAGCAGTCCTACAAACGGTTACAGCGTTTACTATATTTATATTTTTTTACGTTGTATTTCTTTCGAAGTTGAGCTGGGGTGGATTGTTGTTTGCGCACCTGCGATCAAGCAAATGTAGATGTGGGGTTGGAGTTGTGTTCATAGCGCGCTAAACACCTACGGCACAGCATCGGTGTGTCTTTAGATGGCAGTGTAACAAGTGGGTTGTCAGAAGTGATGTACTGTGACCGATGTTCCCTGATCTTCTCTCTTATTTGTGAGTTTTCTCTGGGCATTCTGGAAGCCTAGAAATTATTTCCTGCGTAATGTATGAACGTACAGGACAGTATTACATGCAGCCTTGCACTAACCCATTGCACTGGGTCTTGTCATAGCTCCGGTCTAACTGTATGTATGTTAAACTTCTTTCGCACCATACGTAGCCAACCATGCTTATCAGAGGTGCGGGGGAAGGACAACGAACTAAGCACAAAAAGCAGTTCTTAAAGAAATTAGTTTTCAATCTAGATTTAGAAGTGCATAGCTTCAGTGGCTTCCGAAAAATCTCACCCTCATTAACATAGTGCTCACAACACTATATAATGATAAAACCAAGATAAATGCTTGTGGCAATTCGAATAATAATGTCTTTGTTTTTTTCTTTGGTTCTTTCGGTAAAGTCACGTAGAATGAGAATAAAATAATAAATTAATAAAATTAAATGACACAATAAAATTCTCACGACGTTTCGGCCACAACACAAGTGGCCTTCATCAGGTGAAGGGACGAGACTGTCTGGAGACAGTCTCTCTTCTAATTCTACGTGACTTTACCGAAAGAACCAAAGAAGATGAATCCTTGCAGTCATGAAAGCTTTAAATCGAAATGTAAATGTCTTTGTTATTTAGAGACTCTGATCTTAACAACTTGTGATATGGCACTTTAGAGAATGACGACCCTATCTTCGCTGATCTCACAGAACCAGTGGCTCTTGAGTAACCAAAATGTCATGAATTTAAACAACGTTGTGGTCATAATGAAACTGCTGTGGTGATTGGCCAATTCCTTTCGAGATGCATACTATAAGCAGCATCCGCAGCCGTCCCTGTTGGTGAATTCTCACTAAGTGGAGAGTTAAACCACAAAACCCACATCTGCTACATTGGGCGGTAGAATGGAAAGTGAGCAAGAAAGAAACCACCGTTATTTAATATTTGGTGCCGGGCACTCATTTGTAACGTTCTGACCTACCCCTACTGGATATTTGTGAAAAAGAGCTTTATAGCTCAACGGATACCTCCAGTATAGATATTCTGATTCAGATTTTGTGGGATGGTTCCATGTGTTTATCCGATACGTAACACCATGTGTTCCATCAGCATTGTTACGGCATTCAGATTGCTTCTGAGGATTGCCATCCACTGCGAAGTGTGTCTCATAATTGTTTAATGAACACGTGTGAGAGAGTGCGAAGCAATCCTTCGAGGGATTTACATGACCCCTTCAAACTGGCACTGCTCGGGAAATTGCAGGTGATCATTTGTGCAGACAGTAACATGCTTAATTAAGCAATTTAGCGGTAAAGTAATGAGCACACTTTACATTGCAAATCACATATTTATCCCGATGTGTAGAAGCTGTTGTGGCCATCTCAAGCTTGTTCAACGTTATCCTTGCCCTATTCTAAGTGCATATCTATGTTAATCAGGTTGCTCAAGACTGCATATTCAGACACAACGTTTGAGCGATTGTGTGTATGCACTCGCTGGAGCACGAAGTTACTAAACTACATTATATTATTTGTGCATGTGACACCTACACACAGATATGTACTTTATCTACATCAAGGGCCTGTCACCAAATTATCCGGAATGTCTCCGATCTTGTCAGATCTCGGAAGCTGAGCAGGCTTTGAGCCTGCAAAGTGCTCGGATAGGAGACCACACGCGCACAAAACCAGGTTGCCCATAGGATTGTGGGGCTGCGTGATAGGCAAGAGATGGCAGCTAATAAAATCCCCACTCTACTATACTGTTAGGCTTCCGAGTCTAAGCTTCGCTCCTTCATCAACCTGCCACTGGACCAGCGTGGGTGAACGATAGTCCAATAACCCCCAGTCGTGGATTAGCAAAAGGGGTGACACCTACACACATAAATTATGAGCTAACCCTCCTGTAGTCTTCATCAATGGATCCTGGTAACTGCGGCTGATTGTCGTTGTGACACTTTGGCCATGCGCGAAGTTATTTCAGCGCCGCGTTTGTACCGAGCCGGATATGGGTTTTTTTTTTATCGCGCTGACAAATAATATTTGGTATGCTCTTTTTAATGTGCGACACATGCACTACGTAATTTTGTAAATGATAATAGCGGGTGGACAGCTGCCACCTCTTTGTGTACGCAGCATAGATAATCCTCCGCTGATATGCACACGCACAGAAGCACAATGATATGTCGTGTAGGCAAACATTATAATGAAATAAATGCACCCGTAGCATATGCGCGTGCATACACGCACACACACACACGACAGCCACGGCCCGTTTCTCCCTCGTATACCTTTATCTGATGCTAACAGCGGAAATAAATGCAGAGCGTGCAACAGAGATCTCACACCCAGCCAGGGAAAGGACAAAAAAAAACCGCTTGTAAATGCAGCAACATGGCCAAGTCTCATATTAATACCGCAGCTGGCTGACTGCACGCACACACGCACACAAGAGTTCCTCCATCAGTGGCAGGTATCGCAGATGACAGGGGGGAGGTGGGTGTAAAGGGATGGGGGAGGGCTTGTTGGTAGGTGCCAGGCAATGCCAGAATTCAGAACGGCTTGGAGTGGACATGGGGAGTTAGGAACTGACGCCATTGAATTGCTGCCAGCCTTCCTCCTTATCCTCCTTCACTGCACAGAAATGCGTTGTGCTCGAAGACTTTGCAGCAACAACACCACCACCACCAACAACAACAAAAAAAACGCCGCAGCTGTCCTCCAGACTGATGACTGTTTGGATGGTTTCCCACAGGACGTGACATTCGTGCTGCTGCAGTAAATCTGCTTCTTTCAATGGATGATTGCTCTATAGACTTGCCAGCGAGTCCACGCTGGTTATCTTTACATGCGCCCTTCAATAAGGAAAGAGTGGTAGTTTGCCTGTGTGTGTGTTTGTGCACGCACCGTACAAAATTACATTTCTGTGACGCCTGTTAATGAGGCGTATAATAATAATCAAAAAAATATACCAGCACATAGCGACACAATGTTCCATTAACAACTTTAAATTACACTCACCGAAATGTTATTTTTTTTAGTTTTCAGTTTTGACGCATCAATGCATAATCTTTTAAATAATAAAAAAACGAAGCGGTTTCAGCAGCATAATATATATTTTTTCCACGTACAATACAGCCGCTTAAATATTGCACAGTGGGATAGATGCATGCCAGTGTGAATGATATGGACTTCATTAAATTCACCGCTGAATGACGCATTGTGGGCTGACCTAAATTCGCCATCGCCTTGTCCACGGCATCGATTCAAATAAAAGATAGCAAACACATCAAACGCCAATGTAGGCGGTTTGTCGCCGACAATATTCGCGCTTGCACAAAACAGCTGTCCCCAAAAAATACTGCTCTTGACGGCGGCTCCTGCGAGTCACGTGTAAATGAGTTTGCGTGCAGTGACGCGCGCGAAGGGACGTGACGGACGTCACAGCCATCGACGGCCCACGTCGTTCGACTCAAATGACGCGCATAGCCTGAACATGACTCATTTCTCACAATTATCACAAGTTCACATTTACTTTATGTCCCACCCCCTTCCACCTACCCCCCCCCTCCCCACCCAAAGAAAAAGATTCCCCCCCTATAGCCTGTAACAGACTGTTGGGGGCAAGTGCTGTTAGCGAGCACCTATGAAGGCCTGTACGGCACACGAGGGGGTGGGTGGCCAGCACCACGCCCGGCCGCCTTTGTCTCCCCAGTGGCGATGTTTACACACCGCACCAGGTACTCGTTTTGAGGTTGAGCCGAACGAGCGGATGCCCAGTTCAAATAATCGCTATCACTGGTGTTGGCCGTGAGCGGGAATCAAACGCGGATCGCCGTGTTCGTAGCGCAACGCGCTAATCGTTAAGCAGTAGTGACCACTCCCAACCCCCCCCCCCCCTTTAGCCACACTAACCATTCTTTAAGAACGGAAGAGCGGCTTCTGTTTGTGTTTCGGTGACAAACGTATCGCATTGGGCCTCCCAATCGCATACTTCGTACAGCATGCTCTCCTACAAAACTATCCTAACCACCAGATGAGCCCACCATCTGGACCGCAGGTTGCGTGGTCCCACGCTATCAGCTGCGTGTGTTGGTCATCATCTGGTGTGCCGAGTGCACATGGTGACAACGCATTTTTTTTTTATGGGTTTATGTAAGTGGGCAGTAGCTGGGTTGCAAAGGCTGGGCAAGCGAATCAAAGCCTCAGAAGCTGGAAAGTTTCTGGCCCGCATTCTTCTTCCCAATCTGTTTGGTTCTGTTCTTCGCGTGTCGCATGGTTTATAGACGCATGGACTGGCCACGGCATTCCGAGTAACTGATTCAATAAAAACATTGCACGCACGCCTGTTTAAAACGGGCTCGGGAGATTTCGAATTGGGTAGCCACCCATGACGGCATCAGAAGTACAATTGTTGCCAAACTTCAGCGTCAACTGGAATGGATAAGCGGGTAAAATATTCCTCGAGTAAATAATGTATGCATGCTGGTCCATTCAACTGGCGGATATAACGCTGACAGCGATTATGTTTTATATAAATGATGACCACACAGTGCTCTGGGTTAAGGTTATCATAATGAGGTGACATGAATGAACCGGAACGGAAATCGTGCACACCGTCGCGGGCTGAAGGTCGTGGCAGAGTTCATTACATGCCGTGGATTGTGCAGTATTTTCTCTTGTTTGTTCGTAGCATCTATTATTTTTCGCGTGAACGTTGTCATCTGTGTTTATACATAAATATAAATCGTTTATTCACACGCTCACACTCAAGTGAGTCAGAGCAGCCGACACTACGGCTGCGTACCACGTTTCAGAAATCAATGATAATTTGTTTTAAATATATATACAGGGGAAAAGTAGTAAGAAGGGCTACAACACATTTCTAAAGATGGGAAAGGTGGGGGGGTAGATATTGCTGTTTATACAATAAAATACAAACATCAATGGGGGTTTGTAAAACTTTTTCAGGAACAATGTGAAACTGCCGCAAAACTTGACAATTGAGCAAGCAATATTTGTGGCGTTGTACGCACCTGTTAATATCAAACCCACATCCTTCAGGTTTGGAACCATTCATAGAAATTATACGCTTTCAAATCGGCAGTAGACTCTAGATTGCCCACGCTAATGACGGGGGAGGACGGCCACAGATAATTCAAAATCGTGGCTAATCCAAAATGATCCTTTTTCCCCGAATCTCCATGCCAAAAAAACACTAGAATAGGTATACATTTAAGCTTACGAAATAAATAATCAGAAAAATCACTCAAAATGAAGCACAACTCATGATTTAGATTGTTACTATTTCGATTTAGAACGAATACTCACGACCGACGGATTGATGCGCGTGCTCAGTGATGACACTTTTTCCTGCTCCCGCGCACAAAAGTTCGCCCACTAAGTGGGTCGCAGAGCCACGCCAATCTTGATCAACCAAACTCTGCCCGCTGTTGTAAAGATATGAACTACTATACTGTCATGGTGACCACGTGGAATCCGAATTAATCGGAGCACATATTTGTTCGGTTTAAGCACGTGACTTGCAATGAACATTTCCCAGATTGACAATGTATAACTGTTTTTAGAATATTAATTTGGGCCTTAGGGAAAATCCATGAGTTACTCATTTAAGTCAGAATCTCAGGTTTTGACATAAATCGGCAAATCGGATAAACCGCACGCGGATAATCGAGAGTCTGCTGTGTGTGTACAAAAGGCAAAGATTCAGCGATCGTGTTAATGCTACTGCTGGCTGGAGGGTCTCCACTCGAAGAACTCATGAGAACCTCTCTAAGCGGGCATTTGGCCTACTCTTTCACGACGCGCAGACATCTTGGAAGCGGTAGCAATACCCACACATTACCCCCACCACACGCGACCTACTGAACAATTCACTGCGTGGACCCCTTCATGAGACCGCATGGACAGAGGTGGTGGAGTGCAATTTGAAAACCTTGGCCACTGTTTGAGCATGTCGCGCGATGGGAGATCGAAATGGTGACAACCTAGAAGTGCAGTGTGCCAACGGTTCGTGTGGATTAGGAACACAATGAGTCATCCATAGAGTGAATGGAGGTGATGACTAGAATTTGATATTCATGATGACACATGACTCTTGCAAAAAATAATAACTCGCTGGCAAGCGTGTGCATTAAAGGCAAGGAAGTCCATTTTTAGCTTTGACTGACTACAAAGAGATACACAAATGCACATACAATCTAATACACGAGGACGTGAGATTATATCAATGTGCTTGACATTCTATTGGACATGCACTAATCACATTGTACACAGCATAACATTAATGGGTTTTTTTTATTTGAAACACACTCTGAAAATATTTTACCCCCCAATCTTGCCGAACAGCTGTAATTATCTGGGCATTGGTATTAAGTTAGCTGTTTGGAGTTTGGTTTCGTTATGCGGAAACTCAATATATGGAATTTTGCTAAAGCTTAACCAGGTCCTCTGGTAAAACTGGAGAACCTGGAGAAAAATCCACGTGACCACGGGGAGAGTGGACATGAATTCTCCAAATATACAGCCGTCAGGGTCAGGATCAAACCCATGACCTCCTGTATACCAGGCGAGGTCGTTAACAGCCACGGTGTCCCCCCAACGCAGGTGCAGTAGGCATTATGGACAGTAGAGGACAGTGCAGCAACATCCATTGTTATCCAACCCATAGTGACGGGCAAAGTGAAGTATGGTCAGAACACCCTCACTGCCCGCACAGCTAGCGAGGAGGTCCAACAGCGAGGAGTCGATTGACAAACAGGCGGTACAGGTCATTGTGTAGCCTTGTTGCCCCCCCCCCCTCCCTTTTACAATAGAGGCGTGGAGGCAAAGTGAGCAGTTTAACGTTTACATTGTGCCTTTAGTGTATTTGATCACGAGCAGAAATTAATTCGTAAGGCAGCCTGCATTTCTCCTATAGCCTGTTTCTGGGAATCAACCTCATCAAATCGTTTATCAGCAACGCATGGAGAAAATCGAGCCAAAACGTTTTTTCTTAAGCGAAAGCCTGTCTTGTTCCAGACGCAGATGCACAGCATGAGAGTCAAATGAATAATGACGCTCAATAATTCCCGACAATGATGCGCCATCTTACCTTTTTTTTTCTTTCGAGAGGACATATTATGCTAGCTTCTTGTCAGGGATGATTTACTTCACGTACATGAATGAATGGAAGAGAATAAAGCGGCGAAAGCGTCACGGATCCCCAAGATCATCCAGCTGCCGTTGCAGGATCTCCCGTTCCACTTGGACGATGGCGCGACGTGATCCGTCATTCCGTAGAAATCGTTGGCACTGCCAAATGTGGTGGCACATCATCGCGGCGCAGCGATGGTCTCATTTGTTCGACGCCGCATCCCCCCCCGTCACCCATCAGGATTTTCAAGTAATTGCTCGTGACACATCCGAGTATCGTTCTCTCCATCTCTGCTGTTTAAAAAGCCCCAGCGTACAGTTTCGTCGATTGTCAATCTGCCTGACAATCGTCGAAATTAAATAGCCCAATGATGTCTGCTTTCTCCTCTCAACAACTATTTGCATCCGCAAAAGCACAGCAGACTGTCAAAGTTGAGCTTATTGGAAATATTGCACTGCCATGGTTGGAATTTTAAAAAAGCACGTAATGCCTAAGCAATCTCTCACAAACATACGCAGCATCAACCTGGCAGCTGGCAAATCATTGTCATGTTAATTTGGATGTGCTTTATGTATTCCTGTCTCTCTGTGATTATATTTTTCAAGTGATGTTTTGTCACCTTGCCATATTTTCATGTATATAAATATTTACAAATAATATATGGCAATTATTATTCTGTATACATAAAACAAAATGTAACCATTTTGTTATTTTTCATTTAACTCCCATTATTGGCCTCTGAACAAGTCACCCCGAATGCACCGGATCTTGTTAGATCTCAGAAGCTAAGTATAGTTCGTCCTGCACAGTGCTGAGATGGGCGAGCACCATTCGTGCGCAACAGGCTGTGGGCCAGAAAGCAGTGCGTAAAGAGTCCAGTGTTATACGGTACACTACCTTATATGGTTCCACATCTATGCTCCACACGTATCAGCAACCTGCACTGACGAGCGTGGTTCAAGTGAGGTCAAAACAACCTCCACGGGCTGCATGGCCTGGTGCTGACAGCGTTCAGCGGTGCACTGAGGGCTGCACCTCTGTTGGCCGTGGAGAGAAAGTTCAGCTGAAAATAAAAGACAGGCTGTATATTCGATTTACTTTGTTCCATCACTCGCTTATATACCCGGCGTTGCCCGGGTCAATTTTTCTTTTTTCAAAACTACTCTTAAAAATCTAACAGCAGTGCAGACTGACTGTGGTGGTAACCTGCTATGATTACAGCAGTGCATACTGTGGTGGTACCTGGTATGATTACAGCAGTGCATACTGACTGTGGTAGTACCTGCTATGATTACAGCAGTACATACCGACTGTGGTGGGACCTGCTATCACTACAGTAGTACATGCTGACTCTATAGCAGTATTTATCGACTCTATAGCACAAAGTACTCACCTGACAGAGTGCCGTGGTGAGGCCTAGTACCGTGCAGAGCCTCTGGCCTCGCCTAGTTTGTCCAGCCGGCCGAGGTGGCACCTTGGCAGGCTGAGGCTGGGCTGCTACCCCTGACCCCCCCCCCCCCCCCAGCCACGATCTCCCCGGCCGTTCTGCAGTAATATCTACCGCCTATAGTGGTAGCATCTAGCGACTGTATTTTGTGCATTTGTAACGCGAAATAAAATGTCCCTTTCACTCCCACCAAAGGCGTGCGACTTGGCATGAGCCGTCCCCTCCACCGAAGGCGTGTGAGATGGCATGGTCGTGCACGCATCATAAATAAAAATAAATAAAAAGAAAGCACACAAATCGCACTCAATCGTTAATTAAACTAATTTAAGGTTGACGAATGTGAAAAAGGAATATCGCTTGCTAACCATGGGGCTTACGGCGTGGTACCTGGCTATTTTTTTTACGTAAACCCCACGGTTGGAGCGGCAAATCCTTCGCAAGCGCGCGAACACGCAGAAACCCACAAACAAATTTTTTAGACTTTTATATATATAGATAGATGTTGTTATTTGAAGAGCGCTATTTTCCAAAATACATTCGAAATTAAGACGTACATTCATTAGAGGGCTACTACTTTTTTATATTTTACCATCGCAATAAGGCGGTTTTACTTCAGAGCGTAATTTATTTCTGTTACGTCTTGATGTGCTCATCGAGTGACACTGTCAGAGCAGTTTTTATTTTAACCTGATTCGACGCATTTTTGGCCCATTGCGGGCTTATGAACCGACCATTTGGGCATCGTCTTCCCTCATCCACTCGCTCCCAAAGGTCCTGCACGGGAAAGATGGCGCAGCCGCTGCGTGACGTCCCCTTGCCGAACGCCTCCCGCCGGACGGCTGCGGGCGGCATGGGGGCCCCAGGAAACCCCTCGTCGCCCAGCGCCGCCAAACGCCTCTACCGAAACCTCTCGGGGAAGTTCCGCAGCAGCAGCTCGTCCTTCGAGGAGGCCTGCGGCAGCAGCGGAGGCGGCGGCAGTGGCGGAGGGCGCGCGGACAGAGACCGCCAGCGCAAGCCGTCCACTGTAGGTGCCCCGAGGGGAACCGGCTCTGGGTTCTGTCCGTGGGAAAGGGGACCGCCCCCCGTCGTTCCAAGCACAGTGGCGGTACTAGCCCAGTGAAGGCCCTTAGCAAAAATATTAGCGCCAACCACCTCCATCCAACCGTCCCTCTGCATTTATAAACTTCTCGTGAGATGACAGAAGAGATATAGATAATAGATAGAGATGTAAGTGAGAAAAGATAAATGATTACAAACATGCAAATGTGGTGAAATTGGAGAGGAGCGATACAGACACGATAGAGATGAGAGATAGCAATTGCTTTTGTTGTGCGAATAGCTGGTAATGTTATTCGAATTCGAATTTGAGGTGATATTCGATGCACCTCTGTGCATGGCTACATTCGGTGCAAAAGACGTTCAACATACATGCATTCATTTGTTCGTGAATCCGGGTCCTCTTGAGCTGCTTTTTTAGCCCAAAGTTTTTTGTTTGGTCTGGTTATGCCGGAGCGCCACCACTGCCCATGACCCATGCCCTATGATGCACACCTGCAATCTGGCGAGCTTGTAGGTGGATCGTGCAGAGATGAGGCCACGCTGTGCTGTAGATGCCCTCCTGCAGGGCAATGTATTGCCATGAGAACCAGCATGACAAGTAGGTTTCTGGCAGGACTTTGGGTATTATTCTCTCATGCTCATAAAAGGGAACTGGCCAAATGTCCCAATGCAGGGCCCTCCTGAAAAACAATATTCACACTCAATAAGACCTTCCTGGGTAATTACAAACAACATATGATGTAACTATGGGACCCTTTCGCCAATATCAAGATATCGAATGATAAAAGAGGCTTAAAGTCTTTTTTTAATCATTAAACAGATTATGTGTGCGTAACACGGTGCAAATGATCCTGCCATCACCACCGCTTCATTAAACCACACTGACCACGATGGGGATGTGTGGTTGAATAACTGACATGGCATGGGGAGGCCTTTATCCACTTTTGGATTGACAAAGGGCTGTGAATTATTAATATTATAAAATGCTGAAGTCCCATTTCCTGTTGGCACTATATTTATTTACATAGACCTGTGAATGTAAAATTAAATAATGAAGTGAAAATGGCACGTGGCCCAATACCCACATATGTGTGTGTTATCTCATAAAATGCATTGAAGGTAACCCATAGGGCCAATAAATAAATGAAAAGCTTATTAAACGCAGATGAAAGCAGAGCAGTTTCTGAAATTGGCATTAAGAAAAAAAACACGTACATAATTTGTCAAACGCCTGGAAAACGTGCAGGCATTGGTTAGGGATCAAATGCCCTGCTATGCACAGTTCACTTTATGTGTTCCAAATGCTTCGTTGCAAAATGAAAGAATTTGGGTTAAAATACATCACTCAAAGTAATCCTGAGCGTAATTGTCATTCACCAGCAATGGTTCAAGTACGGCTGACTGATGATAAGACACTGTATTTTGAAAACGGTCCAGTTTGCTTCCACTGAATCAATGCTGCTTAAGTGATCCACTCCCAGAAGGCTGTGGAGCCAAGCGGTTGTTTCATACTTTTATTTTGTTATGTCGAGATGCAGATATATCACATTCAGAATACGTATTTATACTGGAGGAATCCGATGAGCTATGAAGCTCTTTTTACAGATGTCCAGTAGGGGCGGGTCAGAATGTTACATAAACACGTGACAGTAGTGCAAAGTACAAGAAAGGTCATCAAATCACCCAAACACACACAAATAAAACACTAAACCATCCTCATTTCACCAGGCAAAGCCCACTGTATTGTCTGCTTACCTATTTGTTTGTTATAGTCTCACAATAACAACGATTATTTTGTTTTTTTACACGAGTGAAGCAAAGCAAAGGGAAACTTCTCATCCTATCATACTACCTGCTACCAAGGAGTGTGCATGTATGCAGCTGCGACTGTAAAATAATTATAATTTGATTTGATATCACAATACATTACAAGGTCGCACTCATTACACACAAAGTACCTGCCACAAATGATGCTGATCTCGTCAAGGAGCGTAAACCATCACGCAAACTCCAGCCACCCTCGCAGCAGCCTTTGGCTAACCATCGAGCAAAAACGGTCAACGCATCGCGCGCTTTCAGATGCGCTTCTGCGGCCATCTGGAACGCTCTTCCTCCCAATATTAGGAAGCCACTGGAGCTATGCGCTTTTAAATCATCTCCATTGAAAACTCATTTATTTAGGACTGCTTTTTTTGTTTAGTTCATTGTCCTTCCCCCGCACCTCCGATTAGCGCAGTTGGTTAGGTATGGTGCAAAAGAAAGTTCAACGTACATACTCAAAACAGTTCCAACGCTGTCCTCATGACAGCACGGTCCCTTCACCTGATGAAGGCCACTTGTGTTGTGGCCGAAACGTCGTGATTTTTGTTATTTTATTTTTTTACCTACGTAACTTTACCGAATAGAACCAAAGAGTATAGTTTCAGTGTAATGGCATCAATGTTTTTTGACAAATGACCTTCAAAGTGAAGAGAGGAAATAGATGTTGTATTTGATCCATGCAAGGCAAGCACACTTTGAAATGTGGTGGCACATGGAAATGAATGAGAAAAAAGTAAAGGTTTACATAAACTATCGGGGAAACAAACCGTGTTAATGCTTTTTCAACGAGGTTTATAAACAAAACATGTTTTGGTGAAATTCACTCGCTGATAAACACTGCCAATAAACACTGCGGCATTGGAAACACCGGTGTTTTTTGCCCAGCTTAGCCCATGAGCCAAGAGGGGTGGGTGATTTGTACCACTTGGGATGACAAACGCTTCCAGTATTCACAAATGGGCAGTATTCACCGCTAACAGTCTCCGCCAAGGTTAGCGTATATAATTTCAGTTTTATGTACGTACAATTTTCTATTTATTTTCATGTTGCCTACATGTTTCAAATGATATTTTATTTTTCTCTCCAAAAGGATATTCGCCATCAATAATACGACAATACTTTTCTTGAATGACCTTTTCTCATTAATGCTATCATAGTTACCTTGCTATCATCCATATTTTTGATCTCATGATAATATTGTTCGACAAAATCCTAATTCGCTTTTGCCACCCTTTGTGGTATGAATAATCAATGTTTGGGTCAATGGCTCGTGGACCAGCTGTGCACTGCTATCGTAAAATACAAGTGGAGACCATCTCTGTGTTATGGGACCCCTGGAAGATGTACCAACAAAATGGTGATAAATGATCACTCAGCATTTCACGAAACATCAACTCAAGGCTACAACTAATGCTCGCCATTCGTCAAGATGTTTCACACACATTGTGCTGCTCCTTAACGATGCAACGGTGAAAAAGTCGTGCAGAAAGTTTAACAAACATTCGGTGGCACAAACAAATCAATTCACGTCTGTTGCTAGAGTCGAATGGTTCTCACACGTTATACGTTGCGGCTGCCATAAGCCAATATCATTTTGGGCGCATCGCACGCCTGCACGTGTTTTCTAAAATTCCCGCGGGGGGTGTCTGTGCACTGGGGGTCGCAGGGCTTGACGTGCGTCGAGGCGATGTTTGAGGCGGTGGAGCATCAGGACATGGACACAGTGCAGGGCCTGCTGTCTCGCCATTCGGCCGAGGAGCTTGACCTCAGCTCGCCCAACAGCGACGGCCTCACGCCTCTCGACGTCGCGGTCATGACCAACAACGTGCCCATCGCCCGCATGCTGCTGACGGCCGGAGCTCACGAGAGCCCCGAGTGTGAGTTATGCCTCCTGCTAGCCCACGGGCCCAATGTTCATGCACGTTCATACACAACTCAAAACGAAACCTGGTCGTTCGCCAGATGATGCTAGTTGTAATTACTGGTGAAACCTTGTAAATGTTGTGGATTTGCTCTCCAACACACCGGTGTGCTGTACAGGTAACGAATTGGCATGTTCTATCTACGTGACAAACCTTACAAATTGGCTGTCGGGTTTTGGCAGGTTTAACGACACATTTACATTTGTGCGATCGAACCCAAAAACCTCTATTATGAATGATATTGGTCGGAAAAGCCTACCTGTTAAACTCACTGATGATGAATCAGGCAACGTGTCGATTGTTTTTTTTACTGCTTTATTCTGTTGTAATGCTGCCGTGCTGCAATGGTTAGCATACTAGACTTGCAATTCGGCCTGATAGTTAAAAAAATAATCAATCTGCCGGGTCCCTGTCCTCCAAGAGGTATAAATGTGTACACCCGAGTAGATCAGTATGGGTATGCCCACCTCTTCCGAGACATCTGGTCAGCATGGAGAGTAGGCCGAAGATGACATAGAGGACCTCTCTGCAGCGTCCTCTAGTGGACGCCAGCAGTGGCGTGATTTTCAAGAACATAACCCTCGCGAATATCGAGGCCTTACCATATAACACTATACCTACACATCGTGTGCATTTGGCGATATTCCACAGGGCAACCGAAGGGATATTTAAATTACCTTGCGCAATTTGCCTAATGGTGCGTTCATTTCGTGCCTGTGATGCGGCCACCAATTCTGAAAGAAAGTAGCCTTCATTCAGTATTTCATGCACGTGGAATATGCCGGTGCGTTTCAGAGCTTCTGTATTCATACGACAGGTTTGTTTAAAATTACTTACAATTATTGGTGGGATGCAATGCCGATGTTATGCCCGAGGCATACATTGACGTGTAGTAACAATGAGAAGGTGTTGATCGTGTGTACTCATATGATTACTAAGCGGCTCACTCGTTTGACTTTATGTTGGTGTGAATTTAAACATCAGGTCAAAGGTGTTCCAGTACAATGTCATTTATAGAAGGACCCTAAGGGCCCTCGCATAATTTGCTCAAATGTGTTCTTTCGTCGTTTTTTTTCGTAACTCAACATTTAGCTGCGTGCTTACGTCTGCGTGAAAGACCATGCCAGATATATATGTTTAATGCTGCCAATGTCATAGTGATATCTGCTTTGAATGCTCAGCCAGCACCGCACGTCGGCATTCCAAAGGTGTATTATTATTATTGCGTGCAGCTATATCTGACAAGTAAACGACTTAATAAATGGTGTACTGGGAGGAGAAAAGAAATAACCTCTGGGCATTCAAGATACAAACGTGCGCACGGAATTTAGCCAAAGCACTTACTTCTAAATGCAAAAAAAGATGGTCCACAATAGTTACGGATTGGCAGCAGAGGAATGCGAAGTGTCCAAGAGTACGCCCCGACACGGGAGACGGATGAAATCGGGCCACGGGCAGGCAGGCGCTGTCGG
This sequence comes from Petromyzon marinus, assembly GCF_048934315.1. Lineage (NCBI taxonomy): Eukaryota > Metazoa > Chordata > Hyperoartia > Petromyzontiformes > Petromyzontidae > Petromyzon > Petromyzon marinus. The sequence continues at coordinate 11,481,703 of NC_133692.1, forward strand.
TGGACTGTTGCTGTGGTCTGGCAGTGGATGACCGTTGATTACAACGCATCGCGAAACTCGATGCCCTTGGAGGTTTGGAATTATCGGTCATTGAAGACCCCCCACCCTGTTCCTCTTTCTGTCTAGTTTCCTATCTTGTCTCCCGTAGGCCTTCTCTCACCCTATTGCTTCGCCTATTTCCCTCCTTTACACACACGGGACTCTGAAATCCTCCTGATTTCTCCATAACACACCAGTGTGCTGTACTCGTAACAAATTGGCATGTTCTGTTTACGTGACAAACCTTACTAATTGGCTGTGTCGGGTGGTGGCGGGCTTAACGATGCTTTTATATTTACACGATCTAACCCAAAAAAACACTATTATGGATAATATTGGCCGTGAGAATGCCTACGTTTTAAACCGATGTAAATTGTTTAAGGGCGCCTTATGAATCTACATTATTATTCTTATTGAAATGCCGTATAGTCTATGGCCCGTCTTTGCGTTATTGCGCCTGCATTTTACGTGACTTGTGTTTCGTATGAATGGGCGCTTACGCGTGTTCTCACCGAGGTACGAGGGCAGTGCGCACGTGTCCTTGCGCCTGGCCGACGATCGGAGTCAGAGGTCGTGTGGGCAACATTAGTGAAAATCGTGTCGCTGTTAACGCGCGCAAGCCGACTCGGCGGTGTGACACGCACTCGCTAAGCACACAACTGTCGCGCGTCGGAGTTCAACAGTCGCGGTCGTGTAAATATCCCGCAGCTCGACTGTGTCGGAAAGCGTTTAAAGAAAATTACAGTGCTGGGGTCGCAAGTGGCATAACAATTCAACCGCCTTGCGATTTCACTAAATTGTCATCATCTTGATTTGAAGCTTTCGTGACCGCAGGAATCCATACTCTTTGGTTCTTTCGGTAAAGTCACGTAGGTATAAAATAAAATACATCACGACGTTTCGGGGGCAACACAAGCGTCCGTCATCAGACCATGCTTTCCCACCTGATGACGGACGCTTGTGTTGCGCCCAGAACGTCGTGATTTATTTTATTTTCTACCAACGTGACTCTTCCGAAAGAACCAAAGAGTATAAATTCAGTCTCACAATGTTATTCCAGGAATTTAATTTTTTGTTTTACTTCATAATGATGGCGAATCTAGCAGACTCTCGTGGCTAGATGATCGATGTAAGCCCATTATGTGCAAAGAATATTGAAAAACATCGATTTATGCGCACGTGATTGAATGCATGTATTGTTAGCGGAAGCATGCATTTTCATCAGTAAATTGGTGTATTGAATTATGACAATTCGTCTATCCTGGCAGGGTGCTGATGATTCATTGTTACACCCCTGGATGTGTGATGTTGGCGCTCATCATTGCGAGGTGTCACGCGCAATACGTGTTGATTATCATAAAACTACCCAATTCAATTCCCTGGGTGCCACAGCAGGTATCTGTGCTGGCCCGCCCCTTGCCAACCTCAGCCACACCAACTTTCACATGGCCTCGCCCACTCAATAACTACCCCTGCCCACCCAGAGAGTGCCCCCCCTCCGCCTCTCTCTGACATTGACCTCAACAAGAACAACAGCCATTCGCCACTAAGTGGCGGTGATGTCACAATGGCACTTGTACCAGGCTAGGTGACCCCACCTGCAGCTCATAGGCACCCTCCTACCCCCCTGACAACCACCGCCCTATTGTCAGGTAACCCCACCTATTTTAAATCTGAAAAAAAAAATTCTCCAAATGCTCTGCAAAACCAGGGCTGTCCTGACCATATCATGGCGTTTAAGATAAGAACCTTATTTTAACAATGAACAAATTTCAAGCGCACCGAATAATTGCCATGCAGGGATACCTTCTAGTTCCCCCACCAGCTCATAGATGATACACCTCACAATATACCGGGTGCAGCCTTGCACCCGGTATAAAAATGTTTGACTTATATTCTGTTCTAAACAAGCATGCATTGTTCCCGGCTACCTTCCAGTGGTGAGTGCAGCACGATGTGAGATTATTGTGAGCTGTGATAATTCGTTTCGAATCTGTCATCGGTTGTACAGTTTAATTAGTGAGCCAGTGTTCCCACTTAGTTGCTGTTGATTTTTAAGTTTTTGTGACAATTTATTAATGTATCTTCCCTACGTACCATCACTTTGCACGGGTTTAATTTCACAAATTAGCTTGATTTCAGCACTTAATTAAGCAGTTGAGAAAACAATCAGTCACAAGTTCACTCGTAGGTTAACACCGTTTTACCGTTACTCCATCAAGTGAGCGACGTCTATAACGGCACATTCTGTGTTTTGTTAACTGTAAAAAAAAAACAATTTGTCTCCTAAAAAATAATGTCTTTCGTTACGATAATGCGAACGAACTCAACGTGGGTTTAAAGGGCTGTGTGCTTACACCCCATTTGATTCTCCTCCCGTGCCTGGAATAACTTGGGTACTGTACAAGTCTTCAGCACTTGCACACTAAACGAAGTAGCAACGTCCACGCTGTCAAATACAATTAACCCACGCTGCTGTACGACTGGGCAACCCTTGGTGCGCAGCCATGCCAGCATTTCCTTGCTGCCTCGTGACGTTTCAGAGCAAAGTGGCCTCGCACGCGAAACACTTCAGATACCCTTCGCTGGTTAACGCTTAAAAAAAAGGTGCAGCCCTGGAAATTGCTTCCTCAGACCGCATGCACTTGGTGGAAGGGCCTCCGTGGGAGGGAACTCTAGAGAGAATAGGTTTTTTTTTTAATCTATTCCTCCACGCTTACCACATTCGCTTGGAATATTTGTTGTGTTTCTGATGTCTCTCCAATTCTGTACGATGCTTTTATGAACCTATACCATCCTCTGTTTTGTTTTGAATCACTCCAGAGATGGGAACGTTTATTTTCATCTTTTCACACTGTGGCCCTTTTTTGAATGAGGAATACCCAGACGTCTGAATCATCGTTAGTTGTTATTTTCCCTTTTTATATATATAAGGTGGTGGTGCATGCCTGCAATGAAAGGAGTCCCGTTTCTAAATAATATTAAAGACGTTTATAAATACACTGTTGAATGAAGGCCTCCCCTTACGCCGTGGACCGTAACTTCACCGTGTTGGTCAGTTTGAGTTGGTAGACGTTGATTCTGGGAGGAATTGTGGCGGAGGTTGGGAACCAGTTTGGATATCGCTCGAACACTGGCGTTAGCTAAAACTTAAAACTCCTCAACTACTTTTTATTTTACCAGGTAAGGCCCACTGAGCTGTGTAGCTCTATTTCAAAAGCAACATGGCCGCCACAAATGATAGCTCAACGAAGTGGCTTATCACGTGGAAATGTATAGTAGCAGTCAAATACTTAATATGCTGAGTTCAAAGTGTAGGGTACTAATTATCAGGGTCACTGCTCAACCCTACATTATATAGCCAGGGCACAGTTGCCCAAAGCCTGTTTTATACACGTGGAATTATTTTAAACTTATGTTGCTGTGATATAAAAACTGAAATGCTTCACTTTTGCACAGGCATTTTCTGCTTAGCTATATAAAGTTACAATTATCCTCGGCAAATGCTGAAACGTCTGCTAATGGAAGCGCAGTGGCACGCATACTATCTTCCGCATTCCGAAGCATCAGATGCTAAATGGTGGATCTTGGGCAAGGACCCAGGTAGATATTAACAACTATTTCCAATGAGTTTACAATCGCAGCTGGTGACCGTGTAGCAGATCTCACTGTCACATGTGCTCACCCAACTGTGAATGTAATACATTTCATAAATATACACTGACGTCAACGCAGCCAGCAGCCCATCATCTGGCTTTTGGCCAGGTGAGAGCCCTAGACAGTAAGTCAATTAAGCAATGGAAGCCTGGAGTAGCAAAACGTTGAATTGGATGTATAACGGGATACAAACAAGGGTTAGAAGGCTAAGGCGATGGGCTGGGTGATTTGTATATCCGATTTCCCAGCCACCACTGCTTACCTCTTGGGTTCGAATCTGGGCAGCCACTCGCAAATAAATTAGATTATTAAGTGTATCAAGTTCATGGTTTCGACTAAATATAAATCGGGTTTCCACAAATTGCTCAAGTTCAGCTCTTAAAATAAAAAAGTATCAGTTTTACTGTCATGCATAAGACAATCGCATAGTGAATAATATCGACCCCAACTGTTTTCAAGATCAAAAGGTCACCTGAAAGATGTTTCAGAAGTCCTGCTGACAATCTCTTCAGCAGCAGTTCTCTGACATGTGGGGCATACTGCGCTGCGGGATTTCTGAATGAAGTCTTCATGCTATATTATTACACAAATTTCACAGTTGAAATAACTGTGGATAGAATATAAAGAAAATGAAAATGCTCTACAAGACATGTGCAAACAAATACAAAGATACAATTGTGCCAAAACTAACTTTTCACAATATGTAACAATGATCTTAAATACATTTTATATTAATATTATTATTATCATCCAATCTATTGCCCTTCTGGATGAAGGCCGAACATGTTCAGCCAAGAGTAACAATAACCAGTACATCTGCAATCACTCAAAATAAATAATCCTTCATTTATCCAATAAAGTCTCATTGAGTCTCCAGACTATTTTTAAGAACGATGCCCTGTTGAAATGGAGTGTTTCTTAAATTGCCTCTTAATTACCCCATCTTCACATCGACTCTACTCTTAACCCCGTCTCATTTCCCCACCCGCCAACTCTCCCCTATGACGGTGCTTTGGCGCAGCGGTCAGCATTGTTTTGTGACCTGCGGTTGGCTAACTGGCCCTCTGTCTGACTAAATGTACCTGCTGCTCCCCCCCCCCCGTCCCCCATTTGCTGCACAGTTGCGAGCACGGGCAAGCGGCTGGCGCACCTGGCAGGGCTGGTGGAGGACGCCGAGCGGCGAGCGGATGAGCTGATGGCCGCGCTGGCCAGCGAGCCGGCCTCGGCCGAGGCCACCGAGTGGCAGAAGCAACTCCGAGCCTGGGAGTGGAGGCAGCGGCTTTTCCGGCGAATGGTGTCCGGCATTCAGCATGCATGTATGCTCACACACAACAATAACAACAACAATGACAACAGCGGCCGTTTGCTACTAAGTGGCAGTGACCTCGTCATGGTGCTTGTGCCAGACTAGGTGCACTTTTGAGGCCACGTGAAGTGTCGAAGGCAGGAGGTCACGGAACAGACCCAGGCATCAGAGTTGTGTTCGAACCCACGACCTCATGTGTACCAGGCGAGGGAGATAACATCTCGCCAGCATACTCTAGGGAGTTTGATGTGATTATGACACTGAAATACAATTGTTGTGATTTAGGTTAACTACCTGGCCATACTTGGCCACTGACGATGAATTTATTTATGTGTGCTCTTCACTAAATTTCGATTTAAAGCTTTCGTGACTGCAAGGATTAATCTTCTTTGGTTCTTTCGGTAAAGTCACGTAGAATGAGAATAAAATAATAAATTGATAAAATAAAATAACACAATAATATTCTCACGACGTTTCGGCCACAACACAAGCGGCCTTCATCAGGTGAAGGGGACGAGACTGTCTGGAGGACAGCGCTGGAGTGAGAAAGCCACGCTTAGATCACGACCTTTAAGCTGTGTGAGAAGAAACAAAGCGCCTTGACAAAGGAATTAGCATAGAATTTAGCATTGAAATGGCTGAGTGATTAGCTTGTGACTGGTCACAGAAAAGGCTATGTTAAAGTTAAAGCATACACATCCGCAAAGGCACCCCTTAACAAAGGAATTATCATAAAATTTAGCATTGAAATAGCTAAGTTAAAGTATACACATCCGCAGAGGCACTCCTTGACAAAGGAATTAGCATAGAATTTAGCATTGAAATAGCTGAGTGATTAGCTTGTAACTGGTCACAGAAATAGCTATGTTAAAGTCAGAGCATATACATTCACCGAGGCACCTAGTACAAATCAAACAGGAGAATTTAGCATTGAAATAACTAGGCGAATTTAGCATTGAAATAACTGAGTGATTAGCTTGTGACTGGTCACAGAAATGGCTATGTTGAAGTTAAGGCCTACACATCTGAGCTATTCACAGTAACTGGGTATACAATACAATATATAATGAATACTATATAGTGAACCAATAAAAAATACTAAAATATAAATTGCCTCAATGTTATCAATAAACTCTATATTCTCCAATCAGCTAAGCTACCAACAATAAGTCTTTATATATCACATATAACGACTTATTGTAACTGGGTATACAATATATCACATATAACGACTTATTGTTGGTAGCTTAGCTGATTGGAGAATATAGAGTTTATTGATAACATTGAGGTAAATTTTGATTTAAAGCTTTCGTGACTGCAGTAATTCATATTCTTAGTTTTTTCGGTAAAGTCACGTTGAAGAGAAACAACAAAATAACAATATATATAAAACAATAAAAAATTCTCACGACGTTTCGACCATAACTCAAACGGTCATCATCAGGTGTTTGAGTTATGGTCGAAACGTCGTGAGAATTTTTTTTTGTTTTATATATATTTTGTTATTTTGTTGTTTCTCTTCAACGTGACTTTACCGAAAAAACTAAGAATAACATTGAGGTAATTTATATTTTAGTATTTTTATTGGTTCACTATATAGTATTCATTATATATTGTATTGTATACCCAGTTACTGTGAATAGCTCAGATGTGTAGGCCTTAACTTCAACATAGCCATTTCTGTGACCAGTCACAAGCTAATCACTCAGTTATTTCAATGCTAAATTCGCCTAGTTATTTCAATGCTAAATTCTCCTGTTTGATTTGTACTAGGTGCCTCGGTGAATGTATATGCTCTGACTTTAACATAGCTATTTCAGTGACCAGTTACAAGCTAATCACTCAGCTATTTCAATGGTAAATTCTATGCTAATTCCTTTGTCAAGGAGTGCCTCTGCGGATGTGTGTACTTTAACTTAGCTATTTCAATGCTAAATTATATGATAATTCCTTTGTCAAGGGGTGCCTTTGCGGATGTGTATGCTTTAACTTTAACATAGCCTTTTCTGTGACCAGTCACAAGCTAATCACTCAGCCATTTCAATGCTAAATTCTATGCTAATTCCTTTGTCAAGGCGCTTTGTTTCTTCTCACACAGCTTAAAGGTCGTGATCTCAGCGTGGCTTTCTCACTCCAGCGCTGTCCTCCAGACAGTCTCGTCCCCTTCACCTGATGAAGGCCGCTTGTGTTGTGGCCGAAACGTCGTGAGAATATTATTGTGTTATTTTATTTTATCAATTTATTATTTTATTCTCATTCTACGTGACTTTACCGAAAGAACCAAAGAAGATGCTCTTCACTAGATGAATATTTGCTGATAATCTTTGTCTCAACGTATCCTGTTCAACCATTTTAATCCCTGATAAAACAAACCGCTTTTACATATCAAATCAAAACTGTCACAAAAATCTAGATCGCATGAATATAATGTGTCTTTAAACCTGCCACCATCTGTCACAGCCAAATATTGAGGTTTGTTACGTAAACAAAACATGCCAATTCACTACTAGTACAGCACATCGGTGTGTTGGAGAGTATAAACCCACAACATTTACAATTCGAGTACGACGTTTCGCCAGTAGTTAGAACAAGCATCATCAGGCGACAGCCAGAGTTGTGGAGAAATTCTCCTCCTGTTTCTGTAGGTTTAATGAAACATTTACGCGATTTAACCCAAACGCCTCTATTATGGATAATATTGGAAGCGACAGCCTACGTGTTAAGCTATCACAACAATTTACTTAAATACTCTAAAAGCACACACAAATACAACATTTTAAATGCAGTAACTATGTGAATAATGACTCATCCATGAGTATTATAAACGTTTTATTTCCTTAATAATTAAGAATTTACACAATGCCACTATTGGTAATGAAAGGCTGCGTGTTAAAATGGTATCCCCTTATTCCCATACACTCACTTTTGTTCTCATACATTGGCCCAAACATTGCATTTGACACTTTATAATGGAACACGCATTCACAAACATATCCCTCATTGATTGCATATCTTGCAATGACATTGTGCATTGCTATGGAGGTGATATTGCTCTCACCATCAATTATGAAAATTGCCATATCAAGTTGTGTGTTACGTCAATGAAAATTATGTCAGCTTCGCAGCAATATATACGCATTTTACAGGACACAGGGCTGTCTGCATTCATTCACATTCAGCATCACATCCCCTGGCTTTTCACAAACAAACAATGTTCTTAAACAAATCTCCATTATATATTTATTTTTTATGTTTTGTTAGTCTTAAAATTGAAAGCTGAACGAATATTTAATGCAAAAAAGTAAACGGCTTTGTCACATTTCCCAGGACCCTGATCAGACTTCACTGAGCGGCAGAACATCGTTTCCGTTATGTAGATTCATGGTTCACCTCCGTGAGTTAAGCCCTTGCGGTGCGTCGCTTGTACCCATGCCGAATAGGCACGTAGCTTCCCAACTCTCTATCCTTGGCAAGGTCGCGGCAGCGGAGACAACGTTTTCACATGTGGTTTCCAACGCCGCCTGATTGCCTCGCGTGCAAGACCCTGCTGTGCCCTGACTCGGCAGGTGGTGACTGATGCATGCAACACTCCAACTATAGTGCACAGCAAGCCTTAACCCTCTCGGCTCTTGAGTGTGTGCGTGCGAGCGTGTGTGTGTGTGTGTCACATTTTGGGGAGTGGTAGTGAAGCGGTTCGCGCACTGGACTACGAACCCGGCGACCCAAGTTCGATTCCTGCTCACGGCCACCAGCACCAGTGACAATTATCTGAGCCGGTCCTGGACCTGCCCTAGGTCAACTTAGCCTCAAATGAGTACCTGATGCGTAAACATCGCCACTGGGGAGACAAAGGCGGCCGGGCGTGGTGCTGGCCACCCACCCCTTCGTGTGCCGTGCCGGCCTTCATAGGCGCTCGCTAACAGCACTTGCCCCAAGAGTCTGTTCGGGCTATAGGGGGCACCTTTGTTTTTGTGTGCCACATTGTACCTCTCCGATGTGTTTCCGGGTTGTTCGACATGATATCCGACGTTTTGCTCAACGTGCTGACAACTTCTTCAGGAAACAAATCACAAGCTCCCCCGGCACGCGGTACGACCCGCAAACACATCGGAGAGCTGTACTGGAAAAAAAAGTCCGTTCCGATGGGACAGCTCGTTTCTGTACAGGACAAAGCATGAACCACCCGAACGCTATAGCATTGCCTGCAGTTGTGTTTTCAATTTTGGAATAAAGAATGCATTGAAATGGCAGTCCCAACAGAGTGAGCCATTGGCTGCCAGTGTATTGTGCTTTGATTGCAGCTACCCAGGCTAAACCACTAGCTACGGCAATGAATAGGACCGTGTCGTTCGTGCAGTTTAATTGATTGACGTTTAATCATACACTCGTGGTACCCGCATTGAATTGTCTTGTGAGAATCAATTATTCAACGCGTATGCACATTTTTGCCTGGTGGAGTGGATGGATGATATGGAAGAAAAAAATTAAACTAAACAAAGGAGACGGAGAGAAATCGACAAATGAACATGATTCTTGGGTTAAATCGCAACCCCAAATCGTGGCAATTCGGTCAGGTGTTGGGGGTCACAGATGAGGGCACATGGTTCCATGCCGACAAACCGTGCATCTTGTTGGCTCAAGCTTTGTTGCGGTGTGGATAACATTGGCTTTAGCGAGGACCAAGCTGGCGGGGAATGAGACATGGTACTGAGTCCACTGTTAACCCCTTCCAGAATCATGGCAACCTTATTAGACGCTCATTTACAACACTTGCCCCGACAGTGTGTTGTGGCTATACCGGGGATCTTTGTCTGTGTATGTACGGTGTGCATGTGTCCATGCCCATGGGAGCGGTTAGTGTAGAGGTGAGCGCGCTGCCCTGCGAACCTGGAATCCCGACTTTGATTCCCGCTAATGGGCCAACATCGGTGACGAATGTCTGAACCGGTTCTGGGCCTCCCCTAGGTCAACTCAGCATTAAATGAGTAATCCGTGTGCGGTGCGCAATAACCGTCAGTATTGGGGAGAAAAACGCGGTCGGGCGTCGTCGATGCTGGCCACCCACCCTGCCGTGCGTCGCGCCGGTCTTCATGGGAGCTCACGCGCTGACAGCACTTGCCCCCAACAGTGTGTTGAAGACTACACGATTTTGGGGGTGGGTGGGATCTTTGTCTTTGTGTGCGGAGCAGCAGTCCCCGAGGCGCCAGCCCAGGTGTGTCTGTCAGTCACGGGGGCCGACAGCCTCGCCGTCACTTTCCAGGAGCCGCACAGCGTCAACTCGGCGGTCGTCACGCGTTACCGCGGTAACGCTCGCTCGCTCTCTCCCGGTGCACAACGTCCGTCCACACCCATCCCTCCTCCCCCCACCACCCCCACCGTCAAAATGAGCCGACGGTTAAATGGTGCAGCCCTTGCGATCGGCGCGAGAGGCCTCCGCTAAGAGGGGCCGCTCGAGAGAAGGGTGCGTTGGACTACTCTGCCATGCCAGCCAGACGGCTTGGAAGAAATGGGATTGACCGCGGTTTGCTTCCACCGCGTGCGAGCTGCCTAATTAATAAACTGACCCATTGTTTCAACGACCTCGGGATTATAAGGCCAGCGTGCTAACCCATTGCATTATGAAAGCATCCAATGAGCACAGCATGAGAATGCACAGAATATCATTCCACTGCTGCTTGAATGTCTCTCCCACACCGCAGGGGTCATGTTGGATCGCTTGATCATACTTCACCATGCTGGTCAGTGAAGGTTTGGTGTAAGGAGGGCTGGTCCAGGACAAGTTCAGACATCACTTGCCGGCGATGTTAGCCCATGGCACGAACCGCTGCGTTTGATCTGTCTCACGCAAATTGCTTTGCATTTGCTCTGTTTATGTTACGTTCTTGTGTCAAAGGCGATAACTGCTAACGCAACTTCAATGAATTTCACATTGAGCCCATGCCACCCACACATGTCTCACCAACCTGATGATGTCAATGCGGTAGGGCAGCCTCTGAGGTTTAATGCGTCGTCATCCTCGCATTGTTATCGCTGTTTCTGACGGCTCCCCCAATTATGATAACCAAAATTCGGATTCTCGGAAATGAAGAAAATGCGAAATGTGAGTGGGGGAAATTTCCATCGTTATGCCCTTTCTTACAGTGAAATTATCTGTGTAATTTCGCAATTAATTTCATGCAGATTTTAAACAAGTACACTTGCTTAAAAAAAAGTCGTTTTAAAAATGAATGAAACCCATTTTCGGTAATCTGCTTGAAAGAAATCGATTTTTCAAGTCAAGGGCTGTGTTATGCAACAGGTATTATAGGCCAGAATTGACCTCTGACATGGCAAACAGTTTAACAATAATTTGCCCTTTACAACCCTTCATTCATGACTGTTTACACGGTGCTTTGTTATTTCTGACATAGCTTAACAGCCCAAAGAGTTAAGAATCATAGATGGTTTACAGATAATGCATGCTCTCTATGCCAAATGCAGAAATTCCTGAAGTCCTGTAAATCCCTGCAAACATTGCTTGTGCAGGATTTCGTAAAAAAAAATTCTAGAAACTGAACTGTGTGCTTGTAAATTGTTTCATCATCATCATCGTCATCATCGTTGTCATTTGTAGAAAATATCGTATGTATTGATTTGTTCTCTCTGATCGTCTCTGTTGCAGTGGAATGGAGTCTCATGGAGGAATTTGAACAGCTTGCAGGAGAAGCTGTACTGGAAGATTGCCACTCTTTATGCTACCAAATCACAGGGCTGACCTCGGTAAGACCAGGGCAGAACCGGTCTCCGTAAAATGTTTTACGTTTACTGAAATAACTAGTAATCTACTGCTGGACGAAGGCAGCCCCATGCCATTCTGGTCATGATGGTTGTTTGACCGTATTGTACCACGCTGGTGAGTGTGGCGTGGTCAAACGGGAGGCCCAGGCAGGGCCTCGGCTTCAGCTTTCTCTCGGATGGGTAGCCCTGTCGAATTGTTGTGTGCGGGGCACTATGATAGTGATCCACTGCTACGGGGAGTGAACTTGCGTGGGGGACCAAAGGGACATTTGATGGTGCAGGGCTCAGCCCAGTGCTCCCACCCCTGATACTGTCCCTGGCACAATGACTCGATGAGATTTTACTGATCTTGGCCACTGATGTTATAGTAGTGGGCAGGAATTGAACTCTAGTGGCCAGGCTCACTGTGCAGTAAGTTAACCACTGCACACCCACTCCATATTATAATATTATTATAATATGCCTGTGCTTTGTCTTGTACAAAACAATAAAGTGGCTCTGCTAAAACCAGCAATGGTAGGCACTCATTTCCCTGGCCGTGATCAGTCGACTTCGGAGAGGACGATGGGCTAAGTCAACACCTGGCCTGGATTTCATCTGCAACCCTTCCAATGGAGTTGAGCTCTTTAAACACCTGTGCAACCCAGACCAGATTGCTTACAGGTGGAACATATTACACTACTGATAACCATTGTTTTGTAAACACATTATCAATACACAGGTGAGAATCTTAAACAATTATATCCTAGTTCGATTTTATGTTGCTGCGTTATAGAATGGTTCCATGCCTATTGGGATTAATCCATCAGGTAGTCTCCATGCTCAATGAAACAGCCAACGAAATAATAATTCATTATGGCGATGTGTCTTGAGACAATCTCTACCCCAGATGCATTGTTCCAGTGTGCACATCCTGCAGTGATACAGTATACAACCTCTTGTTCTGGCTGCGCTGATATCTCTTGCATCACACCTTCACCCTTCAATGACACGTCAGTGAATTTCCCTTTGTTTTCAGAACATAGTTATCAGCAGTAGCAGCTCTTTCACCATGAACACAACAATCATCATTGGTTACTAATCCCAGCATTTATTCAATGGGCCAGCATTTTCGCCATTATCAGCCACGATCATTGAACTGGTGGACACAAGTGCCTCTCCAAGCTGCACCAGTTGCTCAGGACCCTGCATTGTAGTGATGCGCCGAGTGCCCACACATGAGCTGATTCCGTTGCATCCTGGGCATCCTGTTGAATGTGTTCCATCCTTTGGCTGCCGCTTCATCGTTGTTCTTGACCATCGTCCATCGTTCCCTGGAGCGATACTCCCAGCCCATGCCTACTACGGCTGCGAGCTCTGTCTTTAATCCGAGCACGTTTTCTCATCCACGCATTCCTTTAATCCGTCCCGTCAAGTATGTTCTAAATCCCGCGAGCGTTGTTGCTCCCACGTTGCGCCGAATGTGTCTGCGCCGCGTTTGTCACCTCTCGTTACGCAAATGGCCTCAGCGCACCCGTTTTTTTTTTTACCTTGGCCGACGCAGCCTATAGAGAAGCCCTGCGGCAGCAGCGTCGGGCAGGCGAGACACCCGACAAACGGAAAGGAAAGCGCCCCTGAAAGCCTCTTTTGTTGGGAGCGTTCCTCGCTCAAAGAAAATGATTTGCTTGTCACACGCTAACGGTGTGGCCACTGAGCACCGTACACAGCCTCGTAGTGTCCCGCAGCCGCCCACATTTTTGCTCAGAGGCTAAAGGCCGCCACGCCAACATTTTTTTAAATGTTAATTTGGTCCTTCTCTAGGCTTAAGGTGTTTATGTTCCTATACGTTGAGGCGGTGCAGTGTGTTTCATTGTGCTCGCTTGAAGCATGCGATTCACGCCATTTAATGAGGAACGTTTAATGGCTCGTAATTTTCTCAGGCGAATTTCACGTAACGATTTATGTTTGTCAATAATTACACAAGTAGATGTTATTTATTTTTATAAGAGCCATAGTCTAATATTAAGTTGAAATTAGTTTTTTTTATTTATATTAAATACACATCGATGGTACGACACATACTATATATACACACACATAGATATAATTGAATCAAAATATTACATTTGCGCGTTTTCTCTTGTTCAGGGCTGTGAATATTACGTGCGCGTGATGGCTTACAACATGAAAGGATGGGGTCCCACACAGACTTCACTTCCTGTCTTTGCGATCCCATCGGGTAAGATGGCAACAACCAGCAACATTATCAATGTTACGGCATTCTCTTCTTGCAGCGTACAGCCGGAGGACAGTAACACTTTCAGTAACTCCACACCAACCTAATGTTAGGTTTATTTAGAAGCCCCCCTGTTATGCATTAATCATGCAACATAATACATTAATTGCTTTGTTGTTTACGGTTGCCATATGAAGGAAGAATCACTCTTCTGTGTGCACTTTTAGTATCCTATTTCGAATTCCTTTAGGCCACATCTAGTATGCGCAACTTTTCTGATGAGTTCCACAGCTATATTAAACAGGCACACATTAGTGGGAACCCCTGTGATGCAACAATTCCCTGCAGCATTGCTCATGACCACACTTCATTTGCTGTGCACTAGCCACGGTGAAGGCATTTAATAACATTCATGGCATTATATTCACGCTACTCTCGCTACCCAAGGGATGTTCGCCGTGGTGTAAATGTGAGCAAGCTGTGACTCGCAAACCAGTTTCAGTTCCAGTTTATTTTGGTACAGCCCTGTGAGCCATTCGGCTCTTGAATCGGGTGCAACCACAACAAACAAAAAAACACGAACAGGACAAACATCTTAAAGTGACTCTGTGACTGTGCAAACAGAAAATCCATGGAAAAAAAACAGCAAAAATATTCATGAAAAAAGCCCCGTACACCAACGCTGTGTGCAAAAAATCCCAGTGAGTTGCAAGTCAAACAACAACCACAAAAACTTAGATTAAGGCCATCAGTCTAGCTCCGTACTACAACAAAACAAACCAAAAAACGTTTTCCAAATCACCAAAAAATAAAGCCATAATTGCAACGTAACAGTGATCACAAGGACTGTGACCGAATTTTTACAATAAACTACATAAATAACATGTAACACCAAATCCTAGAGCCATAGCTGGCTGCATGAGTTACTCCACAACAAAAGAAGCATCGGTCGGAGTATCAATTTTTTCAACCAGAAGCCTCCAGGCGCGGCAGTTGAAACGGTGGACACGTTTCTTAAATCCTTCCCCATCGCTCAATCGCCTCATCGCCTCTATCCACGCAGCAGTATAAATTGTATCAGCATGCCACGTGTGGTGGGGCAATGTGTGGGTATTCCCACCTCTTCCATAACGTCTGACCAGCGTAGAAGAGTAGGCCAAAATATCCTCTTCAGAGGAGGCATTTTGGAGCTACCGCTCATGGATGGCCCTTTCAACGACATCGACATGAGCAAGTATCTGCAGCACTGCACCTTTGTCATATTATTACAACCCAAGACGCCTAGAAATATACATTATCCCTTATTTAAAAAAAAAAACTGTTAGAGCTCAGAACTTGAATGAAATTGTAAGTCTAAAATTACGAATGTGTTCTGTGACTGTATAGTGTTTCTGCTATAATCTGTTGGGAGGTTTTCGGTGTTCACAGGAAAACCACGTGTAAATTTGAAATGTTATCTGTTACACGCTGGCATATTATGTCGGGTTTTTTTTCCGTATTGTTCTGATATTTGACATTTGAGTTAATCCATGTGCTTGCTTGGGTATCACCATCGAAAATTGTTATTACTAGTCTGAAGGCATGAAACAATGAATCCCTCCAGAGATTTGATATATTACGATTCAATGAAAGACTCACTTAATTGGATTGCCTAATTTTGCCATCTAATTTATACTTATTTCTCATTTTTTTCTACCTTAGACTTTTGTCCGCTCAATCGGTGTAAATGTAACACTTGTATATGTTGTGTAAGTATCGAACAAAGACGTTCACTGCATAGTGCGCTTTCAGATTCACTTATGCGGCGTCTGGAACGCTCTTCCTTCCGATGTTAGAAAGCCACTGGAGCTATGCACTTTTAAATCTAGATTGAAAACTTATTTTTTTCGAACTGCTGTTGGTGTTTAGTTTGTTGTCCTTCCCCCACACCTCTGTTTAGCACGGTTGGCTATGTACGGTGCAAAAGAAGTTCAACCTACATACATATGAGCAAAATAATAGATATCAATTGACGAATCAACAGATCATTACATGCTTTCTAGTTTTATTGCTGAAGGCTGCATTTTTAACTACGGTACGCTGGGCCCACCCCACACACAACAACAAAGAACAAAGATCCCCCATATAGCCTTAACAGACTGTAGGGGCAAGTGCTGTTAGCGAGCACTTATGAAGGCCGGAACGGTACACGAGGGGGTGGGTGGCCAGCACCACGCCCGACCGCCTTTGTCTCCCTAGTGGCAATGTTTACACACCGCACCAGGTACTCATTTGAGGCTGAGTCGACCTAGGGGAGGCCCGGGACCGGTTCAGATAATCGTCACCGGTGTTGGCCGTGAGCGGGAATCGAACCAGGGTCGCCAGGTTCATAGCGCAGCGTAGTGCTAACCGCTACACTATCGCTCCCCACACACGCGCGCACACACATACACACAGACTGGCGGCAGTGCGATGGGCGGGAGGTCCGGGACACCGGACATCGGACGGAGGCTCTGGAACACCTCTTGAAGCTGGTCAAGAATGCCCGGCAGCAGTGGGATTTTGGAGGTGAGCAGGCCTTGCGGAGGTCACG
This sequence comes from Petromyzon marinus, assembly GCF_048934315.1. Classification (NCBI taxonomy): domain Eukaryota; kingdom Metazoa; phylum Chordata; class Hyperoartia; order Petromyzontiformes; family Petromyzontidae; genus Petromyzon; species Petromyzon marinus. The sequence continues at coordinate 11,498,269 of NC_133692.1, forward strand.
TGCACGTTTCGCCTCCTGAGGGGCCTGCATGCATAGACAATCAAATCAGTCTCAGTCAGGGGAAAGGATAGCGCTCTCCCACCTTCCACTGTGATCAACCATCTGCGTATCGAAATGGATACAGCTCAAGGCACAGCCCCGCGATTTCTTGTTCACTCCACCGCTTGCAAAAAAAGTCTTGGCGAGAGGGGGCCACGATCGAGCCTTTCTAGAGGGTGGTGTGGATTGTATTCCTCCATGGTAGCCAGACGTCTTGGAAGAGATGGGGGCACCTACACTCCACCACCGCACACGCAGCCTTCCGAGGGACAAACAGTGCTATGCTCATGTACACCGCTCTGCGTGGATGGAGGCGGTGGGATTCAAGGAACCTGTACCGTTGTCTCAGCTGCTCACTCCGGGAGAGCTCGCATCGGCGACCACTGGATTGCAAGTCCAGTGTGGTAGCCATTACACCGTGGTAGCTTTCCCTTGTCAAAAAATAATATACTTCCATTTATGAATACTGTGTTGTAATCCAGCTTGGTGGAGATATGACAGCGTGCTCAATTCAAAAGCAAAGGGTTGTAAGTTTAATTCAGCCATCATACCTCTGGGATGGATGAAATAAGGAACACTTTCTAGAAATGTAACATTTGTCGCTATCTGGCGATCCTTTTTCCTGCCATGGGAATGTTAATTTTTTTTACCACTGACTCAGGACCACCAATAGGCATTCTCCCTTGACATGGAGATGCTTTATCTTCATCTGGAAATGGTTTGTTGCCTTGTGGTGATGGTGGTGGTGTTTTTATTGTTGAAACCTTGGCAATTCTGAGGAATACGAAGCGTTGCTGCATTGTGTGTAGAGTAACAATTCTAAATCGTTATACTTATCCGTTTTATAGAATTCAATGAACGCGGGCACTTGTCCGCCTCAACCATCCACATGTTGCACGAGCGTTCTCGCTCTAATTTTTTTTTTAAATCTCAGTTTACAAAGAAACAGAAGGAATTCTTAATTCCCATGAGAAAATATCTTCACCTTTCCACACTCGGCGATCTCTTCTGGTGAATGGTCATGATAAGTGACTGAGATAAATATAAACTGTACCAGTGGTTTTGTTCTTCTAAGTATTATTAAAATGTAATTCTTTAATTTAAGATGTATAGTTATTACGGTAATTGCATTTAAATGTGAGTAAAATGTAGAGGTTATTCAAGTAATTTAATGTTAAACCTACACAGTTGATAGGGGTCTGGTAGGGGCTACACGATAAGAAACAAGTTGGCAGCCACTGGTCTTTTTAAAATTCTGTTTATTATTTGGTCTTCCTAACTTGGATTTTAACGCTTATGCAGAAATCAAGAGCAAGGCTATGTAGCTCTTTCTCAGAAATGACCTGGCCACAAATGATAGCTGAACGAAGTGGCTTATCCTGTGGACATTTATATCAGCCACATACTCTTAAACGCACGTTGATTCTAAATGTGGAGGGAAAAACCGGATAAAAATCCACACGACCACGGGGAGAACACGCAAAATCCAAATATACAGGCGTCAGGGTCGGGATCGAACCGACGCCCTCCTACATATCAGGCGAGGTAGTTAACATTTCGCCACTATGGTTGAACGCCATTGGCTGTTTCCCCCATTCAATTGTAATTCCACGGGAAGTTCAATTACAACCAAAGTTCTAATTTACGTGAACATTTTCTGCACATTGAAGGTAAAAAATATGATTGCCGTGCACTCATACTGTATTTCTTTCTATAAAAGGTGACTGCTGTATTATGTTGATCATCCTTTATCGATGCAGGTGAGATAATCCGTTTAGATGCATTATCTGTTTGAGCATGTAATGCCTGCGCGATTCGAGTTGCGCATTTATTAATGTATTCCTTAATACCATTTAGTTTCAGGTTCGTTTGTAAGTCTACCCTTGTGAATCAAGATGTCCCAGGGCATTTCATGTCAACTATGAATCAGACAGTGATCATTTGTTATTCCTCCAAGAGGTAATATTATCGAAAAAGAAATTGGTAAATGTGCATTTGTGCACATTTTAATATCCTTCGCTCATAACAGTTAAAATGTCCCCTTGCACGTGCAACACACCTATTAAAAGCAATGGAAAGAAATTGTAATTCATCTTTTGGAGAAAAAAAAAACTGTCCAGAATGGTTGCCCATATTTTTGAAGCACACCCATTATTTTGAAAGGTTACCCAAGTTGGCATTTTGGGTTGAGGCGGTGAAAGTAACAAGGTTTAGTATTTTTCAATCAGATACGTTTTTTTTCTTGAAATGTGCAGAAAAAACCCCATCAATCCTGAACTCGTTTCAGTTTGGTTTCAAACAATAATTTCAGAGGGAATCCATACCATGGCGTCTAGTCCAAAGTAAAACTTTGTGCATTTGTGTATTTCACGATAAGCGAATACATTCACTGAGAATAAAATTAAATTATACATCCTTTATCTGCTTTGCTTTTAGATAATATTGAGCATCACATTTGAGAAAATGACACATCTACACGGATAGGCGAGGCCTAGACTAGGCCTCAGTAATTAAATAGCCTCACAAACGCCTGACAATCGCACAAAACCGATTTAAATGCGAACACTTTCAAGCCACTACAAAAACACCACTGGTATGTTTATCCACAAAGCAATAACATTTAAACATATACTTTGTATTTCATGTCCTATTTGATGTATTTGCATAGTTTTTGACATCTAGGCAGCAATGTTTCTGCCTTGCTAGACTTAAAAGCTTTTTAAATATTTCAGAAGAATTTTCTCCACATTTATTATTATTTTCATTTCTCGTGCACCGCTTTAAAAAGTCTGAACTTTCAGTTTAACAGTGCATTGATTTATTTAATCCATGAACTAATAATATAATTCAAGTAAGTAGAGTAATAACTTGTTCTTATTTTAGAGGCGAGTTGTGTTGTTACAATGAATTACTTTATTAATATGTCATGTCGTGTCAGACTGTATAAAGACACCCTCTGTGGTGGTGGGTCCACCCACCCACACACACATTACAGTAACTTTCACACCATGAGCCCAGTATAGGGCAAAATGCAGAGAAACAGAATCAACATATATTAATTTCAATTTATTTGCTTGCTCAGGAAAAATTTCAGTGTTCCAAGATTTTTTTTTTCAATATGGACCTGCGGGGGATGTTTGGCCAATTCCTTTTTTGTGTTTAGTTTTTTTGTTTTCTTGTGGGGAAAAAAATCAGAATGCGTGGAGAAAACTACACACCGATGTGGTGGGAAACCTGCCAACCGATCTGTGCGAATGTTTCACACATAATTGTCACACTCCCTGTGTGATCCTCCAAACTCGCCACCTCTAACAAGACGCTAGATTGCAGACATGCCCTTCCACAGCCAGCCAGATCCCAGAAGCAGTCATATGTTAGAATGTGGAATGACCACACCATTCTGTGCCAGTAACCTTCCCGCTTAATGTCCCATTGAAGTTTTACATGCGCGATTAATATTAAGTGGCCAAGAGTGCGCGTGTGTGCGGTGTGCACGCGCGTGTGTTTCTATTTAATCTCCAAAGGGAATGATTAATGATGCAATTCTCTTAGTTTACATTCTTACTCCATGATATTTGATGTGATTACTGTGTAAACAGTCCACCCCTTCAAAGTGCATGGCTGTGGTTTGTGTACACATATTAAGCATTGGCCAATAACATTGAGAAACGGAGCACTGATTGCACTTCAGGTACATTCGCACACGTTTTCAAACTTAAACAAATAAATCGAGTGATAAAGCTGTAAGAACTTCACCCCGTGCACTATTTGGCTTTTACCCAAATATCAATGATAAGGTGTAGGCAGGGTTTTGATGTTTTAAAAGGTACAAAGGCATTTTTTTATGCCAAAAATCTGTATCTGAAGGAACCTGACCGCCTTACTATATTCCCTTGTAAAACTTTAGGACATTCGTGATAAATTATTTTCATTTCATATTCTGTATGTGTCTGACTCTTTAGAGTTTAGAGGGGCACGCTATCGCTCCCTCTAGTGGAAGCCCCACCACCACCACCACCACCACCCGCAGCAGCTCGAGAAAATAATTTCAGGGCTTCACCTCCACCTATATCCACCACGATAACTGCACTGTGCGTGATGGAGAGAAAACAATTGGACCTTAAAAAAAAAATCACTAACGTTTTATTTTTTTTGTCCTGAAATTTTAAAAAAAGCACCGACGCCGAAAATCTTTATAAAAGCATACAAATTACGATGGCAATCTTGCTAGATTTGTGTTCCCCCCCCCTCTTGTTTTTAGTTTTTCCTTCCCCCCAACCCCCAATATTTTTTTGGCGCGTTTTTTTTTGTTGTTTAAACAAAACATTTTTTTTAAATATATATAGCAGGTTTATTTATCTGCGTCGATCTGACATCTAAGTAAAACAGAACCTGAAGCAGAGCTTGGAAATTACTGCAGGCCCATTGCACAAATGTTTGCGCTCATTCAGGCGCAAAAGGGGAGAGTGGAGAGGGAAAGGCAAAAAACAAAGTTCCGACCCGCGCCGATCGGCTCGAAACGTTGCGCTGAAATGGGGAGGCCCCCCACAGCCCCCCCCCCGCCCCCCCCCCCCACCCGCATCCATTTGTGTGGGCAGAGGAAAGTTTCTTGGTGCCGGCCACGCCAACGCGCACGCACGACGCTGCCGCGGGCGGCGGCGGCGGCGGCGGCTGCCGCTCGGCTGCCCGGCGCCTCAAATTTGGAGGCGAGACTGGTGGCCTATTGATTCCCGCTTCATAATATTTACCCAACAAATCAAGGGTCTTGTCCTGGCACGCGACGTGGCCAGACGGCAGTGAGTGCGAGAAGGTTGCGGTTTAGGAACCCCCCCTCCTCCTCCCTCCCACCACTACACCCGTTCTCCAGCATCCAGCTCTTCGATATGCCACTCTGACCCCTCCTGCTCCCCCTTAAAGCCCCTCCGCACCCCTACTCCACCCATCGCCTACTCCTCCTCCTCCTCCTCTTCAAGTCTCGTGCCAAGGCACACGACTCTGGTGTGTGTGTGCGCAGCGTGCGGACTGGCTTGGAAGGGAGGCGTCTTGCCTGAGCTCGCGCATGATACAGAGTGAAGAGGAAGCTTCTGCAAGGTGCATTTCGGCGTTAGCGCAATGGCTGCGACATCGCCCAATAATGTTCTCAAAACACATGAGTGTACATTCATGGCATTCCACGACATGGCGAAGTGGATGATTACTGATGCACAATGGCATTGATGGCTTTTGAGTCACGTCCCAGTCAGTGTGGTAATTTTGTTGACAGGTCACTTATGAAATTGTGAAATACCACGCGAATTATTAAAGGCACATTTGAACATATCTGGATAATGCAGTGACGAAGTCTTTTTTTTAAATTCCGATTTGCATATTTAGTCACGCAATTTGGTGCTTTGGTTTCATGATTTTGAGGATATTTTTTTCTCTCACCAAACAGTAGAACATTCCTGACAAGTCTCACTTTAATATGAACCTTTCACAATTCTAGTTTCACCAAATGCACTTGTATGACGAATGGCTGTACAAGCTGCAATGACTCAACATGCTGCTGCCGCGAACCTCTCCAGAACAAGCGGTCTGAGAAACGAACAGAACCAAATCTTTGTCATCGCTATTTTTTTTTCCTTTTGTGCAGGTTTTTTTTTGTGTACAATCGGAAATAAAATAGCCTCTAAAATATATTTCGCTAAAATAATGAAATAGTTCAATGTCAAGATATATATGCAGGGTAGTCCTCTACTCATGATGGAGATGCGTTACGAGGACCCCATCGTAAGTAAAACATATCGTAAGTCGAAGATGGCCTAGCCTGCCCAGGAGTCTTAAAGAATGGTGATAATTTAGCAAAACAGAGCAATTTACAGTACCGTACTGTATAAACTATATACTGTATGTATTTATTCATTACAATACTGTATTGCACAGTACATTTTAAAGTAAAAAAACAAGGTAAATTCTTAGCCTACCTATATGAACTGCAATTTAATAGAAAGTTTTTTTCAGGAAACAATCCCTATCTGCTCTAAAAACTTTTAACATGCATTGAACGTATTGTATCGTGGTAATCCTAAAATGAAATCGCTAAAGCTACGTATCATACACGCATTGAACGTATCGTAACGTATCATATTCTAATGTACTCACCAAGATTCTGTCCCAGTCGTATCGTTATCGCCATCGTAAGATCAAAAATATCGTAAGTCAGACCATCGTAACCCGGGTACTATCTGTATTTGTTTCTTTTATTATAACCTCATTTATTTCTCCAAAAGCCAAACAAGTTTATCTGATTATAATAACAGGTCATAAATAAACTTCTCCATTGCTCTTCAATTGCAAACATATTCAGGAGCTATTTAACTTGCTTCGATTTTCATAAACTGTGCCAGGGAATCAAAACAACACACAAACCAACGGCCATATAATCTTTGGCACTATTAAACATCTGAACGTAACAATAAAAAAGGCAAATACCAATGTGCCTAAAGAAGTATGTACATGCTTGGAATAACTTTGAGGGACTGGGAGAGGACTACGTGGATTCAGGAAAATATAAATATATATGTGAGTTAGGAAAAAAAATCACATTGACCGTTAAGACTAGTGGGGGCTTGGCTGGATGCGTCGCTCAAAGGAATGACGACCAGATGGTCAAAACTAACGACAGAGTTGCAACCAAAGGAGAGGGACACACGTGAGTGTACGTTTGCCAAGGGGAGCGAGCAGAATCAGCTCATGTTCACGAACTGTGATCGTTACATCACAGGGCCGTAAGGGATGGCTGCAGTTTGGGGAGGACATCATGCAGCAGTGGATAGATAGGGGTCAGTGATTATTTTCATTTTTCGAAGTTTAAAAAAAATGAAATGTGCTTTATAAATAGGGCTTTTGTCCCTCGTTGATGGTATTTACTGCTACTATTTACAAATAATGAATAGCATAAATGTAGTCCTAATTTCCTAATTAAACTTTTACATGAAATGCCAAAATACCTTGGAAATTCTGGCAGTTGAGCTTTTCCTCTCTCCAAAATGTTATTGAAAAAAAATATTAATCACATCGGATTTTTATTCCACAATATTTTAAACTGAAAGGTTTAAACCCTGTCACTCTAATATGCCATGTGTAGATATACCTTTTAAAGAGACAGTAAAGGTATTGATTGACGTTTTGAGAAAAAGAATAATAAAAATAATAATTAAATTAACATATTGCTTATTCAATATAAAGAATACACGTTAAAAACTCTTGTAGTGCATATCACTCAAGTCGTGTTAACTGTGTTATCGTACAACATAGATGGACAGGTTTCAGAGTTGAGCTGCTTAGCTCTGATATATTTTTGGGTTGTAGACCATGCTGCTTTGCACGATGTCCGACGTTTTGCTCCACACGCTCGGAGCTTCTCCAGTACGTGGAGCAAAATATCGGACATCGTGCCAAACAGCACAGACACGGCACGCGGTACAGCCCGACAACACATTGCAGAGATGAACGGCTTGTTGAGCAACTTATGTAGCGTCAAATACATTTGTGTTCAATTATTTTCGTTTCTTCATATGCTCGTCTGCTAGATCACAAAACTGTGACAAGACAGCAGAGCGATTTCACCTCTGCTGAATATAAAATGGCTCTGATTTGTAGGCAAATGCACAATCTGTGTGTGATCAATAGCTCACCTAGCATACCCAAATTTCCCTCGGTCACTTGTAATAACCCCATGAATAATGGAACTTTTATTAAGTAAACAAACCCTTATGGGTATCAAAAGGCCAATTCAACAGTGCCTTTTGAGAAATAAGCAATAAATGGCCGAGTAGTACTGCCATCTAATTATGTCAAAAGCGATTATCCATATAATTTACGAAAAATGGTCCTAAGCCAGTGGAAAATGCAAGGTATGGTTGCAAAAACACATACTGTCCATAAACACAGAACAGGGAGTGATTTGAAAGGGAAAAAAATCCTAAAACCCAACTGCTTATTTGCGTGGGTGGGATAAGTTTGCGTGCCAGTAGAATGCTCTATAATATTGATTGAATGCAACGGTAGTTCTAGAGTTTGTAAATGCCGTGCGGCCAGATTGCTTCTGACAGCGGGGTTGTGTCGCGTGTGACATCATCACAGCCTGAGCGCCGAGGCAGCTTTGGCCCCAACTGCTTATTGAAGGCAGGCGCCAAGACGACTCCGGAAGAGGCTTGTTATGCCACCAATACACAGGGGGTGCGCGAAACAAAATAAAATAAAGAGAAAGAAAACAAGCAAGGGCTGACACTAGCCCCGCACGAGGAACCAAAGCCACCTAAGCACATCTCCCCCAACGTAAACCGTAAACCCGCTCACCCGCCCACTCAATCCCCTCCCCCCTGCCCCCCCAACTCCTCCTGTCGACGGAGCTCAAAATAAAAGAGTCCCTGTGTGGCCAGCAGGCGTAACTGCTGGCCTAGGTGGTGAAAAACGTGTTTGCACAGAGCCGTGTTCTTTAAAGCAAATAAGCGCCCAGTCCGTGGCCGGCAGCCACGGAGCATTCATCAGCAGTCATTTCCAGCAAGGAGTGTAAAATCCACTTGAAAAGACTCCACTGTCTGTCATTTTTTTCTTATCCCCTCCCCCCCTTCCTTAATGATAAGACTTTTTTTCCGCGGGCCAATTTCTGTTAATCTCATCTTGTAAGGAGGCTGCTTGTGTGCCGGTGACTCGCCACAGCGCGACGAGCTCTATACTTGTTTGCATAAAGACTCCCATTCACCCGGGCGGTTATAAATATGTTTTGCTCTGCTCCAGTGTGATAAACTCACATTTAAAATGTTTACCTTCGTTATGCTCAATACCCCATTCATCCCCAATTTCATCAAGCGAATTATTCGTCGAATGCTTAGCTGTGCATCAGCAATCATTAGTTAAAATTATGAGACCATGAAATGGTATACCGAATAATTATAAATAAGTAACTTCGCAAAAATTACTGAACTAGTGTCTGAAATCCTATCTGCGAGTACACTAGATCATGTTTTCGTCACACTGGATATTAGAGTACAATCCTCAATAATGATCATATGCACCAAGCATGGTTGTTTTCCTATTTAAGGTTTGGAAGCTCTGGTATTGGCTACGGGTTGCAAAAATGCAAAACATATTATAATGTTATTTAAGCTGCTCAGAAACCAAAGGTTAAAATAAAACAAATCCTATACAGGTTGTTTATACAACCAGTAATCCGTAACCACGATATGAATGTCAATGTGCATGATATGTATGCAGCATGAAATGTACGATTTCCCTTTTGAACGCTTTTTTAGGTAACTCTTAGCGAGGTTGAATAGTGTACGACATATTAGCAAGCACGCATTCGGAATGCGTTCTCTGCTTTGAGAAAACTTAAGAGGAATTCCACACATTCCCATAAGAGTCATCTTTACACTTTTTTTCTTTCCCGGCATTCTAAATAACAAGTTGCATTAACGATGCATATATCATCATCATCATAATCACGGTCATCATCGTAATGATCATCAGAACGACAGCTTAAAATGCATACGTACTTTCCGCTGGATTCAGTTGCTTACATTTTTCTCCAATGGCTGATTTTTTATTTTGCCTTTGGTCTGTTTCCAACTGTTGCAAGCAATTTTTATGGGAAGTCTGACATTATTTAAGATAATGAAAACCGTCTTCAGTGGCCGTATACACGTGTGTGTGTGTGTTTGTACATGGCTGTGTGTATGTATGTTTTGCCTTCCAAGGCTGTTACGACCTGTCATCATCGATTTTATTGCTGTGTTTTACTAAGGCATGTCTGAGATAAGCTTGTAGTAGATGGGTGGCTGCAGAATCGCATGAAATGTACGATTTCGGAAAACGTAGCCAAAAAAGCATGGAGACAAATGACCATCGATTTATTTTCAAAGTTTAATTTTTCCTGACTGGGTGACTTATGCATGTGTCCAGTTTAAAGCCATTATTTTAGTTAAGCCACATCGCAGAGCAAGGTCTTACACTCCCCACTGACTGTGGCAACAAAGAGGCTCAAATGTGCGGGATGCTTTAAAACACAGACATGCACACACATAAACACAGAGGGTGATGCACACATACACAGACACACACTCACATATATAAGCAGTTTTAAAAGGATATATTTTATTCACAAGTGAATGTCCAGTTATGCATTTTCTACATTATATTGTACATATATACACATAATAACGGTTATTTAGAATTATGTGTCAATCCACTGATGGATGAATGCCTCTCCACACTGTTAATCATGGGGGTTGTTTGACCATACTTCACCACGCTGGTCAGTACATGTTGGTGAAAGGGGTAAGGCCCAGGACCAGCTCAGACTTTGCTCACCACTAATTTTTCCCATGACTAGGAATCAAACTCAAGTTATTGGCTTCATCATGCAGTGTGCTCATCACTGTGCCACCATTCACTGCTGTATGTGTAAAGGGCATTTTATTTTAATGTAATAATATGCCAATGTATACGTGTGAGTTAATGCTCGAATTAGATTCCTTCTCGACCAGTCCATGATTTATGGGTAGGCACGATTATCAAGGCACTATATTCAAGGTTTGGAGAGGCAAAATAAAAACAACGCAGCATTCTTAAGCAGATGCCAGAAGGCATGTCAAAATATAGAAAACTAAGCTTTCAGAACTCTTGCCCGTTTTAAACGTGCACAGTTGATTCATTTCGTAACATTTATTGCGAAACTTGCTTGAGACACAATTGTGAAACTTTTAAGAATGCGACAACTCTAGCACTGGATTGTATAATAATGCTCGACCAATTGAGAATCCCTTCAGCAAAACATTTTGTAATAATAGACATAAAATTAAATACTTTGTCAACATTTATTATGAAAGCTCCAAAAAGTTATTGGGTAACATGGCGTTAAATGAAGATATGCAAATTGTATACATTGCATTTCCAAACAATATAATTTCCCCCTCCCACCACCCCTGCATTCTCTTTTGAGGGTTTTTGTGTGACTGTATCTTTGTATTGGCTCTGGTCACAAAGAATCCGGTGCCACACTCAGTGCTGGAAGAGCTGTTCCATGTAAGCCTAGCTCATGTGGATAAGGTGCCATTGTTTTCACTTCAGGTTGCTACGAAGATATAATGATTGAGGCCTTTTGGGTTAGATCGCGTAAATATTAATGTGTCGTTAAACCCGCCACCACCTGACACAGCCAATGAGTAAGGTTTGTCACGTAAACAAAACATGCCACCGGTGTGTTGGAGAGTAACGAATTGCCATGTTTTGTTTATGTGACAAACCTTACTAATTGGCTGTGTCGGGTGGTGGCGGGTTTAATGACACATTTACGTGATCTCACCCAAAACCTCTATAATGGACAATATTGGTTGTGAACGCTTACATGTTAAACTGAAGATAGGATACCATACCAAATATCACACTTTGATGATTATAATGATATTTGTTTCCCACAACCTTGCAATTGTTTTCACATTTCTATTGTATTCTTTGTGCTCCACTGTACTTCCATTATGAATATAAATTACTTGTAAGATTATCAACTGCAGTTCACTCATCGTAACCCGACTGCCATCGGTCTTTATAATAATTACAACCTGTAATGCATATATGCCAGTTACACGAATAATAATGATATACGCCATTACAATTATTACGTTATATAACCATCTCACATTTTGCCGGTAACATTGATGATTACTTCCAATGGGAAGGAACTGCAGAAAATGTTAGAACTTCGTTAAAAAGACTGGAAAATTGGGCTAATGATGAATATGAACAAAGCAAAGTTAATTGACAAACTAAAAAATGTATAAAACTGAAAATTATACAAAGACACATGGAGGGATGCATGCTTGGAATGACATAGAGTGATATAAAGAGGAACACATTTATTCGAAAAAACATATGCAGGCCAAATACATTATTGAAACTCTGAAGCAAAGTAAGTGCGATTAGGAAAGACACATCCCTGAAAGGGATGATGGATGATGGTCAAATGTAATGATGGAGTTGCCAGCCAATGATTGGAACGTGTCTACGAAGTTGCCACTCAGGAGTTTGAGCAATTAAATCAGCGTGTGTGCAGGTGCTAAGTGGATAATGTCATCAAATGATTTTGAGATGTATGCATGTTGATCTTCTTTCGCACCGTACTTTGCCAACCGTGATACTCGGAGGTGCTGGGGAAGGACAATAAACTAAACCAAACGCAGTTCTTAAGAAATGCGTTTTCAATCTAGATTTAAAAGCGTATAGATCCAGTTGCTTCCTAATATCGGAAGGAAGAGCATTCCAGACGGCCACAGAAGCGCATCTGAAAGCGTGCGATGGGCAGCCCAAATCCGCCGCTGCGAGGCATGGAGAGGCCGTCATCCAGCAGTCGATTGCCGTGGCTGTTGATGACGACGCCGATTCATGGAGGCGATCTGCACGACACGGCTATCTGCGCGGTGCGTGAGTGAGACCTCTCAGTGTCGACAAGCGGCGTTTGGCAGTCAGCCTCGAGCGACGGTGCACATCATGATGCTCGGTGACAAATCAACAAACGGCGAGTGGCCGAGGCGGAGCGGGACGCCGCCACTCTCGACTCTCGGTCTTCCTCGTGCACTGCCGCTAGCAGCGCGATCCATCACGGCAGAGTGAGCCCCTCGTGTCAGTGCCCGACTCCGCTCGCTTGAGTTACAGCGTCGCGCGGCACCAGCCGCGGTAAAGTGACCTAGCGGCATGATTCATCTCTCGTCCTCTTGTGGATGGGATCAGGACCTGGTGGGCTAAACTTTCCGGAATGTTCGTGCCGTAGAAAAGTTGTCCACATGGTGTTGTTCAGAGTGTTTATTCTTTGAAGGAGTAAAAACGGATTATGCCATGCTGCAATGATGAGCACACTGCATTCGCAAGTGACCTCACAAATTGAAACAATGGGTGAGTTTATTAAATGCCTCCCACCTCCGTGTGCCCAGCAGTATAAGTGGGTACACCAAAGTCAACTGGCAGGTCACATGTAGTGGGGTAAAGCGTGGATTCTCACAGGTATTCCACAATGTCTGGCCAGCCTCTATAAGACTTCTCCAGAGCTCCCTCTCTCGTGAAGGCTTTTCCACCAGCAGTGGCATAGGAATTCCAGGGCTGCACCCTTTACGTTAAAGAAACACATATTTTGAAGCATTTATTTTTTTCAGAAGACTAGACTATATCCATAGTAACCAATGTTTTAATTCCTTTACAATTTTTTTGGCATTCTGTTTTATATATTTTTTTTTGTATTGAATTATGTTTTTGCCACAGCATTATCTTCTCTTCGCTGTGAAATAAAGGGGACATTGATCGTGGGTCACGGCCCCACCAGTGAGCTCCAAGGCCTATTCGATGTGTATAGGCCTTGCTTATGGATTTGTTTGCCATCTCGTTCGACTCGTTCAAATGGGCTCGGTGCATCACCTCTGCTTGCCCTGTGCCAATAGAGGAGTCCAAATTTTGCAATGAATGTTTGTAAATAGATTTTAATGAAGCCTGAATAAAACAAGACTATCTGTCATCGAACGAAATTAAGACCAAGAGGAGGGGGGGGGGGAATGAAAACCACATTGTAGCAACAACCACTGTGCTGTGTGCTACTTTATATGTTTTCATTACAACTTAATAAAATCGTAATCATGTTTGCTTTTCACTGAACATAATCAGTGTGAGGGCCATAATCCAACGATGTTGATGAAAGTTTGGATAATTGTGCATTTAATCGTTTGATTTGTGTTCCTTGCACAATTTTGTTTATAGCAAATTAAAAAGTGTAATTTTTTTTACCAAAAACAACACCTTCAATTGATATCTTGTTTTCACTTTTTTACCAATATTAAGGTGATTTATTACAGCTGTGGCATTAATGTGCAGTAATTACAAAAAAACACTAAATGCGTGCATTCCATTTGTAGTTCCCTTGCATTAGTATTTATTACAACGAATTTAATTCCTTCCAATGTAATTAATGCTGAATGTTATTTCACCTAAATTATCGGCTGCAAGCTTCACCGATTTTCAAGAAAAAAAAGACCCAGTTTAAAGTGCCTTGTCCTAACGGCTCACGTATCGTTCGTGCCAGCCTCCAAACAAAACTCAATTGGCTCGTAGCATAGAAATCACTTTAGTAGAAAATGTAGCGGCGCTTTGACTCTGCCAGCAGCAGTAGCAGCAGCGCGACAACTCCAAAGTTGTTCAACTAAAAGCGACTGAACCACGGCAAAATGAAACGAATGAAAGGGAGAAATGAGACAATAATTGCTTTCTTATTTCGTGCAGAAAACTCCAAGATTCAGGGTCCAAGCCGTAAACACTCCGTATCCAAGAGCCTCAAGTATCTCTTCCAGTCAACCAGCAAGTTTGTCAAGAGTCTGAAAAGGTAAACTACTGTAATTACATCTCTGGAGGCTGAAGCCCAGATATGGGTGTGTGGTTGACTCCGGCTCCGTGCGTGTGATTGTGCACGCTTGATTTTGTCACATTTACACAAGGCTGCCTGTTTCAACCGATGCCCTTGGTCCTTAGCTGATGCAGCCGGATTTATCGGTATGGTCGCTCGTGCTCCAACTGTTATTTTGTTTCACGATTTATTTTTCCCTCTGCCCGTTCCTCACACCCCTTACCGCCCTGTCCCTGCCACTCCTTTCTTCCACCCACAATCCCCCCACAACCATCCGCATCTACTTAAGATGTTCTGGCAATAGTACGTGGAACAATAATAATAACAACACTTAGTTAAACGCATGCTCATAACGCGTTACCGCTAAACAACCATGGAACTGGACCGTTGCTACTTGGAGAGAAAAAAAATGTCATGTTTTATGCTGTGATTTGTACTGTTGTGGTTGCTATGGTATTATATCCATCATAGAAACAGCTGACCATACGATCCCAACAGCTGCATTGTCCCTGAATGGATCACCGGAGGTTCACAAGTGTTGCATTCCCAGTGCCACACTCTATCCCAGTGCCTTTCTTTAAGAAAAAAAAAACCAGTAGCAAAATGTACAGTTAAATGTGAGACATTCAAACAAAAGTCACGTCTGTGTGCGTGGGCCGCGTCCACCAAGAAGACCGAGTGGTGAAGTCAGCGCAGGAACTTGGCGATCGTCGCATTGCAGCTTCGAGGAAATAAAGCGGAAACTTGTGGGAGTTTTTGTGCAGCAGTGGATAGATCATGGCTGATCATGGGGTCCTGGCAAGGATTAGCAATGGGGGGGGGCGATGATTGTAGAATATAAATATATATTCCAATTGAGCAATTTGCCGGTAATTTTTCACATTTTGGTCACTTTGAACCATGACGCCAGCACACAAAGTCTTGCTTTTGGCAGTGACCTCATGGGATATTTCACGTCCACTCTGAGGCAGACGGCACGTATTTGTTTGTTTTTACGGTTAACACACCCGGGGCTATTAATTCAATGACAGCAAAGACAAATGACGATGCGATATGTTAATTTACTGAAGAATGTAAAGTTAATATACATCACAAAGTAAGTGTGCGACGGTTCATGGCCAGACCCCCAGCATCCCGCTGGATTTTAACCATTGAGCTTCTGCAACCAGCGGTGAACACGCTGCAGCTAGGCCGTGCCACTGCCCCCAGTCTATGTTTCGGTGTGCGTGACTGTATGTTGCACGTAATTAGTTGACTCGACCACTGCAGCCACGTGAGGCACCGCCGTTCACCACGGTATTCATCTTGACAATTCTTTGCATCCTTGGGATTGAGGGACGTGGGATGCTGGGGGCTGGGCATGGATCAATGCACTCCTACTTTGTGATAGATATATATATGTGAACTTTACACCCCTTAAGTAAATTAACGTATTACATCGTCATGCGTCATTAATGTTATTAAATGCGGGCATCATGCGAGAGTGTGCGGTTGCTGCATGGCTGCCTTCGTCCGGCAGCAGCAGCAGCAGCAGCAGGTTAACTACTACTGGACGAAGGCCCTCCCCAAGCTACCGCCGTCTCTTGCGGTTCTGCGATGTGGTTGCCTGACAGCCTGCACAAGAGCCGACATCATCGCTGCATCCCTCCTCGGTTGGCATGGCCGTGACTAGAGCCAAATCCTCGGGCATCCAAATTTTCTTGCGGGGCCGCCCGTGTCCTTCTGCCGTGCAGGGGGCTTTACCTCGCCACGGTGTTCTACCAGGGGGAGACCGTCCTCGTCACACACGAAGATCAGATCCCGGTGGTGGAAATCGACGACTCCTACCCCAGCCCGCTCAACCAAGACTTCCTGTGGTTCACCAAAGTGAGTGTCTGTTTTCATATATCAAGGATCTTCGAATTTATACTGCTGGGTGGGCAGAGGCAGTGGGGCGGGGAGGATTTGAGAAACTTTGTCCATTTATGTTTTATCTGCCACACCAGGAGATTGAACTGGTAACATAAGTATTGCAAGTCCAGTGTGCTAACCGTTACACCACGTCCCTCTTTACACGTGTACACACATTTTGTATCTAGAGGCTGAATATGAGTCAAGTTGTATTTGAAGCTTCATGATTAAATAAATATACCTTAACCAATCCGGGAAATCCATGCTAAAACGTATGATTTTCTTTTTGTTATGGAAAGACCTGCAATGAGATTTACTGGCTGGTTATTATGCATATAAACTGTTTATATGTCATATATAACAGATTTTTAGTTTTTACGGTGGTGTATGTTAATTGTACAAAAAAAACCATGAAGAGTGTGTGGCTTTGTTTTGTTATATACTGGGCATCACTCATGGCAGGCACACTGGGTCCTCGCAAAACAATAT
This sequence comes from Petromyzon marinus, assembly GCF_048934315.1. Lineage (NCBI taxonomy): Eukaryota > Metazoa > Chordata > Hyperoartia > Petromyzontiformes > Petromyzontidae > Petromyzon > Petromyzon marinus. Next base: position 11,515,109 of record NC_133692.1, read on the forward strand.
CAGCCCTCCAAAGCACAGAATGAAGTGTGCCCTCCCAATGAACGATCCGGTTGGAGACTTGAGCATTCCGGAGCTGCTGTCACACACACACAAAGGTGGCAAAGAAACCTCAAGGGCACTTCTCAAGAAAACTGACGAGCAACAACAAAACCCACCGGGCAATTACCAGGAACCGATAAAATACAGATTATTCTGGTTTCTGTCGCGGTGGTGATTCATTCATTTGGAGTCCCTGTGTGATTGCTAAATGCTTCCGTTTAATTGGCTGCATGCCCCATTCGTAGAACCCCACGGTCCTCTTTTCAGTAAAATGTGAAAATTAGGTCGTCGTGACTTAGGAGCGAAAAAAAAATTGCTGGTGGGGGGGGGAGGGGAATTATTTTCTTTTTGAACCGTGCCTTCACGGTGGTCTCAGATGGGATTGATTTAGTTCAGTTGAAGGCTGAATCAGTGAGATGTTTTATTCTAAGTCTGTACTTGCAGCCATGCCAAAAACTCTTTCAGGCTTTAATCATATTGCTTTGAAGTGATCTGAGCTTGGGTCTCGCCTGCCTCTCACTGGCGATTGCTTTCCACTCCAATGCTGCACAGTGGCTCACCCAGAGATCATTAAACAGGAAAATGCAGAGTACCTTCCCACCCACCAACCCTCAACCCCCCTCCCCACCCACTTCCCCCTCTCCCTCCCCACATCCTTCAATTCTCAAGCAGTCACTGTCAATATCAGCCCGAGAATGTCTGCTCAAGCCTGAGGAGGTTTTGGAGTGGCCCACTTGACGAAATGGTGTGACTAGCTAGATGTATAGCTGATGATAAAAAAAGGCAAAAAGATGCAGCCCTGCATTTGCTTTGTGCATGACACTGCTGGCGAAAGGGCCTCCGCTAGAGGGAGCTTTACAGAGCCCCTTTAGAGATAGAGCCCCTCTGGAGGGTATTTTGACCATATCTTCCACACTGGCCAAATGTGTTTTTGTTAAATTTCTCTTTACCGTGTCACATACCACTTGCCACTCGCCTTACTGTGCCACCCAATTGTGCAGCTGGGCGGAACAAAAGCAGTGGGGTTTAAGAAACTCGTCCATTGTTGAGAGATCAAACCAGCGACGTCTGGATAGCAAGTCCAGTGTGATAACCGCTATACCAGTGCAGCATACCACTTGTGTACATGTGGACGCAGTAAAATATTCCTTTTTACTTCCAGCAGCTTGGGATGCTGTGAAGGGAGTGCCGGTGGTCAGGATGTGTTCTTGCGATGTTTTCAGAGCAATCGGGAGGGGGGGGGGGCGACTGCTACTCATAGAGGGCTCTGTGTGTTAGAGAGTCGTTAAGCCATCTGTGCCATCTGCTTCCAAGCATTTAAAGAGCCCCTTAAACACTTAGTAATAGTCGAACATCATGTGCCATTGGCATGGTCAAAATGATCACTAAACACTGTCATGGAAGACATCTCTATAATTATAACAGTAGCTTTTAGTTAGTGAATGGGTGTTAGCATTCCAATGGGAGTACCCACATTTTTTATTCAGCATTTACGGTATGCTCCTGGGGTGGACAGTGACGAGCAGATTTCATAAACTTGACAATTGTCAAGTAGGGAGATTGATCCGGCAACCTCTAGATTGTAAGTCCACTGTGCTAACCACGTGGTAGAACGTTGTAGTATGTGGGCTTAATATCGGTGCCATTGGAACCATATTGGGAGACACGTTAGATAGGTACAGAGTAGTGCATTGTGCATTTGATTGCAATACCAATACAAATTTTTAAACGATGACACATACCAGTATGCGATGTATGTATGTTGAACTGTTGTCGCACCTTACGTAGGCAACATGCTAATCAGAGTTGCAGGGGAAGGACAACTAAGTAAACACAAAAGGCAGTTCTAAAGAAATTAGTTTTAAATCGAGATTTAAAAGTGCACGCCTCCAATGGCTTCCTAACATCGGACGGTGGAGCATTCCTGACTGCTGCAGAAGCGCGTCTGAAGCCGGGCGATGGTTGACCGTCTTTGTTCAATGATTAGCCAAAAGCCGCTGCTGCGAGGATGACCGGAGTGTGCGTGGTGGTTTATAATGAGATCGGCAAGGTATTGTGGTTCAGTACTAGATCTCGTAAATATAAATGTGTCGTTAAATCCGCCACCACCCGACACAGCCAATTAGTTAGGTTTTTTTCACGTAGTTCAGCACACCGGTGTGTTGGAGAGTAAACCCACGACATTTACAATTCGAGTACGACGTTTCGCCAGTAATTACAACTAGCCTCATCAGGCGACAGCCAGATTTGTGGAGAAATCCACCGGTGTGTTGAACGGTCAATCCACAAATAGTAAATGTCGTGGATTTACTCTCCAACACACTGGTGTGCTGAAGTAGTCACTAATTGGCACGCATTCCTTACGTGACAAACCTTACTGACTTTGTCGCGTGGTGGAGGGTTACGACACATTTATACTTACGTGATCAAACCCAAAAAAACCCCCCTCTATTATGGGTAATACTGCTCTTGAAAGCCTGCGTGTTAAACCAACTATCGTGGTTCAAGCAAAAGGTGTCGTGGTGGCGATGGGGCGCGGGGGCTTTTGCGGCGGCGTTTAATCGGTCGGTCGGTTACGAAAGCAAGCCGCGGTCGTTGCAGCTGTCCTGCATGTGGGAGGAGGTGCGGGGTCTGCGGCACGGCGCCAACACCCTCTACTCGGCGTCCTCCGCCCTGCAGTCTCGCCAGAGGATACTCCTGGCGATCTCGCAGATGCAGGTGACGTTGGAGCACCGTCGTTCATTTCATCTCCGCCGCTGTTTAACGTTGAGGGCGTTTACGGTGTCGGCTTTGTCCGTTCGCCCTCTGCCACTGTAACAGTCAGGGGTGGGGGTGCGAGTGGGGGTGGGGGAGGCGACCACGAAAACTCTCGTCGTGATGAACCAAACGTTACTGGACATCTGTGAGCTTCACAGCTCGGCGGATCTCTCCAGAGTAAATAAAGATTCTGATTCAGTAGGAACGAAACGCGTCTAATTGTGTTGCAAGCAAGGAGTTACCCGATTAAAAACCGGCTAAGTTAATCGATGGGTTACCCGAAATTTGTAGACACAAACCAGGGCAAAAAGGATGAAACTTTTTATTTGGACTCTTGTCCAGCATGAAAAATGCGGTTTTTGTCCCCTAGCTTCAGCACCGATGATCAAAAAACCGCCGGAGGCAAACGTTGCGCTTTGAAAAGCGTTACGCAAACCATGCACGATCCATTACATTTTTCTGCAAAGCTGATTGTCGATGTCACAGTGTCAACAAAGCGAAGGGGTGGGCGCTCACTTCCATGGGTGGCCCCTCGCGAACGGTTGTGAACTATTACATTCCTGTTGCGAGGGTCATCCTCTCGATACCGTTAACCCCTGCTGATTTGCGGAAGAAGAAATAAAAACGGTCACACGATTTCATGAACCCAAGAGAAAATATCTCCCTTCGCTGCGTTTTGGGGCTGAGCCGCGTGTTGTCGTTGGGCACGATGTCCGACGTTATCGCTCCACGTTCTGGGAGCTTCTTCAGGATCTGAATATGCTGGACGGACATCGTGCCAAACAGCACGAGGGACAACCAGAAACTGCATCAGAGAGCTGCAGAGCATCATCATCACACTCCATGTGCAGATAACCGTAGAGGTGTCTAATGCACATTTCATCATTTATTTACACTTTACTCTTTGTCTTGCGCCAATATGCTCAAGTAGTGGCACATCTTTCTGGCACCAATCTCCGATGTCATCGTCAAGCCATTCTCTGTTATGTCTTCCTCTTTTTCCTGTTCCTTCCATTTTTTCCCGAACAACAACGCACTTTTAATTTTCCTGTTGCAGCTCATCCTATATGTGTGTCCAAATAGTGCCGGTTTCCTTCTCGTCACTGCCTGCATCAGCAGGCCTTCTTCTATGTACCAACTTTGGGGACTCTTTGGGTCCAGGTTAGATGCGGTGTCCATGGACAGCGAAACATTTCGATTGCCAGAGCACAGCCATGGAAATCTGTGCAGTAAAAACAATTGGCTGAATCACCCCCACCCAATTCAGGATTTGAAGTTGCAACCTTCCAAAAACGAGCCCAGCACCTGGACCACAGCGCCACTCACGCAGCCTAAATAAATATATAAATATACCCAAACTATGAAATACATACGTGTGAATACGTTCCTGTGTACCCGTTGGCATTGACCCTGTGTGTTGGACGCGTTGTTAAGTGGGGACACTGTCTTTCGGCACGTGTAAAAAGGCCCGATGCGTGATTGCAAGGCACGTGTTTGTGGCGACTGCTCTGTTTGAAAAAAATATGTGCCCGTGCCCTTAAATATGACCTCATTATATACATATACACTGTATATTTATGGTTTTGCGAGGCACCGAATCTCAAACGTGGCTTTACATGACATTATACGCTTTCTAGATTGTAATCTAGATTTATACACTTTGATGTATTTATAGATACCCCCCCGTTAAAATAACAGGAAGACATTATACAGCAAGCAATATTGGAGTAGATATTGTGTGTGTGTGTGAATCACGGATCTGCAAATCTCTGTCCATGCTACCAGCCTCCTTCTTTGGTCATCTTCTAAGCTACGGAGCCATCGCTCTCACAACATTCAATCGCCCGTTGAGAAGAAAGTTGCAGGTGTCGTTATAGATCAGTGGGGTACCTATGCAGTAAGATATATCACACTGTACAGTCACAATAATAACAACTGTATTCTCTGGGTGGCATGTTTCTCCAGCGATTTAATGATTTGCCATGATTCATGGGGTAGCGATTTGATTCAAGAATCACTTCTTATTTTTACATTGCCAATGTAGCATGTGAGCCTCACATGAACCCACGACTCACAACGTGCTCGAATGACAGAATCTCAATTCTTAGGCACGTGTTCTGCGTGCAATAATCCATGTTAACCAAGTGATCAATACATTTTGATGCACCCCTTCCACAAACAATTTAAGAAACGACTCAAGGCACATTAGTCAAACACAACGGAGTGGTTGTCTTGCGTGCAGCGTTGTTTTTAAAAAATTAATTTTCACCTGTCACAAAACCGATGCGTTGTACGCGCCTTGCCCATTTCCACAGCACCTGATAGGAACACAGGACCTGGGGCAGCCGTACCACGAGCTGGTGAAGGACAAGCATGGCAACGCGCTGCTGGTGACCCTCCGGGAGGTCGAGGTCCCTCAGGGACTGCCGGGCGGGCGTTGGCAACACGTGAGCCGGCTCCAGAGCCAGCGCAAGTCTCTCTCCACTCCCGAGGAGCCCTCGGCCCTCGACATCCTGCTCATCACCCTCCAGGTGACTCCCTGGGTGCCACGGTGGCGAGATTCTAACCACCTCGCCTGGAATTGCAGGAACTCGTGGGTTTGATCCCGACCCTGAGGCCTGCTGCATATTTACAGTTTACGTATTCTCTCTCTCTCGCCGTGGTCGTGCGGATTTTTCTCCGGGTCCTGCGGTTTTTCCCTCCACATTTAGAAGCATGAGTTTAGATAATTTAAATTTCCACGTGATAAGCCACTTCGTTTGTGCTGTCCTTTGTGGCCAGGTCACTTCTGAGAAAGAGCTGTATAGCTCCGAGGGCCTTACTTGGTCAAATTAAATAAAAAAAAAATGTTTTTAATCACCCCACACACACACACACACAGACAAAGCAGAAGTAGCCTCACGGGATCGTAGGGGCAAGTGCACCCGCAGCGGTGTGGCATGCGAGGTGGTTATATAGCAAACTCCGCTCTCCTCTCAGGATGGTGTGTTGGGAGCAAACGTTCGTGCCTCATGGCAAGAAGTGCCTGTGTTCGATTGCTGACTTCACGAACCGTGCCACCCGTATGCCAATGCGCGTACCAAAACTGTCCGCGCAGAGTCTCACGAGCAAGCTTGCACAGGTTTCCAAGTGTGTGCTCACATTGCAGCAAGAGATACCTATTTGCATATAGGCACAACTTCTAACACGTGTGTACTCACAAGCAAGCCACGCGTGCACGTACATGCAATTAAACCGGCACAGTTAACACACTCGCACAGCGACGATAACAACAAGAGGAGCGCACGCGTTGCCACATATACGTGTGAACAGACAAAAAAAGTATTCATAATAAAGGTTTTTGGGTTAGATCGCGTTTATTTATAAATGTGTCGTAACCCTCCACCACCCGACACGGCCAATCAGCAAAAAAGTGTCACGTTGACAAAAGACAAATAATTCACTACTTCAGCCCACCGGTGTGTTGAAGAGTTAATCCACATTTACAGTTTGAGTACGACGTTTCGCTGGTCATCAAGCGAATTGCTTGATGATGCTGGAAGTATTTACCAGCGAAACGTCGTACTCAAACTGTAAATGTGGATTAACTCTTCAACACACCGGTGGGCTGAAGTAGTGAATTATTTGTCTTTTGTCAACGTGACACTTTTTTGCTGATTGGCCGTGTCGGGTGGTGGAGGGTTACGACACATTTATAAATAAACGCGATCTAACCCAAAAACCTTTATTATGAATAATATTGGTCGTGAAAGCCTACGTGTTAAAAAAAGTATTCTGGGCCATTCGACACCCGCAACACATAATAGTAGAGCCCTTTGAAAGTGGTGCCCGTTCTGAGTATATTTTTCTTATGAATAACCATGGCTTGCATACTTCAAACAATAGATTTATTTTATTTAGCAAATGCTAATGTACGGAAAGTGTTCCAGGAACTATAAACGTAGTGATGATCACACCGAGGATGCTAGCTGTCAGCCATTGTGTGTTGTTTTTGTATAAACTGTAATCACACCCCTGGTTTTTCCTGGAAACCCTTTGTAGAGGCCCCGTCAAAGGCAATTTGCACACATCGGGGTCATGGAGTCAAATAACAATTATCCCTACCTGGACAAATGTCTGTTATTGCCATTGCAGGTTCTTTCAATCAGAACATTGAATGAAATGGAAGACACGTTTAACCTCACACACTCATCTTATGGACATACACTCGTCAATTAAAATTCTTAAATAGGTGTCAGTATGTTTTCATGGGAATGTGCTCCCAAACGGGTGATGTGATCTTGCAACTTTAACTCCTTTGCCTTATACTGTGCCGGTTGCAAGTCCTTTTGCTCATCTCAGTAAATTTAATGTTATGGGTGTTTTAAAAAAATATATCATTTAACACTGACTTCCATAGGGATTACGTACCTTTTTACGTCCCCTGCACATTCCTCGTGCATGACTCAGTATTGTGTCTTTTTTGTTGGATACTTTGTCACATGAAGCTCGAAACTCTTGAGCTGAAAGTCAAAATGTCCCGCATGCTTAAACAACGATTGGGGCTGTGTGACTCGTCTCCTCCGGTTGACCCGAACCGGTGGTGAACATTCCACATTCCCACTTCAAGGGATATCCATCTACACACAATGACCCGCTGTTGATTTCCCACAATTTGGTAATAGTTTTGTGGACTCAGAGGGGAATGATGGAATAGTGCAGCCTCTGACCAAATTACCCCTGAATGTGCCCTGTCTCTTTAGACCTTGAAATGTGCACGGGGTTGAACCTGGTTAGTGCTTGGATGGAGGACCGCCTGCCAATTCCAGTCGGTGTAGACTTGTGTGTTGCAAGTAAATGTCTGGGGATTTTGTATTCATATCTAAGTACTCTGGTGTCTTCCCACATGCCAAGCACTCGTTTATGGAATTGACAACACAGCCCGAAGTAGAACCCTCTTTAATATGTTTTTTTTATCTTTTCCCCAATTGTATTATATCGGCGTCGTATCATCAGACAAAGTATGCATTGCATCTCTCGCAAAACAGTGCAACCCTTCGTGTTCGAGAATGTCCCGTGACACTCAAAGTCACATTTTTAATTGTCAGCGTTGGAATTTAGCCAAAATTAAGCGGCCAAACGAAATCTATTGTGACGTGTTTTTTTTCTTTTTCTGCCAGTCATTGATGATCCAGGTTAGCACCATCACCTCGCTTCACTTGAGAACCCGGTTTAATAGTCGATGGCTCCGTGGATTCGAACCTAGGTCCTCAACGGTGCCGGCTCAGCTCTCTGACCTCTGAGCCACCCAACCACCTCTCCTGAATAAGACCCCTAAGACTCAGGTTTTCTATGATGAACAAAGGGGGTTGCATTATTAAATCATCAGCAGGAGCAGCAGAAGCAGCAGTCATGATCTATTAACTGCTGAATGAAGACCTCCTCATGACCTCTCCTGAAAGTGATCCTGAAGACTCAGGGGCGATTTCCTAGGTAAATAAAGGCTAGTAGTAGTAGTAGTATTATTATGAGATGGTTATTTTATATTAGAATAGCACTCTTTTGGCAAATGAACACAGCAGCGCTGTATTATATTTTTTTCATAGTATTTCATTTAACCACTGTGGTGGCCCTTTTTTACGTGTCATTGAAATACACTGATGTATTGCCTCCATTCACGCAGGGGTGTCTTTACCGTTAGTGCTCCATTGTGTGAACGGACACACACGTTGTCCACATGAACAAACGGTGCTGAGTGACACCACTTTGGGCTCTAAACCACACGGGCTGCATGTGTCATTAATAACAATAGCCATGTCATCAGCGCGCCCACCGTGAGCCCGACTCTGCTTGTCTGTGATGATGACACAAACATAAAGCCATGGGCTTCATAATCAAAGGTTATAATTCGTTTGGGAGGCAAAGGCGGGGCCCTGCAATTGCCTCCACTAGAGGGCATTTTTCGTGCCCTTCCACGCTAACTCGACATCTTGTAAGAGGTGGGTATACCCACACTTTACCCCACCACACGTACCCTACTTATAAACTAAATGGTGAACCCATTTTTATATTACTGCGTGGACAGAGGTTTTAAGAGGCTTTAAGAAACCTGCAACCAACTTTTTCAACTGCATCACCACGAAATCGAATGGAAGCGATGGCCCTCTGGTTGCAAGTGCCTTGTGGTAACCATAACAACCACGGCAGCGTCCCCATCATTTGTGCCCTCGAGTATAATGTTGATCGCAACAAACTCAAGCGATAAAGATTTGTATTCTGCACAGATGGATTCGTCCTATTGCTATGGGAGTAAAAAAAAAACCCTCCAGGGAGCTATACATACAATACAATGTCTTTTGTCCAGCGGAGGGGGGTTTGGGGGTTGGGAAGCTCTAATGCGTAAAGAATCCAGGCGCTAGAGCACGGGCAGCCATGCCGGCCGCAACGCCGATTCACGCCGTCGCCCGCCTCCTTTCAGGACAAGCTGTCCTACCACCGGGCGAGCCGACAGACCCTGCCCCCCGGTCTGTATCTGGGATACCTGAAGCTGTGCAGCTCCGTGGACCAGATCAAGGTGCTGGTGCCACAGCGGATCCCCAACAGCCTGGTGCACCTGAAGGTTCGCGACAATCCCCACGTCTCTCGGTACGTGCGGCGCCCTCTCCCCCCCCCCCCAACCTTGCGCGCGCTTCCACGGGGAATTAAGAGCGACGATGATTGGCGGTGGCGGTAGCGGCGGCGATGATGGGTTTTGTGCCATCCGGTGTGAAACTTTTGTTGTTGTTGTTGTTGTTTGTTGTTGTGTTATTCACACGTGACGTGGCCACGCACCACCCCGGCCCTCACGGAGTACAACAATGTATGTTGATGGAGCAAACCTTGATTTTAACAGAGGTCATTTTGAAACAAGGCGCCCCTTGTGAACGTGGTGTATGTTGACTAATGGAGGCACTGTTCACTATTTTTGTTTCGCAAAAAAACAGGGGCCTCTTTTGTCAACAAGGCGTCCGGCGGCGGCGGCTTAAAGGAACCGAACTGTAGTACAAAAAACATCGAAATGCTCAGCACGAACGCAGATCATAATTGTTGTACAAAATGAATTGGGGTGGGGGGTAGGGGTGGGTTGAAACAAAAATCTGTTTTTTAGAGGAATTTTCGTTGCGGTTTTTACTTGCTTTTGCTTTCAAATTGAAAACTAGAAACTGGGCTTTGAATACTTCGAAAATAAATAGCGCACGTTATGCCAAAATATCCAAGTAAGGGACCGTGTCTGCATAAAAATAAAACATTTTATTGATGCACACCGAAGGCTCAGTAGAGGTGGCTGTTTTGGAGACCGGGCATCGACAGCAGAATAGCAAAATGCCTGGGCTTCAGTTACAAAAGCACAAAAAAATTCAGAGACAGCAAAACAATTCCTTTGCGTTGAGTGGCAGCGTTCACAGCAACTGCTCTTCGATGGGGTTTATTGCAGATTAAAGCAGCTGGTTAATGAGTATATGGAGATCTTAGCTCCGCCTCCCTCACCGAGTCAAGTTGTCGAATAGAATTAATTTGTGTTTGGCTCTTGCTGTGCGGAATGCTTGGCTGATGAGCCCGCAGGGAGCACGATTTAGACATTTTCCAGAAATGTTGTTAGCCTCACTGCTCCTCTGCCGTGCATGGGATTGCAGATTACATTTTTTTTTTAAACCGTGGATCAGCGTTTCACAGTTATAGCTGGCGAATGTGAGAAACCCATTTTTCTCTCTTCGTACTTTATATGTTCGCTTCGATAATAGGTCAAAGTTCAGTCCTGCGTTTGCTTGCTCATGCAAGTACTGGCGGAAGGGACCTCGACTCGAGGAATCTCTTGAAAGGCCCTCCACGTGGTATTTTGGCCTTCTCTCTTACACGCTGGCCATAGCATCTGGGAATCGGTGGGAGTATCCACACTTGATTCCACCGCGTGTAATCTGCCGATCGACTAACCGTACTGCCGCCCATTTGCCCTGATTGGTGCTTAGAGGGGAGGGAATTTAAAATCTACCCAGTCTGCACCAGTGGACTGCAAGTTCATTGCGCTCACCATTAGGCAATGGCAGAATCCCATGAACAATATACTAAAGCCACGGTCTTGTAAATGTTCCATCGTGTCCTGGCATTTAGTTTGTATGTGTTGTAATGTGACGTCAGCTAACTGGCTGAACACTCGCTGTATAAATCTTGACTTAAAGCTTTCATGACTGCAGGAATTCATATTCTTTGGGTCTTTCGGTAAAGTCATCTAGATAGATTGTTATTTTTTTTAACCTATCTACGTGAGTTTACCGAAAGACCCAAAGAATACTCGCTGTATATTTTATGGGGGCATAATAATATATATACAGTGAGGGAAAAAAGTATTTGATCCCCTTCTGATTTTGTACGTTTGCCCACTGACAAAGAAATGATCAGTCTATAATTTTAATGGTAGTTTTATTTGAACAGTGAGAGACAGAATGACAACAAAATCCAGAAAAACGCATGTCAAAAAAGTTATAAATTGATTTGCATTTTAATGAGGGAAATAAGTATTTGACCCCTCTGCAAAACATGACTTAGTACTTGGTGGCAAAACCCTTGTTGGCAATCACAGAGGTCAGACGTTTCTTGTAGTTGGCCACCAGGTTTGCACACATCTCAGGAGGGATTTTGTCCACTCCTCTTTGCAGATCTCCAAGTCATTAAGGTTTCGAGGCTGACGTTTGGCAACTCGAACCTTCAGCTCCCTCCACAGATTTTCTATGGGATTAAGTTCTGGAGACTGACTAGGCCACTCCAGGACCTTAATGTGCTTCTTCTTGAGCCACTCCTTTGTGGCCTTGGCCGTGTGTTTTGGGTCATTGTCATGCTGGAATACCCATACACGACCCATTTTCAATGCCTTGGCTGAGGGAAGGAGATTCTCACCCAAGATTTGACAGTACATGGCCCCGTCCATCGTCCCTTTGATGCGGTGAAGTTGTCCTGTCCCCTTAGCAGAAAAACACCCCCAAAGCATAATGTTTCCACCTCCATATTTGACGGTGGGGATGGTGTTCTTTGGGTCATCGGCAGCATTCCTCCTCCTCCAAACACGGCGAGTTGAGTTGATGCCAAAGAGCTCCATTTTGGTCTCATCTGACCACAACACTTTCACCCAGTTGTCCTCTGAATCATTCAGATGTGCATTGGCAATCTTCAGGCGGGCATGTATATGTGCTTTCTTGAGCAGGGGGACCTTGTGGGCGCTGCAGGATTTCAGTCCTTCACGGCGTAGTGTGTTATCAATTGTTTTCTTGGTGACTATGGTCGCAGCTGCCTTGAGATCATTGACAAGATCCTCCCATGTAGTTCTGGACTGATTTCTCACCGTTCTCATGATCATTGCAACTCCACGAGGCGAGATCTTGCATGGAGCCCCAGGCCGAGGGAAATTGACAGTTCTTTTGTGTATATTCCATTTGCGAATAATCGCACCAACTGTTGTCACCTTCTCACCAAGCTGCTTGGCAATGGTCTTGTAGCCCATTCCAACCTTGTGTAGGTCTACAATCTTGTTCCTGACATCCTTGGAGAGCTCTTTGGTCTTGGACATGGTGGAGAGTTTGGAATCTGATTGATTGATTGCTTCTGTGGACAGGTGTCTTTTATACAGGTAACAAGCTGAGATTAGGAGCACTCCCCTTAAGAAGGTGCTCCTAATCTCAGCTTAATGAGTCAAATACTCATTAAAATGCAAATCAATTTATAACATTTTTTACATGCGTTTTTCTGGATTTTTTTGTTATTCTGTCTCTCACTGTTCAAATAAACATACCATTAAAATTATAGACTGATCATTTCTTTGTCAGTGGGCAAACGTACAAAATCAGCAGGGGATCAAATACGTTTTTCCCTCACTGTAGATAAATGAACAAGAAAATATTTTACAACTTACACATTTGGGTCAAAAAGCATACAAATAAAAGCAATCTAAACAATGATAAAAAAACAGTTGTTTTTTTCTGATGGTAACGAAGTATTTTAATATGACTAAGCAATGCTGAATTAATTAATAAATAGGGAATAAATAAGCAAGTACTGTGTGTATGAATAAGTAATTTCACACATGAATAATGTACAGGATATAAATAATACATTCACAGTGCATTCACACGCAATGCATAAATAAATGGATTGCGTTACGAATAACAAAAAATAGAATGAATTCTGTAAACAACTGTGTGAATGTATGAATCAAATGCACCCGTGAATTAATGAATGGATGAAATGAACATGCCCATTAATCGGAGTTTTTATTCATCCTGGATAAATCTGATGAGCTATGAAGCTCTTATTTTTACAGACATTCCAGGAGATGTTAAGAATAATCCAGCTCAGCGACTCAGCAGCAGAGCGAACAACTCCCGTTTGGAAGGTTGCGAATTAAAATCCTGGTTGCGGGGTTGACTTAGTCCATCGTCCCTCTGGGGATCACTAAACTAGGTACCACTTTGTGGGAGAAGTCAACAGCGGTTGTCCTATGCATGGACTTGCCTCCCACCATAGAAGCGTAACATTTTTGGCACTGGTTTAGGCCTCTCGAAATTAAACGAATGCGGACGCAGTGGGAGCTTCTTGCCTCGTCCGTGTGTCCCAGTGAGGAGTGGGAAGGTTTGAGCCGGATTTCGGGACCCGTGGACACCGCAAGTGGCCCTGGGCTCGGGGGCCCAGGCTCCAGCCAAGACGTGTTCCTCAAGCAGCTGAGCTGTGCGCTGTCGGCCCTCCTGAAACAGCTGCACATATCTCCACATCAGGTGTGCGAACGCGACACGGCTCCGGATACTTGTAACTCTTCAATTGGACGTTCGTGTCTCCAGATTATGTAATTGTGTGTATCATGATGACATAATCTCGTGACATCGCACATCGTGCACCGTGTTGACGTTGTCGCGTCATGTGTCTCAGAAGGTATCATTATCTTCGCTAATTAAACACCTCCGAGGACAAATGCGCGTCGGAGAGCGTTTTGGAATCCTTGCGCATGCATGATTGTCCTTCCTTGTTTTGACCTATAATAAATGGATGCCTCTCTGTATTTTGTTGTACGCAGGCAAAGGAGTTCCGCATCTATAACCAGGAGGTGCTGGAGTTTGGAGACCGGGTGTCGTTCATGCTCCTCCTGCCTCCCTCGGATGACGTTTGTGTTGCCCCGGGACAGAGCAACGCATACCCAACGCTCTCAGGCCTCATCGCTCTGCCCCTGCAGATCTTTGAGATCGGTAGGGTCGCGTCCATCGAACCGAATCGTCGCCCGCACACAGGCAGGACCATCCACGCAATGCCAATCTGATTGTAACAGTCTGGCCTGGTGGGGCTGTGCTTACACCTCTTTTTTTCCACTGCACAACCTGGCCATGCCAGGGACAGCCCGGCACGTCTCCGCAAGCTCCAGGTTGTTATTTTTTTTTTCCATTGGAGAAGCCGATCTGTGCCGCTGACGTCACACACAATAAACTTTTGACATCAGCGCCACACGCTCAAGCGTGCTGACTTTCGCAACATACGACGAGCATTATTAACTCCACCCCTGGCCCTGCATAGCCCCAAGCCAGATTCGGTTGTTTTGTGCGGCCCGAGTTTTACGGTTTGATTCTGGCTCAGCTTGGCAATCAGAAAGTTGCATCTTCAATTCCTAGGCAGGGTCGATATCATGAGTAACCACAACGTGGGAGGTAAATAGTGCATGTCCTTTTCATCGACTCACGCCTGCCACAACAACGTGGAATTTTCCATCACCAGCTCCCTAGGACCAATGGTGATGAAGCCAAACTCCGCAGTCGATTAAGAGAGACAGTTTCACTTTTGAGTTGAAACACCGCATCTGCTCACGTGGCCGAATCCGAGATTCATCACGCGTGTCAACTCAAGGGCCCGTAGGTGTGCTGAACCGTGTCTCGATATTTTTGTCTCATTTTATGTTGCATTTGTTTGCATCTCTGAGCACCGGGTGTTTCACTCACCTTAAAAACCTGCAGAGCGAGGAAAGGAGCCGTGACTGCCAAATCTACGTGTGCGTGTGTATTTATGCATTAACTTAATACCAAGTTTAAGAGGGGGGTTGGGGGGGGGAGTTGAACTTGTATTTTGAAGCACAGTTTTGCTCTGCGTGTAACCTAGACACTGGTTCAGCGCGAGCAACCTCCAGCCACTCGCGGGTGCTGCATCATCCTCCTCCGTCGGTGGCGTGACGGCAGACGGGCACTCGGTGTGCCGAGCCAAACGTTGACCTCAGCGTTGGATAATTCCGTTTGTGGATTGCAATTCATTGTTTCCGACCGAAAACGTGCAAGCGGTCGATCCAGCTACTGTAAGCTATCGACGGCCCCATCAATAAAGGCTTCACTTTGTTTAATAACATTTTTTTTTCATTAAATGACGCACATATTGTTTAATGACGTGATTAATTCATTTGCCATTCTTCATAGCGTGTGCACTTTTTTTTGAGAACGTCACTGTCACCGAGGAGTGAGATTGTGGCAGTAGGATTGGGTGGCTTATAAATATACATTTTAATGGTGACAGATCACATAGCAGAGCAATTATTGATTCTTTCATTCATTATTCTTCGGTCAAAATTACCGAAGGCTGCATGGCAACAATTACCTGCATGGACTCACTCTCTCCTTACCCTACATGCCAGGGCTGTGATGTTAACACAGTCTTAATAATGTTACGCACACCTTTGCTGGCTAACACCATACCCTGTGCTGTGTAAACCAGACCACAGTAACACCTTTATGCGAGGCATCTCAGCTATTTCAAACCACTGCACTTTTCGTTTTTATTTTTGGCAAAGTCTAAACACACAAAATAATAAAACGTGGTATTGGTTACATTTTCACGAGCGTACAGTCTGCACGTATATATTTTTACGTGGCAATGTAAATAAATAATTGTATACCTACAATTACAGTTCAACTATGCAATTGGCAGTTGCATTAATTCTACTCTAGCCCTTCCTGGCATCGCTTGAAGGAAATGAAAAGTTACTGCAGAAACGAACACTTCATTCGTTAACGTTAATTGTTGTGGTGGATAACCTTTGCATACATTCAGTGTTAGCATCCAAGAGCAAAGCAAACCACCGTCGATTTACAGCACGGACATTTTCATTGTCATTTTTTTTGCCACACTATTTCAACATTTTACATAATTTATTATGAATAATCATTTATTTTAAAATTGCAAGGTGTGTGCTCGCCAATGTATATTCCGTTATTTAAGGATTATAATTAGACGAGACACACACACACAAGCATGGTAGTATGAATATATACCGTCAGTCTCATCCTTCTAAACCTCCACATGTCCACCATGGCATTGGACACATGCATCACATCAACATTGGAGAGGCGTTTGATTGTTTCGAATGCTTCTGTCACGTGTGATTTACGTTAATCATGATTTATAGGATATACTTCATCCTTCAAATAGTCATTTCATTCAGTAATGCAGTTAAAACTGTGGTATAAGCATCATGTTTTTGAAGCATATATTATGCAAATAAACTCACACATAACGGTAAAGGTGCAGGTCTGCACTTGATTGCTCCCGCTACTGTATGTGTGAAGGACTTTCACTCGAGGCAGCTCGAGAGAGCCACTGTTGAGAGTTTTTGGCCTACTCTTCCACGCTGGCCAGATGTCTTGGAAGGGGTGGGGAGCACCCACACTTTACCCCGCCACACGCTACCTGCAAAATCGGCTAACCCGCGGTGAAACGATTTACGCTGCTGGGTGGACAGATGCAAGGAGGTTAAAAAAGCAGAGTTTTCAACGGCCGCACTCGGAAGCTTCAACAACGCACACAAACACACACTCCATAAACAAACAGCTTTCTAGCAGCATGCAAAACCACCATTTCCAGAAGAAATGCGTTGCGGATTCTCCTCGTGTAAAGATTCGAATTGCTTCGCCGGTTTTCGGCGAACGATTGTGCCACCAACGACAAAGATTCCCCCATGTTGGGGCAAGTGGCCGACCGTCTTTGTCTCCCCAGTGACAATGTTTGCACATCGGACCAGGTAATCATTTGAGGCTGAGTCGACCTAGGAGAGGCCCGTGATCGGTTCAGATAATCGCCACTGGTGTTGGCCGTGAGCGGGAATCAAACCCGGGTCGCCGGGTTCGCAGCGAGTTAACCACAGCGCCACCGCTGACACGCAACACACAAAAACAAATATCAGCGCCACCGCTGACACAAATATCGAGAAATGCTATAGAGCTTTTCTTTCTTGGTTTTTTTAGATAACGAGCGGTGATTCAGATGATGTCAACAAAAACTCTGGGTTTCCCTGAATTGCCCCTTTGCTCGCGGAAAGGAGAGTGCACAGTGTTCCATCCAGCGGCTTAATTTATTTTGGGAGAGGGGGGGGGGGAATGTCTGCACAGTCTAAAGCGTTCTAATGTGAGCTAAATAGTGGTCTATAAACGCTGGTTGTCCCACGTGGAATTACCCCGTTGATGAGCCAAGTGCGATATATATATTTTTTTAAACGAAAGCACGCTGGTGTTATTTGAGTTAGGGCTTGTTTGCGATGATGTGGCAGGAGCACACGTTCTCCATTCTCGTCTTCTTCTTCTTCTTCAAAAACAAACTTGTCTTGTGAGTTTGAGATGTGACTCCTAGTCAGGCGTGCCAGTGGTGGGATTTTTTTTCAAATACTTTTTTTTTGTTAATAATTAATATATTTACTTGTTTATTCGTAGCCATAACGCTTCATTCAAAGTTAAAACGTTATAGCAATAAATTACAACTGCTATAGTTTAGGTTTCGCATTCGGTTTGTTTATAGCAACAATTTTTTTTTGCTAAATATGAATATAGTATTATGCTGTTACCATGACAACATAAACAGTTATATAGGTTAACAAAATAGTGTTGAGAAACGCTTACTTCAATAAAAAATATAAACCTTTAGCTTAGAGGTTTATTTGTTGTTTATAATAATTATGGGGTGGGTATTTGGCATGGAACAATGTATAAAATCGTAATTAATCATTATGCTCATGATACGTGCATGGAATCGCTTGCTGAAATCAACTTTTTGGAGTCCTTTGCATCCTACGTCATGGATTCTCTTGACCCCTGCAGCCAATCGAGTCGCAACATTCACAACAATGACTTTATTCTTATAGCCAACATTGTTACATGCCTGGTGGGCACAGGCTGAAACCCAGGGGGGGGGGGGGGGGGTAATGTCCAGGTCGTCCAAAGCCCCCCCAACCCAACCCCACTCCGGCCACAAACCCCAACCTCAGCCATCGATGCCAACCGCCTAGACTCAGGCCCTGCTTGAAACCTGCCTTAGCATGCACCGGATTGTTCTCCACCAAGTCACCGCGTCGCGCTACCTCGGTCGACGCAGCGCGCGCCTCTTCATAACGAGGGGGCTTGCTGCCGTGTCGCCCCAGTGCACCTGCTGACGTTCGAGTGGGCCTTCATCTCGCGCTACTGCTGCTTGTCGGCGCTGCTCGACCTGGAGCTGCTGCTGGCGCAGCAGGCGCTGCGCGAGGCGTTCTCCGACGGGGAGCTCGCCGTGGCCAAGCAGCGTCACCAGGCCGTGCTGGACTTTGTGCAGGTCGCGTGCGCCGCCGTGAGATATTGGGGACGCCTGCAGGAGGGCCTGGGGGGACCCGTGGGCACTAAGGGGGCCGGTAGGGGACAGGTGGCAGAGAGGGGGGTCGACGAGGATGGACGGGACAGCGGGAATGTTGTACTCCGTCAGCAGCCAAGCGACACAGTAGTCATAGTGTCTGGCTTACAATCTGAAGGTTGCAATTTCAGATCTTGAATGGGGGTTGACGCAGCCAGCCATTTCTTTGGGGTTTATACTGCCCCATAAGTTTTCGCGGTTGTGCTGCACTGCTCACCGATCGATGTGTTTTTGGTTTGTACCACTTGTTGTTCAATTTGATGTTCCGCTCAACGTACTGGGAGATTCTTCGGTTCCTGACCATGCTTCACTAATTCTTCCGCTCCTGAAGAAGCTCCCAGTACGTGGAGCGAAACGCCGAACATCGTGCGGAGCTTCACACACGTGGTGCAACCCGAAATCGTTGCGCAATGAGAGAATACCAAATTGCATTTGCCGGCAATACGATAAATTACAGAGCCGTCAAAAGGCACGTGTAAACAATCATTTAAAGTTAAAGGTAAAGTTCAGCCATCCAATTTCTTGCTCACGCTATTGCTGGGCAGACGGGCCTTCATTCGAGAGAGCCCCTATAGAGTGCGTTTGCTCCGTTTTCTTCCACGATAGCTTGATGTCTTGAAAGAGGTCCCGCACTTTACCATACAACATGAAACCTGCCGATCGAACAACTGTGGGTGAAATCATTTACGCTGCTAGAGGTGATAGAGGCAGTAGTGGAGGGGGGGGTGGGGGGTGGAACTTGCTTCATTGTTTCAACTTGCCCACACACCAGGAGATCGATTCAAACCGGCGACAGCTGGATCGCAAGTGCAGTGTGATAACCATTCATGACACCACCGTGGTAGCATCCTCGCCACAGAAGCGCGCACGTTATATACGTCGATCTGCAGGAATGCGTGCGTGCGTGTCCGCTGCTCCATCGTGTCCGCTCACCGCCATCCGCGATGGTGCTCTTCGCAGCAAGTGGACGAGGTCTGGAAGGAGAGCCGCTGGATCATGAACGTCCTGCAGCACGCGCGCTACAAGCAGCCGCCCAGCGGTGTCCCTATCCGCTGGCTCATCAGCACATCGGAGGAGGTGCTCATCCCAAAGCCCAACTCGACGTCGTCCAACATGGAATACTTGCCCTCGCCATCGCCCTCCCCGGATCTGCTGCGCCGCACCACCTACAACGGTGCCATAGCCCGTCGCGCTCCCACCTCGCCAGTCGGGTTTTGGTTTCAGCCCTGGGTTTTGATATTTACTCACTCCTTCTCTGCAATTGGCAGGCCTGGGGAAAGTGGTTCCCTTTTTCAAAGCCCCCAGTTGCTGAGAACATGCCTCCCAATTGCCCACCAGCAAACGGCACTTTTGAGGACATAGACAACGCAGCTAATACGTCGGTGATTTGAGCAGCATTAGACGGACTTGGGAAAGGAGCACAGCAGAATAAAGGGGAAGCGTCGTGACCTGCGGTGTGGTGAGCGAGCATGTTGTTGTGACCTGCGGTGTGGTGAGTGAGCATGTTGTTGTGACCTACGGTGTGGTGAGCGAGCATGTTGTTGTGACCTGCGGTGTGGTGAGCGAGCATGTTGTTGTGAGCTGCGGTGTGGCGAGTGAGCATGTTGTCGTGACCTGCGGTGTGGTGAGAGAGCATGTTGTTGTGGGCTGCGGTGTGGTGAGCGAGCATGTTGTTGTGAGCTGCGGTGTGGTGAGCGAGCATGTTGTTGTGGGCTGCGGTGTGGTGAGCGAGCATGTTGTTGTGACCTGCGGTGTGGTGAGCGAGCATGTTGTTGTGAGCTGCGGTGTGGTGAGCGAGCATGTTGTTGTGAGCTGCGGTGTGGTGGCTGAACACAAGAGGGATGAGACGAAAGTGTCGGTTTGGTCGGGTCTGGTGGAGGGCTGCAAGTGGTGAGGTCCGTTGGCCTCAGTGGCCACGATGACATCTTGACCTGGATAGAAATGTAGAAACTCACCGCTCTCTTAACGGCTGCCGACCGAGGCGAGCACCATGCAGTGCTCACTCCCGCGCTGGCGGCACCGCATCGAGATGGCAGCACGCAGTTGCTTCGTTCTACACCGCATCGCGATTGACGCCCGCGCGTGTGAACCTTCGCGCCATGCCGCCAGACCTGCAGGGCACGTCGGACGAGGACGGCCTGTCCGAGGTCTTCCTCCCCACGGACAGCGACTACGAGTCGAGCTGTGCCCAGAGCCCCAAGGAGCTCGACCTGCTCTACACGGCCCCGGCGGCCCACGCGTCCACGCCAGACCGCGGCGGCGCGGCACGGCGCGGCGACGACCTCGACGACGCCGCGCCCGACGTCCTCCAGGCGCACGACGTTCGGCGGGCCGACGCCGCCGCCGCCGCCGCCGAGGGCGGCTCGCGGGCCCGCGACCTGGAGGCGCTGTTCGGCTGCATGAACCTCGACGGCCCCGAAGCGGCGGCCGACGCGGACGCGGTCCGGGGCCGCCGCTGCCCGCGTCAACGCGGCGCCGCGGGAGACGGGCCGCAGGCCGCCTTCGAGGGCCCGTGCTACCTGGAGCAGGAGGCGGAGTGGAGGAGCGTCGTGTTCGCGCAGAGCCGCGCGGAGGACGCGGAGCTCATCGCCGCCTTCCACGCGGCTCGGGAAAACAAGCGGGCAATGCGGGCGGACTGCGTCGACGCTCCGGAGGACGAGAGGGCGGAGGGTGGCAGGACGTCGGTGCCGTTCGCCTCGGCGGGGGAGGCGCGCGGCGGCGACACCGAGTGGCTAGGGGAAGGAGAGGCCTGCCACGCGGAGACAGCGGAGGGGATGGAATACTTCCCACGGTCCGAGGCGGCTGTCCTGCAAAGGGTCTCCTTCCGGCTTCCCTCTGAATTCACCGTCGAAGACTCCGTCGAGGCAAGTTTGTTTGTACAACGTGTTTTTGTTTTCAGATAATCATCAACCCTACTTTGAACGTGCGATATGTATGTAGGTACAATAAAAATACTCACCATATTCATCGTTAACACTGCTTGCCCACCACTGCTAGTGAGGTGTATACGTTTGCGTGTATGGAGACGGGCTCTATAAACGTCCACACGCTACATTGTGGGGATGATTTTCCGTTTTAAACATTTAGGGTTTTTAAAGACATTTTCTGATTTTTTGGGGGGTAGATTTTCATTTTTTTTTAACGTCACTTACATATCGTGATAATGTAAGCATGTTCGTGCTAACAGGAGTGGCCTCAACTGTTGCCACGTTACATCGCTTTTGGTGGGACAGGCATGGCTGCGATGTCACGTTAGTGGCGTTACTTCTTGTGCTGGCTTATTTTCCTTTCAATCAATTTTTTTTGTTTTATTTTACCGGATCTTCTGAAATGTCTAATCTGGCCAGAATTGTCGTCTATTTGGATGCTATTTCATTCCGATCGGGGTTTCATGCATAAAAGTATGTTGTAGGCATGTGCTCCCAATCTTTGGATATGGTAGTAAAACACCACATCACCTCACATGTACTGTCACTTTCACACCTTTTTCCACCAAACGTTGGACCATGCGGCATTGGGTGATGTCACTTTTGTGAGCACGAACGCATGTTAAATTATTACATTTTGTAGAATATTACAAAATCTGAAAATCCCAAAAAAGACACAAAATTGTCCATCCAAACTGCTAAATACCGTTTATTTTTAAATCGGAAAGCCATTCCTTGCACATCGCATCCATGCGTGCGTACGATGAGGCTGGGCGCATGTTAATTTTGCGCGGACTAAAAGTTGTCCTTCAAAGAGGGCGCTTCGCAGTCTCAATGTCTCTGCCCTTGAGTCACAGCGACGTGTTCACCGCGCGCCCGCAGATACCCGTGACGAGCACGTGCACTGCCAAGGACATCGTGCGGCGAGCGCTGCAAAAGCTTGAGGAGCTCGCGAGCAGGGAGGCCCAGGAGCCTCTGCCGCCAGGCTTCCTGGAGGAGCACGTGGAGCACTTTAGCCTCGTGGCAACGACGGGCGCCGAGGAAGTGTGGCTGCAGGAGCACTGCTGCCCTCTCTCCCTGGCTCACCCGTGGGACTCGGCTACCCTGTGTGTCAGCATCAAGCCAGACTCGCCCCTCTCATATCTGGAGGAAATCACCACGAAAGTTTGATGGTGTTTTTTTTTTTAAAGCACACAGTGGGCCGGCCCAGTCTCGGCTGTGATTGGTGTGTTTTCGGTCATAAAACAAATATCTAACGATAAAAAAAATGAAAAACATGTTATATATAAATAAATGCGTTAAGACACAAATCATGAAATAAGCCTCATGCATGTACTTATTATTTATCGCGATGTTTAAAAGTGAAGGAAATTATTTATTTTGATTGACTACCTACCTACACAATGCAAGCTTGTTTTTTAATCCCCCACAACGATTGTATTTGTGTTTGCTTAGCACCACTAGGAACAAAACATATACCCGTGGTCACATATTGTTTTTCTTTTCTTTGGTAAGAATGATCCCCAAAATGGCCCGTAAAAAAGAAATATATATAGGATTTATATTTGTATTTATTGTTGAGCAGGTTGATTGAAACTTGTAATGTTTGGAGCATTTGTACGAATTATTATAATTACAACCGGCAGCTTCGTGCGATATAATATGAAGGAGACATAAGCTTTTTGATTTATCAAACGGATATAGTTTTTTGTGTGAATATTTAACAAATATATTTATTTAAAATGCATACGGTTTTAATTTAACGTATTGAGTCTCTGGCAAGGCTGTATCATGTAACAAATGTAATTTATCAGGGCAATCCTCATTTTGTGAGTATAAAGCAACTCACATATGAGAGTAAGATTTTATTTAGTGGATATTCCTTGGCTATAAAACACATTGTTTTGCAAGGCAAATCCATTCTGTGTGTATCTTCCCAACAGTTTTAATTTATGAAATTCGTGTTTTCCCGAATATTCTTCATCGCAAACTCTGCCCGGGCTAATGGGGACCTTTACTGTCCTGGTGCGATTACGCTGATGTGTATCACAGGATCTCCAAATCCACATTACCAAAAACAATCAACAATATACATGTGACTAAGGCTATTAGCCCACAACCAGCGTTCATTTTGTCCATGAGATTTGTGATTAATATTTGCCAATGAGGGCAAGGAGTGGATGAAACCCATTCGGTGTGACAATGGCTACAACTTCCCAACAAAGACTTAAGTGTGACCGACCGTGATGAGACATAGTTGACGAAATTCTGACTCAATCAACATTTAACAACGTACGAGCGGGGACGACATTTTTCACTGCTTTCGTCCACGCGACCAAGAGCCGCGTGACTCCAAATGAGATCCACAACAATGAGACTCGACTAAAATCCGACAGGTTGCCATCAACTCAAACTTCAGACGATGACGCAGATTAAAACGACGACTAAAATCAACGTCGCCCCCCCCCCCCATGCATGCGAGCCGAGAAGGACGGCGGCACTCGAGCGGAGGCCGTGGCACGGACGCTCGCTCGCTCGCTCGCGCGGCCGCGCCACCGTCGATTTCTGCTTTTACGGGGCAGCTGAGGTTTCCTGGAAGTTAGCCGTGAAAACCACCAGATGCTTGCGGTCACGATGTGCCGGATCGGCTTTCACGAGGGACGCGGGCGCGTACGCAGAGGCCCTAATGAGAGCGGCGCACACAGCAGCGGCGGCGGCAGCGGCAGCTTGCCATTTGGGCCTCTTTGCCGCTCGTCTGGACGTGGTGGCCGCCGGCAGCAGAGAGAGGCAGCAACAGGTGCGAAGTGCGCACTGCAGCAGCAGCAGCAGGGCAGTCACACGATCCGTCCCTGTGGCCAGATGCTGGCCCCTTAGTAACCCGCTCCTTCCTGTGTCACCAGGAGGGGCACGGGGGGGGCGGGGGGTCGGGAGGGGGAAAACGAATTTTCGTAATGAATGCAACGCTTTGTCGTATGCACCACTGCTGTATGTCTCCAAATATTTGGATTATCTCAAAATGTTTCCGATGGCCTTTGCTTGCAGCTGACGACAATAAATAGCTGCACGACGGTCACCCAGTGCAAGTGCTCAAGGCAGTTGAAGGTGTTCTGAGTTTTCGGCAAGAGTATGTGAGAACACGCCATTGTTTTTTTGTCATTCCGCTGCTGGATGAGAGCCTCCCGGTGCTGTGCAGAGTCATATGACGGCTTTTCGGACCATGCCTCTTACCACGATGGTCAGTGCAGGTTGGTGAATGTGGGCAGCACGAGGTGTTAAAAGCACAGTTACCACGCAACAATGGATTTTACCGAAGTAACCTAACCCACTGCTGACGACGTAGCCCCCCGCTATGCACACACACACACACCACATATATATTATACATGTGAAAGTTTTACATCCACTTCATGGCCAGTATAACGCAATTGCGCTTGTTTTATTTTGACTCCGCGTTTCTGCGAAATTTTCATCTCTCTCGTACGCAACGGGGTGATTACAGTTTTCTTGCACTCCAAAAATGAATGTTTCCCCATGCTCCCTGTCCACCCCCTCCATCCTCCTCCTCCTCTCTGTCATTTCCTACTGTTGGTGATTGTATCGAGTCAGAGAGTTCTCTGACAAAAAAACAATCCTCTGTTGCAACAACATTTCTAAAATTCCACGTTGTGTCCCACAAGCAGTGCCAAGATTATGCACATGTACAAAGTGGGGGTTGTATAACCCAAACATTCGTCACACTCGCCAGTTGTCTCATTCTCATGGTCAATTATTCCATTCATAAAATACGTTTAGGTTATTACGTACGGAATATCAAAATATTTACGAGAAGGAATGTCTCGAGAAATGTGTTGTTATCTTTCTTCTCGACTGAGTTGGTCAACGTTAACAACGTTTTGTTTTTAGTTCATAAATAAAGAGTGTTGTCCCGACATTGTCACTCACCAATGGATAAGTCATATGCTACGTTTGTAATGTTTGCAGTATGCATTATGTATGCAAGAGATAACTGTGTGTCTGTGTGTATACAAAGACAAAGTTCCCCCGTGTAGCCTTTAACAGACTGTTGAGGCAAGTGCTGTTAGCGAGCACCTATGAAGGCCGGCACGGCACACGAAGTGGTGGCCGGCCAGCACCACGCCCTCGTGGCGATGTTTACACATCGCACCAGGTCCTCGTTTAAGGCTGAGTCGACCTAGGGGAGGCCCATGACCGGATCAGATAATTGTCACTTGTGTTGACCGTGAGCGGGAATCGAACCCTTGTGGCCGGGTTAGTTGCGCAACGCACTAACCGCTACACTACCGCTGTATACAGGCACACACACACACATTAAGTTGATGTAATGTCTACTTTTATACATGCTTGTATCTATTCCATCTTTAGTGTTGAACCAAGGAAATTAATGCAATCACAAATAATTCCAAACGAATAAAAAATACGCGTTCGTTAATAAAATATCTAGGGCTATTAAATAACAAAACACAAAAAAATATATATATATGACTCATCTGCAATAGATATGTAGCCGTTGCAGGTGGCTTTATTCAGGGTAATGCTATTATTTTATTATTTTCTCCCCCAGCAAATCTTGAACACTGGTTCCTTTTTGTTGTTGTTGTTGTCGCCGTGCAGCTGTGCAAGACAAGCGAAGAGAACACACAATGGCAAAGCTGCATCGCCCAGCTTGCCAATTCCCTCACGCTGCTGTGTGTGGCTCTGATGCATTTGCGGGTTTGCGCCGTGTGCTCATCAGCGCGATGTCCATCGTGTCGGGGCTTCGCACCGAGCAATCACACAGCGCAACCCATACCCCAACAACCTCATCGGGGAGGATCGCCTGTTGAACGCCTTGCACGCTGGCACCCGTAGACACTTGAATGTTCAGCACGTTTCCATGAAGGTCGCGTGGACTCACACAACCGCGTGTCGACGATATCTGTACATTTTCTGCACTTGCCCGACCACCTCTATTCTGATTACACTTGCATTTGATAGATCATCTGCATACAATGGTTGTGTGCGCGCCATGGCACGTGGCAGTGGGCACGCAGTGTATTGTCCTAATGATGGGGCTTTTACTTGCACTGCATGAGAGCACATAGGCTGGGACCTTACGTGGGGGTTTAATACAGATTAACGGTATTTTTGGAGAAACCTGAATTGACTGTCGATTACGGAATGGGATTTCAATCGCTTATGCGCTCCGAAAATGGTTTTTAGTAAATATTTTAAAATGTTCGAGGAGCCGGTCTCCCGTAACGAGCAGGGTAACGCTGACACAAAGGTCTCTTTAATATCGCAATGAATGGATCATTCATCATTGGTAAATATATACCGTTAAATGCAGCATGCAGTTTCATAAAGTTAGTTTCGAGCTAATAATATAATTAATTTTTGTAAAGTATGTAAAGCTGTAGACAGTTTATCATACACGTGCTTTGACTGCTTTATTTATGTTGTAAGAATGAAAACATTTTAAAAGAATTTCATTTGGCAAAAAAAAAATGCCCCGAGTCTACGAAACAGCTTTGAACTGTATTATTGACGTATGTGCGCGTGTGTGCCCGGGCATTTTATTATTTTCTTGCAATATTTATAACATAGACGATGTGTTATTATAGTATTATTTAAACGCTTTCGTGTTGCGATGAATAAATTGTATAGCTCAACGCAAACACAAAAAAATGTCCCAATATGTGCGGTGCACCTCCACGTGGTAGACTGCAGAAAAGCCACGTGCTCAGAAACTCCTAAATGTATCAACACCCAATAAATTAATTGAATAATAATTTAAACGTATAGCATGATGCGCAACAACTCTTGAATGCTTCAAATATTTAAACTGTTTTGACTTGACTCTGAAGGTGTCTCCCTGCCTGTTTGGTTAGTTACTGGTATCTGATGTTAGTTAATGCTTTTGCAGTGATGTCATTGACATTTGTTTTTTTTTTTAAAGACAGAAACAGTTGTCTGACAAGGGTCACAGAAAATAAAAATACGAAAAAAACCAGGGAGCTTGCTGTGGACTGAGCCATTAATTTTTTTGTTAAACGAGTTCTCGACGAGGTGTTAGTTTGTGTTGGTTTTTTTTTCATCTCCGTTTCGTTTATTTCAAACTTGACACGTTACATAGTGGCTCTGTCTGTTCGTCGGTCATGTTTAGCAGTCGTGGTTCAAACCACGTGGCGTACCGCGCTAACTTTTCAAATTACGGTGACCACATGGCTTGGTTTCGAATGCCAGACTCTTTTTTTTATTCCAAAACAAAAATACCTAACCAGTGGACTATGCAATTTAGCATGCATGCAATATATAAACGAAACATATCCGAACAAAAAGCAGACGTCAAATACCGCCGAGTTTCATTTCTTCATCAATTGCTTTTTTTTATTTTTAAGGGGACAGCCCATTGAATGGGAACCCTTTTCTGGTGACCAGGAACTTCATCGGTTCCGACAAGGCTCACTTTGTCCCCAGTTCCTTGGTCGATTGTGAATGCAAACCTCCTCCTGACCAAACCCCTGACTTTAACTTTTTATTTCCCTCCACCTATGACCTCTCTCCAGTGCTACATTATTTTCAAATGTTATTGCCCATTGTGTTTTTTTATTATAATTATTCGCAGAGGATACTGCTTAGATTGTGGAAGTAGCATGACCTCACCCCCCCACCGCTCCCCCCCCCCCCCCCGATCATGAGATCGCACGTTCAAATTCCAGCCAGGGTCGACTCAACCCCATCCCCATCGTAACTCCGGCATCAGTAGAGTGCATACCATTCGGTGAACATCCAATTGGTGAGAAATCAACAATATTTATTGGAGACAACTAGTCCCTGCCATAAGAACGTGGACGTTCACAC
Source organism: Petromyzon marinus (assembly GCF_048934315.1). Taxonomy (NCBI): domain Eukaryota; kingdom Metazoa; phylum Chordata; class Hyperoartia; order Petromyzontiformes; family Petromyzontidae; genus Petromyzon; species Petromyzon marinus. The sequence goes on from NC_133692.1 coordinate 11,543,371, forward strand.
AACGAGTTCAACAGCAGTGCTGAAAATGAGCAGTCCCCAGTGCCCATTGAATAAATCAGAAACTATATTTTTCGAATTTTCTTGCATAGTTTTCAGATGCATATTTGCGTTTCCCCTACGGTGTCGTTCTGTTATGATGGTATTTTCTCACCATGTACAGATTTGATTCTGGTACAGGGATTCTGCGGTGGTGGTGTGTCTGTCAGTACGTGAACGACAACGTGCTGGAGGCGATCAGTTCGGACTCCCGACGCAGCGGTCGAAACAATGAGCAAGTGTCTTAAATCCCCCCATCCCTTTGTCTATCACACAATACAAATGGCTACATCACAGTTATCTGACCGGCAGGTTGTGTCCGGTAGGGTAAAGTGTGAGTACTCACGCCACTTCAAACAAATGCCTTGCCAGTATGGAATAAGAGCACCAAAATACTCTCCAGAGGATGCTCTCTGGAGCCCTTTCTCTCTTGTGGATTGCCCCTTCCATAGCAGCAATGGCACAAGCAAGCCACGACGGTCAATGGCGGAGCCACGATTTACAAATAGGGCGGTCAACCCCTCCAGCAATGAGAAATTAGAGGAGTTGTTAGTAGGTAAGGACTTGTCCCTTCATTTTTATTCGCCGCGTATGCGGCGATGGCACAGCCATCGATCGAGGGTCGAATTCGAACCGCGTGGTGTGATCGGCATCGCGCTCGCTGAAGGTGTTGATGCCTTCAGGGAAGTCGTGTACTGTATACGCAACTGCGCACAATTCTGTGAGTCACTTGTAACTGCTTTGCCGTTACTTATTGCCAATTATGGGCTCAGACTATTGTCCTATCATCTCGTAGAGTCCCTGGCACGTAATAATGTGCTACACAGTGGCAGTGGGGGTCGCAAAATGCCGATTTATTACTAATAAACCCCAATGATCCGATCGAAATTAGGGCTTTCGATCGGATCATTGGGGGGGGGGGGCACGTGCCACCCCCACTGGCTCCGCCAGTGACGACGGTACACAACTCTAACTGGCATTTTGCTCGCCACCAAAGTGATCTTGTGCAACCGTCACGTGGTCTGCAGGAGGCTGTGTTTTTTCTCTCCCTGTCTCTTGCTTGTCTCCCCGCGGCCTCCTCTCTGCTCGAGATCACACGTTCTATATGAGGAGCCGAACACGGGAAGCAGACTCAACTTGAGAGCAGGTGGCCCCACTTTGTGTGAACAAAAAAAATGTCCATCAGCATCACAAACCATTTCCGTTGCGACGGCCACCCTTTGCCAGTTTTGGTATTCATTTTGTCAGCTTCGGTTTGAGTTCAGTTTTGAAAGGTTTCCATTTCGGATAGCGGGAATTATTATTTTTACAGTGAGGCTCATATCACTTCCAGTTAAAGTGTGAAAGCCCGCTCTGCTTTTAGCAAGCACCGCCACTGACACCAGCAGTCTTCTGTAATGATAGATGTGAAAAACGAAATAAGCTGGGTATTAAAAAAAAACATTTTCATACCGACTCATGGACTAAAGATAACTGCCAGTAATAAAGCACCTCCAACGCCCATGGGGTTTTATTTGTATGCATGTATGTATGTTGAACTTATTTAAAACCGGACATAGCCATCCGTGCTAACCGGGAGGTGCAGTATTCGTTTTTAACAAACGGTGAGCACCCTGGTCTGTGGAGGTGGCTGGTTCGATCTGCCGTTAAAACAACGGTGCAAGCTCCTTGCACCGTTGTGTCCACCCAGCCAGTATGAAAGGGAACACCACATGTAATCCATCAGCGGTGGTGGGGTAAAATATCGGGTACTTCCAATAAGAATAGGCTTTTTTTTGTTCGTCATTTTGATACTGGCAAAAAACAAAAATATCTCATGGGTACTCCCGCCTCCCCGGAGACATCTGGCTAGCATGGATGAGTCGGCCAAGACACCCTTTTGATGGCGGTTCTTTAGAGCTCCCTCGAATATGAAAACTCTTCTGCCAGCAGTGGGCGCGAGCAACCAATTTCAGGGCGGCACCTCTACCCTTTACCCCTCACATGTGTGGATTGTGTTGGGGGTCATGGTTTTCTTTCCATATACAATAATAGGAAGCAGGACTCCTGAAAAATGGTCTTGCAACGCGGTTGATTTGCGGTTATTATTATACGAGGTCTTGTAGGTATGAATTACTGATTGTTTTCTTAAGTCATGGACTTCACGTAAATACAATTTCGGGCTCGAGTAACATGTTATGTGAGCAGAAGGGATACCTTCAAAAGGTCGTGTGGGAAAAAATAGCATTGAAGTAACATTTACGGCAAAAGGGACAGTTACATAAACACAGAACGATCGTGATTGAATGGAACTGCATCGGAACTCAAGTCAAGTTTATACATATCTGGAAAAATATAATTGATTTACAACACAAAAGACTGAAACGGACTTATAAAGCAATAAACACTTGACTGGAACAATGTGCCATGCATAAATATAATCAATAACACTGGACTGCATGTAAAACATTTAGAATTGCAAATAATATTGGTACATAGCAAAGAAAGAAACACTTCGCCAGCAATAATACTGCACGGAGGGGTAAAACGAGAATATATGCAATGCAAGTCAATTAAAAAAAATGTTTTTTTGGTTATTCAGCAGAGGCTGGGTTGCAATTGGCTGGGCTGTGAAGTTATTACATCATAGCATTGCAATAGATATCGGGAGATTTTAGAGGCTTACATCCAGCAGTAGATTGACCATCGTCTCATTATAATGCAAACACTCATTAATCGGCCCATAACGCCTTCATACGTAGAGGATCACAGAGCTCGGGGAATTGTTGGTGCAGGCACGCCGCTTCGCTGCCTTTCTCTGGTTCCTGCACCTCTGAGTCATTCTCTTCGAAAACCAGCAAATAGGTTGCGCGTTACAAGTTGAAACTATTTGGATGATGATGATGATGGTGGGTTGAAAGTCAGGATTTGAAGGCACGTATACATGCTTATAAATGCTCTAGGACTTGGTAACTGTTGTGAGACAGCTAGTTGGGGAGAACACGATACAAGTTAGATTTTTTTAATGATCATAATTGGACTTCTGTGAAAAAGAGGTTCATGGCTCATTTGATTTTTCCAGGATAAATAAAAATTCTGATAATATTGTGTCATATATATGGCATATATAAAGACCACTTTCAGTGCTAAGCTATTTTTCTGGAGCAATTAAAAGCGACTACCTTCTTTTTTCTTGGGGGGGGGGGGGAATTAAGGGAACAATTTTTTTCTCCATTTCGTCCAGCGTGCATGTTGACAAAAACGCACAGGCAGTGTAGCGCGCTGTTTGCTTTGGAATGGCACTGGCGACACAACTCAAATGCTCTGTTTACGTAGTCGATGTCAAGATAATTTGGGGAATGTAGAGCCTTTCTCTTATTATTATTACATGCTGGCTCCAAAAAGGGTGCCGCATGACCGTAACAAAGGGCCCTCGGCAAACACAACTGTAGTTTGCACAGACTCTTGTTATCTCAGGCTCCGCATTTACCTGGCTCCTTGGCAAAGCCCCACGAGAGACAGAGACAGAGAGCTTTTTGGACACATTGGTACAGACATTCTGCCCCAAAGAAAATCAAATGCATGGAGACCACCTTGGATGCAAGGATTTCTGCATGCAGGGATTGTTTTATGCTTTTGCAGATATCCGAAACAATTAGGGATTGACGTCAGTCGTGTCCTCGGGTCATTCTTTTGTTCACCTCGGTGTGTGCCGCAGATCAAATGGATTTTTTTATTGTTTTTGGCTGAAGCTGCACAACTTGCACGCGCATTGTAGCCAAAAACAAAAGTGTTATCTGTTGGAAACTCGCGATATCTACATCGCATCGGCAAATCACATTTTAAAAAAATAATGTCAATGCCTCTTTTTTTTCCATGCAATTGCAAATTCGTATTCAAGTTCAAATGTGCACATTTTCAGGAAGATTATCGGTCAAATAATAATTTCGGACAATATTTAACAACTTTCGTGAAATTGTTAAGCCACCGCTGAACGAAGGCTTCCCACAATGCCTTTCGGTCATGGGGCTTGTAAAGGGGAAAATTAAAAACGCTCCGATGTTGCGACCTCAATGGTCACCCAGAATAGACCGTGGACGCAAATAACGACCCAACGCCCGATTCACAAAATACGAAGGCGGCATCGTCGCACTGACAATGCACTGCCGCTACCGGCAGAACCTTCCTGCTCGAGCACCTCAATGTAAAATTACAGCTGTTGCTCTGCATCAACATCAGCCACATGAAGGCGAGGACCGTGTCGGATGGCCTTTATTTAATTACACTATTTGTTTCCCTTGCTTGTTTCCTTCAAGGCCAGGGGCGTGCGTATGGCAACATCAATGCGCGCGTTAGGCTTTGCTCGCCGTATAAATGTCAAGCGGATTCCTGAGGATTTGGCGTATCTCTTCGACGGTTGACACTTAATGTATTGTGTTTGCGTTTGGGGGTGGATTTACATTAATACACGCTCGGTGCGTGAAGAAAAAAAAGTATTTTCACCACAATGCCGGTGCTTTGTCAGGCCACTAATCAAATGATGCATTGTTTGCTCAATGGAGCGGGCATTCCGTGTTTGGACGTCAACGTCGCTTCAACCGTCCGGCCTCGCTCGACCAATTCCAATCTGGCCGCGAGCTTTGAGCGAATGTTGTCGGTGCTGAGTATATCGAGTGCTCGATTCGGTGCTCTGGGGTGACAATTCTCGTGGATCGTGCAGAGAACACCTCCGTCGTACGCCGCACGGGGGCTCTTAGAGGACTTTACAGGGGAAGAGAGCGAGTCGGTTGCTCAGGTTTATAGTACGTATTAATTTTTATTCTCTGGGTGCTCCCATTTCCTTCCATCATCATCATTATCGTGAGCCATGATCAATCCGCTGCTGGATGAGGATCTTTCCAGGTCATGGTCGTCTCGCACGGTCCTGCTAATCCACTTAGCACCTGCGCCCTGAGCTGATTTCATTGCTCCATCTCCCTCGCGGACGTGTTCCCTCCCTTGGCTGAACTCTCATCTTCGACCAGCAGTCATCACCGCTTTGTGTCCTGACCTCCAACCTGCTCTGATCCACCTCTTAATTTTCCTTCAATAACTGTCAAAGCTGATCTATTTTCTCGCTGTGTCCCTTCAACCGGTATCTGCAGCTGTTTACTGGACTTGTTATACCAGACTTTAGTTCATATTCATCATATTTTTTGTGTTTAGTTTGTTGTCTTTCCCCCACACCTCCGACTAGCACGGTTGGCTACATGCGGTGCGAAAGAAGTTCAACACATATTCTTAGTTTTTTCGGTAAAGTCACGTTGAAGAGAAACAACAAAATAATCAAATATATACATATATAATAAAATATATATATTATTATTTTGTTGTTTCTCTTCAACGTGACTTTACCGAAAAAACTAAGAATATGAATTACTGCAGTCACGAAAGCTTTAAATCAAAATTTAAGTTCAACACACTTACATATATATCCGCTTTTGCTTAGTTTCTATACCATTTCATGTACAGTAGTTAATTCCCTTCGGGCTTTGCAATTACTACGTTGCCAGCAAAATATATTCTCATATTGCTCTGAATAACTGGCCGCGAAAGTGTCTCACCCTGTGTGTCTCATTGTAACGGTCTACCTGCTCAGTCAAGGACTCAATGCCCCACAGCATTGAAACCATTCAAGGTGTGAGGGATGGGCTACGGGGGGGGGGGGGGGGAGCCAGGAGGGTGGAGAGAGAGAGGCAGGAATTGTTGGACAAGTCCCGTGACACGTGTCTCTCAACTTGAGTAACTCGGAATCCCCCGGAGCTGCCAGGAGAACCCCGGCGAGCTGCCTCTCACTTCTGTGACAATTCTGGAGCTGTGAGTGAACCTGTGGGAGAGCGACTGCCGCTGCTGCTGCCGCTGACTTTGTAGTGGTGAAGACTGCCAGGACTTGTGCCTCATGGTCGGTCGGTCAGCCTCGTATTTGCCTGGAAGATTCACCTTGGCTTCTGCGTACTGTATTTTTCCTCCCAACAATTTCAACCACTGATTGTTACCTTGTCAGGTGAAGTTGGAACCACCTCGTTTATTGCAGTGCTGTAGCCCAGAGTTCGAAAGGAAAGTGTGAAGGGTGAGTCATTCCGTAGACAATGATTAGCTTAGCGTTTACGTAGTTATATTATGTCTAGCCTAGCGCAATCATGGAATTATGCCTGAATCATTCCCCTCTTCAAAATGGGCGATAAACCCGACTTCAATCACTTAACACCCATTAGCCCCTTATCACACGTCTACACATTTGTTGACAAAAATCAATCCATGAAAATAGAACAGCGAGAAATTTAGAGGCGAACCAACAACACAAGGAAGCTGAGTTCATTAAAGTTTAACTCTGCAATGACCACATCCAATGTCAATCTATTTCTGGAAAAGCTAATGACTCACCTGCTACTCTACCTAGCCTTGGTGGACTTTCAAAAAGTCTTTCACCTCAGGAAAAATTATGATAATCATCCAAGCTCTCACAAATGTCATCCGACACAGGAGAAAAATTCCCACGAAAAATGTTTGCCAAACGTCCCAAGCAAAACCCTCCTAAAAAGGGGCATTGAGACTCCGTTTAGAATTTTCTGAGTAAATAAAACCAGTGCTATCAATTCCTCATTTTAAAAAATGTAATATACATTTATTGTTTTAATTGGCCTATTTGTAAAACAACAGTAAGCCCATACCGAAGGGATCGCTTGCCTCTAATTTAGATGCTAATTAAAATTTGCCTTCGCGTGCTGCCAGCAAGATTCAGCAAGAGTTCTCCAGTTTGTGCAGGGGCCAATCCGTCATTACACTTACTGGGCCGTGCCTTCAACAGAACGTTGTTAAGGTCCTCAGCCAAACCGATTGGATGTAGATAAACAATGTTCCGTTCATTCAACATCGTTATAATAATCGGCCATGAGCAATACACTGCTGGACGAAGGTCTGGCCAGGCGGCAGTCTTTGGTAATCGCCTCAATCAAGAGGTTGTGGGTTCGAATCCTACTTTTGTGTTTACTCAATGCTTGGTGTTTGCTCAATCGTTCATCTCTCCGTGGCACAAAAAAAAAATGAGAACTACGTTGTGGGAAGTCCACCGTTACCGCCCACTGGATGATTTGCCCCTTGCCATAGGAATGTGGAATGCCACGGCCGTTACGGTGGCAGGGGGCGAACGGACAAAGCCGGCACGTAAACGCTCTCAACGTTAAACAGCGGTGGGGATGGGGTAAAAAAAGCCGTCAGTGGCTCCAAACTTCCCCTGCATCTGCGAGATCGCCAGTGCAGCCCCTCTGGCGGGGACTGCACTCATGTCCACGGGAAGACCCCTTTAATTGTTTGTATGTTTATTTGTTTTCTGGGTAATTGGCACCGTTCTCTTTTCCATCTTCCCTTCTGTTTTAACCCTCGCCACAGCACGGACCGCTTCACCCCCCCCCCCCCAATCCCCCCGCGTCTCTCCGTCCGCATCCCATCCGCGTGGCGTTCGTGCTGGTGGAGAGCAGCGCGTCTCGGCTGTTTGGAGGGGCTGCTGCCACCTGTTGTCGCATTCTTTCTTGGGACGGCGGGGTTGGTTGGGTGGGTGGGGGTCTGTCAATGGTGCGCCGCTGTCTCGGCTCACCCCCCCCCCCCCACACACACACAACCCGAGCCATCCCCATCCCCTCGCGTCTAATCCGCTTAGGCCTCTCTCCGCACACTGCGCACCCCCTGCATGCCACGCATCGTGTCTCCTTACGTCACGGGACTTGCTGTGGTGAGGTTTTTTTTTCTTCTGCTACTTCTTCTCTTAAGTCACTTTTTTTCTCTCTCTCTCTCTCTTGCTGTCAACATTCTTCAACCTGCAAAGCTTCCTAACCCCACCGCACCCAACACCCATCAGCATCGCTTTTTTTCTCTCTCTCTCTCTCTCCAGTTAACACCTATTTGAGTCATGTTGAATCGGTCATAGATATTAAAGGGTTCTGGATAGTCCTGAAAAAAATAATACAAATAATATACACTGCAAACGTCATTTTTGAAAGTAAAATATAGCTAATATTCGTGTTGTTGTTTTTTTGTAAATGGGCCTCTGTGCTTTGTGTAAAATTATGAACGTTGCTATTCACATGCAATGCAAGTAAACGTGTTTCTGCTTAAATATTTTAAATGACAAAGTCATGGAAAGTGCCACCTAAAGTGATTATACAGCCGGCCACACATTTTCAATTTAAAGCTTTCATGACTGCAGGGATTCATATTCTTGGTTCTTTCGGTAAAGTCACGTAAAAGGGAAACAATAAAATAATAAAAACATAAAACAATAGAATTCTCACGACGTTTCGACTGCAACACAAGCAATCATCATCACACCTGATGATGATTGCAGTCGAAACGTCGTGAGAATTTTATTGTTTTATATTTTTATTATTTTATTGTTTCCCTTTTACGTGACTTTACCGAAAGAACCAAGAATATGGCCACACATTGTTTAAGCTTCCTAGGAACATTTTGGATGAAACAAATCTGTCTATTTGATTCGCTCTAAACCTTGCAGACTTTGTCAATCTGATTTAATATTTGCCTATCACCACGATCACGCAATACGCAGAGCTCCCGAGCTAAAGTTTGTTGCAAATGCTAAAGACAAAGATCCCCCGTATAGCCTTAACAGACTGTAGGGGCAAGTGCTGTTAGCGAGCACCTATAAAGGCCGGCACGGCACACGAGGGGGGTGGGTGGCCAGCACCACGCCCGGTCGCCTTTGTCTCCCCAGTGGCGATGTTTACACATCGCACCGGGATACTCATTTGAGGCTGAGTCGACCTAGGGGAGGCCCAGGAACCGGTTCAGATGATCGTCACCGGTGTACGACGTGAGCGCGAATCGAACCCGGGTCGCCAGGTTCATAGCGCAGCGCGCTAACCGCTACACTATCGCTAAAGACAAACACACACACGCGCGCGCATTGTTCAATACATCTTTCGTTCCCAATGAGCTCACGTAACCATTTACGGGTGAAGTTATTTCACACAGGAAGCGCGGGGAGACCAGGTGCTAGTGGGTAACCCGTGTAACTCAAAGCGTCCGAGCCGTCACCTTCACCGCTCACACCTCGCAGGGTCACGCAGTTCGCCTGCGTGGAGCAGCAGCAGACGGTGCAGAGCAACTCGCCTCTACGGTGGAGGAGAGAGGCATGAGGATTGTAAACACACAACGCAACACATATGTATACAACACAAGATAAAAACCCCAGCGGAGACAAAGGAAGCGTTTCAAACGCGTCCTTGACACCACCAGAGAAACTATGACCGATGCTGGACATCCCACAAAGCGTATTATTTTAATTGCTATTTTACACGTCAGGTCAAAAAATGCCTGCGCGGCACTGTCGGTTGCACTGTACAGTTTCCTAAATCAGAAGGTTGCGTGCCAAACACAGACATTCGTATACTTTAAACATAGATAGGTTTCCTTTTTAGGTAATCCAAGGGGCTTATTGTGCAAATTCCAAATCACAATCACGTAACTTAGATGGCGCAGTTGCCAGCCCGTGAACGATACAGCTCCGAAAGAGTGCACGCGCCAATAATCTCCATTGCCCACACACCATCGGGACAATTCTTCAATGTGTTCCTCAAACTTAAAAACCACCAACTGCCTAGCAACACTCTGGGCTGTTTTGTGCACCTTTCAACGTGGGGTCGGGAGCACGTGCTCAGTGGAATTGTACTGCGATGCAGAGAGAGAGAGAGAGCCACCGAACAGTGGGCGGGATATGATGTCCAGGTAGCTCAAATCGTTTGGATAAATCGTGTGAATCCATTGTTACCGCACTTTTATCGTCTGGCCATTTAAAACGATCTTGGCGCGTTTAGCACGCTGCAGCGCAGCGTAACAAACATAAATATGTTTCACTCGTTTTAAACCCAGGCGCGTGCCTTCAGTTGATACCCATGACAAAATATTCAATTCGAACGCATCAATTTTTTTTGCGCACACTCAGCTGCAATGTTCGCATGTTGCGCATGGCATGTGAATGTTATGATATGCGAATGCTATACATGTGAATGTTGTGTATGACATGTGAATGTTATAAGGAGCCAAGAGGCAAGGTCATGCCGCTCGTAATTAATGTATTATGTCTGTCGCACATGAAATCAGGCCGAACATAAGTGTCTCTGTGTGTGCGCGTGTACGCGTGTGCACAAACACACACACACACATATACAGTGTAAAAGTTATTGTCTTTTATTTTTAACTCCGAACGCGGTACTGACAAGATGTGATTTAACAACAGCAAAAAAAAACCCCGCCGTAGTGGAATGCAGAAATGCCTGTAGAGTGTGCAGCGTCAATTTTAACATATATATATTTTTTAACAACATCTCCGCCGTGTCGTCATGCGCGGACACGGCACTCAGGATTGGGAGCCCTGGCAGAGGGAGCTGCACTCGTGTGGAGGAGACCAGGGAGTGGTGGTGGTGGTGGTGATTATGTGTGCAGCGGAGAAGCGATCACTATTCCACCCATGTGGAAATGACCCCCTCTCCGGGGCTCGGAGTCGGCCAGTGATCATTCGTCGCAGAGTTTCGGCACGCTTAGTGAACTCGGAATGATGCACGTGCTCAATCGCTCATTGGCTGGGGCCGAGTGCCCCCCTTGTACCATTCCTGCCTTCCCTGGGCTCAATGCGGCCCCGCTCGTTTGCCTTCCCAGTGTAAAGCTCTTTACTTTTAACCTTGAATTGAGTGCATAAATGAATTAATAAATGCTGAATGACTGCTATGTGACGTGGGAATTGGAAGAGGGGGGGGGGAGCATTCTTGCAGCAATTTAAAACTTAACAATTCGGGTATTGTAATAGTCGTGCCATTCTCCTGAACACTTTCATGTCAATGTACCGTGGGTGGCTGCTAGATTTATAACAGAATCACTAGACAAGGTGGTATTGGAATAGAGGCCTTTAGGGGCTTTTTTGCACAATGTATTATCTTAAAGGATGGCTTTAACGTTTCATTCTAATTGGAATTATCTCGCAATGACACATTTTCTTTGTTGCGACGACCAAACCACCCGGAAAGCACCTAGTCTCTTCAGATTTCAGAGGATAAGCAGAGTATGAGCCTTATTCTTACTTTGATTGGGAGAGTGTCTGTGTTGCGGTCATGTTTGGGCTGCCACGAAGATGAATTTCGAATCTATCTGTGCAGAGAATTGAACCTTTCCCCCCCACATATGCGTGGTGACATTTCTCCAGATACTCTGGGGACTCCATTCTAAACGAAGCGAAAACACTACGATGGACTTGTACGTACGTACGTATGTTGCATTTCCCTCGCAGAGTTGGTGTAAGGGGTCGGGTTCATGGCCGGTCCAGATTTTACTCACCACTGATGCTAGCTCTGACAGGTAATCTAACTCGGCTCGCAGAGTTTCTTGTGCAAGGGCTCTAACCACCGCACCGCCGCTTCCCCAACTACCACGTTGCCATAACATGAAGGATAGTACACTGACGTTCCACTGAATTAACTGAAATGTCATAATAAATTGAAAAAATAAAATAACACAATAATATTCTCACGACGTTTCGGCCACAACACAAGCGGCCTTCATCAGGTGAAGGGACGAGACTGTCTGGAGGACAGCGCTGTCCTGATGAAGGCCGCTTGTGTTGTGGCCGAAACGTCGTGATAATATTATTGTGTTATTTTATTTTATACATTTATTGTTTTATTCTCATTCTACGTTACTTTAACAAAAGAACCAAATAAGATGAATCCTTGCAGTCATGAAAGCTTTAAATCGAAATGAAATGTCATATTTTGAAGATGTGCCACAAGCCGGCTGTCAATCAATTACCGTGAAATTATAACCCATGATTGTTGTTGTTGTTGTAAACTGTAAAATATTACTTAGTGTGTTTCCGGTCTTCTTTTTGAAATATGTTTTATTTTTTAATCTCAATCAGCTTTCCAACGTATAAACAAGTGCGCGTGTGAACACTTTGCATGCACGAGACGGGACTCTTCTATTCTACTTAACCCGTGGGCTGCGGCCACGTCCAGACAACCATTGAAGGTTGCTCAGATAAGAGACTGCATGAAGGAGTGCAGCACAGTGGGAGGAAGCCGTGGCGGTGAGAATTGTGTTTGTTAGACACCACGGGGGGATCACAGGGTTGTGAGAAAATGGGTTGATTAAGAGCGTGGTTTATGCATTGCTGACTCAATCGGTATAAACCTTTCACCCGAACCCTCGCTCTTTCCACTAAATAAATGCGTGAGTCAGAAGGCCGCCTCACCCCACAGATTTGCCGCATGTGTGTTGTGTCCGCTGTGATGCGACAGTTTTTCAACGCACGAAATTAACATTTGTCTCAAGGAAACTGTTATTGCGTGTCTGCGCACATCGGAACCTGGTTTCGCTCTCGGATTGTTTATTCCGCGATGTGCCCTTCATGCCGTGCATCGCTGCATTTATTTTTGCGTGTAGTAGTCTTTCAAACAAGTTCAATTACACGCGCTATTTTTGAAATCCTCCAGGAGTTTGTAATCAATCAAACAACTATACACCACGAGGAATTGTAAGCGATCCCGCGTTTCCACATTCGTATTGTAAAATGTAAGAGCTCAGTGATTACGTTGATTCTGCACAACACTCACATATGAGTTGGACTAACCTTTAAAAAATAATAACTGCAATGGGGTGGTTATGAAAAAAAAAACATGAAATTTGACTTTTCCTCTCAGGCAGAACGAGAAGAGAGAAAAAAAAAATCCAGTTTTTATTACTTGTGCTTCACATATAAATATATAATCGTTATCACGAGTATAAACATTTTCACGCACTAATGCATTCATACACGGCTCTGTTTACATTCTGTGCCCTACCCTTTCCATCAGCGCAAAATGATGGCCATGTGTTCACCGTGCTTCATTCACACTCGAGCGCATGGCGCATTCAAACCCACGTTGCCTTTATTATTATTATTATTAATGTGTTGGTTCCCTTTTGGCAGGTACCATGACCTCCTTGGGTGACTGCAATGCCAACCCTGCCCCCCCCCCCCTACACAAGTCTCCCACGGGCACTCCTGTGAGCAACGTCACACACTTGCGCACGCTCGCCAGTGGCGAGTGCAGCATGCGCAGCACGCGACAGAGTGCAGCGGCAGTGCGATCGCCGGCGACCCATCAGACGGACGAGCTTATTTCAAGACCCCGCAAAAAAAAAAAAAATACGTAGACACCCGCAAACATGACGCGCTTACCAATCTTTCAATGATGCGGCTGCAATACTGGTCAAACGCCTCCAGTTGTACATCAGCACCTCGGCTTAATATAGCACGTGTGCAAGTGTTGTAGAAACAACACCGGTTTTTTTTTTTTGGAGTTCAAAGCGGCAATGAAAGTGTTTTGCACATGAGGTTGGCTGGGTGGCTCAGATGGTCAGAGTGCTGAGCTGGCACCGCTGAGTTCCTGGGTTAAAATCCAGGCACGCTGGCCTCTGATAAAACCGGAATTCACAAGTGTAATCAGTCGATGGGCCCACCACAGTCACAAAATAAATGATGGATGACGGCACTTTTAAAATGGTTCTGCAATTAATTCGTCTTAATCCCAGCCGAGAACATTTAAAATATCGCTTTAACTGACATACGACAAGCATTAGTGTCTGTTTGCCACGCAGGTAGGGGACATTTCCGTCCCCTCCTGTGTGGGGATCTTCACAAGTAGTTACTTGATAGCCACTTCAGGGGGTCATTCTCTGTCGTTGAGCGTTGCACTGCGCTGTGAAAGATCCAAACAGATGATTCATCTCGTAACACTGACAGCATAGTCAGGATGTAATTGGAGAAAAACATTAAAAAAACACACATTTGCACATTCATGAAAATGTCCTCCTATATTCGAGTAAAATGTTGTCACATCGCATTTCTAACTCACGCGATTGAATATGTATAATACTATTGTTGGTAGTGTTATGTTATGCACTGCTAGTAGAATGCAATGTGTGCCTTTTTTGTCTTGTTTAAGTCCCTTGGCCTTTTGGACGATTGGGGCATCACTCTTCCCTTCACCACACCTCCGATTGGCACGGTTGGCTATGTGCGGTGCGAAATAAGTTCTACCTACACACACACATTCACCGATGTCACCTTGCAGTATCTCTCCACCTCTGTCTCTCCGTCTTACTGCGTCTTCCAACTGAGATGGTTTCCGTCCACCGTTTGATGTTTCACATCCAGTCAGATCGTGGTCTTTCTCTTCCCCGAAGCACCTCCGTGTCTTCCCACCATCGCCATCCTCTACAGCTGGCCAACATTCATCCTGGTCACGTGTCCGAGACACCGCAGTTTCCTGTACTTGACCTGACTTAGTGGTTTTGATTCTTTGTTACGTCTATCATCTCTAGGACTTCCGTGTA